>NC_081310.1:14350000-14950000 GCF_026419965.1 Kogia breviceps | reverse complement strand
ATGCTTACAGTCCTGTGGGGGATGTGCAAAGGCTCTAAGTGCTGTGATATGGGAAAACCCTGGATGCTATGGAAACCGTGGATACTTAGGCCATTCAGGGATGCACTGAATGGGGACATAGCCCTGAAGAAGTGCCTTCTGACCTAATATCTGAAGATTGAGCAGGAATGAGCCAAGTGAGGGGAGGGATGATAACATACTAGGCTGAGGGAACTGTAGGTGTGAATGCTTAGATGCAAAAGTGCTTGTCCTCTCGGAGGACCTGAAAGTAATTCCCAAAGGCCAGAGCAGAGAGATGTGAATGAGGATGACCTTCAAATTCTCTTTGACAAATTATTACCGCAAGGGAAAATTCTTATATTAGTATAGTAGGTGTATTAGGCAGCAAATATTGGGATACTGGCGTGTAGCCTAGTGCTTGGAGCATAAAAGGTACTCAGTAAACATTTTCTGGCTGATTGGCTGCGAGAATGACTGTTTGATACTATGAAAAGAGCTTCATACTTTGATTTCTGCCTTTCAGTATCTTTTCATCTTATTCTGGGACTGGAGAAAAATTTTTAAACAACCAAAGGGTTTTAAAAATCATACAAGCAGTCAACAGAAAGCAAGCAGGGTTTAAATGCCTGAGTGGGTGGATGGCCAGGTAGTGAGTTGAAGAGACGGGAGGGGCGGGTGGGGTTGGTGTGGCTGTGGCGCACAGGGCTGTAACTGAGAGCTGAAAGCTTCCACCTATGAAGATGAAGTCAACTTGGTCATGAGCCCCTCTGGTAAGTAAGCTCTGGTGAGGAAATTGAGTGGTAATTTGTTATAACTTGAAAGTGACCTTCACTCTCTGGGCCTGAAGCACCCACAGGTAGCTTTCTACTCCTGGAAACCCTAGCCTAGAACCATGGTAATATTTCCACTAAAAATCTCGGGCACATTTTTGGGCAGAGGTACAAAAATTTGTAATTAGAACCCTCCCGGGAACTCCAGAATATATGATCATTATAGACCTGAATTTTCAAATTGATGTGATGACCAGTTTTAGTGGGCCCTTATGGCTGGGAACATAGCCTTTCAAGCCAGTGTGCCCCTGTTTTAAATAATGGGTCTGATGGTACCAACAGTGTGAGTTTTGGCAAATGTCTTCACCTCTCAAAGCCTTAGTTACTTTGTCTGAAAATGGGGATAATGATACCTTCTTAAGAGTTATTTGGCTGAGTCAGTGGAAAAAATTAATATCCCGTGAGTCTTGGGACTACGCCTGTAACAAAATATACACTAAATAATAATACTGTTATCTGAAAATGGGGATAATAGTTCCTCCTTAAGCGTTATTTGGCTGAGTCAATGAAAAAAATGAACATCCAGTGAATCTTGGGACCACGCCTGTGACAAAATATATACTAACTAATAATATTGTTAAGATAATAATAATAAATTAGCCTAATGTTTGCAGATAATCGGACCCTTCCACGAGTATATAACCACTTGAAGTCTTTGACTTTCCAAGTACCCATCATTCCCAGGTCGGTAAATGTGTTTTTGTTCTCAGTTTAGCCTTTTATCAGTATTCCCAAAGTCACTGATTAGGCTGGCTCTTAGGCGCCAACCTGCAAAAGTATTTGACTTTGTCAGTATTGGGAAAATATTTGTAAAATAGTACAGTCAATAAATAAATACACTGTAGACTTTGAGTCGCTTTAGAAAAAATTGCCCAGAGGGTAAAAAAAAAAAAAAAAATTTCTGGACTCCCAATGTTCACTGGGTTTGGTTTAGTATTTGGACAAAGAAATCCCTGAACTGAGCAGAGATAAGCGCCTTGACTTGAAGTAGATTAAGAGACCTGCACTGGTGAGAACAAACCCGTCCAGAGTGCTGCCACATTTAGATTTAAGATTAACTGCAGCCGAACAGTGGAGCGGCTGTTTGTTTAATGAAACAATCGCTAATGACATTAAACAGACGGTGCCCCTTCCAACATGATTGTTCATTTGCGATAAAGTGAGAGAAGCTCACGAGAGATTGAAAAAGAAAACTCATAAGTGCATCATTTTGAGGCTCTTACGATATTCTATGGGAGGTGGCAGCAAATGGAAGTGAGTGGAGACCTAATTCAGAGCACACAGAGATGGAAGGAGGGGGGAACGCAGCCAAGCATCAGTGTGAATTGGCTGGCTTTTATATTTATATTAAGGAATTAAGTAATCATCATTTCCTGACAAGTTTTCCAAGGAGGATTTTCTCTTTCTTTCTTTCTTTTTTTAAATGCTGTTGGTTTGTTCATTTCTCCTACCCCCTCCAGCTCCTGGCAGACTTAAGCTGGCACTAAACATTAGCTGTATTAAAGAGTGCTGTCTATTAGTTCAATTAGACATTAGACATTTACTTTTCGATCTATTTGAAGCCCGGTTTGATTTGGGTCCAGCCAAATAAAATTAAGAGAGCAGAACTGTGTATAGATATCTGCCGCTCTGAAGTCTTAATTGCAAATTCAGATAAGGATTAGACAGGACTGTATCTCTCTCCACCAAAGGTATTTGCTAACACCTGAGATACAGAGGTTGTTAGATTCTGTAGTTACCAATTCAGGCTTGCGCCTTTGGATTTCTATTGAACTTTCACTACTTTGGTTGAAAACGACACAATTTGCCCTAGCATTAAGAGGCTGTATGCGGGTAACATCTCAAACAAGCCTCGCTTGCATTTCCATTATTTTGAGCCAGCTAAAAATTGAAACAATGTTTATTTTTTAAAAAAATTGTCAAAGGCCACATTGCAGCATTAAGCTTTTGTTTTATCCACAGAGAAATATATTAATGAAAAGTGTTTTAAGTGCTTATTATCGAGATGGTTTGTTTTGAAACATGGGCTTTTTCGCAGCAGTTTTACACTTCATTGTGTACCATGAGAGACCTTCTAAGTAGCGGTTGTCAGTCTCCCATCAGAAGTAAAGTACTGCTGGGGAATGGAGCCATTTAGGATGTCACTCAAGCAGGACTAATCTAGAGTAGATATCTTAGAAATAACCAGTAACGAAAAAACAAATCATTCCTCTCCCCACCAGAGCAGAGAGAATTACTGCTTAGGAGAAGGAAATCTTTATAATAAAGATTTACAGTTTGAATTAGTGAATTGTTTGGAGCCAAGCATGGCACGAAGTTGCAATGACAACCTTTAGACGGGAGTTCAGAGAGCTGTAGAAATGCCTTTATAAGGAGGGGGGGGGGTTCTTGGGTACCTGCCTTTCTCTGCTTTTGGGGAAGTAGGGGTGGATACCCTAGAAACCCACCAGTTAGTAGATATAGGTTTATGATAGCATCTTTCAATCTCTGCCCTAATACATCTCTTCCTCTTGCCCCCCAAGTTGGTTTTCAAAATTAAAAATAATAACCATTTTTTGGATACAGAAAATTGTATACATTTAAAGTGATGGTAGCCTACAATGAGTATTCTTTTTTAACTTTGTTATTTCAGTTGTCATTATTTCACTCTTGAATTTCTCGAAATAAATACTGGCTTCTGTAGGTATTTGCGGGCTCTCTACCTTTGGAAATCTTACCCACGCTCCCCTTTCTTGCCTTGTCCTCTTTGAGGTATCCAAAAGGAGCTATCTCTCAATTCCCAGGGGCGGGGGGCAGGGGAAAGGATTTATCAAGACCCATTCTGAGAGCTCTATCTGTCAAAGAGGAACAACCTGATTTTCTTGATTCTGATAAGTACAAATTCCTCTTGTTGGAGCTCCTGTTGTGTCCAAGTTGTGGTGATACGCAGAGACATGAGGGGGGGATGTTTTGCTGGTGAAAATAATCTCAAGTCCCTGACTCCAAATCATTCTCTTATTCCAGGACCAAGAAAGGACTTATCTCCAGAGATCTTTGACCCCATTTACTGTAACATACCATTCTGATATCCTAGAATACAGAGGAAAAGAGAGAAAAACCTTATTTATACCTCACTTTTTCTTAGTAGTTCAGATGGGGTTGGGGGAGAACGGATTGTGTTGAATGCCAGAGATTTCCATTTTATGGCATCTATTCCTACACATGCCTGTAAGTTAGAGCAGACGCTCTCTACTTTGCTCAGGTGAGACAATTAGAGCACACAGGCTTCCTTAAGATCTGGCGGCGTGAAGCTAGAGTTATCTGGGGTATATGAGAGTTGGGAAGGCGTCTTACTCAGGGATCCGAACCCCTTCAGGTTTCTGGGGCAAGTTAGTCTGCTTAGTTCCCTGTAACCTGCAGTGGCCCAGGATCAGGAAGTCTCTCTAGATTGCTACTTATAGGAGTCCATCATCCAGGGGGAAAGTACTCGTTACTTAACTAGAATCCTTGAAGTTAGCAGATGCAAATAGTCCTTGGCACAGAAGTCCAAAAGCTTTTTACCATGTAACATGATTTTTTTTAGCTCCACAAATACCCCACAAATTTTAGCATGGTATTTATTGCTGTTCAGTCCAAAGGTTTTTGTTTTTTGTTTTAAATTTTATTGGAGTATAGCTGACTTACCATGAGTTAGTTTCTGCTGTACAGCAAAGTGAATCAGTTATACATATACCTATATCCCTTCTTTTTTTAGATTCTTTTCCCATATAGGTCATTACAGAGCAGTGAGTAGAGTTCCCTGTACTAATAAGTAGGTTCTTATTAGTTATCCATTTTATATGTGATAGTGTGTATATGTCAGTCCCAATCTCCAAATTTATCCCTCCCCGCTGCCTCCCGCCCGGCTTTCCCCCCTGGTAACCATAAGTTTATTTTCTACATCTATGACTCTATTTCTGTTTTGTAAATACGTTCATTTGTACCATTTATGTATTTATTTTGCGGTACGCGGGCCTCTCAGCGCTGTGGCCTCTCCCGTTGCGGAGCGCAGGCTCCGGACGCGCAGGCTCAGCGGCCATGGCTCACGGGCCCAGCCGCTCCGCAGCACGTGGGATCTTCCCGGACCGGGGCACGAACCCGTGTCCCCTGCCTCGGCAGGCGGACTCTCAACCACTGCGCCACCAGGGAAGCCCTATACCATTTTTTAAGATTCCACATGTAAGCGATATCGTATGATATTTGCCTTTCACATGATGTTTTGCAAAGTAAATCCTTGGCATAAAATTGCATACTGCTTCTTGCTGTCTCAGGCCATTGATCATTTTACATTAAAGAGAGGAGTCGGTTCTGTCAACAGTTACTGAGGGTGTGCTCTGATAGAGCCACAGAGGACCAACAGACTTGGAGACTGGGTGTGGGAGGATGGACTGTAGAGGCTGAGTTCAAGGTCATTCTTCCCTGAAATGTGGGAACCATGTGAGGCAAATATAAGTAAATATGACTACAGATGAATTTGATTTTCACCAACAATAGTATAATATGAGGTTCTATGTAATAAAGGTGTGTATATATATTTCTGTAAGGTCTTACAGAAAAAACCCGAATGAACTTTTTGGCCAGCCCAATATATATAGAGAACCAATAATTCAAGATAAGAAATTCAGTATAAAACATGCATGATGTAGTCACTCTGACAGTTCACTTAGTCATTTATTTAACCAAATGCTCCCTTTTCTTAACTTAAGATGTAGCACCTGAGCTCTCGGGGCTCTAAGATCTAGGGTTGTGGTCTAGGTAGAATGAGGACAAACCTGAAATTCCCCGATTAATTTCTCCTTTGAAGATAAGTCATGGAATTTGCTACCACTGTGAGATTTTAATATAAAACCATCATTTAAGAGGTCACAAAACATCAAAAATTCACCAGTTTACTGCTTTCAAAGGTAAAGCCATTTTATTTTAAAATATCCTGCCATGTTAAAAAAAAAAAAAACAGTAGAAGAGATAAAGACATGAATTGCTTTGGAACCCATAAAAGTATTCTTAATGGAGCCCCCTTTCTTTTTGGTTCTTTGTAAACATGTGCAGGGAATACCAGAAATATATAAACAAAAAAAAGATATACTGTCCATCTTCCATATTCTCTCATAATCTGCCTTTTTTTTTTTTTGCGGCACGCGCGCCTCTCACTGTCGTGGCCTGTCCCGTTGCGGAGCACAGGCTCCGGACGCGCAGGCTCAGCGGCCACGGCTCACGGGCCCAGGCGCTCCGCGGCACGTGGGATCCTCCCGGACCGGGGCACGAACCCGTGTCCCCTGCATAGGCAGGCGGACTCTCAACCGCTGCGCCACCGGGGAAGTGGGGAAGCCCCATGATCTGCTTCTTTTAAGGAGGCCTTGTTACATGTTAGCAGATTTGATGTCCCTGTCCCTGTCTTGAAATATTTGTTGAATGAATGGATGGATGCATTCCCCATCTGTGCAGTCAGTTCTCTATTATCCATTATAATGGAGTCAAAATAGGAAAGGAACATTTGAGAGTGAAATGCACAAATCATCAAGATAGTTCACGTTAGCCATTACTTTCAAAGTTTCCCACCAAATCTTTTACCCAACTTGATTAAATGTTGCAGAAAATGGTTACACGTGAGTTCTTTCTCTTTTTCCTAGGTCCGCTGCCTTAGATACTAAAGGATAAAATTCTAAGTTAAGGACTCAAACAAGTATCCAGATACAGCCCAGAGGCTGGAAGTTTATCTCTGAATAATCATACCAATAAATTAGGCCGAATTCATTGTCCCTATGTAGAGTTCAGGGGAGGATTTTTCTAAGAGTTGTTGGTAAACTTGAACTCAGGGAGCAGGAGGAAAGATGCCCCCAAAAGGATCTTGAACAAGAAAAGTTAACTGTCCCACGTGCAAAGGGGTAGAGAAGGGAAAACACAATTTCAATATTCCAGGGAGTACTTTCAGATACTAGACTCGGGGGTAAAGTGTGAGCTATTTCTGTGAATATCTCAAAAAAGGTAAATCCCGAGGTAGGACTGTGTGTGTGAATGTGGATGTGTGCCCTGGAGGGAAGGTTTGGGATTCCCTAGAGCCTTAGACCCCTTGGGGAGGTGACTCTGTTGTGCCAAGGTCACATTCACTCTTTTCTTCTTTTTTGAGGGCGGGGGGAGTGCAGGTGGTATGTATATGAACGTGCCCCTCTAGGGTGGGGCATCTCTGTTGAAGGTCACATTCATTCTTGGTCTTGTGTTTCCGAAGATTTGGGAAGGACGCTATTTTCTTCCTTCTCTTTTAAAATGTCTAGCTGCTTCCCATTAGGTTACTTTTGAAAGCTCTTACGGTTTGGGAAGCAAAAAGTGGCAGTAAAATCAGCACGGTTTCTGACTAAAGGCCCGCGAGCAGCAATGGTAGGATAACCAAATACCACGCAGAGTTGGTAACGCCGAGGAGAGTCGTGGCTGAGCGGTGCAGGCCCAGGAAACCCAGCTTTATGTTGCGCACAGGATCACTGGTGACTGATTTTATGCCTGCTCTAAAGACAATGGAGACGGTACGTGCACACCTAGCCTCTTTCCTACCACTCCCCACCCTCACCCCCACCCTCACCTTCCGGTGAGGTTTGCAACATGAAGTCATAATGCATAATCTTGAACATCTCCAAACAGCCTGTTTGTTAGCTAAGAAATTATGTATGCTTTCAGGTTATTTAGACTATACCTACAGCCTTTGTTAAGGGACTACAGTACATGAATATAAGAATATTATATATACTTTACTGTGTTTGCACAACTATTATAAAATATGTAGAAGACTCAATGTACACCTGAGATTAATTTTTTTTAATAGAACTTAGACTTAAGATAAAAGGAAACCTGTATGCAGTAGTATTCGTTTGTTGAATTCCTTTAGTGATATTTTCTTTTACTGTTTTTTTTTTGAAGGAAGGCAATGATAATAGTTAATGTAGACTTTTAAAATATCCTTTGATGGCTTTCTCTTGCCCTATCTCATAAATACCAGTCTCCTTTGATCATAAGAAAAGTCTGATATTACAGACCAGGCAAACATCCGTGCATTAATTGAAAACATCTTTGCAAAGAAGTATATCTATAAGCATTAACGTGCAATTTTAAACTCTTCATACAAGAAACATGCTTATGCATAGGAACTTCTGATGATACTTTGGTGTGTGTGTGTTTGTGTGTGTGTCCCTTTGCTTTCAGTTATTCACCCATGCTAAGTAGTAATGCCTGTAGGTATAGCTGATTCACTTTGCTGTACAGTAGAAAGTAACACAACATTGTAAAGCAACTATACCCCCATAAAGATTAAAAAAAATAAAATTTTCCAGATTATTAAAAAATAATAATAATGACCGTAGGTTTTGAGACCAAAGACAAATATCATACATAACTTCCAGTAATAAAAGTGAGACATCATCCTGGTAGAAACTTACCTCTAGCTCCTAATCTTGCCTTTCTTTTCTTTTCAATCTTTAGATAAAAACACAATTGAGTGAAAAGACCACAAAATATTCTCATTGAAACAGTTCTAAGCATCATAGCAATTTCACGCGTAATTCTTCCAACTGCCCAGTGAAGGTCATTACTGTTATAAACCCATTTTACAGGGGGGAGAAACTGCAGTACAGCAACCTTAAATAACTTGCCAAAGGCCAGACAGCTAATAAGAAGCACTGGTGGGACCCAGACACTGGCTCCAGAATTCATGCTCTTGATCACGATGCTATACTGCTTCTAAAATACTATAATACAGGAAAGCTATAGGTAAAGGAAGAAAGGGGAAAGGCTGAATTAGTAATTTCCATCATACTGAATCCATGCTGGGCTAAAGGCTTCTTTGATTTGGCTGGCTTTAGTTTGAATGCCCAGTGGTTCTTACTGAAGAGAATAGGACCTCTGGCATTGTATTCTGAACTGCTTGCCAGAGGTAAAGAGAGGTGTGTTTCTCCTGTTTGCTTCAGGAAAGAAACATACATAAAAGTAAAGAAGTAGTTCCTGTCTGGCATTTTATCAACTTCACTAAAAACTTCTATTTTTTTTTTTCCCTAGAGGCAGCTGGGTTGAATTGTTGCAGAGTGCCTACCTGTTCAATAAGAAATCTGTTCTCTCCCCTTGTCACATGCACTGTAACTTCCATTGATAGAACCTTTCTGAAAATGGAAATGAAATAGATGTGAAATTTCTTATATGGGGAGAGAGCAGGAAAAGAAAGAGGGCTCTTTGCTCTCTTCCTGTTGAAACAAAGAGCAAATCCTGCCTTCTTTTTCTCTGTACTTGATTTGTAAAGGCTACTTACAAATAAACACTTCACTCTTATTTTTCAGTTTCCCCATCTGTTCAATGGGAATTATATAGCCTTTCCAGGTGCCTGGATATTCTAGGGTTAAAAGGCCAAGTGAGTTTGGAATGAAGATATATCTCTTTTCTTTTGCTGTGGCCGAGGGCTCCTTGAAGTAACCAAGCCACAGAGCAAAGTTGATGGCCTTTCTCACGTACCAGATGGCAGAGCCCATTTTACATAATGACTCTCACTCTGGTGGTTTGTAATTTATGAAGTAGCCTTCGAATCAGAGGCTCCGTTCGCTGCCAAAGAGCTCCGCCACAGCATGGAAACAGCTTCTTCCAAAGAGAAAAAAAATATCATCAACCCAGGCGTCTTCTTCGTATGATGAACAGTCTAAAACACAAGATTAACAAAGACCGTTCTGATTTTTATTTCAGAAACCTTGAGGAAAGAAGATACGGGCTAGGCTGTGGCTATCCAGAGATACCTTTCCCCCTGGCTTTCTAAAGGGAGACGCAGCAACCATTTTAGCCGCACTCATAACTTGTGTCTCCCAGGCCTTGATGCCTATGTAGGGAGGGAAAAAATGGGGAAAGAATAAAGGATGGTTGAAAGGAATAGGAGAGAAACGATGACAGGGGTTTGCACAGCTGAGGCTGAGGCAAAATACCCCCAGCAAATGTCAGTGGCTGCCTTTTCCATTATAAATGATAAACATCAAAAAGACATTGGAGAGGGCTTCCCTGGTGGCGCAGTGGTTGAGAATCCGCCTGCCGATGCAGGGGACACGGGTTCGTGCCCCGGTCCGGGAAGATCCCACATGCCGCGGAGCAACTAAGCCCGTGAGCCATGGCCGCTAGGCCTGCGCGTCCCGAGCCTGTGCTCCGCAATGGGAGAGGCCACAACAGTGAGAGGCCCGCATACCGCAAAAAAAAAAAAAAAAAAAAAAAAAAAAGCAAAAAAAAAAAAAAGACATTGGAGAAATTCCTTTCATTTCCATAACCAAAACTTAAAAAAAAAAATCAGACGTACAATGAATACGGTGATAATTCTGCAACTTCGGCTCTCAATCTGTATGACTTTGCCCCTTCCTCGAGCTAAAATTCCTATCGTTCACGATTTCAGTTCTTTCTCTAATATGACAACGGCCTCGCTAATCTAGCTCTAGCTGAAGTCATAGTTTCCAAAGAACTTTGCTTGATTTAGAGACATACCCTGCCCCATTTTCTCTTAAGCGTGTCAGGAGACTAAGAATAACCCATCCACTTCTCAGCATTGGGTACATTTTCAATCTGGCATGCCAAAATTCCCAACTCCAGGGTGAGAAATAAATCTGTTTCTTTGAATAGCAATGAGAAAGATGGGGAAGCACTTTAAAAGGGTAGGTGATGAGAACAAGCAGTGGTGCTAAATGGACTTTTATGTTCTTATGAACCATTCAGTGTAAAATGATAGAGTGTTTTCTGATTAGGTGATTTGTGCTTTTATGGTGAGAAAATGGCTAAACACAGAGCACTCTCCAAAGGTGTCTTCTATGAATGCTTTGCCTCTTTACTGAAAGCACGTCAGGGAAATGGATGATGCATCTCATTTGATCCAAGTGAAACAGTTTAAATTGTTATGGCTTTGAGTTGGTTTTGTTTTGTTTTGTTTTTTTTTTAAAGGAAATAGCTTTCTTTGGTAAAGAACTGTATCTCCAGTCTGTTCTTCTGCAGGGGGTGGCCTGGTGCCTATCAATGTATCAATTTGTGACGTTTGATAGCCACTCTGTCACCGGACAGTAGGCTGCTGAGACATATACTAAAGGATCATAGTCTATGGAGCTTTCATTTTTTTTTAATCCAAGAAACTAGCAGTAGCATCATCTCTGAATGAGCTGCATTTAAATAGGGTTAGGAAGAGTGCAGTAAGGTAAGAAGAAATGCTTTGAGAAGAAATGCTATTCATAATCGGAAAAGCCGAGAGATATTAAGAAAAGATCACAAGCTATTACCGAAAAACAGCTTTTTGAAGCAGTGCTTTGAAAAGGAGAAGTAGAACATAGACTCATAGAGAAAGAATAAAGGCAGCTTTCTTGGGAGAGAGAGAACGTCTACAGCAAATGGAATGTGGTTCCAGAGGAGAGGTAGGCGAGCTGGAAGGCAAGCCACAAGCAGAGGTGCGATTTTGTTCTCTCTGAGGCGCTGCATCTGCCAGATCAGAAGCATCAGCGCCCTCTATTGTCCGCAAGAGAATTGCAGAATTGTCTGAGAACAGGCCAGGCTTTTTTGCCTTGTAAACAGACTTTTCTGAAAACCTTGATTGATGAAAAGCAGTAGAACTAGGAAGGTAAGAAAGGAGGAAGGAAGGAAGGAAAGGAAAACAGAGACTGGTTTGTGGTCACCTTTGTATTATGTGAGCACTCACGATTGTCTAATGTTTAAAACATGAGCTGTGTTAGAGGTTGTTTCTGTCCTAGCTATTTGAGTTTATTAGCATAGAAAGTACTCCTTAGAAGAAAGGTGCAATTTTAATCAAGCAATGGAGGAAGACAGGTTAATAATAGAAAAAAAGTTCTTCCGTTAACTTCATTATTCTTTTTGTTTGTTTGTTTTGGTAAACCCCTATTTACACATCATCATTTTTTTTTTCAGTTTTTATTTTATTTCGTTGATTAACAATGTTGTGTTTCAGGGATACAGCAAAATGATTCAGTTATACATATACATGTGCTTATTCTTTTTTCAATTCTTTTCCCACTTAGGTGGCCACATAATATTGAGCAGAGTTCCCTGTGCTCTACAGTAGGTCCTTGTTGGGTGTCCATTTTAAATACAGCCGTGTGTACCTGTCAATCCCAAACTCCCTACACATCAGCATTTAACTAACTTTGATAGGAAAATACTGATGTTATCCAGGGTTCTCCTTTGTGCAATTTCTCTTTCTCAGTAACGATTTTTACCTGGTGTCGACATGGAAAAATACAGGCATTGGAAACTTTTGGGGGGAGCTCAAATAACATTCAAATGAACGTTGCTCAGCTATGTGTTTTACTAAATTAAAGATTAAGGCAAGAATGACAACTTCATTCAAGCGGATCATGTGGAATTACATGAAACAGCTGCTGTTAAACAGCTGACGGCCACAGAGGGCCCCGTGGTCCCCCGGCAAGGGCTCTAGCAGGGCGCTCCGTGCCCCACGTTCTGAAAAACACATCCTGCTCCTTTAGACCCACACACAGTGTCCTCCCCATCACGCTTGTTGCCAAACACCGGGCTTTCTAATCACTTCGTATTCAGCCAGAGATCCAGGAAGTCCAAATCCAGCCAGACAAATGCAGAACAGCTTAGCAGAAGCAGCTTTGACAGGTGCCATCGGTACGGTCTTAGGGAACCTGAGAGACACGACGAACAATGGAGGACATCGGGCAGCAGCATGTCTTTGCCCCAGTGCCGGGGGTGGCATCCGTCGCTGAACAGCAGTTCCCCACGGACGCCGGTTCGTTGATCCTTAAGTGGTGGCGTTAACGGCGCAAAGGAATGATTAGACACCGTAGCTGCGCGAGTGCCCTGCAAACAGACTGCGGTCGGAGGTCTGTCGCCTGCCACCCCCAGCCCGCTCTGTAGAATGCTAGAAACAGAACGGACCAGAACAAGGAGCATGGACCCGTTCAGAATTAGAAGGGCTGGATGATAGGTTTTATTTAAGCAGGTGCCTTCCTATTTTGAAAATAAGCAGCTGAAGATTGCCAGCGCATAAGCGTAGGCATGATTGGATGTGTCGCTGTCCGGTTCTGGCCTCGTCTGCAAGCATGCAGGGCTCGCCCCAGCGGACGGTGCTCGCGTGGGACGTCTCATGATTACTTCTAGTTCGCGAGCCCCACTTTGTCTGCTCGTGGGTTTGCTCTCCCTGCCAAGCTCGGGGTCACCCCTCCCCACATTAACAACGCTTGATTAAAGTCAGTTTGAAAAAGTTGGTTGATCTACGGCATCTTCCTAAATCCTATCACTTTATTAATCCAGGGGCAACTTGTATTTTCCGTAAGGAAGAGGAAATTGTGAATTGGCCCAAAGTTCATGAACTTAACATGCATACCCTAAGCAAGCACTAGAGCAAAACTTAGACGATCCTGTGTGTTTAGATAGAGCACATTGCAGAAGAAATTTGAAAAATCTGCATTAAGCTGCAAAACAGCCTATATGAATAGTTCTATTAATGTTCAGACTCTTGGTTTGGTACTGATAGTAAAAAAAAAAAAAAAAAAAAAAAAAAAAAAATAGAGCAAGAAAAGCAAAGCCACATTTTAAATTCTTTGAAATTACTGGGAAAATGTTTACTTCTGCAGTTGGGAAAACCTTTGACTATTCTCTATGTTTTTCATATTCTGCTAATTCTGGATTTAAAAAAAAAAAAAAAAAGGTCCCAGTCAAATTAGAGTAGTTTTGGCATTTTGGTATCACAGTATGGCCATTTCTTTCCTATCCAGGTAATGTGGATTAAAAACCGTGATACTTGTAACCTGTTCTGAGCAGGCCTTGATCAAGGATGTACATTTACAGGGGAACTGAGGCTTCATTCTTTTTTTTTTTTTTTTTTTTTTTTTTTTTTTTTTTTTTTGTGGTACGTGGGCCTCTCACTGTTGTGGCCTCTCCCGTTGCGGGGCACAGGCTCCGGACGCGCAGGCTCAGCGGCCATGGCTCACGGGCCCAGCCGCTCCGCGGCACGTGGGATCTTCCCGGACCGGGGCACGAACCCGTATCCCCTGCATCGTCAGGCGGACTCTCAATCACTGCGCCACCAGGGAAGCCCGAGGCTTCATTCTTGATGATAAATTTCAGCTTTACCCTGTGCCTCAAAACAACTTCTTCTTTTCTAACCCATATTTATAAATCAATAATTGTATCCCAATATACTCCTCGTCCAATGCACAGATTTAAGTTTTTCTTATTTGAAGAATAACGACTCTGTATCTTAGTAGTATTTATTATTCAAAGCGCACGTTACCGACATCATAGAATTAATCTTTATACAATCCCCCTCTAGTTCAGTTGCAGGAAACTGAAGCAAAACGGGGTTGATGGATTAAGGAACATTATACACAAAGTAAAGGTAAACATTTATTGGACTCTTCTCATTAATCATGTTTTTGGGCCTCCCAAGCACTGGTGTTTCTTGAATTATACCAAATATACTTTCAAAGACTAATAATATTTGGGGGTTTAGACTCTTAGTCTAAATTGCTCCATTTTTCTCACTGTGAAGTCAGTAAACGGAGGCTTAAAGAGATTGAATAATTTGCCCAAACTCACCCAAATTGTTCATAGTGGAACCAGAATTAGAGGCTACTCATAGATATTTTGGTATTAAGCATTTATAAATTGTTTGACAAAATTATAATATCTAGTTTAGAAAGAGGCACAATGGTTGCACCCAAAGGTCCAGTTCTTCTGCATTCCTGTATCAGACATATCTGGAGAAATCAGGGAGAAACTGTGCCGGTAGGTGTGAGGTTGGGGGTAGGGGGAGGGGAAAGAGATTCAGCCTTGCGTCACATCGTTGTGATGATATAAAGGCGCCCTGCAAAGGAACAGAGCTGTGTGGATGATCTTGTGAGGACCCAGAACTGGGACAAAGAGGTATACTTCATTGTCGTTATTTTTATTTTTATCACATGGACTTGCCACAGGGTGGGGTTGAAGCGTGAAGGGGGTGCGGAGGCAGACAGGGGCACCCTGATGAGATCGGGGTCATTTCCTTGGAGTTCGTCTCTGCCACTTACAGGTTGGTATGTTCCAAGACAATTTAAATAACCTCTCAGAATATTTATTGCAGAATCTAGAAAACTAACATTGTGAATCTCACAAATAGGCAAAAGGACTAAATGAGATTATGTGTGAACAGGAGCTTGGAAGCTTTAAGGTGCTATGTTTGTGCTAGAAATGAATGACATGAAATGTTAGGACTATTAAATGTATCAATTCCATTAAGCTCCTCTTATGGGTTCTCAGATGAGGTTTCCTTTGCGAAGTCATACTGATAAGTATTGCTAATAATCTAAGGCCTTTTGAATGTGGTGAAGAAAAAATTTTAAGTTAAATGAGGCTGTTTGAAGGAAAATGTTCAGAATTATATATAAACAGGCATGACACGAAACAAAGCAGAATCGTGTGTGTGTGTGTGTGTGTGTGTGTGTGTGTGTGTGTTTCATTTTTTGGATAAGTATACAGTTTTTGGAATTAGGGACCAATTTTTGTTTATTTATTAGCATTTGATGACTCTCAAAGATCTCCAAAGTAGAGGGTGAGGACTCCGGGAATTTTTATTCTTTCGTCAGAAGTTTACCACAGACCTCTTTACACAGGCCAGTTGTCAGCTACAGAATGTAAATAAATTATATAATGTTCCAAGTGATACCTTTACAATGAATAAATCTAGCTACATTTTCAGACGATACAATTCTTGTTCTATTATCAGGCAAGAACGAATGCTATGAAAATTAAGAACTTTAAGCAAAGAATTATTTTAAAAGTTGGCCTTGATATTTTTCAATTTGCAGTTACGTGGATACCAAACTCTTTGGGGTATAAAACACCGTATACGTGAAATTAATATTTTGCCAATTAGAACATTTTGCCTGTAAGGATTAACATTTTATCAGTTTGGTATTATTTTTCTGTTATTCAGCCTCGCCTGGGTCTACCTTACATTATTTTCCCATCCAGGATAAGCATGCTTTGTCGCAGAAGGAGTTATAATCTCTGGAGACAGAGGTCCTGGGGTCAGAGTCTGGTTCTGAAACTCACTGGCTGGGTTTTCTTGGCTAAGTTAATGTCTACGCTTCATTTCCTTCTTTTCATTTCTTTGTAAAATGGAATCGTCATAATATCTAGTCATATATATACTATTCATATTAAACTAGGTAATCACACAGTAAAAGAAAGCTGCTGTTATTTTGACCTCACTGAACTTTTTTGCAGTTGGCCAAAATAATATATGGGAGCACACAGCACAGTGCTTGGGACATAGTAGGTGCTGGACAAACCTTTTCCATTTTTCTTTAACATAAACTCCACATTAAACCTATATCAAGTGCTGTATTAAATAGTAATACCACTTTATATTTGTATACTTCTTTATAATTTACAGAATGAGTTTAATACACAGGTCACTGTCCTACAGGGAACACTGAAATAGAAATGTCCTTTATAAGTAAGGAAACTACAGAGAGGTTAAGTACCTTTCCCAAGGACAAGCCCCTAGTTAGGAACAGAGCTGACCTGGAAACTTAGGAACCTTCTAACCAGTTGGCTACCCAGCCTGCATGACTCTTTGCAGTGAGATCCTTGAAGAGGGAAAGTTGGGGGGACCCCAGCCTTCA
Source organism: Kogia breviceps (assembly GCF_026419965.1). Classification (NCBI taxonomy): domain Eukaryota; kingdom Metazoa; phylum Chordata; class Mammalia; order Artiodactyla; family Physeteridae; genus Kogia; species Kogia breviceps. The sequence goes on along the minus strand of NC_081310.1, from coordinate 14,933,520 downwards.
ACTCAAGGGGAGTAGAGATCCCTGGGTCTCACACAGTGTCCGGAACAGAGCAGGTACTGGATAAATATGTCTCAAATAAATGAAAGAAGGGAAAGCAAAACTCAAAAAAAGATGGGACAATTCAGGGAGGTGTATCTTTTAATAGACACGCCTCTGAATGATAACTGGTTATCAAAGGAAACTTCAGGCCCTGTGCCAAGTCCTCTAATTGCTCAGCCAACGATTTCTTGAGGAACTTTAGATTCTCTTTCCGACCCTAGCTAAGCAGGCTGCAAGCTCTGGTAAACAGAATAGAAACTTTTGCTTATACGGAGCCCCAATTAAAACCTGCTCAGAAAACGACAGAAAACTAAACTTGCCTGATCTCACCTGGAGAGTGAAACAAACAAGTACGGGAGAAAACCTAGTCAGATGACATCATGAAGGCTGGTGTCACTGCAGTGGCACTAGGCCAGCAGCATTGCTAGAAGAACAGATGAAGATGGGACACATGTGTAGCCAAAAAGAGACTACTGGTAGGGAACACAGCATGCATTGCCAGGTAGGAATAACCTCTATACGTCCTATGTGTGTGCATTTCTTAAACTCAGTTTTGTAAAAATTGTTGCATGTAATTTGAAAGTCTTCGACTAAAATGTATGGATTCCTGGTATTGTTGGACCTTGGCTTCTAGGAGTGTGTGGAGAGGGGGTATGTGTGTATGTGGGTACCCAAGTGTTCAGGCCCAGACTCAGATGAGATCAGAGATTTGGTTCAAACACCCAAGGAGTTACTCTATGAATATAGTACTGTTGATGTTTACTTTCTAAGGAAGGGATGTGGGCTTGCATTTCTCTGGTGTGAAAATGTTAGTTTAGTGCCTAGTGCGGTGCTAACAGCAATGTGATAAATGCTTGCCGAGTATAGTAGAAATAAGTAAATTGATCTGATGCCCTGAAGTTTAGTTTTCTTTATTGTACTGCCATCTGTTCAGACACAAAGTAAAAGAGACTTTAGCCGACAGTGCCTTTCTTACCCTCATGCTTCCTTGTCCACCCAAGATTGATCTCTCTCTTTTTTTTTTTTGAACCCCCAAGATTGATCTCTTTAACTTTGTTCCCTTCAAGCACTTAACCCTTTCGAGCCTTCCTATCAGCACCTTGGATAAAAGGAGGGACGCAGCGAATAAATGAACAGAACCACACTCCACGCGGCACCATATTCAGAGCCATTGCAGGTAGAGGCGGGGCTGGTACCTAATGGTAGTAAATAGAACGGTTAATAGCACAGGTTAAGAGTCCCATGAGCGGGGTTAGAATTGTTTTTGCCACTTAGCTCATACAGAAGTTGCAGGAAGTTATGCAGCCTCAGTTTCGGTAAAATTGGCATATTATGAAGATGATTGTGAGCTTCAGACGAGCTAAATTATGTCAGTTGTTGAGCATGGTGCTAGCACATCATAAACCTGTGATCCTTAGCGACTTTGATGGTGATGACAGTGCCGGTACCCGCAGTAATGATGATGGTGGTGACAGGGAAGATGATAAGGATGGTTAAAGCTCTTTGTGGCGATCAGCTTCCCAGGCAAACGATGAGAAGGAATCACGCTAAGATCTGTTTCTAGTTTGTGTTTCTGGGTCTAAGACTTCTTTCAAATATCCTCTTAGTTTTGGGAAAACTTAAACCAGCTCTCCAACTTAAATTACCCTGAAGACCAATAACTGTATATTTTTAACATGAGGGATTTACTGAACTCTACGCCATAGCCCCAAAAATGGTTGTAATACTCATGAGATATTTATTCCGGGGTTCTCTTCGTGATACCAAGAGTCACTCTGAGGATGGTGTTTTGTTTTATTTCAGCCACCTTGGCACTCTCTCCTAAAACTAATAGCAGATGAATAGATTGTGCCTGTGTTGGAACTTTTGTTCTCCGCCCAACAACTTTTCTCATACTTGGCAAAATTTGCCAAAGGGATAAACTTTCATTGTATGCTACTGGTGCAAAGTCATGTCTTGGTGGGGTTTTATTTTTATTTTTATTTATTTATATAATTTTTGTCTGCGTGCAGCCTTTCTCTAGTTGCGGAGAGCGGGGGCTACTCTTCGTTGCAGTGCGCGGGCTTCTCATTGCGGTGGCTTCTCTTGTTGCGGAGCACGGGCTCTAGGCGCGGGGGCTTCAGTAGCTGTGGCACGCGGGCTCAGTAGTTGTGGCTCGCGGGCTCTAGAGCGCAGGCTCGGTAGTTGTGGCGCAAGGGCTTAGTTGCTCCGCGGCATGTGGGATCTTCCCGGACCGGGGCTCGAACCCGTGTCCCCTGCATTGGCAGGCGGATTCTTAACCACTGTGCCACCAGGGAAGGGGGTGGTGCGGTTTTAAAGCACACCTTTCCTGCAAAGCCCTGTAGTACAGCTAGCAGCCTTATTCCATTGGTCTCTAATGACTCTCAGGGTAAGCTTGTGACTTTGGCAAAAGGCGGAATTCACTCCATTCAGCAAATATACTGGAGGCTCCACACCTTGTTGGAGTTAAGAATTCGTAACTGGAGCAAAGTTGGAAGACACTACCCTTCCCATTCAACACCATATGCTGCATTTACCACGAAAGGTAGAATCCTTTTTTTTTTTTTTTTGAGAGAAAAATCTTCCCAAACTAAAATTTTGAGGTTTTGTTTTGTTTTGTTTTCTGGGAGAGTCCAACACCAGAGGGCGATGTGAATACAACATTTTAACTAGTTTTTAAATACAGTTTATTTTTGGTGTGTAAATAAAATACGCATATTTTGTGTTCCTAACCATTAACGTTTCTTCTTAAGAATTTTTTCTAGCGACTGAAATTCTATTCGCTCTGTCCATTTCCCCACTTTTGCATTTTTCAAAGCACTGAAAGATTACGAAGTCATTCATTCATTGAACTGATATTTATTGAGTACCTACTATATGCAAGATATCATATTAAGGTTTGGAGGGAGTTAGTGCGGGAATGGATAAAGGCTCATTAAAGAAATATTTGTTGGTCAACTTCTGCATACAGGGCACTCTGATAGGTACTATTGGGGCTATTAAGATGAGCCAGGCAGCTCCTGTCCTCAAGGAGCTGCCAGTCTGTTGAAGAACTATGATTCTATCTATGCTTCTCTTCTGTCTTTAAAGAGACACGTACCATGGATCCTTCCTCCTCCAACTATCTTTTAAGGCTTAGCTCAGAAAACCTGCTACCTTCTCTCCCCTCTCCCAAGGAGAATTGGCCATGTCCTTTCCTAAGGCTCTAACCTACTTTGGAAAGACGTAGCGCATCTATGAAGAGCATTGCAGAGGGGTGGTGGAAAGAGCTGGGGCAAAACTCCTGGAAACAGGGGCTTCCCTGGTGGCGCAGTGGTTAAGAATCCGCCTGCCAATGCAGGGGACACGGGTTCGAGCCCTGGTCCGGGAAGATCCCACGTGCTGCGGAGCAACTAAGCCCATGTGCTACAAGTACTGGGCCCACGTGCCACAAATACTGAGCCCGTGTGCCACAAATACTGAAGCACGTGCGCCTGGAGCCCGTGCTCCGCAACAAGAGAAGCCACCGCAATGAGAAGCCCACCTACCTCAACAAAGAGTGGCCCCCGCTCACTGCAACTGGAGAAAGCCCGCGCACAGCAATGAAGACCCAACACAGCCAAAAATAAATAAATAAATAAATAAGTTTTTTAAAAAGGGAAAAAAAAAACAACTCCTGGAAATAGGAGTGCATTCCGTATGTCCGGGTTAATCCCGGATTATCATCCCTAGGTTTCTAGAAGCAGGATTGTGAGAAATATGCTAGGAAAGAGGATTTAGGTCAGATTGTGAACAGACTTGAATTTCAGGTTACAGAAATCTTGGTTTTGTTGTGTAGCCATGGATAACATGGGGTGCAGTGCTTGGGAACAGCATGAGTTGGATAAGAAAGATGTAGAAAAATGGAGGGAGGGAGATCAGTTTAACCCCTAGTTAGGAGATTCAGGCAGAAAGCTTTGAGAACACAGAGATGATTTAAGGTTAGAACCAATAGGTCTTACAAACGTACAAATTTATTCCAAGCACTCATATGCAAAATCGTGGTATTTTTTTGATGACTAAAAGGGTTGTATAAATTACTGTCTCTCGTAAGAGTAACAATTCAAAGCTCAAAGGGCAGGTGCCCTGTTATGCCTGTGCTTATTCATTTATTCCATAGACAGCTGTTGAACCTCTGTTCTCTGCCAGGCCCTGAGCTGTGTTCCAAGCATTTTGGAGATGATTAAGACAGGGTTCCTGCCTTCAAGGAGCTCACAGTTTAACGGGAGAGATACAGTTATATACAAACAGATATGAAAACACAAAAGGATGGCACAATAAGAGATGCGTCCAGGGAGGAGGTGATCTTTCTGAGTTTCCAGGTGAAAAAAGACGTGTAGGTGTGTTGGGCCAGGGCTGTGGGCCCCCACGTGTGTAGTGACATAGGATGGTGACCAGATATAAAGAAATAATTATATATTATACTGACCCCAAAGAGCATTCAGTTCTCTAGTAACAGCTCCTCTGTGTGGACAGTGTTCTGTTTTTATGTGCCATGTGATTCTGTTATGTGGGACAGCCTTCCCATAGGGGGACGGGATTGTGAGAGAAGGCACAGGCTAGAAACTGTGATAACTCAGTGCCAGTTATATTGCAGAATCCATTTTTGAAACGATTCAAATATTTTTCAACTGAAAATTAACACTTTAAATTCTGACCAATGAAATAGTTATATTCAGAAGGTGGAAAAACTAAAGAATATTAATCTGTATTAAATCCCATATTGATAAGTGTGACATGGTAAGTTCAAAACCACTCCAACAAATGTCAAGTTTAATACGGCACACCTCTGCCTGCAAATAAGCTCTAGGAGTGAAGAAAATAGTTACAAATAAAAATTTGAACCCTTTAAGTTCTCAGTCATTTTTGTTACTCAGCTGGGTATATAGAAAGGTGTGTGGAAAGCATTATTTTTCTACAAAAATCTAAGGCAGGGTTACTATTTCTTTCTTCTTTTTTTTTAATGTTAAGCACGTTCCTTTGCAGGGCTTAGAAATCTCTCTAGTCCAAAATTGAACAAAAAAGCCCTCCCCTTCTGCCTTTTTCTGTCAGGCTGATGAAGCTGTATAGAAATGTAAATGTAATATAAGGATGTATGTAGTAAGCTAGCGTTGCTCTCTTTCTTAACCCAAGCTCCCTTGTTAAGAAAATTCTCTGATTTTGCTGTGTGTGTACATCTCATGTGAGGGCATTTAATTAGCTACAAGTTACAACAAAGACTTTTGAAAGGAAAATATATCTGTGGTGCAGATGCTTTTATTTTCATTTGGCGAACAGCTACGTTTTTAACTCCCTTATCAAGAGCTGCATGAACGGCCCAGACTAAATTGGGAACATTGCCACACTGTTTGACAAATAGATTTTTTGTAAACTGATTTAGTCTTTTCATTGTTTGCATTTCATTATATAGCAGACTTCATGTCACAAAATCAGTATTCATTCAAAATAGAGAATTTAGAGATAGGGCTCTAGGCAGATAAAAAATATTGCACAGGTCAGGCCTATTAAACATAGAATAATATAGCAAGTCAGTGATCCAAAGGGTGTTCTTCAGCGGGGAAGGGGCTAACATTCCCGAGGTCAGGAGTCAGTGAAGACTTAAGATGTGGCCACATGTACGAGACAATCTACAGGGAAAAATAGTGAAAGATGAAGGCAGCTGGCTGGATAGAGTGCCGAAAAGACAGGTTTGTTACTTGCATTCTCCTCAGGGGCCGGAAGTGGGAACTTTAAGTGTAGCTGTGTCTTCCTCTGTTCTGAAACACTTGCTCATCTGAGTTTGGGACTCCTTGGCCCAGATAGAAACTGACCTTGAAAAGAGGTTGCTTTTTCATTTTTCTTCGAAATCCTCTCTTTTGGACCAGGGGGGTCTCAAACTTGAACATGCATTAAAATCGCCTGGAAGATTTGATAAGACACATTGCTGGGCCCCGCCCTCAGGGTTTCTCCAGTTGGGGTCTGAAATTGACATGATCAGTTTCCAAGTAACTGGGATGCTGCTTCACTTTGAGAACCACCTGTATAGATCACATATGCAAGTCCCTAGAGAATCAAGACTTAGCATCTCAAAGCATCTACCATTTAAATCCACTGGGCAAGGGCCCTGGGCAGCTCTGCTGCTCAGCCTCAAGTAGAAAGTCCAAAAGATCACCAAAGGCAGCTTATGTACAGGAAGCTTCTTTGCTAAAAGAAAAATTATTAAATATTTAACTTAGGGGGCTTCCCTCGTGGCGCAGTGGTTGAGAGTCCGCCTGCTGATGCAGGGGACGCGGGTTCGTGCCCCAGTCCGGGAAGATCCCACGTGCCGCGGAGCGGCTGGGCCCGTGAGCCATGGCCGCTGAGCCTGCGCGTCCGGAGCCTGTGCTCCGCAACGGGAGAGGCCACAGCAGAGAGAGGCCCGTGTACCAAAAAACAAACAAACAAACAAACAAAACTTAGGGACCTCCCTGGCAGTCCAGTGGTTAAGACTTTGCCTTCTAACGCAGGGGGTGCGGGTTCAATTCTTGGTCGGGGAGCTAAGATCCCACATGCCTCATGGTCAAAAAAACATAAAACAGAAAGCAATATTGGAGCAAAATTCAATAAAGACTTTAAAAGTGGTCCACATCAAAAAGAAAATCTTTTAAACATTTTAGTTTAATAATTAAAAATTATTTTTAAAATTAAAGCTACAGTTTTATGACATCTTATTCTTGCCTTTTTAGGAATCCCTTCATGTTTCACACAGCCAGACAACTTTTTAGTTCAGTTTAATGAGTCTTTGGAGATCACCTTTTGTGCATTTGTCCTAGTTATTTATAAAGATGAACAGGGCACAAGTTTTATTCTCAAGAAGCTTATAGTCATGGGAAAATCAGGCAAATAGAAGGAAAAAGTCAATAGCGTTTGGTTAGTGGACGTGCTAGAAGGATGGTGGGGTCTCTGTCCCATAAGAAGCCTCCTCTGACCTCCCCGGGGAGAAGTAAGTATTAAGGATAAGTAGGATTTTGCTAAACAGAAGGACTAGGGAAAAGCAGAGAGAAGTGAGATGTGGGGCTGTATGTTCAGGAGTCTGCCGGGAGTTTGAAAGTTCTAGAGCTTTTTCCTTATAAGGGAGCTGTTTTTCTACCTCTCAGCTCTGGCATCTGGTATCTCTGTTGACTGCTCTGCCCCCCACTCATTCTACTTTTTTTCTCCCACATTAAATTCCATTTGACCGTTATCATCTGTGAGAAAACTCGTCCACGTTTGCTTTGAAACCATTGAAACGATGCCTAAGAATTTAAGGAAGAAAATGAAGAATAAATTTTATTGTTTATGATCCCACAATAATATTGTAAGCGTTTCACATCTGTTTTTATTCTAAAGCACCGTGTTAAGGTAGACTTTTACGTTACACTGAGCACCTCAGTGACAGAACACGTGGTTCACTGTTTTCTCCTAGATGCTTGGCGGTATTGCACTCATTTTAGTTAAATTTCATAAACGATGGATCTGTGAACATTTAGCTCCTCAGCATTACGTCACACACAATTTGAGGCCCGCAAATGCTTTGCAGCGTACCCTAAGCCACTTTCCCATTGCTTAATGTCACCTCTTTTTTCTCTCGTTCTCAATCTTGCTTGCAGTTTGGAATCACCAGTGAACCTCTTCCCCAAAATAGCACTGTGTGGATCTCAGAGATTCTGACTCAGGGAATTTGGGTGAGACTCAAGCTTCTGTAGTTGTCAACCCCCCAGGTGATTTTAGCATGGATCCAGTTTCTCTCATTCTGTGATTACCCTTGGGCTCTGGGATATTAGCATGGTCTCAACAACCAAAAAGGTGATTCCTCTTCGGCAGGACCAGTTGAAGGTCTGGAAGTCACTTGCATTGAGTGACTTGACATGTAACGTAGGCCACTGAGATGTCTGTAGGTTAGAAATCGTGTTTAGGGGGTGTATGTAAGAATAATCTCTTCTTACATGGGCGTAGTTTACAATGGCCTTGGATTTGCATGATCTCGTCTGTGTTGACAATAACCATGTGAAGTAAGCAGGGCAGGTATTTTTTATCTTCTCTCCCCTCTTGTTAATTGTTCTTGCAGGTGATGACGGTAAGATGAAATAATTCAGGTGCTTTTGCCAATAAGCTGAAGAACCAGGACTGCACCTAAGCCATCCAATAGGCAGCTGGATGCTTTCACTTACGCTTCCTTTATATGGTTCAATAATGGTAAAGTAATGATTCCAGGTCCTGTGCTAAGCAATTTACCATTGGTTCTCAAGTCTCAACTTTGGCAGCATACTGAATTCACCAGGAGATTTAAAACCTCCTGATGCCAAAGATTATATATTGGTTGGCTGAAGGGTAGCCTGGAGAATCAAGAGTTTTCAAACCACTGATATATCCAGACCCTTCCATTGAATCTCCTGGACACCAATATGACGTTAGAGTCATCACCGTTTTAAAACTGAGGAAACTGAGGCAGAGAAGCATTTAATCCAGCAGACCCACCAGTCCATCAGCTCAAGAATGGCGGAAGCCAGACCCAAAGGAACGAATGAACCACTGTGTCTGTAGCTCTCTGGGTCACCCTATTGTTCTCTCACAATTTTAAGGTTTTTACTGCAGATCTTGCAGTGTAAACTACTGAGAAAAAAAGTTTACCTATACTAACTGAAAAAAAGCACTGAACTTAGAGTATTCTCAAAGCTCAAGAGCCACGGTCATGCCTGGGAGTTAGCCTTAGTAGTCAGCAGCAGTGTGCTTATTTGCTTATTTTGGCTTTTGTTTTGTGTGACTTTAGGCTCAGTGCATCCAATAGTGATCCTTTAGCTCAGTGGTCCTCACGTTTAGGTACCAGAATCACTTTGAGGTTTTGTTACAACACAGATTTCTCAGGTCCAATCCCCCTCCACCAGATCTTCAACTCAGGAGGTCCAGGGCGGGGCCTGAGAATTTGCATTTCTAGCCAGCTTGCAGTTGATGCAGATTCTGCTAGTCTGGGATCCACACTTTGAGAACCACTGCACTAGTCCAATCCCGTTATTCATGGAAGCCCAATGAGATGAAAGGCCAACCCCAAGGTCACAGATGATGGAGAAGAACACTTATTCCTCAAGTGTTCTTTCCACAATATCTCACGTCTCTGGGCAAGATGGGGGAACTTCAGAGATCTTCTTCTTACTCCTCCCCTAAAATTCAGCTTGACTTTAACTTGAGAGGATAAATATTGGTGTTAAAATTCTCTTCAGTGCTTTAGAAGCATCAGATGTTGGATGGATTATGCAGTCTAGAAAAGGTGACTCATTAATACACCTGGAACTGCCCGTTGGGAATTTTTCTTCCTGTTGTCTTTCTCAAGGAGAGATGAGTACAGTGACACAGAGAATCAAGGTCTTAGGTAAATAATTCACTTAACTGAGACCACTCAGTGTCACCTAAGGTTGTAGATTTATTTATCAGTGTGATTTGAAGGTTTCAAAACTTGTAAACAGTTGTTCTAAAAGCTTTCTCATGGATGGCAAAGGTGAGGAGAAGGCAGGGTTTTGCCACCACTGTACAATCCTTTCCTAAGTAAAAAGTGAATACTAAAAAATACCGTCACGCTTTTCTTTTTATCTACTGGGTGGGGTGAGGGGGATGGAATTCAACAATTACATTCCTCCTTCCCTCATAAGTCCAAATACAGTTTTATTTAATGAGTAGTTCATTGTGGACGAATAAATATATTAGCCCCATTAAAATAGTGGCAGGATTTCTTTAGAGAAACATTGAAACTCATTTACCAAAAGAAAAAAAATCAATCAGCATGAATGTGACAATTTTTGCCCAAATCAGCTATCTCTTGGGAAAATATTTATTGAGGCCTTAAATGTCCAGATTACAGAACTAGACAGAGCCCAGATGATTAAAGGCCATCAAGAAGATTACTAGATGGAAAGCATAGAGACATAGGACAACCTCCCTTGATACAAGCCAGTTAGACCCGTGAGCGCAAAGCATTGTGGGACACAGAGAAGAGAGCCATTGATTCTGCCTGGGGACCCCTGAAGGAGGCTTAGAGAGGAAGAGGCATCTCAGGTAGCCTCAAAGGACCGGAAGGGTGTTCTGTCTCCCCTGTGGGTTGTTTTGCCAAGCCCCGTAGCTGACCAAATGAGAGCCAGAATTAAAGGACAGGAACACTCTCTTTGCAATACTAGAGAGTTTACTTATAAATATGTAACTTTCTCCCCCAGTGAGAGTACAGGAATTAAGTCTGGTGAAAAGTGAACAGAATGTTTCCATTTACATTCTGTACGTCTCAAAATATTGATTGGGATTGAAAAATTGAATAGGGCTAACTGCTCAATCGGTGGCAATGAGGCCAATGGTGGGGCTGAACTGGAAGCTCTAACCACAGGAAGAGCCCATTAAAGCGAATATTGTCTCATTTCATCACCTCTGCTAATAGAGAAAACAAAATGTGGCCGTGTTTCCTTCCCAGATCTTCTTAGCAATAATGTACGCAGGCCCAGGAGCACCTGGCAGTATGCAATGCAGTCCCCTTCTACAGCATTCTGGAAAGATTTGAGAGATGAAATAGAGTAATTCAGAAACGAACGCTGATGTTTATAAAGCTATTACATTATATAGGTTGATCACAGTTCTTTTTTACTAATGAGGAAATCTTGGAAACATTCCAGGCAAATAAAGTGATTTTTAAACTTCATTTAAATCTTTACCAATTGTTGTTGCTTCTTTTTCAGTGAAGAATCGTTTTGCTCCTTCTTAGGTCCCCGTTCCCTGGCTTAGCTATTCTAGAATTAGACTATGGTTGCATTACTGTGAAACTTGGGGTAGAGAAACTAAAAAATGAGGAGGTAGACCGAAGCTTTCTGAGTGAAACCAATTGACAGAGAAGGGAAAAGGAGACTTCAGTTTTCCTTTTTGTACTTTAAATTCTCCCCAGCATTTTATGTGTTTATCCCAGGAAACTTACACAGGGCAGTACAGGTCAGGCATCCAAAAGGTGTGTTTCCTCAGTGAGGAAGGAAGAATAAGGTGTATAATTGGTAAAAGCAGGTTTATTCCACTTTCCTGAAACAAAACTATTTGTTGGTGGACAAAAATGCATACTAGTGAATGCCTTTCCATACCTCCTGCGTGTCTTTTTTAAGAGGACGCATCAAGATTTATGGGAAACAGAGATTAGGAGCACAAGAGATGTAGAAGTTAAAAAACAAGAAATTCAGGTCCTGACTTTGCAGCCTAACAACCAGATGTCTTTGGGCAATCGAATAAATTCTTCAGACCTCAGTTTTGTCATCTATAAAATGGGGATAATAGTAATAGAGTTTCTCCCTGCTTCACAGGGTTGCTGTGAGGAACAAAAGATGCTTGTGTGAAACAGCTTTTGTTAATGTTAAATTATAGCAAAAATATGAGCTATTCTACCTATTATATTAGAAAATTTTCTAAGCAGCTAAACTTTTCTACCTGGCTGTATTTTAAAGCCGTGAAGATTGAAAAACCTTCTTCCTTTGTTAAATGTTACTTCTTTATTTGGTGTTCCAATTTATCGAAGGGCGAATTAATCTGTTTCTTTTCTCACTAATGAAAATCGTCTTTGATTTATTTAGTTTTCTAATTCAAGTGGTAACTGAACTCCAGAAAAAAAACGGTGTCTTTAATTAAGTTACTTGCTTTTCTGTGTCACAAAGTTTGATTGGTTAAAGCTTGTGATACAAATAGCTGTTCACTTAGGGACAAACGACAGGAGAGATAAGAGCCCCTGGGGTTTTAATGTGAGTATTGTCCTCATGTCCCGCTCCCTGTCACCATTCCTGTTATTCTCATCTACTAGCAGATGAGAAAGGAATTCCTTGTCTCGCTCTCTTTTGCATCGAGAGTGTGGTTTTCTAGATGATTCTTTTTGGCTCTCCCTGATAGGATGCAAAGTTGTATGTTCTCATCTATGTCTTCCTCTTGGAATGAAACCACCAAACAGAACACACGGGACTTGGTTAAAGAATTACGGGCAGCAAAAGGAGGTAGAAAGTGGCCTAGAGGCAAGACCTTTGCCTTTTTCTGCTGATGAATTAATTCCCTTCTTCCTCTCCCGTAAGAAGAGAAATCCTTGCTGAAATTTTTCAGTGTTTTGTGCTGCTCCGGCATAAGACCACATAGAAATAGGAGATGTGTGGCCCTTCATGGGATCCTTGTCCACATTTAACCAACCAAGGAAACCCTAGAATCCTTAATATTGAAAATTGTATCTTGCATACAAGGGCCAGTTCTGAATGCTTTTATAAAAGAAGTATTTGTTTTCAGGACATATCTGGGATATCATGATTTTTAAATGCATCTCTGTCAGGTTAAATAAGAAAATGTTTTCATGTTACCCTGGTAAGGGTCACAGTTTTAGGTACTAATATGGCAGCTTTGTTTGTTTGCTTGCTTTTGTTTTGATAATAAATATTGTTTTTCATTGTCCAGTACTTAGTCGATATGAATATTTGGAAAACAGAAAAATAGAAAAATGAGAAAGAAAGTGATCCTTCCAAGTTGCCCCTTCTTAACTCTTCAAAGAATAAGTGGTGAGGAAATGCTAGAATACGTTGGTAGAGCAGGCTGTGACCTCTCATCCTTTCTTCCCTTTTGTCTTTTTCTACCTCCCTCTTCTCCATTTACTGTTTTAAAATCACTTTATCCTTTTAAATTTCACTACGTTACTCTAATAATCTAACTGAATTAAGACACACAAGGGCTTCCCTGGGCTTCCCTGGTGGCGCAGTGGTTGAGAATCCGCCTGCCGATGCAGGGGACGCGGGTTCGTGCCCCGGTCCGGGAAGATCCCACGTGCCGCGGAGCGGCTGGGCCCGTGAGCCGTGGCCGCTGGGCCTGCGCGTCCGGAGCCTGTGCTCCGCAACGGGAGAGGCCACAATAGTGAGAAAAGCATTCCTCAGCATGCATTTTTGCCCACCAGTTTTTCCATTTGGCAGCCTCTCTTAAACTGAAAAAATAATAAACTGACTAATAACATTTGTCATCAGTTTATTCATTCATTCGCTCATCCAAAACATATTCGTTGCGTTCCTGTAACATTGACAGGAATGATTACCGAGTTCCATTACTGGCCCTGGGGACACCACCAACGCTGGTACAGTTCCACTAACGAGAGTTAGGTAGGGGTTAGAGTGGGAAAAGGAGTGGCCCTTTAATAAAAACTGAATCCTTAAAAGAAATGATAGTCAAATTTTCTCTAAAAGGACACCTAAGTACCTGGGGAGAAGAAAGAGAATTTCTCTCTACTAATTCATCTCCACTTCTTTTTTAAATATGTGACTCTTGTTTTATCTTTCTGAGCTTTTGGAGAAAGTAGAGGACAATATGGACATATTCTTGGGTATTTGTCTCTTGGGATCAGATGTCCCTTGGCTCTTACTTGGGACCTTTGTCCTTAGAGGGCTCTGATCTCAGCCAGAGTTCTATGCACTGGTATATAGTCAACAACTGTGAGAGTTACATTAGTAGCTTGTTACTATGTTCCCACTGGAAAGGGGAGAAAATGTAATCTTTTCTAACAGGAGCTTTTCTACTACCTGGGTATGTAACCTGGGTTAAGGCTCTTAACCGCACTGAGCCTTATTTTCCTCACCTGTAAGATAACCAGGTTGAACTTGAAAACCTTATGGTCTCCCCCTCACCTGTAATTCCCCATGGCCCAGACCTTGTGTTCTGCTGTAGATTAGTGGCCATTCGGTGTAACAAGAGCAAAGCCTTGTGAAGAAATTGAGTCTTTGGGGTATCTGATCAAAGGAACTCCTGGGTGAATGAGCTTGTACCAGGGATAGTAATAAAATCAACAGCTGTTATTGATGGACCCGCTAGGGTGAAGGGCTGTGGAAGAAGTGTCTTAAAGGAACAGAAAAGGAGCAATTCCTCTCTCCCCTTCTTGCTGGTAAACAACGTACAACTGAATGCTTTGGCCAGTCGGCAGAATTACTTAACTTGTCGAGTCTTTCTTCCTCATATTCAGGCCCTAAATGCGATGGTAGTTTTGAGGGGGCAACCTTAATTTTTCCCACTCGTTACATGGAAACAATATATATGTGGCAGTATTATAGCAAGCAGTTCATATCATTTTATGGCAAAAGTTATTGATAGTGTCACTGGAGGAATATTTGCACTTCATTTTCTTTTCTATATTAAGGACCTTGAACTAGTCAAAGATGAAGGCCAAATGAATTGTCAATGTCAGTCTCTTCTCTTCTTTCATTTAGTGAGATTTAAAAATAATATGGTTAACATTTATGGAGGGCTTACTGTGTGTAGGATGACAGTAAAATGTATGGTCTAAACTGAGCCACTTCTTTTTTGATAGAAATTGATTGATTGATTGCTTGATTGGCTGGGTGCTGGGTATTTCTTTATAATTTTTATTTTTTATTGGAGCACAGTTGAATAACAATGTTGCGTTAGTTTCAGGTATACAGCAAAGTGATTCAGTTATACATGTACATGTACCTATTCTTTTTCAAATTCTTTTCCCATTTAGGTTGTTACAGAATATTGAGCAGAGTTCCCTGCACTTTTGAAAGTGTAAGGAGTGAGTACTGTACATTTTTAAGCTAGGAAAACTGGCCCAAGCTGGAATGTCCTTGGCCCACTGAGTCATTTGGTCCCCCCAACTAGGACGGGATACTGTGCTAAATTGGTTTGACTCATTTAATCCCCATAATGATTTTACAAGGTGCTATTATTGATCCTCCCATTTAAGAGCCGAAGAAACTGAGACTTAGGTGGGTGATATGACTCTTAAAGTCCAAAGCCTTATTCCCTCAGAGTTGGAATCTGAAGCCAAGGCATGACTTCAGAGTAGGTCATTACCACCTGGCCAGGGGCTTTCCACGGTCACCTCACTTCTGCCAGGCATGAGAAACACACACACCCCTAATTCATTTGCATTTGCTGGGGGAAGCAGATTTGTATCAAATGTATTCATTTATGAAAAGGAACCTCGGAAGTGTGTCAGAGAGTTCTAAGATCCAAAAAAAGCATCATCACCCTCTTTAAGCCTCTTTATATGGACACCCGATGCTGAATATCTCACTCTTTAAAAAACATTGCTGGTCCTTGGAAAATATGGACAAAAAGGTTCATGGGAGCAAATAAGAAAAGAGAAGTTTCAAACAGTGTTGTTGTTCAAATACATCAGGAAAGAAATACTTTTGTGCTTTTTTGATGTGTCATGGAGAGATCCATTTTTTAGCTTCAAATATACATTGAATGGAGTGATTACGATGGATCCTTTGATCGTTTTCCTAGTATCAAAGCAAGTATTGCTTTTACCCTGAAATCTGTCCTCTTTGCTCCACCCCTACTCCTGGTCTCTCCCCAGCCCTCCCCCTGCCTTCCTCTCAGAGCCAAGCTACCCTTTATTCTGGACATGATCACACACATGATTGAGTCAACAATTTATGGCTTTTAAAAATAGGGAATTTCGTCCTCTCTTAGGTTTATTGTTTGTCATAATCATCTTTCAAGTGAAAAGGCGAATTTACTCTTTCTATAGGAATATTTGAAGCTTGATTATCGTAATATTACAGCTGCCTGAGAAGGTCTAAAATGGGACATTGACCTTGCATGATTTCTGCATTTAGCTCTCGGTGCTGAACATTCAGGAAAGACTATAACTGCAACTGTTTATTAACGTGTAAACTCAAAATGTTAACTATTGCTCTGGAAATACACGCCATGCAGATTATACGGAAAAATGCAGTTGGTATTTTATCAGGGTAAGTATGTTGGAAATACAACGTAACTAGAGTCAGTTTTCCCGTTGGAGCTACTGTAGTTTATACTTTAATTTTTACTGACATTTCACCATGTATATGATTAGCTTGACAAAATGAAAATGAAGGAATCCTGAATTAATTAAACAGAAACCGAATTGCCTCTATTAGTTTCTCTGTCTTCCTTTGATTCTTCCGCCACCCCCCCACCCCACCCCCCCCCCACACACACACTTTCACAAACACACTGGGAAAAGAGTTTGGTGTATTATGGAGGTGAGGTAATCGCTCCCCAGAGAATGGGCTTTTTTTTACATAGACTCAGTAATTTGGGAATGGGATGGATTTATAGGACAAGAGGTTTGTCCAAAGGAAAGGTTTTTATTAGTGTTTCTGTGGAAGCCATCACTTTCAGTAGAAATGATTGCTTCTTGCCAATTGAGACAATAATTTAAATATCAAAGCCTGTGCCCTAGAAATGAAAGGCAACAGAAAATGAGGTTTGATGAATTGATAGAGGTTCGGTGGTGAGATAAAGTAGTCATACTGACTTCGAAAGATGTCTTTATGTTCCCAGTGGGAAGGTGTCTTCTTAAGCAGGTTTATAGCATAAAAAGAAAAATCCCCAAGCACAGGTAAGGAAACTGGCGACACGGCGGCACACAGCTCACGAGGGGGCAGAGGGGAGCCTTGGGTCCAGGCCTCTGCCTGTCCTTCGGGGTTCTTTTTCCAGGGATGTTCCTTGGGGGTTTTCTTTTGGATCGGGGTTCTTTTTCCAGGGATGTTCCTAGGGGGTTTTCTTTTGGAGTTAAAGATAGTAGTTTGTAAAAGTCTTGGTTGCGTTTTGTAGTACAGTCTATTATATACTACACACGATATATCACAGGCAGCAGGGAAGATGGTTCCAAAAGTTAACTAGCTTTTCAAAGGTTTTATGGTCTTGAAACGAGACGCAAAAGTAGATTACAAGGCAATTTGAAAATCTAGATTTGTGATGCCTTGTTTAGTTTGCAAAATTTAACAAATGGCAAATAAAACCAAGACTTGCTGCAGAAAGAGTGTGGCAGCTATAAACATCTTCATACAGATGAGTCCTGTTAATTTTCAGAAAAGGAAGATGCGGACCAAAAATAGCTATTAGCATGCAGTGATAGCGGGACTAAGATTCTCATCACCTTCTAGCAGCATAAGAATTCACTGTTCGAATGTTTCAGGAAATGATTCCGGACTCAGATACAGTAAAATGTCTGGTATAGACAACAGGAATTTACCTTTTGTTTCCACTTGAGTTTTGTGTGTTGCCATTTCATTCTTTCAAATGTAAATGAAGGATGTTTTCTGCTTGGTGTCTGTGCTTTCATTGGGGCCTGAGAATGAAGTTGTTTGGATATTAAGCTGCATTGTTGAAAGAAGAAGAGATTGAAACTATGCGTGTGGACCCTGGGTCTGATGCCTAGATAGACTGATATTAACTAATTTGTTCATGTTCTTTGTGAAACACTCACAGGGATCCTTTTGTCTGGTTCCATTTATCCTGCTTTGGGTAGACTCCTTGTGGTAAGATTGTGAAGTGTATAGACTGGTGGGCAAAAGTGTTTATTCTAGGCTGTTTATCTGTTCACTAGTTTCGCTTTTTTTTTTTTTTTTCCCCAAATCCTTTGTAGTTGAGATTCTTAAAGGCTTATGCTCAATATTGCACATGGTGTGTTTATTTCCTGTGATTATCCACTCTTTCCTCCTTCAAGGTGAAAAAGCTCTGTGACTAGGGAGGATTCTTGAGATGACTATGCTGTGTGTTTATAAAATATTCTGGAAGCTGTCTCACAAGTTTGGTGCAGTAGATATTAGTTTAAATTGGTTAAACTGGATTCCAGACAGTAGGTGTAATCTTAGGTCCTTGACTTGTAGAGGTGACACATTGATCCCGAGGGAAAATAAACCAACTCTACAAACCTAGTGCACTTTTGGTCATTCAGAAAGCTAGTTCAATGGACACTGCACCTTGCATGGATGTAATACGGTTAGCAAAAGATATGTGGTGATCACACGGTGTATGTGTGTACATGGATCTCTGTGAGCACAGAAAAAACACTTACACGTGAGTATGAATCTAAATATGTTTAAAAGTAGATACCAACACAGTCAAATGGTTCATAATGGGTCAAATAAGTACCCTACGAGAAATAAGAAAATTCTGAGAAATAAAAGATAACTCTCATGAAACGTGGTGACTTAACGTCCATCGGTAAATAACTGACTACAAATCTTGTCTTTAAAAGGCCATTTCAAAGGAGTAATAAGCAGGTTCTGTCACAGGATGATAATGCAAAGAAACTGAATAGAGTACAGTATTCTGCACAGGTACAGATCTGAATGTGCTGAGTACCTTAAGATCCATTGAGTACATTAAATAATTTATATTTTTTTAATGCCCCTGGACAAAATAAGAATGAAACTTTTATTTGCTGTATCTTTTAATAAAATGTATGCAACTGGATTTATTAATTACCCTGAGAACTTTTAGTTTATTCACAAATCAAGGTAGGAATCTTTGAACCAAAGATGTTTTTCTGTCTTTGTGAAGCAATATTTCCCTACTTCTTTTATTGTATTTTAGAAAAATCATGTTTCTTTTTCAAATGCCTTTTTATTTATTTATTTTTGAATTATAAAATGATTACATGTCTCATTTTCAATTGAATAGACAAATCTCTTTTTTCCTTCCGAGGTGTCTGCAGAATGCTTGGATTTTCTACATCTCAAAGCTCTTTTAATTCACTGCTCACAACCAAATTTACATCTTAATTGCTGAGTTCACATTTAACAATATAGACAGCATAATGCTACTGGTAATTAAGCTTTTACTACCTGCTTTTGTACAGTATTCTTAGGCACAGTTTTTGCTATGTGAGTTCTCCACTAGAAACTTGTATGCATTTAGACCACAAATAAAAGGCATCAGGCCCATATCTTAGATATGGCTAAATACATGGCAGGGAAATTGCTTTCTTCTGTTGGGGAGGACCAAATCATATCTGTCATTTTTATATTCTGAATGTTAATGTGGCTGTTCTAGTTTAGTGTTTTGTTTTTTAAAGGCCTAGAACATTTGAGAGGCTGAAAGACTGGGTTGAGTTCTTATCTAGTAAATTTAACACAGACTGGATATCTCAACTAATTTATTTTGATCTCAAAGATTATACTATGTATATCATGTAGGACCAATATGCAGTAGAGCTGAATTATATCAAAATTTCGGGTCATAAGTTAGCAGTTATCTCTTTGCCATAAATAGCTGGTAGCTAGTCCATTGTACATTTGCTAGTATAAAATATCCTGTATTTAAAAATAGGACTTAAGAAAATTCTTTGTTATATGGAAACTAAAAACAGGCTTATACACTGTTGGAGAAAAAAGACCCTTCTCTTATATTCTCTTTTCTTTAAAAAGCACTTCTGTCTGAAACGCGTCCTTATAATGACCAGACTGTCTGATGATTTACAAAATGTTTCTGGGTTGATTTTTTAAAGCATTCAGCGTGTGTTATATGTCATAATTATATAAACTGCATTTTATTTGAAAGCTAATGTTTTGGGTAAAAATCATATATACTTGTATATGTCTCCCAGTTTGGAAGCTTACATTGAAATAAGTATATGATTAAGAACACTTTTAGTGCACCAGTTAGTAATGCTCTCCCCACAGAAAAAAAAAAAAAAAAGAAAGAAAAAAGAAAAAGAAAGCAGTCTTTATTTTGTCAAAATGCATTGAGACGGTTTCAATGTACTACTTACCCTACGGCCCTCAGTGTCCCACCCCTGAAACTGGAGCAGCCAATTTGCTCTGCAGTTGTTTACCTTTGTTTTGAAAAGCTATGCATTGTATATCTATAGGTAGAGAGACAGAAGCAGGTAAAGAAATGTTTACACATAGAATTTACATAGGCATTCTCGCAAATTGCATTGAGGCACGCTTTCCTCTTCTGTAGTTGTGTAAAACTGCATTCCACCTCAAAGAGGACGATCCCACTTCACATGCCCGAACAATTTAGAAAGCATGTCTTGGATTTATATATATATATATATATATTTATTTTAATGCCCAGTAGAGATCAGGGAAACAGGCAACGACATGATGACAGATCAATGAGAAAGTACAGCACTAAATAAGAAGGAGCCCCCTCCCGTGGAATAAAAGACAGGCTACGGCAGGACAAACTTCATTCTCTACCTTCCGCAGAATCCTTTCCCAAATTAACTGAGAGTCTGCGTGAGTTCTTCTGTGCAAGGCAAAAGAGATCTTAGGTGAGAAACCCAAGACACATCCCTCCAGTGCTTAGAGGGTTAAATTAGTTCGGTTTCTTTTCTCGCTTCCCGGGGCGGGGGGTGGGGGGAGGGAGAAAAAAATATAAGAAAAAAGAAAAAGAAAGAAAGAAAGGAAGAAAAGGCAGAGCCCAGTATCTACGGGCAGCGTTTCGGTCTCTGGTCCTCGCTGTCTTTTCCTCTCCCGTTCCGTTGCCAGCCCCTTCGCGTCTCTGCACCCTCCGTACCTGCCTGCTTCCGCGGCGCCTCGCAGCCTCCAGTCGCCTCCGTCCTGATTGGGCGGAGACCCCCCAATCGGCTGCGCGCCTGGGCCGGTGGGACTGCATATGTTAAGCTCTACTTCATATTAATAAGCTCCAATCGAGGCTTTAAGTCCTTGATTAGGAGAGTGTGAGAGCTCGGGTCCCAACTGGCTGTGCCTATAGGCTTGTCACCAGGAGAACATTTGTGTTAATTGCGCTCTGCTCTGTCAAGGAAACTTTGATTTATAGCGGGGGTGCGCAAATAATGGTTGCCGGTCGCACATGGATTCGGTAGAACTTTGCCTTCCTGAATCTTTTTCCCTGCACTACGAGGAAGAGTAGGTACCTTTTTCTTTCCTTTTTAAAACTCGTCCTGGGGGTGAGAGTGTGGGGTGGACGGAATGGATCTTGGCGCACGGATTCAGGTAATGCCCTGGGTATATGTCTTGCGCACGAGCGCTTGTTTGTGTCTGTCTTGTGCCTTTTGTGTGGAGGGTGATCTCCTAATTCAGTAAGTCGAGAATTGTTCTCCGACTACAGTGTTACCTTTGAGGCAAAGCTCAGTGACTGTCAGTAAAACAGCTGGGTGACAGTCACTTCTTATTCAGGTGCTAAGAATAGGCACTTGGCACAAATGCTTAGTGAACTGTTAAAATGCATCTTTTACTAGGACCCATTTTCCCAAAGAAAAATGTTTTAAAATACAGGATTCAAAATGATTTATACTATTGAGTGCCTCTTACGTATTTGCAGTTTGACAGATATTTTCAGCTCCCGGTCATTTCTTACCGCGCAGAGTTTGAGGCAAAATTGTACATTTACTAATTCTCCTTCAGAGAACAATTTTAAAACTAGCCCTATGCAGTCCGGGGCTAGAATAATGTTATTTGCATGGCTAGCATTAAGTCAGCACTTAAGTGACAAATCAGTCCATTAAGTAACATGAGATTTTCACACATTATAAATATTTAAGGGGAGGAAAAAAAAAAAAAAACTAAAGAAGAAACAGTAGTGACTTTCTAAATTCCCCCTTGAATACACGATGCTGAGATTGTGGATTTGTTTCATGTATCGTGTCCAGAAAATGCAGAAAAGTACTTTTGTCCTTAGATGCAGTTTAACTGGTATTTATTAATATCTTTATGCACATGGAAATATATATATTTGGATCGCTCAAGGTGGGGGACTTGTGAGTAGGGGGTAAAAGGAGTAAATTAGGCATTCTTGTGTAAATGAGTGGGTCATAAACTTAATTTCAACCCACTGTTGAAATATTAGTTTATCATGGGAGCTGTCACTGGTTCCTCTTTATGTTGAGTCAGTTGTATGGCTTTGCTTTTCCCATTACAGTAATACCAACTGTTATAATTCTGAAAAGAGGGCTCTTGGCAAACGTTTCTCTCTGTAGATTGTGAAGAAAATATAAAACTCTCCAGAGGAGAAGGTCGTGCATTATAGGTAGATGTCCACTAGCGGTCCTTAGTGACTGCATATTGCCTTGGTTTGTAATTAAGCAAGAGATGAAAAGTGACTTGCAGTCTCAGTGGCTCCTCGTGCGTGTGACTGTGAGTGTGTGTGCGCGTGTATGTATGCATGCAAGCTTGCACACATACACGCTCACACAAGGGATATTAGCCGAGGGATGGATTTAGGAAGAACTGAAAGGTTGGAAGGCAGTGCTTGCCTCAGTAGAAAACATTCCAAGGAAGAAACAACCTTAAATTATGTGAAAATAAAAATGAAAAATAAACAAAGGTAGGACTGCCCACTCGAGTGAAGTTTGAAGGTGAGCGCGCTGGAGGCTGTCCCACTGGAGAATTTCATGTCTTCATGTCAGGAAGAATGCATTATCCAAGCTCACCCAATTCTGAACTTTCTCTCATAAATAAATAAACAAAACAAACGTTAACCCCCACACACACCCCCAGGCTTCTTTGTAGTTTCCTTGAATTTAACTTCTTATAGCTAATTTGAATAATTAGTTTAGATAAGCCTCTTAAAGCAGACGCATTTAAATGAAATCAGGACACATGTCCTTTTGGCTCTGGCGCAAGATTCAAACTAGCTTTCTTTTTGGCTCAATTAAAAGTCATCTTTAAAAAATACAGATTTATTGTTTGGATGCAGTTCTGGTGGTTACGTGGTTCACCGGACAGACAGAAAGATCTAATGCTTAGTAACGCATCTGCCTCTCTGTCTCAATTAATAAACCACAGAATTTATACATGCTATCAATATTCATAGTAAAGTGTGCTGGGTTAAACCCCATCACGTGTGAGTATACATTGAAATGAAACCAGAGTTATGCAGTTTCAGAGGAGAATATTGGACAATTTCTGCTTTGGAAGCTGTTAAAAAGCTTCGTGCAATTTATTGACCACCATTAGGAGAGCCTAAAATGTTAACCTATAACTATGTATTTTTTATTTTAGGAAATGTGCCAGCACATTAAAGAGCATAATACTTGAAAGCTTGTTTCACATTTAATAGCAGTAATAACTGATAGCATAAATAGGTGAAAATAATATATCTGCTCATTTTGACATATGTGTCAGTCTAATCATTCTAAATGAGTGTGCTCATCAAATGATTCCCTTTCAACCTCTGATTAAAATGTAACATTGACTACAGGATTATAGAGCGGACTTAATTTTACTGACTGTTTTAACAGTTGTCACAGCTGCTGGAAGAAGGAAAGGCAATTGAAACACTCCAAAACAGGCAAGGCGGGGAGGGAACAGTTCAGTCAATTTCAGCCTGATCGTGGAAAACCAGACATCCAAAATTAAACAGATTTGTGTTTTCAGATTCCTGTTTGGAGCTATGCAAGTTTTATTTTGTAAGGTTTACTCTTTCTTTTTCAGGGTTTTGCTTCTTTCCTCTGCCTCATCTCTCCCTGTTAAAAGCTAGAAGTCAATTGAAATACAACTATCCAAAAGTAATACTGTAATGTCAAAAAATACATGGGATAAAAGTAGGCAGGAAGGAAAAAATGTATGCAGTGACAACAACAGCAAAAAGCCTAGACCAGAGTGGATGCAATTTTTTTTAAAAAGATGGGAGCTTGCCTAAGTCACTTTCGATGTGATTTTATTTGAGAACTGTGAACAGAGTCTTTAAGTTTATTTTTCTAAGAAGGAATCCTTACACTCCAGACTGGGAGCTCATATTACTTTTCCTTCCTGTTTCTTCTCTGTAAATCTGTTGAAAACACCTGCAGCCTTAAAGGTAGGGGTTTTCAGATGATTTCTTTGTGAATTGCTGGAAGTGACAACCAGCTGCACTCAGGGGTGAGTGTTCCTAAGCTGTAGAGTCTCCTAACCTTGCCCATCACATCACTAAAGTGAACAGATTAATTCTATTTCTCTAAAAATTAAATAACTACTGTACCTACCGCAAACGATATATAGCGTCGAAATAGCCAGACAGTGTGGATTATGTAACGTATGATTTTTCTCCTTGGAGTAAGCAAAAAAAAGTGTTCTGAGTTAATGGAATCAATGTTGGATGGGAGTGGGAAGTGCTGGGCACCCCATGCTTCACTAGCCCTTTGTGTCAGTGTATTTATGTATTACCCTGTACAGATTGGGTGGTAAGTTTAGAAATCCTCCTTTTACGGAAAGGGCTGGAAAACAGCTTCCCATTTCCTGGTCAGAGGCAAGGGGGATGGCGTTGGCTGGTTCTTATAGTGATGGGTTTCTCATCTTCATGTGTTTGTGGCACTGCTGCTTTATTTACTGAGCCTAGTGTGTTGCAGCGGTAATTAACCCATGTTATTAGCAAAGCCCTTGTGAATAACCATTAATTCTCTTGCATGGATGATCATTTTTCCAGTGTTTTCCCCCCAATACGGTATCATTGTTCTTTTTTCTTTTTTTAAAAATTCTAAATTTATGGCCTTTGATATATTTATTTGATTTAATCTGACCTGGGATGTATATTGGCCATCTTATAAAGAATGGTCTTGTAATTCAGCTTTAAGAAATGCTAATAGAAGCCAGAGAAAAGATTTTTTGCTGTTCTTTTCCAAGCAAAAAAGAAAATAAAGGTTTAAAAAGAAAATAATGCAGGAAATTAGTTTTAACTTCAAATTTTCCAGATCTTAGAATTTATGTTATTTTGTGCCTTTGAAGTCTTTTAATCAGATTTCTACTGAGTTAAGAATACTTCAGGCATTTTTGTAAAATATCGAGCCAGCAGAAAAATACTTGGGCTTCTTGTGCTGAAAAAAGATAAGGACCGTCTCATTAGCTGGGGCCATACTTTTGCAATTAATTTTAGGTCCGTGGTGCTATTCATCAAAGGGGGCAGGTAACTTCTCTATGACTCTGTTTAACAATATTTTCACAATACCTCACTCTTGCAAGAACTGCAGACAAAGAAGAGGACGTTCTTTGGGAAGGTCTGTATCACTTGTGAAAAATTCCTCAACATTTGTTTTAGCCTAGTGACTAAACAAAGTATTTCTTTGTTTGACTTCTAAAGTGCTCTTCAGCACTCAATGTTTTCCTTATATTATTTCATAAAATAAATTAAAATCTGTGCTTATGGTCGCTACTTTGTCATACAAGTGGCAATTGATAGCCGTGATTTCTGTGACGCCAATTAATATCAAATAAACTTTTGAGAATCACCTATCAAGCATTTTGAAATAAGAGGACAGCATCTCACTAGAACTTTAAAGTCCTTGCAGCAGATAAGCTATGCTCTGAATTTTGCTTCATAGCAGATTCATGGAAGAAAGAAACAATACAGTGTTGATCTGGTCTAAGTGCATATGAGCTCCGGCCCTAGTCAGCTCTCTGGAGAAAATCTTTGATTACCCTGGCCCAGTTTGTTCAGTTTTTATCTCTTTTACATCCACTGGCCTTGTATTAAATTGTCATTGTCCTAAAGCACATGAGATAGAAATGAATTGCTGTTTTCTACATTCTCTGACAGTGAAATATTTAGGTTCTCTTTCTCCAGTCATACTTATGTGTGTATTTGAGAGTCCAGGGATGACATCCAGCATCTCTGCCGCTTGACATTTTTTCTTACTGCATTTTGTATGTTTTGCTGTTGATTATTATTTTCATAGCCATGTGTACATGGATGTCCGTGGTCTATACCATTATAAATAAAGATACACATACGCTACTTTAAAATCCAAAGCAGTCAATAGAATATACCACACACGTGTGTGTGCCTTTGTGTGCATGTATAGTATGCATGTGAAACACATATATATACACGGGAAGAGGTACGTATGTAGAATATAGGTATGCTGCCGAGAGTTCACGTATATTTATATACTAAAGTGGCTCTCAAGTATTTTTCTAATCAGTTAGTGTCCAGTTAAATTTGCCAGGCATAATTTTAAGCTGGAATTAGTATTTCAGGTATTTACCAAGTCTGATTTTAAACTAAATTGGCTTAACTACTATGTAACAGACAGGTAACAGGTAACCTAATACATTAATTTGTTTCTGATTTTATAAATTGTTAATTATTATCATTTTAAAATTCAATATCTAGAAATCATAAATAATTTGTAAAATAGGAAATAAGCCACTAGTACTAAATACATAATTTAATGGTTTGGGCCCATATCCAAGAAACAGTTTTGAGTGAGCTCTTGGCTACACTGTTTTCTTATACAGTTGGACCTGACAAATATATCTAAATGTAAACATGATACTTTTAAATAAATGCAAAATATAAATCTCACTTATCCTCACTACGTAAGTGTCATTTTCTTTTTTTTCTTTTTGCTAAAAGCACATAAAGAAAATTAATAAGTATTATATCCATATAAAGTACATCATAGATTTCTGAATTTCTGAATTGTGTTCTAAGAGGTAAGTTTAAAGGTCTGTGATTTTGCTTAGTAAATCTGAATGAGTGTTGAGAGAAACCATTTATCCAAATGTCCTTTCTATTCAAAGTCTTGTTCTAATTCGTATTTTGTTTAAATTCCTAGATTCATTTCCTACCTTTATTTGTTTGTATAGTACTTTAACAAATGTAATGTTTCTCGTTTTAAAAAAAATCCTGCTGTTTCTTTATGACAATCCGTCTGCTGAAAGTTAGCTCCTTTATTATCTGAGGGTGTCAAGTGACAGCCTTCTGCCTTTTTAAGGATTTACCTGGCATCTTATTCTTGTTTCAAGTTCATTTTAGACTTCTACTTTCGAAGTCTGGGAAACCTAGCTAATAAGAATAATTTCCGTTCAATTATAACAAACACATCCTTCCTCTCTTATGTTTTTCTTTACAGAAGTGCCAGATGTTTCTTTTCCTCTGATTTGGACACTATTTCTCAGGATTTTCCAAATGTATTTTCTAATCAATTATACAAAACCATCAGATTGAGAAGGTTTAGATTGTGTGTGTGCTGTGTATGTGTACTATTGCATCCCCCCCCTTTTAATTTTTTTAAAAAATTTTTAAACGTTTGGAGGGAACTTGCTTTTTATGTTTTGATTTTTCAAATATTTTGCCATTTTAATTGACGGCAATGCATGTATATTTGGAAGATAGCTCACTAAGGCAAAGCAATAAAAGAAAAAGTACAGTTTTAAATAAATTGGCTTCTCACCGGCCAATTAAAGTCCATTTCAATATACTGGCATAGATGTATGTGTGCATTTGAATATAAATGCATAGCATGCAACACTAGCCATTAGAAGTGCAGCCTCTGGCTATATGGAATTCTTTCACACAATATAATAAATAAAAACGCTGGCTCTTGGCATTTAAAATCTATTAAAAGAGTTGCTTAAAGTGTTAAACTCATGGAGCGCCTACCTAAGATCAGATTACATTGTAAAAAACGAACTTGGAAGCAAATTTTTATTTTGATTTTCAAAGGCAGTCTCTGTCATATACATTCCTCTGTGCCTTCTCATCTTGCTTTGAGTGAAACAAAATGGCATATATACTTTTCATCATTTTGATTGGAAGTACACATTATGTATAATATGCTTTGGCAGCACTTACCTAGCTAAAGAAAACAAATTAATATTAGCCATACTAAAGGGCTGTCAGGCATATCACAGACATATCAATTTAACTTTGCTTCCTCATACACCTCCGCAAACAGTTGCTTAAGATGGTCTTAAATAAAAGGGAAGCTACCAATAAATTCTCATATTGTATTAGAGATTGATGGCTAGTAGAAGTGCAATGAAAAACAGAGTGTTTGCTTACTTCTCTTGAAAACTCTACTGTGGGAATACAGAAAGCGTAGACAATAATGAGTTTTGTTTTTTAAAAAAAGAGTATAATTGAAGCTTGTTCAAATCTTTTTTACTATCTTGGAAGTAATGGGGTAATAATGGGATTTACTTTTTTAAAAAGTCTGAAGTGGTGAGTCTCGGTTGCTCTTATGTGTGATGCATATAAAGACTTTAGCAAGTGGAGAGTCAGAAGCAGCAGCCTTGCCAGTCCACTTTAAACAAGGGACATTTCTTTTTTGTTGCACTTTGAGTACATTTTCTGAGAAAGAAAAAAAAATCTCGTTCTTTCTTTTTATCTGGCTTACTCAATAGGCAAAAAAAAAAAAAAAAAAAGTAAATCAAGAACTTAGGCACAGAAAATAGGCAGAAGCGTGCTGAATTCTTTTTTTCTCCTCCATGATCAGAATGGTATCTTTGTGATAATTCCTTTTTCATCTGCTCTAGGAAGATTTTACTCATTTAAAATGCTTTTGAGAATTTAAACAAAGGACTCGTTAAATAAACACATTTACTTTCTTTTTAATACAATATGAGTAAAAATGTTTGAAAAGGGGTCCTTTTCAAGGCAGTTAAAAATGTTGTTACAGTTCATACTTATAAGAATTTCTTTTGCTTTGAAAAGAATATCTCAAATTATGTTCAGAGGGAGCAAAAACAGTCATATAAAAAATTATAGAGGCTGAGGTACTTCAGAGAAAAATTCAAATGTGAGGTTGTTCAGTCAGTGGCCCTTTGCCACCCATAATTCCAAATTATTGTAGTACTTTCACTTCTCCAAAAACGTAAGATGGCCATGTTAAATTGTATTCATTTTTCCATAACTGAAAGAATACTCTAACAGTGCTTTCTTCACAGCCATTAATCTATTAAAACAGATCAGATATCTTGAGGAAGAATATCAGACCCATAACCAACTATTCATGGCCAAAGAACGGGAAAGATAGATATGAGAAAGTGGTTGCATACAGTTGGTTCTGGGTCCCATGAAATGACAGAAGCATCCCTTTTATCCACAGGCTTAAATGAGACCCGCCTCATCAGTTATGGGGTCATAGTGTCACAGATGGAAAGGCAACCGTCAGCTGAATTGTACTGAACTACACACTTGGCTAATTCATCTTATTGCCCTCCTCGTCTAAGGAAAGGCTCATTCTGTTCTTGGAGTCTAGACAGAATCAGGAGTTGGGCTCAGGTGGGAGCATGTGGCCGCCTTTTTCTGTTCTCTCTTAGCCATTCAGCAAAGGGAGGTGAGGAACAAATGGGCAATTTGTGCACAGAAGCCCAAGCAGAGATTCTTTCCTAGGGCCAGGAATTTATTATGCAGTTGTTAAAATAAAGTTCATATTTCTCTTATGTTCTAGAAATATCACTGTTGTCTTTCATGCTCCAAAGAGCTACCCAGAAATGATTAGGAATGTCTCTCAATTTGTATGAACCATGAACTAGGGCAAGCATTTTGTACCAGATAGAAATGGAGAGCAGACCATCCACTAATGTTAGTCTGGAGGAGGATTCTTTTTTCATACCTTTGTATGGAGCTGTTCAGTTGGTTGAGTCTGAAGAATGAGAAAAATGATGAGGTTAAACACTCCAATTGTATTTTTGTATTTTTTAATCTCCTTATAGTGAACAAAACTTTAATGTCTAGAGCATTTATGAGGGTTTTAATGATCAGAAAATCTATCCTGAGAATGTGGTCACCATATGTTACAGCCTTGCTTTCTGTCTTGTTTTCAGTGAGTGGGGTAAGTTGGGTGATACTGTCTGTTGTCTTACTTTGCTTACGTTATAGAACCTCTCTGCCCCACATTGAAATAACCTGAAATATGGGGAAGTGCCCGTTCAGTTCTTAAAACTTTCCTGAACCCCCTCCATCCCAGCAGTGTTTTCTTTTAAAATTGCTGTTTTTCTATTCATCTGTTTTGCTAAAGGATCGTTTACTTCAGTGAAAGGTAAGGGCATGATAGACCTGCCGGTTTGCATACACAGTGTACTGTATTCCCCCGACCGACCCCAAATTCCAAAGAGATTGCCTTCAACTTTTCATATTTGTTTTTCTTTCGTCTCTGTTTGTCGTGCATTCTAGTTGAGTGCTTTTATAGTGTTTTCTTGATTGTTGTCAGTTTGGGGTACTGCTACTGACATTTTTGTTAAGTTAATGTCACAGCAGAAAAATCTATAGCAAACTGGAATCTGGCGCGGAAGATACAACTTCTGTTTGATTGTGTGTAAATACAGTTAGTTAGTTGGGGGTTTATCAGATAGCTTGGCCGAAAGAGAGAGGAGCCGTAGAAACTGTTTTCAGTAACTGTGCTGTTCATACACCTGATAAGATGGGGAGAGCTTTTCGAAATGCTGATAGGCTTTGAATAAGAAAAGGATAATCACTTCTACTGGCACCAGCTTATCGGGAATGAAGTAAAATGCCAACACTTTTACATTAGCAAAAGTAAATGTTTCAGACACTCTGTGCCTTTTTTCCCTCAAGTTAAATAGTAGGGGTGCTTTTGAGCGTGCTATAATGAATAGAAGGATTTATTACCTGGACGAAATTACAGGTGAATCTGTTGATAAAGGAACCCTCAGCATCAACAGCAGCTTCTCCGATAAGCAGGTGCATCTATGTGTACGTTCTCTGGAGAAATTAAGTATTTCTCTTTCCAGTGCAAATTCCATTAACCATCATTTCTGATGTTCGAAGATGCAGTTATGTCCTGTGCCCATCGAGTCTCCTTGTTTACCAGCAGATGGGTGACAGGCATTTGAAACTTAGCTTATCAGACTTGGAAAATGCTGTTGTGACCTACTACGTAAGTTGGGGCATCTTTACGTTTCTGTCACTTGTGCTGAAGCAGCCAACTGCTATACAAGAAATCTCACTTTTTTCCCCCAGGAATGGAATGAGATTCATTAGAAATTTAGGATAGGTTAATGAGAAGATAAATGCATTTGGCCAAGTAGCTGTCCATTTTAAAGCACCTCCCCTTAAAAAAGAGAGAGATTGGTTTCGCACTTCCCTATAAACCATGAACTTTCCCTGGCTTTCCCCTTTTCTCTTCTTTGTAATTTGATGCCTACAAATAATTTGGCGTATTCAGATTTGATAAATGGTAGTGCAAGAGCAGATTGATTGATTTTGGATTACTATTGATTACCCTCCATGAGATCACTGTGACACACTCGAATCAATAGCATTCGATTAAGCAAGGCACCACCGTTCTATACACCCAGCAGCGGTGGGGAATCCAGGAACAGGATGATAAATTGACAAAGCGTTCAGCTTTCACTAGCCCTTTGTTCAGCACTAGTTCCTTAAAATATATTTCATTGGAAAGTTCGTTTCTGCAACTCTGGGCCTTTCTGTGCAAGAAAGGTCATCCGTTTAAGGTTTGTTAAATTTTAACTCAAAACAACTGGGCTCCATTTAAGATGGAAAATAATTTAAGTACTTACTGCAGGCAACCTTCATGCTTTTGAGCCGTCGCTCAAAGGTTTCATTCTTTTACGAAGATGTCAATTGTCAACATAAAAATGCGTCACTGGCAATGCAACGGTTTAAGATTCAAACTGAAATGAAAACTCCTGCCCGAGGAAAGCACTATCCTCCAACTAAGGAGGTCTTCACTTTCTTCAGAAGTGGGCAAACTTCGGAGCAGTACTGGGCGGCCGCGGCAGGTAGCACACCCTGATCAATTGCACGGCCGAGGCTCCTTTTGTCCTCGTCTTATCTGAAGGGTATTCGTCACGTCGCCAATACTGCATGCAAAACACCAAATATCCTCTGATCTGAGAGCTGCTACTGCTGCTGCTACACTGCAGTCTTTCTGTCTTGAGCAAACTTACAAAGTCGCTGGGGGACAAAAAGATCATCCGTGATTCAAGTCCTTTAGCGAAGGACCTCAAGGATGAGATTTTCCATCCTATTCCATCAATGTGTAGTCTTGGCCCTTGGGATGAAGCGTTTGCTCTTTTGTTATATGGGATTGCCAAGTTGCTTCTCAAAAAGGCAAGCCTTGGGCTTCCCTGGTGGCGCAGTGGTTGAGAGTCCGCCTGCCGATGCAGGAGACATGGGTTCGTGCCCCGGTCTGGGAAGATCCCACGTGCCGCGGAGCGGCTGGGCCCGTGAGCCATGGCCGCTGAGCCTGCGCGTCCGGAGCCTGTGCCCCGCAACGGGAGAGGCCACAACAGTGAGAGGCCCGCGTACCACAAAAAAAAAAAAAAAAAAAAAAAAAAATGCAAGCCTTAGAGTGAACACTCCATTGAACGAGTGGATGGTCTAACGCGCAAAACGATTTTCAGTGACGTTTTGACAGCTAGGGCTTGTGTACCCCAAATCTTCACAGGCCCAAGTCTTGAAATATACTTCGATAAGTTTCCTCATTTTGCTAGTGGGGTTACAAAAACCCAAAATGAATCTGAGGTGGCTTTCTGAGGGAAAATGAGGAGGAAAGTTAAGTTTGGAGTTATGAAATTCCCCGACAAAACTTCAGGCTTTTTTTTGCATGAAAGTGAGACACTAGGATTCTAATTAAATCAGGTTGAACCACATGAAACGGCCATTTTTCTAGGTCAAGGAGTGGTCAAATATCAGCAATTTTGTGTGATTCCACATAATAATTGAATTTATTCTTATCCTGTCCATATCCCATGGACAAATTGAAAGCAAAAACTGTATTTTTAATTTTAGGATGGGCTGTGTCCGATTATGAAAGACACATGAATTCTGTCTGCAATTATGGCAAGTATATTACAGTATCATTGTTTGACAACCACGTTTTCCTTTCACACCCGTAGAGTTCCCAGGAACACAGTCTTATACACACTGAAAAAGTGTGCGTTTATCCGGCTTCTCACCTGTTGTGGCCAAGCGGCTTCTCAGTGTCCCTGTAAATTTCTCACCTGCCGGGGAAGCGTATGGCACAAACAAGTGAGTTAGGCTCGAGGACTGACCCTCCAAAACAGCACGTTGCTCAGGGTAGATGGTTGGAAAGCAAATTGGGAGGAAGATGCCGACACCTCGACTATGGCATCCCCACACCCATTCACTAACAGCACGTTAGTTGGCTAGTTGGCGCTTTGCGTGCTTCCTTCCCCCCGGAGAAGTAGTAAAACTGTGCTGCATTAAATTTATGCACCGCTGTGGGTTAGGCAGATGTGCAGCTCCCCGAGTGTCCGCAGTGGAGCCCATGATGCCTTATTGGCTGTGGCAGGCAGGAAAGGTGCTTCAGGAGATGCAATAAAATGATCCCAGAGTCTTCATTTGACCCCCCTGATGTGCAGCTCATCTTGGAGCCACGCTGTGCTGGCCGGTAGGAGCCCTTCTGGGTGCCCACCGGCGGGAAGAATCCGGCTCCCAGAAAAGAAGGAAATTGACTCTTTAGGTGGGAGGGAGGGGCTCCGGGGCCACCGCCGGAAATGTCAGCAGAAAGTTCATCTTGACTTAGGGTCACATCAGGACCGGGTACGTTTTTCTCACTCTGGGGAAGCATATGACAGCTTACATCTTGTTTCCGAGAGAGGGAGGGTGGGCATCGCTTACTGGAACTTGATTGAGCGAATGCCTCCGACTGGCCCCACTGTCAGGCTCGGAGTTTCCCTTAGTGGTGCATTTCCCCCCTGTCTGTGTCACTGAATTTGATGTATCGCTGGTACCAAGATCAAAAAAGAATTCATTCCTTTTGATGTGTGCTATTAGGCCCATGCAGTGCAGGACGGGGAGGGGGGAGAGCTGTCTTAGCATACAAGTCACTGTCCTGGTCACCCGGTGGCCACTGATGGCAGAATATATATTTCCTATCTCTGTTCATTTTGGATGTAGAATTCTAGGAATAGAGAGGTGAGCTGTAGGATATTTTAAATTAATAATGAGGTTTATTTCAGATACAGATTCTTTTGGTAAGGACACAGAGTGGCTAGCACGTACATCTGATTCTAGCAACCTTTTTTCTTTCTTTCTTTCTTTTTTTACTGTATTGGCATTCATTTTACCAAAAGACATAAAAAACCAAGGAATATAAATTAGCCAGTGGGGTTCAGGCTTTCAAAAAAGAGCAGTTGGTTGCATTTACTGTTGGGTGGGAAATTTGGGACATCGGAGGCTTGTCTGCAAATGAGAGGAGAGATTTTGGTGGGCTCTGCTTCTCCTGTACTCACGACCCTGATCAGGCTTTGTCTCCAGCTCTGTCCAGTGGCTTTTGTCCGGCCCCTCAGTTTCGTGGGATTTGTCTGAAGAGCATGAGCCCCGACCCATCAGCAGGCTGCTAGTGAGCAGCAGGTGTGAACAACATAAAACAGGATTGACGCTGAACCAAAGTGTGTACTAAAAACAGAACCCCTGCCTTGCTTTGAAAAAGGACGGCAGGACTGGAAGATAGAAGCCACTCTGGTCCTGTCCACTCTTTGTTTTCTAAACAGTGTTCAAGGGCTATGCAAAATACAAAATAATTCTGTTTAGGTACCCAAGAGGCTTGCTATAGGGATCTGGTGCTCATCTCTCTCTCTCTCTCTCTCTCTCTCTCTCGCTCTCTCTCTCTCTCTCTCTCTCTCTGTTTTTAAACTGTAAACGCAAAACTTATGTCGACACGTCTTCTCAGACTTTCAGAGAGGGAAAACAAAACAGAACAAAAGTGGTCTGGGTAAAACCTGAACCAGGATGACAGGTGAATTTTGCAAACATACTGTCTTTACCTCAAATTTAAAGTCGATAGTCATTCAGGGTGCTGTGTGCCCCACCTCTTAAGAATATTGTTTGTTGGTTTATTCTAAGATGTTTTTTGTGTTTAATTATGTGACTCAGTGTATACTTTCACCTAGGTAGGTAAACCACAAATAAATAAAATAAGTAATTTCATTAGAGATTATAACCACTATGCCCCCAATTTTTTATTTTTATTTTTCAATCAGCAGTACCTACATAGGGGCAAGAAAGCTGGCAAAAAAAAAGATCATAGTTAACATAGGAGACTGCATGAGTTTAACCAATTGGGCATTGCATTGAATTTATGGCATTTGAATCACTTTATCGATATTTCGTTTAGGAAAGAGAAAGGTCGCCTATAAATAGGTTTTTCTTTAAATTATGCTAAATCTAGTATGTACTGTATATCAGGCTAAAATTTAGATATCTATGTTTTCTCTGTTAGGTTTAGACTAACTTGCATTTTGAAACTTGAAGACAGTCACATCCAGAAAGACATCTGAAATAAAGGAAATAACAATTAAATCAGTTACAGAAATTGTATTACACACACACACACACACACACACACACACACAAATACACACACACACAGGTACTAACTCTTCTTTAAACACAGGCAAAGCAAATGTAGGGTTTTTTGCATATGTATATAATAGTATGACACTAATTTCTGATACTCCAAAAGTATGTTCAAAGATAGCTATTTATATAAGGTGGATCTGTTTGCGAATATCATATAACTTTCTAAAAAATAATTTTGCAATGTCAGAAATCAAAATTTTAATTATCATTCATTTTCAACAGCATCTTATACCATACATTACCTGTATTGTCTTTTATATCCAGGGCTTAAACTGTAATTACCCACTCATTCCTTCACCCTTTGCTTATACTTACTCTTTTTAAATTTTTTAAATGGCAATTGTTTTTTAGCTGAGTCTTTGCTACTACTTTTATTTTAGAAGTAATCTTGCCTGCCAATTTAACTGTGGCAATCTGAACGCACATCTACATCATTATAATATAAATGCTAAAAATTTTATTTAATTTTACAGTTACTACCTTCAAATGTTAATTTATTACCCTTTGCTTTTTAATGTGTTTCTAAGAAATGTCCAGTCCCTTCTGGTTTAGTATTATTAAGTACCTTTGGTTATGTACATTAATTAGGTTGTGGGCAAATAGCTTAATGAGAGTTAATGAAATCAAGTTTAGAAGATACCAGTTTAAAATTGATCTTTGAAGTGAATTTTTTATAACCAACTCTCTGGCGTCCAATTGATTACTTATAGTAACTTCTCACGTGGCATCAAAATGATTACCTGCATTCCTTTGCGATTTTTTAAATCATTAAAGTAATCAATATTTAGCGCATTAAGCTGCATTTTCTTGATCATTCATTCCAAAATATTTGACTGTGTGCAGGCCCTGTCCTGGGCACGAAGATCCTGAAATAAATGATAAAAATATAAAATGATCTTGAGTGCATTAAAAAAAATACTCTAAAATGGGACTTTATATACTTAAGTTTTCAATTTATACTTGGGTCAATCTTCAGAAAATAATTTCAGGAATTTTAGGTAGCAGAGGTTTTACATAAAATCTGAAGCAAGTTGGAGCTTCCATTCTGATTTTCTGATTTGGGCCTTCTAGAGCTGACAGGAAGTTAGCCCCCAAGAACACAATTAGAAATGGTACATTTAGATCCTAAGTATTGCAAAAGTGTGATTGGGGGTCTTAGACAGTCAAGTCTGGTCCTGCCTGCTTCCTTGTGAAGCTTTTGAAGATTTGATCCCGAAAGTTGCCATTACATCTTAAAATGCTCTAAATGATTTGTGTGTGGTTTGTTTCTTAGACTGGAAATGAAAGGGAGAAAATGCTTTAAAAGATCAGGTAAGAAAACATATTTCCGAGGTCTTAGGAAAAGGAGGGGGGATGTATCTGAACTCTAGAAGGTCTGTGTAGTTTGACTCTGAGGGAAAGGTATGCATTAGTAAATTCATTCTAATCAAAGTAAAGGACTGTTGAAAGGTAATTTTTCTAAGGAAACCTTGCCCTTAATCTTGAGATAATCTCACAGCTACTGTCTTTGTCCAACAGTCCTGCAAAACTACCCAGTGCTGTTGCCCAAAGCCTGGGATTTCAATCTGCCCGAGGACTCGATGATGGAATTCAAAGCAGTTTTCTGTCTTTGCAGCCTCTTTTCAGTGAATGCATTTTATTCAAGTGTTTTAGTTATGTATTTTTTGGAAGATACAGCTTGGTTTGCTTCAGGTCATTAAAATGATTCTCTGTCGCAGTTTTGGATGTTTATAATTAGATGATTAGTGAAGTCAGGTAATAAGATTTATATTGGCATCAGATAAGTTTATAGAAAGATTAAAATCATGGTGTCATGGTACCATTACCAATCTGAATATGCCAGAAATAACTCAGGAGAATTTTTGTCAAGTGTTTTTACTCAATTAAAATTTATACGACATGTTACCGAGTGATCGCCTCAGGATCGCTTGGCACCATGAGGTTGCAAACTTCCAATTTCAAGTGATACGCATTGCAATTTTTGTCTTCCAGTCCTATAGAATTACCAACTTTGAAAGGGAAATGCTGCGCTTTTTGGAAATGACACTAGAAATATGAGACGAAGAACTGTCTCAAACTTGGGCACAGCTGATATTTTCCGCAACACTGAAAAGCTAGAAAAATACAGTTTTTCTCTGCACTCACTAGATGCAAAGGGCAGCTTACCTTTATACAGATGCATTGCAGACTTGAGCTGAATCATGTCACCTGTGTTTTCCCTTCATTTGTGTGGTTTGCAAAGTATCTATGAGAATACATTTCTCCCTCCTAGTTTTCCTGACTTTTCGGGTATCCATCCCCTTGATTCCTCTTTTCTTCACTTTCTATTAAGCTGAGGTGGAAATTTCAAACGGGGGCGTCCTCCTTTATGCACAGGGCCAAAATGCACCGTGACACCTTCACCAGAGTCTTCAAAATATGGAATCTAAGAAAAAATAAAAGTCATGAAGACCCTAGGGGTAGGATGGGAATAAAACAGAGACCTACTAGAGCATGGATTTGAGGACATGGGGAGGGGGGAGGGTAAGCTGTGACAAAGTGACAGAGTGGCAGGGACATATATACACTACCAAATGTAAAATAGATAGCTAGTGGGAAGCAGCCGCATAGCACAGGGAGATCAGCTCAGTGCTTTGTGACCACCTAGAGGGGTGGGATAGGGAGGGAGGGAGGGAGATGCAAGAGGGAAGAGATATGGGGACATATGTATACGTATAACTGATTCACTTTGTTACAAAGCAGAAACTAACACACCATTGTAAAGCAACTATACTCCAATAAAGATGTTAAAAAAAAACAACAACCCAGTAACAAAGCAACAGTGTAAAGTATCTGGGGTTGCTGGAGGTCGGGGGTAGGGAGGAGGAGGGGGGCAGCTGGTAATTTACGGTTCCTCTAGGAATGCTTGTAGAGGGTTTGCCAGTGCTCCACTTCCACCCCACCCCCAAACTGCACAGCGCCCCGTGTTCAGATGATGATACTGTACCTGGAAAGAAAGGCGGCCCGTGCCGAAGCAAGCAGCATCAGACGGGGAGTCCTGCCAACTGCCTCACCTGCTGCATCCATGAGTCCATCTGGTGACTGCAGTAGCTCATTGTAGGCCTCTTCCGAGGAACATTCGGGCTGAAAAGCAGGCAGTGTGAATTATTTAGGTAGCTAGTGTAAATCCATAGAGGGAAAGGAAAGGAGGAGCCTGCGAAGAATCTGCAAAAACCTCATGCTTCCTTAGCCCTGGGTGCTTTGGAATGCTCAAAGGAACGCAGAAAAGCATGTGATTTGCATAGAGACAGAGATGTATAGATCATTCGGCAGATTACAAACCCATGAGTTTTATCTAGATTTGGATAGCAGTGCTCAGCCCGTTTTGCACTGAAAATATGGCCAGCTTCGGGTAGGGAGCCTTTGGGGACTTTTCAGGATAAGTGAAACTGATGAAATGTAATATTTTTAGGCATTGATTTAACAGAAATAAAACAACTCTGTGTCCTTTCTGAAACTGTTGATTTTGTTCGTGGCGGGCGGGGATAATGCATTTGACTTTTTATTGAATTGTGATTTCTACATATTGGGTTCTTTTTTTCCTACTAGATAAAAACAAGTAGAAAAAAATTTGAGGTTAATTTTATTTGTATAGGTGGCCAGTCAAAAATATTTTGGTTAGTTGCTCTATACAAAACCCTGTTATGGAATTCAGCATATCCATTAATATATCCTAAATATGAAGTGAAAGCCCTCAATCGTAGAAATCTTTGTAGGACTTTGTGTGTTTGGGGTCTAGATAAACCATACGGACATGCATGTCCTCTAGGAATTACCTGATGAATGCAAAAACTAAATACTTAAAGAAATTGTAAACTGGACTTAAATAAACCATTTATACCGAAATAAGGAAAGTTTTAACAAAATGGTGTTAAAAGACTTCCTGGTATCTAACAAGATAAATTTACCAGACTGAAATTGTCACTGAAATCTAGGAAGAGCTAGTCTGTATGAAAATGATTTCTAAATTCTAAATGAAGGTTTAGAACTATGAATGGCATTAGTGGTATCCAGACTGAAACAACCTGTTCCTGTTTTCTTTCCTGAGAATCATTTAGGGGGTAGGGGGTAGGAGCTTCATTTAAATTAATTAATTTTTTTTTATGCACTCCCCTCATTTTTACTGTATAGATTCTTACAGATACATGGATAATGTTATGTATTACATCTAACCTCTTTATGTTTCTTGTTTTGTTTTGTTTGTTTGTTTGTTTTTCGGCACGCGGGCCTCTCACTGCTGTGGCC
The DNA here is from genome assembly GCF_026419965.1 of Kogia breviceps. NCBI lineage: Eukaryota > Metazoa > Chordata > Mammalia > Artiodactyla > Physeteridae > Kogia > Kogia breviceps. The sequence goes on along the minus strand of NC_081310.1, from coordinate 14,894,376 downwards.
TCTCCCGTTGCGGAGCACAGGCTCCAGACGCGCAGGCTCAGCCGCTCCGCAGCACGTGGGATCTTCCCGGACCGGGGCACGAACCCGCGTCCCCTGCATCAGCAGGTGGGCTCTCAACCACTGTGCCACCAGGGAAGCCCCACCTCTTTATGTTTTCATGGACAAGCTTATGATAGAGCCATGAAAACAACAGAACGTGTTTGTGACTAGTTTCCCTGGTTGTATCTGTCCAGAAAGGCATGTGGTGTCTGTGTTCTAGAACAGACTAGATTCTTTAGGGTTTCTTTACTCCATCTCACTTGACTCAATTAAGTTGCAAAGTAAATTTAATGGAGCTGTTTTTTTGAGCCAGTAAAGCTCTAGCCTTCACTTAAATAAGCAATGTCTATTTGGAGCGAAATATGTATGAAAATGAAACATACTGCTAATTCAAAATATAAGCAGCAGCCCAATTCATAGTTGTTCAAATAAAACACTTTTTATTTCAAGGAAATTTATTTATAACCAGTCACTTTCCAAAAAGTATTTGAGATGATTCCTTTTTATCTGCATTTGAATCCACTTTCCAGGGCCAAATAAAATGAGCTATTTTTCGTAAGCCAAGTAACTCCATAAAATTTAAAGGCATTAAATAAAATTCAGGAGCCTTAGACCATACCTGGTTTGTCCTCTCCCCTAATCTTTCTTCTTCTGTCCCTCAGTTCTTTCACATCCCAGCTCTCTCTCTCCCCAGCCCCACACTGAACGATACAACATTCACCCCCAGTTTTGCATCATACCATTATGAAAATAAAGCCCCCTCCCTAAGATTATATTTTCCCAGAATTTGTAACTTTTTAAATTATCTTTTCCTGGAAGTAATCTATTGCTCCTGGAATTACTTGGATACTGTTGGCTGATGATTGAATACCTACCCTTTTGACAGGCAAAGAAGGACAAAGTTGAGAGAGACATGAATTAATTAGAAATAACATGTACATGGTGATGGCAGTGGTTTAACTACAAGAGCAGGAGTTGACACAGTGTTTAATTGACAACTTCAGGGAACGCTTAAAGATATTTTAGGCTCCGTCAATGTACAAAGTAATGAAATGTTTTAGAAAAAAATTTAAATATCTATACAAGATCACAGGCTTTTTACATATTGCCTTAATTGCTTTTATTCATCCGGACTGGCTGTTTGTTTTTTAAGTTTTGTTCTTATTTAAGACCTAAGGCATGAGGCTTCCTGAGCATTGTTTTATCTCCTTTTGTATTCTGAGGTGTTAGAACATCTCTGATCTAATCTGGACAGGGCCAGCTTTATATTATCTTTGAATAATTTACATTCCTACGATTTCATCAGATCATGTACCTGTGTCAGCTTTGCCTGGGATATGTAATAACTTACTTTTCTTAATATCATGAAAAAATGTATATTTGTTTTGATAGGAAGAGTTTAGAGTATGTTTATTTCCATAAAATGGCAAGGGAAACTTAGTAAATGAACATGTACTTGCTCTAAACATCTCTTTTTAGCGTTTTACAGATGTATTCTTTCATCTTCTCTCAGAAAATCCATAATCTGGATGTTAATTTTATTTTTATTTGATTGGCATCTTCATTGAAGGTGTTATTTAAAGACATGAGCATCAACTGTTAAAGAAAGCTGATGTGCCCAAGTATTTGTCGGGAAATTTAAAAGAGAAATTTCATAATTTGTCAAGGAACTACCCAGAAGGAAATAGTGTTATTACTACTTTCTTTTTAAGAATGCTGACTTTGTAATTATGTAGTCAATTGGTAAGTCTAATGATTTAATTAGAACCAGAAAATAAATAAATGTTAATAAAAGCCTTTGTGTAACACATTATGTATTTCAAAAGTAAATCTCCTTTTAGTGGTTATTCCTGAAATTTGCTATTGACAGTTTCGTCAGGTCAGCTATAGTTATGGAAGGCTTAGCTGCTTTAAGTACTGCCCTCTAATAGCAGTTATGGTATTATTCTATGGGATAAGTAGCAAATAGTAGCATCCCAGTTGCTTCTTAACAGCCTCCGTAAAAAACTTCATTACCCCATTCATAGGGAAGAAGGATGTAATAATAAATCACCAGTATTTTTACAGGCTCATGAATAGGGAGGTAAGGTGACCATTTGGGGTTTCCCCAAAGCAGAGCTAATAAATAGAATGGTGTTTACATAAGCACTGAAGACCAGCGTGGCCTGTTCATCTTTTGTTTTGGGGTGTCACAACTGGCCCGGGCATGGGGCCAGATTTCTTTATTTTCTTAAAAGATAGATTAAACCTTGGTTGTATTTGATGTGAGAGAACCCGTGATGAGAGAGGAAACAGGTCTTTCATCTGTGCATACAGAGCAATGAAGCAGTTCAGAGAAATCTACCAGGGCCTTTCCTCTACTGTTTCCTGATCTGGCAGAATGTCCTCCTGTTCATCTCAGGATCCGAGTTTGAGAGTCATGTTGGGTATAGGTTTTAAAAATAATGCATTTTATTTTCGGATGTAAGATACAAGGGTACAGGCTGTGGGTTTGGAAGCCAGAGAAATTAATGCTCTTACTTAAAGTATGTCAAGTTTAATGATCTAATAAAATAGCATGCAAAAAAAAACCGCAAACTTGGTAAGAGTGGGCACTCAATAAATATTTCATGCCCCCTCCTACTTTGCTGTTAATAATGGGTTGTTAGAAGCACTAGAAGGAAAGTACAAAACTGAGATTTCACTTCTCAAAGCCAAATTAGCTTCTTACCTCAACCGACAAATTCTGAAGTCGAAATGAGTCATAATAAGGATTAGTCAGGGAAGCTTGAATTGAACCGATTTCTACTGCATGTGTGACTTCTTATCAGTCTCCTACTACTTATAATTGCTGGATTCACTTTCTGAAATTAGCAGAGGGGAAAGCAAAGTAAAGACAGAAACCAAGCCCCTTGCATTTTTTCTTCCCTGCCTAGAATGGCAGGGTAAGAATAGGACTAGAAAAATATAGTATTTAATGATTATTATTAGAGGAAATGCAGACATAAAACTATGAAGGAGTGAAGATAGATTCTAGCAGATTGTTGTGAGGTTAAAGATATTTGAAGAGGCCCTTTTGTCTTCAGTTTCTCCTATCTTTTAAACACCGCAATCTGGCTTCTGAAGTTAGAGGTCCCTAAAAGCCTTGTTACCAGTAGTCTGAGTGCCTAGCTCTTAGTTATGAGTGTGTGTGTGTGTGTGTGTGTGTCTGTGCGTGTTTCTGGGAGGTGGTCTTTAATCTGTTTCAGGTCAGTTTTCCTGAAGGAAGGGTTAAATCAGCTGGTTGAGCTGATGATTTTACTCTCCTGTGGTGATATTTTATTTATATGTTAAAATGCTTGGAAAGTCATTAATTTGTCAGGGGAACATCGTGTTTCTGTAAATTTGCTGAATATGTAATAAAATGGCCATAACATGGATGGGGAAAAGGAAGATTTTTTTTTTTTTAAACCAAAATAGCCAAAGGGTCTTCCTGTATTTCCATCAGTTTATATTTGCTTGAATTTCTCCCTTTAAAAACAACAGCTTTGAAAGACTCCTTGCTTGAAGTTCAGGGAGACATCTGAGCTGGTGATGTTAAAAAAAAAAAAGTGGGGGGGGGGGAGGTAATGGAAGAAGAGAGATGGAATGGTGGATTCTACTGCCTTTTCCTCTCTCCCTGGACCAACAATGACTGATACATCCATTAAATTTCAGCCCAGGCTGATTGACTGAGTGGATTTATATAAATTAAAAAATACAGGTCATATACCTTTTCTGATAGACTGTAAATGAGAAATAGGAATTCCTTTAAACCTCAAAGGAGGAAATCCATAGGCGAGGCTTTCGAGTCAATAAAGCACTACAGCATCAACTCTTCTTGCTGTGTTTGTACAGTAAGTTTTAGTTAATGGACAAATATTATACCAGCCTTGCCCCCGACTTTTTCCAGCAAGAGGTAATTTGTAAATGAATCCACACAGTGTTGACGATTTTCCAGCTTTTGTTGCGGTTTGAACTTGTGCTTTCCAGACGGGAAGGAGGCAGAAATCCTCCTTTGCTCCGTTTTCTTGGTGTAACAACTGAAAATGGCATTAGTTCAGGAACAGTGACTTTTCTTCACAGTCATTCTCTCAGCGCCATGGCCATTTGTCCATTGGAATGAGCGACTCATCATGCTTCCAGGTTCCTCTTTCAACATCCAGCGTTATGAAAGGAAAATTCCATTTTTTCCTGGCCCTCCATGACAGGCAGACGAAGGTTGTGGTCATTTGGATTAAAAACATATCCATCACTACCAGCCGGCAGTTATTATGATGTCTCCTTTGAATATATGAATTTCGTACGCTGCCTGTGGGAAGTCTAAGAATGCCAACTCTTTAGACAAATAGTTACCCCATTGGTGATGTACAGCCTACTGTTGCCATATTTCCTCACTTTTACAGCATTCTTGCCCTTATCACCCGTTACATAAATCTTTGGCTTTCATATTTAATGAAACGACTAGGGTAGCAACCCCCTGTACTCAGTATAGTTAAGCAATCATACGCCATCATTTGACTATCATTATTTGGGTTTATTTATTTTTTTTTTTTGCTCAGCTATTTTAGTAGACCGTCTAGTCTAAATTTGACAGCACATTTGATACAGCGGTGCAGGTAAGTACGCAGATCACCTCATTTATGTGCCACCCATGACCTCAGCATGCAGCCTTCAGCTTTGTGAGGTTCCATGGATAGAAAGATGGATAAGTGAATAAAGTGCCCAATGTCAGTCAGTGTTATTATCAGAGTCTGATCATCTGTCAGCTGAATTTTGGAGAGTGGGGAGACATATGGACATGTGGGGGAAGCCTAGGACAGGAGTGACCATTTCTCAAGAGATCCATTTTTGCTAAACCTCAGTTCCCTGAGTCACCAGAATCTCTGGTTCTTTAGGAATGGAAGAGAGGTATCACTCCATCTCTCCTGTAGAGGTTTCTGAAGTGATGAAACCAAACTCCTTACGCCATTGCCCATTTCTTGGGTCTCCCCACCATCCAAGTTTATTTCTCACTGGGGACCCTAGTTTCCTTGTCTGTAAAATTCATGCCTATAACTGACCGTCAGTTACTGTGAGTTTTTTGATTTTCCAGTAAACAAATAGGCCTAGATGTGAGTGTGGAGTTCACAGGCAGACATAGATGTTCCAGAAGGAGTCTTGAAATCCTGTACATCTAACTAGTTAGCGACTAGGTAAGATTGACTGAGTGTTTAATGAGATAGACAGCACTAATTGTTCCCTTTTCCTGTTTTCCCGCAATATTCCTTCCTGGACTGCAGATAAGAAGGAGAACTGATTCTGCCCTGTTTGCCCTCTGGAAGATGGAAAGGTGAGCTGTCGTAGGACAGCCTTGCCTTAGCAGCAAACAGAGGAGGCAGGGACTTGGGTCTCTGAGAGTGAGACCCAGGGGCTGCTGAGACTGAGAACCATCATGACGAATGCTGTGCACGCTTGATGTAACTCCAGAGAGACATTTCCCACGGTTCTTGCATGAAGACTATTCCTCTAGTTATAGGAATCACTTTTTTTTTTCCCCCAGAAGCGCTCATAATAGCTTTATCTACACTCTCTTGTCTTGTTCTCGTGGTGAGTGGCTAAGATGGTCCAATGTAGTTAAGCAGTTTCAGAAGTTCTCTCTAACTTGATTTTCCGCCGGACCTGTGTTAGATTAGTTCTTATCCATGGGGAATCTGATTGGCGGAATGCAGGGGGATCGAACCTCATTATGTTCTTGCATAACTTCCATGCCGCCTTCATTCTTAGCATGGTATGTTGACCTCTGAAACGCATCACATTTTCCTTGGAAAAACTTCATTATTATTTAGTGCCCACATCACTCTTGGCACATGGTAGATACTCACTAAAGTTTGTGAACTGATTCTTTTTTTTTTAACACCGTTATTGGAGTATAATTGCTTTACAGTGTTGTGTTAGTTTCTGCCGTATAACAAAGTGAATCAGCTCTACATATACATATGTTCCCATATCTCTTCCCTCTTGCGTCTCCCTCCTTCCCACCCCTCTAGGTGGTCACAAAGCACCAAGCTGATCTCCCTGTGCTATGCGGCTGCTTCCCACTAGCTATCTATTTTACATTTGGTAGTAGATATATGTCCATGCCACTCTCTCATTTCATCCTAGCTAACCCTTCCCCCTCCTGTGTCCTCAAGTCCATTTTCTACGTGTGCATCTTTATTGCTGTCCTGCCCCTAGGTTCTTCAGAACCTTTTTTTTTTTTTTTTTAGAATCCATATATATGTGTTAGCATATGGTAGTTGTTTGTAGATACTCACTAAAGTTTGTGAACTGATTCATTTAAAGATTTGCTCTAATCAACTAGCATCACCTCTTAATCTCAGGTACTGAGAAGTTAAGGAGCTCACTTTGGGTGCTAGTGTGAGCTAATGTTGGTGAAAACTCAGTAAAAGTCAGAATGCATTAGCAAAGTGTTTAAACAAATGTAACTCACAACAAATCCCCAAAGTTGAATAATTCTTTTGTGGGAAGCCCAGGTAAGTAGGGATTTATCTTTCAAAACTGGGTGCAGATTTATGTTCAGATTAATTCCAAAAATTAAAATATTTTGTCCCACAAATTTATAGTAACACTTTGGATTTGCATAATAACACTTGAAACTTTTCAGAGGTTTTCGTATTTATTTTCTCTTTGGGGGTCTCAACATTCCTGTGCATTAGTGTGGGCATTAATTAGTACCTGCATTTTAATTATTAGATAACTTAGACATAGCAAATTAATTAATGTATATTAATTATATGTATTGATACAGTTAATTAATGACAAAAGCTAATTGGCCAGGAAGTTCTACCTAGTATCTAGCTCCAGTTTAACATCCTGTGAAATGCGTTAGCTTCTCCTTATTAGAAGGCTCTAAACATGTCTCAATTAAATAATAATCATCCTTTCTAGGGTATAATAATATAAATAGTCTAGTATTTTCTAAGTTGCTAGTGATTTTGACTTTTCAACATTAGTATCCTTTGTTCTTAGACATTTAAGAGAATGAGCTACATTTTTTTTTCTTTTTGTTTTATCTTGGTCCCATCTTTGGTATTGTGGGTTCAAATAGTCATCACAGATAGAGCATAGCATTTAACTGAGTATACAGTTGTAAGAAAATTAAAGCATTGAAAAGTGAAATCTTTAGAAGATAGTAGTTATAGGTGTGACAACAGTTGGCATATTTAATTGGCTGCTATAAAGTATTGTTATTAAATCTTTGCGGTTCAGCATTTTGTAGCTCAGAGGACAGAATTTAGATATAGAAAATTCAAGTTCCGGTTCTATCACAGTTCTGTTTCCTCATCTGTAAAATGGAGAAAACACTTGTCTCACAAGACTGTCTTGAGAATCAGTGTGTGACTGTAACTTCTTTTCTCACCGTTAAAAAGAAAAAGAAAAAAAAAATCCCGATATCTTCTTGGGATATATGCAGTCATTTCAGTGTTTCTCAAGAACATTATCTTGAGAATTCACCATACTCTTTGAGAAGTGGCAGGATGGAGGACCATCTATGCCATCAGCTTCATGTCCTTGACTAACTGGTGTCTAGCGGCAGAGGTTTGGTATTTCAAGTAATGTCAGACACTTGTAAGCCAGACATAGAAAATGATTGTGATGAGGTTCATAACAACGTGTATAAAGAATAATGATGCCTATAGTTGACATAATGCCTTGCAGCTCATTCATTTATACATTCAACAAACGTCTATTAAGTGACAAGTTCAAGTAGCTAATATGAGTTCAGCATAGTACAAAGTGCTGAGGATACAAAGTCAAATAGGCTGTAGCCCATGTCTTCAAGGAAAATGTTAATTAAAAAAACCCCTTTTTTGACGTAATTGTAGACTCCCCTGCAGTTGTATGAAATAATGCAGAGAAATGCTCTACTCTTCACCCAGTTTCTTTCAGTGGTAACCACTTGCATAATTATAGTATACAATATCACAACCAGGAAATTGACATTGATAGAGTCCACAGACCGTAGATCTTACAAGGTGCACATGCGTTTGTGCTTGTGTGTGTGAGTTCGTGTGTTTAGGTCTGTTACTGTATATGTAGATTCCTCTGTCCAGCACCACAGTCAAGATCAAGAACAGTTCCATCATAAGGTGTTCATTTGTTTTGATATTATACTTTATAAGAAATTATACTTTGTCAAAGAAATTTTAGGTTGACCGATTCTCATGTATTATTTATGGATCACTGGGGGTGCAAAAACCTCTTTTGATGATGCTTATAATATCTATCTCTTTTTTTTTTTTTTTTTTTGCGGTATGCGGGTCTCTCACTGCTGTGGCCTCTCCCGCCGCGGAGCACAGGCTCCGGACGCGCAGGCGCAGCGGCCATGGCTCACGGGCCCAGCCGCTCCGCGGCACGTGGGATCCTCCCGGACCGGGGCACGAACCCGCGTCCCCTGCATCGGCAGGCGGACTCTCAACCGCTGCGCCGCCAGGGAAGCCCCACTCTCCTCTTTTTCTCATTTTCTCTGCTACCATCGTACTGCAGCTTTTTCTCATCGTTTATCTCGCTGGGTAGAATAGCCTCCTAGTTGGGCTTTAAACACTGCGAGTTCAGAGGTCTGGTCCATTTCATCAGGTTAAACGCCTGAAACATAATAGGGATGAATGAGTGAGTACATGGACAGTGCTGTGCTCAAAAGTGTGTTTAACGAAGGCACCAATCGGGTTACGTCTTTTCTCCTTAGCAATCTTCAGTAGCTTCCCATCTACAAACTCACATCTAATCTGCATACTATAGTATTTCAAACCTTCCACCGTGCGGCCCCAAACTACTTCCTAAACCCCTAGCAAATTCCAGATTCCCTATAGCATTCTGCAGAACTACCCCCTCCTTCATTCTCTGAGCCTCCCCTGCATTCGCCCACTTCTGGGTCATCCTCCTTCATCCTAAAATGGCCTTTCTCATTCTTGCTCATTGATATCCTTCTGAACTCAGTGCCACCTTTGCAAATAATTTTATTCACTTTTCCTGTACTGTGAGACACAGTTCCCATTTAACAGATTCAACACCGGAGGCTCGTAGATAACATGTCAGCGCCCACAGTTAGTTGGCACTGACTAAGTAATAACAATGTTGGTGAACTCAAAGCCAGGGCATCTAATTAAAACTCTTCTAATCATGTACTAGTTCACCCTGTAGGCTGTTTTGTTTTGTTTAAATCAAATCTCTTAGCAGGTTTACTTTGACCTAAGGAGATAGAAAAATAGCTTTTCTGCGTTGAATGCTGTATCTCACAGATTCTCAAGATTGTATGAACAACACTCTAATTTAGAAAATTTGTGCCCCGGTGTTTAAAGTTCACCGATTTTTGCGGATGTGAATTCATGGTTTCTTCCTTCATTCACCAACCCGGGCACAGGGTTACATTTAGGAAGAGAAAACAATGCATAGCCCTCCTCAAGTGGAGGGTCGCTAGTATAAGTATACGCAGGAAAGACAGTGTGTTAAGTGCGGTTGTAGAAATAGGCTCACGGAATTATGGCAACATCTAGGGAAAGAGGTGTCAGGAAAGACTCGCTGTGATAACTCAGTTGAGGTTTTACTAATGAATAGGAAATGGCTAGTTGTTAGGGGGACAGGGAAAGCGAGATGCATTCCAGAGAGAAGGCAAAGCTGGCTGGTAGGAGGAATTACAAGTTGGCAAGCATTGCATATATACGAGGTACAAGGCGGGGAGAAGTGAGATTTGGGGTCAGAGAGGATGGCCAGCCAGTGAGGGCAAGGTCCGGACTCCTTGGACAAGAGGCTTGGTTGTCGACCTGTAGAGTGTGTGGAGCCATTGAAAGAGAAAGATTGTAAGCTTGGCTCGATTCGTCTTCGGGAATGTACACAGTTTTATTATTCTGCAGAATCCTCTTTTCAGGAAAACATGAATTAGCTATATAATCATGTCATCTCTCCTTAGCGAAGTACTAAATGCTGCAACCTTCATGTGTATGAAAGTTAAAGAAGGGAAAGAAATGTGCTCTGTGATTTATTTCCTTTCCTGCTAAGAAATGCCATCCCTGTCTTCCTACTTGAGAAGCAGCTGGTAAATTGGTGATGAAATAATTTTTAAGTTGATTTAAGTTACTCTGCAAGTTTTCTTTCTGGAAGCTCCTTTAGAATTGTACATTTCTTTTGAAATGTACCAACTCAGGTTTTATATATTGTACTTTTCCCCTGACACATTTTTATTGGGTTTATACTGATATCTAAACCATATTTTTAAAAATCAGGTGACTCTCCTCTTTTTCTGATTTCCACGTTTTAAAGCCTGTTTCCGTATTCTGTCTCCCATAATATCTACATCCTTATTCCAAACACAAAACCAAAGCAAACCAAAAACGTTTAAAAGCCCACTGTGAATTACTTACAATGACACATGACCACATCGCCTCTCACATATTGCCTATTTACTAAAGCCATTCTATCATGCGCCATGTTTGGATGAAGAAAATGAGGAATGAAGTCAGATTTGCTTTCTTTACTTCCCAAATATGCACGTGGATGCACATAATTATTTGGTGTTGACAGTAACAAATATTTCATGTTTTTAAAAACAGAATACAGAGGGGTGTTTATCATTCAGATCAGTAGAATATTATTCACTATGGGCCTAATCTTGATTTCATCCTTTGTCCTGTTAATAGGTTAGAAAAAGATCTGGTCTCAGAGATGGAAAGCTGGAATTTGGACTGAGTTCTGCCTCTAATTCTGGGTGTCCTTGAATAAGTCATCTGTCTCTCTTCTCTGATCCCTGGGTCCTTGTGTGTAAATCCGAAGTGTACAGCTAGATGTTGATGAAGAACTTTCTAGGTCTGGCTATTTAAGACCTGGTACAAGGCATAGGAATCGATAGAAACTTCTAGTAATATAAAGTTATTATGTTTAACTTTTTTTTGGGGGGAGCCGCATTGAGTGGCTTGTGGAATCTTAGTTCCCTGACCAGGGATTGAACCCAGGCCCTCAGCAGTGAGAGTGCGGAGTCCTAATCACTGGACCGCCAGGGAATTCCCATTATGTATAAAATTATTGTTCAATATTTTCTCTTTAGATCAATTTTATCAATAAAATTTACATATAACAAAACACATATTTTCCATGCATGGTTAGATGAGTTTTGACAAAAGTGATCCATATAACACCTAGAAAAATATGGTTTAGACATAAGTATAAACAAAGTAAAAAGTGTTAGGGGGAAAAGTTTTCTTAATGTCCCCCTCTAGCCATTCCCCACCCCTTGCTCCAGACAAGCACTGGTGATTTCTGTCCCTACAGATTAGTTTTGCCTGTTTTAGATCTTCACAAAAACGGAATCTGGGAGTAACTACTCTTTTGTATCTACCTAGTTTCTGCTCCAGGGTATCTCTGATATTGTATGTGGACAATCACAGTTTGTTTCTTTTTTTATTGTTGACCAGGATATATATATATATATGCTCACACGCACATATATACACACACACAAACGTATATACATACATATATATAATTTTATAATTCCATTATATTATAACAGTTTGTTTTTCTATTCATCAAGGATGGATATTTGATTTGTTTTCAGCTTAGGGCCATTATGAATCAGAGATGGTACACATTTGTGTATTGTTCTTTTTGTGGACGTATATTTTCATTCTTAGTAAATATCTAAGAGTGAATTGTTGTGACATAGTAAGTATGTTTTCATTCTTAGTAAATATCTGAGAGTGAATTGTTGTGACGTAGTAAGTATCCGTTTCATTTCATAAGACACTTCCAAACTTTTTCTAAAAAGGTTGTACCATTTTATACGCTGCCAGCAACGTATGCGAGTTCTGGTCGCTCCACATCCTTACCAGCATTTGGCGTTGTCAGTCTTGGGAATGTTAGCCATTTTTATGAGTGTGAAGAAAACAAAATTTTCTCTTTAGTTTGCAATTGTAATAGAAACTCTAAAAGTTACACAGTACAAATTACTGTGTATGATTTAGGGATATCAGAATTAGCATATTGCTTAATGAATATTGAAAATATTAAGTGTTATTTTATATTTTACCATTTTTAGAATCTCTAATCACTGATACATGTGTATGACACCCACTGATGTTTCTATAGGACATGTACATATATGCTCATGTGTGTGTATAAGCATATTTATTCTCATCTCCAGTTTTCTTGTTTGTTACCATGTCCTGAACGATTTATCTTCTTTCATAATCTACCATGTCTCTTAAAAAGCAGGCTCTTATTATTGCTAATAGTTGAAAAGATCTGTCTACCTAGTTAATCAGAGGATTATATCAGTAAAATGAGAGATTCTTTCCTGAAAATGTACATCTTTATATAACAGATTTAGGATTTTTTTAAATTGGGTATAAAGATACTACCAGTCCGGTGATGGACTTTACAAGTTAAAGTCTTTTCTAAAAAAAAAATGTGTTTATGGGTGATAATCACGTCTATCATGAAAATAAATATTTTGATCATAACCTCTCCAGTGATTTACTGACATTGAGGGGTTGATATCCTGTAATGCACCTAGTGTTCTATGTGACCGGGTTAGAGATAAAAAGGATAATGCTTCCAATGTTCATAGAAGAATTAGGTAGTAAGCTAGTTGACTAAATGTGTAATCAAACCTTCTCATCCTAGGATTCAAACAATGGCTTTTCTCATTTTGTAATGTATGCCTGTGGATCTTTATGTACTATTGCCTTTAGAAATAACAAATTTTCACAGAGTTAGAAAGCAATAAAATACACTTAACGGTAAATCTTTACTGAGTGTAGTTTAATCTTTCTCTGATACAGAAAGCACTTTATAATTTTATAGTTTCCACAGCCTCATTATCGTGGGTGCCAGGTATTATATCGGCAAAGAGCAGAAGTGATGTTGAATCAAAACTATGTGCTAATAGAATCTCGGACTGGGAGAGATGGATGTGTGTTTACCCATATACATCCCTTTATTTTAAATTAGATATGATTGTTTTCTAGTCTCATTTCCTCCTAGGTTCCCCCCAGCTTCCCCTCCCGCCCCCACCCAGGCTTCTCTACTTTTTCTGAATTTATACATCACTCTCCGTTTCCTTAACAGAAATACAGTTTCAGGCTTTCTCTATGTGAAAACCATGACAAAGTGATTTTATAGCCAGTTCTGAAAGTGACTAAACTTGACAATTGTATTTTATGACAACCTCTGCTTTCATGTCCCCAGCCTACTCTTATATCAGCATTTTTTTTTTTACCCCAAATATGAACAATTTCATATCTCTGCACTGGTTGAAAACAAATCCCTTTACCAGGAAGACATTTTCATGGAGAAGAGCATGCTTCACTTGAGTCACCAGAGCTTTTACACCTTAACTCTGTAATATTCAATTTCTCACTCAACAAGAACCAAAGCCTTTTTTTTTTTTTTTTTTTTTTTTTGGTCGTTTGTGTTCCTAGGGGCTGGGGAAGAATTAGTATTATGGAACTAAACCAGATTAGGGGGGAATGTGAATTAGATTTGGTAACAGATGGTGCTGTGGAAATTAAAGGTTCTTTGCGAATGGAAGCGACAGCAGCTTGTTTCTGTTTTCTCAGTCTCTCCGTTCGTGCGCTTGATAGACGGGTATAAATCACAACAGTCCTGTCTTGACAGCCAATTTCGAGAATTTGATCTGGTTAAAGACATGACTTTCGTGCTCCACTCCCCAAAACCTGCCTCTGCTTTATTTTTACACAGCACCTTGTCATATTTAGAAAAGCAGAGTCACCTGCCTCTCCTTAATGAAATTTTTCTTAATTACAGTTTTAGCTCTTTAGTGTTAATTAATTTTCCATTCAGCCTGAATTTTCATAATATCTCTGAGGGATTTTTCCTTCCCTTTTTTTCCCCACCGTTTTTACTCATGCCTATACTTTTGTTGTTTCTAAAGATGATTTGCACTGTCAGAAGTTTCTATCAGAGGCACTATCTGAGAATCCTAATTACCAAAATCATTATTTGGAAAGAGAAAGGCTTTCACAGGAAGTAGTCAAGTTATCAAATCAGAAAAATATTTAGAGGTGTTGGAAGCAGTCACCCAAAGAGCAGTTATTTCAACAAAATTGTACGAAAAGGTGAGTGACAAGGCTTTTTTTTTTTTTTTTCTTCTTTTTGACTGGTAAGAGCTGCAGAAATGTCTGCCCCATCAGCTAAAATAAACCGCACCAAGTAAAAACATGTGACCGCAATGTGGCCGAACCAGTTTGCGTCTGTGTCGACCTCGTGAGGATCTAGGAAATGTGAATTAAAGTTCAGAGCATCTAAAGGAGAGACTAGACATTCCAAACGCATTGGGTGGACCCTTTACAGCCAGGCCCTCAGGTCTGACCAGCTCGGGAGAAAAGAGCTAAAGTTGCCTCTGACACATCCACGTGGCATTTGGGCACACAACCTATCAAGGAAAAGGAAATAGAAGAGAGGAGGAAAAAAAAAATCACTCCAGAAACGAAGATTCTTTGAGCGAGCAGCTAACAGTTGGTAGAAATGAAGCTTCCTACTGGCAGTCAAATCAAATGTAGTAACAACTCAAGGACTCCCCGCTGCTTGCTGACAGCGTGGTGTCACACACTGGGACAAACACTCACTTAAACACTGATTGCAGAGAATTGCCCTTTCCGCCAACGCCTCCCACCAAAAACGTAACGAGCAAAAAGAACCATTTCTAGGAAAAAACCAAGACTGCTCCCTGGATCCCACCAGATGATCATGGCACTATTTGGCCTTTGGTCACCCGGTGGGAAGGATTCCTCAGTTGACGGTAGTCGCTGTGGTTGCGTTGTTATGTAGCAGGTTGTTGGCTACGTACTCTTTCTTTCTCCTGAAGCAGGTACATGTGCGCACGCGCGTGCACGCACGCACACGCACAAACGTACGCGCGCGCGCGCGCACACACACACGTGCACTGCCCTAAGCGCGAAGCTTGGCTAAGTGCAACAGCAGCCAAGGAAACAAAAGGAAGTTTGGGAAGTGTGCTTTCATGCAATAGCCCTTACTCTCAGTCTCACCTGAGTCACAAGCCAGCATGGGTTTTATCTGAGTAAAATCTTGGGTTGGCCAAAAAGTTCATTTGGGTTTTTTCAGGCCAACCCAGCATAGTTTTTTTTTTTTTTTTTTTTAATGGCAGCAGTTATTTTAGAAAGCACGTGGGCGCATCCTGCCATTTGACAAGGGAGGATGAGGGTCAGAGTGCGGTAGAGACCTGCCTCAGGTCACACAGCACTGGGTCCCCAGCTGGAACCACATTGCTGCTCCTCCCTCTAGCACTGTAAGAAGACACAGTTTGCTGAGAAATGAAAGAGAAGACAGACAAGGTGTGGGAACCCTGGTGTCCTACATTTTTTAATCAGTTTTTCAGAATTGAGACTAAGATTCAGACATTTTTCTCCGCACGTTTATCTTTGGACCTTTGAATGACAAACCACAAGCGAGTCCTTCTCATCTGAAATCCTGGCCTCTCGGTGGCTTCCGCTGTCTTCTCTGGATGGTGTCTCACTGCCGAATAATCTCTTTTACAAAACCCATAATGCTGCAGAACAAATCCTTCGTCATTTCCATGGCTTGAATTAAATATATGTGTATATATACGTTATTTTTCATTGCCTGCAAGGAGTGGCTTGGGTGTTTAAGCTTCACCTTCTCTTCAGGCAACTAGCTCAATGAAATGTTTTCTTTTAAAGAAAGAAGACAGAGGAAGGAGTCTTAGGATTAATAATTAGCTGATTTCCCCTCTTCCACACCTCCCCCCCACTCTCCTACTTCAGCTGAACAACACCTAATACCAACAGAATATCATGGGAACCTCTGCTATCGTAGGTCACCCCCAGACCAGCTGCTTTTGCATCCAGATGTTAACTACTGCAAACTAAGCCATTAAGTTAAAAGTATAAATATAGTTTAACCACTGTCCAACAGGGAAAGATGTGGTTTATTATCTGTGGTGGTACTATGAACCTCCCTCTAACATAGACATGTTCCAAAAGGCTCGAAGCAACCTTTATTTCAACGGTGGTTCCCCCTCAGCTTCTCAGCTGTCTCACCTCTGTGATTCACCCAGCTTCCAGGAACGTTTCAGAGTTCCACTCCAGAGGAACTGGCCTGTCTCTGCAGGCAGCTGGCTTATTGGTCATTGTAATTGCTTTTGCAAAACATTTTCTCAATGAGTAAAGGGTGACATCAATATTATGATCTCAATATCCTTACATCAACTCTTGATAGCATTCTTATTTCCTCTTGCAGCATAGAAAAGAGGACAGGAAAGGGAGATTCAGGCAGCCTCAGCTTTCATTGACCTGGATTTGACTTGTGAACTCCCATCACTGGAGTGTGTGTGTAAAGCATCTATATTCGATTGTTAATTTGTAAAGATCAGTGCATAGACTTTCCATGAGTTGAGCGTCTGTTTATTTCTCCTCTAGCGAGATGCCTTGAGAAGGTCTTCATTGAGCTGTCAGTTCCCCCGCTGTTGTGTCGGCTTTTTCTCTTCGGTGTGCGCCTTGACTGCTTGGAGACAGAATTGTCTGAACACAAGCAAACTTTATTGATCCATATTTCTGTTTGAAAGACCAGAGATTTGTAGAAGGAGGAGACTATTTCTTTTCTCTAGAGAGCTTACTGCAGAGGAGGTCTGCTCATGGCATAGTAAATCTCTAAGACCGAATAAATGTTACTTTCAGCATGTATCCTAAACTTCATTTTGATGATTTATCTTAGGTAGTTTTTTACCCCATACTAACCTTTTTTTTTCTGGCAGGGTTCCCACCTTGTGCCCAGGTCTGTTTCACTCTACCCTGGAGATAGTGATCCAGTCAACACTTGGGCATTTCCTACATCAAGATGTAGAGTACGCAATTCTAAAGCTCTTCTGGGCCTCTGGCTTTTGGCCCCAGGGGAGAAACTTGTGTAAGGAAAGAACTCTCCTTAGGGATTGCAGATGAAATGCTTGTTTTGTGTCTCTTGTGCATCTGAGTTGCTGACTAGACAGTTCTTGACGTCTTCTAATATCCATAGGTGTCCTGGACTTGGGCAGTTGTGAGGATATAGTTAATTAAGCTGCATTAGGGCAAATATACACACTTGTTAAAACACTTAATTTGCCTCAGTAATATTGATTACGTGGCAGAAGTTTGTTTAAACTGAATGGTATTCTTTTCCCCTGCTGTTGCAGTCCTTGAATGCAATCTGTATAATAGCTAATAGCCATCATCAGTTAAATATCATGTTAGTTGTAAAGTAATGTCATAAGAATTGATTTGGACTTGGCAGCGGAGGAGAGCTCTCCCTTCAAAGCCAATGTAGGTGATTAGCCAGAGTTTTAAGCAGAATCATGGTTCATGTAAACTGTGTATATTTTATAGACTTATAGATGCTCTCTATTACGTGAGAGCCCATTATATTAAAGAAAAGCTCAGACAGTTAATTATGCAAAACATCATGTATGCAATTACCCAGTATTATTATGCATTTAACAGTCTTATTGATTTGCCAGTAGCTCGCTTACTGTATTTAGAGCTATAAACAAGGGATGTGCACCCTCAGATTGACATAGGTCCAAGAAAACAAGCTAAGGAGGCATTACACTAGTAAGCGCTCCTGCATCAGGTCAAATCCTTCAATACAGAAACTGTCAACAGCTGTAATGAGCAACACACTGTGATATCACAGGACCATTTCTTTTCCCATTAATAAAGTTTATCAACCAGGAAGCATCAGAAATCACCTGGTAACGCAAACTGAAGCCATTGCAATTTCCAACATCTAAAATAGTCTGGATAACTTAACAAGGCGCTGGGCAGTGGCGTCTGACTAGAATGGCACAGGAAGATAGGACGCAGGCCCTTTCTAACCCATACACTTAGAACAGCCCCAGTGTGAGTAGCCACTTCTCTTTGCTGAGAAGGAATGGAAGCCATTTCCCTTCCTTTGTTTTAGGGACAACAGCAGGAGGAAAAGCACAAGGTTTTATAGGTCTTTCTCTATATCCGGTTGGATGGCCAACCATCCTGGATTGTCTGGACTAAGGAAGTCCCAGGACAGGACATTTCAGTGATTGAATCAGGATAGCCGACCAACCTAATTTCAGAGCAAAGTTGAACACTGGAGCCCTAAAAGCAGATAGGGTTTCAGCAAGGTCCTTCTTGGTCATGGTTTAGCCCTAGGTATGAAATTATATTCCTGGGGTGCTTTCAACGACTGCCCAGAAATGAGTTCCAAGCCTCCTGTTTTTATTTGTCCTAAACTCCTTTGCTTAGTGTAGCACACGTGGCCCTTGACAGAACTGGGAAAGCCTTCAGCTTAGATAGAGGCTCCGATTTGTTACTTGAAGGAGCTGGCCCCTGGTTCCCACACAACTTAGCTGCATCTCTTGTCAGCAACTCAAGCATCAGCTTTGTGGGGAGCTGTTTGCTTACTCTGGTTCTTGACAGAGTAAGTTGCAAAGAGTCTTTTAGACTAAACGCACAAGTTATCTGTTCAAAGAATCAAGAGGCGGCATCACTAAATCATTGTGATCCTGTTATGCAGACCTCTGTTCCTTTCGATGGGCCTCCACATTTATTAAAGAAGACCTAAAATAATATCTAAGTGTGTGTGCATATGTGTGCATGTGTTTTAATCTTTCTGGCGTGTGGGTCAGAATTTACAGTTCCTTCTTTACAATTAATGGTCTCCTTCTGTTAGGTTAGCCAGGCAGACCTGAAGATATTTCTTATTAAAAGAAAAAATCCTCTCTCTTCCTTCCCCAACTAAGCCAGTGTACCTTAATGCAATGATGATATGTTAGACCCAGCAGTTGTCAAAGCAGCGTATTACTGTGATGCCATAATGACACCCTGTCTCTGTAAAGTAGTCATGTTTTCTCAAATCACACGTTGCACCGTTGATTTCTGACATGACACTTCATTCGGTTGCTTTCTCTTTCTTCAGCATCACCATTCTTTGACAATAGCAGCTGGTGCCCATTTTGTTACTAAGTGATTCACATTTTGCCACTTTACTAGAGTGCAATTAGTTGAAGCAGGAGAGGGAAAAAAAAAAGCTCATTGTAAAGTGGCGTGCTTGGAGTTCTTATAACTCAGGCTGCCAGCGGAGCTGCTGGGGTCGTGAGCTTTGAAGCCTGGGCCTCGGGGAGCTGCTGCCTTAGTCTTGGAGGTTTTCTTCTAAAAGCATTAAAACAAAACCCAAAGCCTATAGGCTAATAAAAGCTTCTTATTTTTTGAAATAAAAATACTTAAATATTCAATCTGGTGATTTCCGCAGGTAGAAAACCGACCAATCCTTATAGCTTCATTCCTATTTTGGATAGGTTAAGTGATGAGCAATACGACTTTTTTGGGCCTCTCAGCGCTGTGGCCTCTCCCGTTGCGGAGCACAGGCTCCGGACGCGCAGGCCCAGCGGCCATGGCTCACGGGCCCAGCCGCTCCGCGGCACGTGGGATTTTCCCGGACCGGGGCACGAACCCGTGTCCCCCGCATCGGCAGGCGGACTCTCAACCACTGCGCCACCAGGGAAGCCTAGCAATACGACTTTTGATAACCTTCCTTTCCAACCCTGAAATTCTCTGATTCAGTGAGAGAACTAAGGATTCTGCCTTCTTATTTCTCTCTCTCTCTCTTCTCATATTTGTAAACTTGCAGGTTTGCTGGCTCCATTGTTGTTATGTAAAAATTTGAGATATAAATTGATAAAGTGTTTGGAATTTATAATGATTATGGGTACCTTTTCTGGCCCTTAAGGATGACAAGGAAAAAAATAAACTGGTGAGTTGTTTAGTTGTCATTTATTTAACCTATTTAGGTGTCTGTCACTGAAATAGGTTTAATAAAATTTCAAAAAATCTTGCCTTGGTGTTAAAATCAGGAAGGCCAAAGAAGACCTGTACACATGTGTTGCATTGATGCACCACTTTTGTTAAGGAGGGAAATAAAGTAGAAAACGAACTCAAGTTTGGTATAAAATTCAAAAGATGAAATGCAGCTGCTTATTAGGAACTTTCATTGGGTTGGCCAAAACGTTCGTTCCGGTTTAGATAAAACTAAAAGACACATTTTTAACTTTCACGAGGAACTGTTGAACAATGTATTCACTAACCGAGCGAACTTTTTGGGCAACCCAATAGTTTGGTGAAAGGGTTAATAATAGTTAAGCATATATAAGCCTATGGAACATAGGCTTAAGTCCCTTCTGGACACCTACACATTGCCCAGAATTCACAGCAGTTCACGCACAGTCACGCATTTACCTGGATCTAGGTAGCCTCTCTGAAAACAAGCTTGATAATTAGAATATAAATGGAATATTAACTTACAGATTATCTTGTTTGCCCCTCCAGCAGCAACTTTAATTGATTCTTATTCTCTTTGTCTGTCACTTTCTCCCTATACATGCACACCTGTATGTACAGTTAATCAACTGTCAAAAATTACATTTTTAAATAGTCCAGCAACCAAGAAGTTTTATTTGCCTGATCATTAGTATCTAACACCAAAGATAAATTTTACTCTTGCTAACCCTTAGGCAAGGCTGGGCAAGAAGTTCCTATGTACGGGCTTCCCTAGTGGCGCAGTGGTTGGGAGTCCGCCTGCCGATGCTGGGGACGCGGGTTCGTGCCCCGGTCCGGGAGGATCCCACATGCCGCGGAGCGGCTGGGCCCGTGAGCCATGGCCGCTGAGGCTGCGCGTCCGGAGCCTGAGCTCCGCAACGGGAGAGGCCACAGCAGTGAGAGGCCCGCGTACCGGAAAAAAAAAACAAAACAAACTTCCTATGTTGAGGCAGGATCATCAGAATTGATATATAAATGTGTATATATGTATAATATATATAATAGAACATATATAGAATATATATAGAATACAGAAGACTATACCTCAAACTGTATTGAAAATACTGTCTAAAGCACTGCAATGTCTCTGGCCTCTGGAAGGCTGTTATATCCCTCAAATTTAGTTTCTTATGTGGAAAATAAATGTTATTCTTGACATGGTTATTTCTCCCTCCAGTTTATTCTCAGGGTGTTCACTCAGAGGAGATTTTTAGAAAGTTGCTTCTCTTTTTCCCTTGTGTCTCCCATCATTTCTCTTAAAATAATAAAATAAAAGCAACTCTACATCGCCTTTAAAATACATATTTCCCACATTTTTCCAACACATGTTATTTCTGTTCATAATTCTTAACTAAATTTAGATTTTTATTAATCCAATGTGACCTAAAAGTTCTGCGTTAACAGCACAATGTGGAATTGGGCTTATTCTCTTTGGTTCCAGATAAAGCCATCATCTCGAAAAGGGCTCTTTCTGACAAAAAGGTGTTCTTTTGAAATAAAGTCTTATTCACTACATTCCTCTTAGAGTTAATGTGAATTTTAGTGCCTCTAATTTTAGATTGAAGTGAAGTCTAGAATAAAACCCACCAGCTGACAATTGAATTTATAGATAGTTGTGAATATCTCAGGCTTGAATAATAGAGCTGTAGAATTTCAGAGACAGAGAGGGAGAGAGAATTGAGGCCCACTCTAGTTTTAGGGTATAATGTAATGAGCTAAGTAGTAATTACGAGACAACTGTGTTCTTTCAGATTTCTGTTTCGGTGTCACTGCAAACCCTGGGGAGGGTGACTCAACGGGGTAGCCTTGTAGCCAGCGTGGTGGCTTCTACAGCCACTTTTCCACTCGTGGGCAAGTGTGAAAGTCATAGAGCCTCTGTGTGTGCCAGCGCTACCCCTCTTTGCTTGGCTATTTAAAAAACATCAGTGAACACCTTGAAAAACTCTCTGTTGGCTTCAGGACATTTCCTCGCTGGACTTTGGAGTCAGCCCTGAGTTGAAATCCTGACTCTTCCACTTGCAAACTGGATGACTTTCAGGACATTGTTTGATGTCTGAGGCTCTGTTTCTTAAAGAGTAGTACCTCCCTCACAAGGTTGCCTTGGGGATTAAATGAGGTAATATTTGTAAAGTACTCAGGTCAATGCCTGACATGTAGTAAGCACTTGATAAATGGCAACTCTGTTATTATTTCCACTGGGCAAAAAGGTATTCGTTAAAGAAGCAGTTCACGTCTGAGAAGAAACGTGTAAAACCTACAGCACCGATCCAGCATGTTCACTTTCCTTTACCGCTAGGATGGCCAGACTTGTGTAGGAGAAGAGATTGCCACTGTCCAAAGGCTTCCCTGACCACTTGAACTTCCTGAATTTTCTTGCTTCCATCCAGATTATTGCAGAGTTAGGGGCTGAGATTTTCGAGGAGACAGCTGCCTGGAGACACCCAGTTTTTCAAACACCTTAGCAACATGCCTTTGACACGTAAACACTTGGTGACTTTGCAAATAACCCTTCCATAAATAGGAGGGTGATCCCTGGCCTTGTTTCTCAGTCAAGAGTTCTGCACATTTTAGAAGTCCATGAGAAAAAGCCCGAGGGAAAGAAAATTGGGAGACAATCGAACAGAGACAATCCAAGAAAAGAGAGAGAGAGAAAAGAGGGCCCAGGGAAAGCGTGGTGTGTTTTGTGATCAAGCAGCTCAAAGCAACTCTCCTTGGGAAAAAGAAAAAGATGATAACGGAATGGTGCCTCGCAGGCAGATGGCGAAAGAGTTAATTGTCGTGGCTGTGAGAAATTCAGTGCCAGAGAGAGAAAAGAGGAGCAACCGTGTTTTAGTACCCTAATAACTTCTAACTGTAGTCTAAGGTCATAATGTATGTGCGAGCAGTCCAGTAATTATAAGGTAATAAGTGAAGTGGTAGAGTAAGTGCTTTAAATTAAAAAGAATTTGCAGGGCTGCTGTAAGTCAGTGCCGACCCGCTTTCTTTCAAACGTTGACTTGAGGAAAAGTGCTTAGCCCAGGGTGCAAGCTGGGAGACAAGGAGAGCGATCTATTAATTACGGAGCTCATTAACAGTGACGGGACAAGGCAGCAGATGCGGGAGGGAGCGGACGGACGCCTGGTTCAGGCTGGAGGGGGACATTTTTTCTTTCACTAGCTCTTGAGGAAAGGACAACACAAGTGGGTGGGCGAAAGCAAGAAGATATTTTTGTGGATTTCTCCTTCCTGTTTGCTTTCTTCACATCCTGAGTTTGCTTTACTTTAGAAAGCAGCCCAAAACTTCCAATGGGAAATCTGCTAGGTAAGAGGCAAATTCTTGCTCTGGATGCTTTCTTTGCTCTTGAGACCGCCTTCTCGGAACCGTTCCGTGAGCATTCCCTGATAGGAAATAAACGTATTTTTCTTCGTTTGAAAGTAACACAACAGTGGGGGAAGGGGTCACCCGGAGGAGAGCATGAAATTTGTGCAGTGATAAAATATCATTAGATTTATAGTGAAAGAGATAATTGCATCCCTTCGGTTTTCCTGTGACTACTCCCCCAAATTCGAGTGAATGACCATTACCCTGTAGGATTCCCATAAATCAACTTTCCCCTGGAAAGCAATTATCTAAGTTTGTTTCTCAACTGTCACCTCTCCTTTCTATAGTGGGCTCTCAGAAGGCTCCTAGAGACTTTGCTAAAAGGGGTTTTGCACTATGGAGAACCAGAAAGAAAATAGGACCAATTATATCTTTTCATCTAATTACCTCTTCAGAAATTTAATCACTTAAGGGTCTGACAAAGTAAGAGGGGCAGTCTGTTTCTTCTAGATAAGAGAGAGAGTTTGTTAGATTAGATGCTTCATCATATTTCCTTTTAGGAGGTATGATGTTAAAATTCCAAAGGAAGGGGAGAAAAAGAGACCATGGCAGATCTCATTTTTTCAGGACAAAATTTGATACATCCTTACTTTGCTGAATATGAAGTATCAGGTTTATGGATTCACAGGTATACTGAAGGCTCAAATGGCTTTTAGTGATTCCTCTCTTCAACAGTGGCAAATCGCACATGCAGACACGGACACATGTAAACACATGTACATATTTATTAATCAATGCTGGTGATCATTTCACTGTTTAGTGAGCTCTACAAAATAATCCTTAAATATTGGCTAGCATTTTATCCTTGATGTCTTTCTGTATCGCTAAATGTCTCGGAAATAGAGCAATTTAATTAAAGAGGCAACGGTGATTGAGGATATATTATTCCCTATGTGTCTTAGATCAATAAAAGACACAGTTATGCTTATGGAAGCGTGCTGACAAACAGTAATTACAGAGCTGAGGAATCATCTGTTCGGTCTTGACAATAAAAGTTTAGTTCTGCTCATAATAAAATGACTGCAACATCAGAAAATAGAAGAGAAAAGTAGAGTGAGGATAAGGGTAATTTTAGAAGTGATATGGACTTTGCAAATTACTCCTCTTCCGTGGATAAATTTAGAATCTAGAGAGTTGATTTAGATATTGACAGTGCTTCTCCAAGAGAAAGGTAAAATGAAAGGAACTGGATCCCTTAGAGCTTTTGTTTATGGCCTGTCTGGGCACTTTGATGTAACCCTGTCATGCCCTTATGCTGATTACCTTGTTGTAGAACAAGAGATATTGACTAGAGAATGATATGTAGTCCCTAGTTCTTAGGCAGCGCACTCTCAGAGAGCAATGTCTTTAACGTATGAATTCTTCTCTCTTTTTTTTGTTCTCCTTTCGATCCTTTTTTTTTCACTTTCTCTATTTCTTCACCTTCTCTTTGTTTTGACTTCTTTTGGTATCTGTGTTTGACACTCTTTCCTCTTTCTCTCTCTGTTTGCACCTCCCTAAACCTCAGGCTTCTCTGCAGAATGTCAAACAAAGATCGACACATTGATTCCAGCTGTTCGTCCTTCATCAAGACGGAACCCTCCAGCCCAGCCTCCCTGACGGACAGCGTCAACCACCACAGCCCAGGTGGCTCTTCAGACGCCAGCGGGAGCTACAGTTCAACCATGAATGGCCATCAGAACGGACTTGACTCGCCACCTCTCTACCCTTCTGCTCCTATCCTAGGAGGGAGTGGGCCTGTCCGGAAACTGTACGATGACTGCTCCAGCACCATTGTTGAAGACCCTCAGACCAAGTGCGAATACATGCTCAACTCGATGCCCAAGAGACTGTGTTTAGTGTGCGGTGACATCGCGTCCGGGTACCACTATGGGGTAGCATCCTGTGAAGCCTGCAAGGCGTTCTTCAAGAGGACGATTCAAGGTGAGTGAGGGTTGCACCTGGCGATACCCGCCCTCCTCCAGCCTCATGTGATGGTGGGTTGGTTGGTTTTCGTGGTTCTGGTCCTTGTTGAAGTTGTGCATTCTTCATTCTATCTTGAGTACAAAATAGAAAGAGGTTAACATGGATAGTGGGGGATTTGTAGAATAGACTCCACCCCCCCACCCCCATATGTTCCCTATCAATTCCACGTTTACTATCAAGCTCTAAAGATGGAATGATAATAAGCTATAGGTGGAGTTTAAAAGAGCACAGCTGTTCTTAGAGCAGTGGGGGTCTGGATAGCAACTGAACCGATGCTCACTGGATAAATAGTGCTTTTACCCCTTCTGTTCTTCCTATAGCTAAAATGATCACTATTTTAGACCAGTGGTTTTCAAACTAGAGTGTGCATCAACCCTGCCTGGAGAGCTTGTGAAAATGCAGATCACCCACTCCCAGAGCTTCTGATTCATTACATCTGTCTTGGGTAGGGGGTCTGAAAATTTATATTTCTAACAAATTTTCAGATGATGCTGATTTTGCTGGTCCAGGAACTACACTTTTGAGAATCACTTCTCTAAACAAATTTAATTTTCCACGCCCTTCCTTCTTTTCCTGTGGTTGGATGTACTTTCCCCACCTTTTTAATAAATTTGTATGAAAAAGCTTCCAAACTGTACCAAAATATAAAATATGCCTCCAACGTATGTAAGACATACCCAAACCTTTATAGATCTCCGGATTTATAAATAACAATGTTTTTTCCCGCCGAAAAATGTAGAGAAACATGACTGAAATTTGTATGTGACCCTTTAAACTAGGAATCCACAAATACAAAACTCAGCTCTTTTTCGATGCTATAGATATGTATCTTACAGAAAATTATATTTGGCTTGTTTAGATCCTTTGTGATACACTTTTGAAGAAAATAGAGGAAGGAAAGAATCATTGTTTATTGAGGATCCCCGGCACGGCAGTGATTCTATTCTGCTCTGCTCCGTGGTTTACAAAGTGTATCTTCTGGGAATGTCCTGGCAGTCCAGTGGTTAGGACTCCACGCTTGCACTGCTGAGGGCGCGCATTCACTCTTTAGTCGGGGAACTGAGATTCCACAAACCACGTAGCATGGCCCAAACAAAAATACCTAAAATGTATCTTCTTAATCAGTTATAGATACAAGTGTGTTTTCCCTCACGTCAGTGGTTCTCAACCTTGCAGGCTCACTGGAGTCACCTGGAGACATACAAAAAATACTGCTGCCTAGGCTCATACCCCCAAATTCAGAAGTAATTGGCCTTGGGTGCAGCCAGGGCAAGCGGGGATTTATGAAAGCTTCCTAGTTAGCTAATGCTTCATCTAAAGCCGAGGTTAAGAACCACTGCACTCTACCGTGCTGTGTTCTGTGACAGTGCTTCTGAAAGTGTGGCCGCTACCAGTATCACCAGGGAATTTGTTAGAAATGCAGATGCCCGTCCTTCATCCCAGATTACCTCCGTCAGAATCCCTGGGGGAGGGCCCAGCAATTTGTGCTTTGCCAAGCCCTCCAGGTGACTAATGCTCACCCGAGTTTGAGAACCACAGCTCTATTACCGTGCTGCTGCTGATTTACCGCTGACAACTCTTCTTTGTCATCTACTGGTCCCTTGTTGGACATAGCTGAAATCAGTTTAATAGCTGTGTGACATGCTTACTGGATTTTAAAGTGCAAAGGAGATGATGTTTGTTTGTTAAACTCTAATCCTTCTACATGTTTTAACAAAAGGTGATTCTGAACCCCTTTATGAGCACAGAAAGTAATCTCTTTCCTTTTAAGAGCATGTGGGCGGGCAAGTCTTTTCACCCAGTAGCACTGAAGATCATAGCGATTGTCCTTAGTGGAACAGGTGGTACCATCTCCCATTGCTCTTGTGCTATTTATTACATAATCACTTCCTTGATCTG
Source organism: Kogia breviceps (assembly GCF_026419965.1). Lineage (NCBI taxonomy): Eukaryota > Metazoa > Chordata > Mammalia > Artiodactyla > Physeteridae > Kogia > Kogia breviceps. Next base: position 14,867,263 of record NC_081310.1, on the reverse strand, counting down.
TGGCTGATGAATACATAGTTAGAGTTAAAGTGCACAGTTGTTCAAGATATCATAACTCTTACATAATAGAGTGGATCTATCAGCCTAATCTCTTCTTGGCCTTTCACAGTTTTAACGAAAGAACACAAGCCAAGTTAGTGTGGCGTGTGTATGAATTACCTAAATATTTTAATAGCTGCAGCTTCAGATTTAATGGATCATCATAGCCATGTTTTATTAGCATTTTCTTACAAAAATCCTTTATCCACTGGATCTTTATCTTCTCTCTTCTCATTTATAAACTGAAGGCGTTACTACCTACCTCAAGGAATGCTTCTGGATAAAGTGAAATACAAAATCACATGTAAAGTGAGTAAATAAAAACAATGACGATCTGTATGCGAAGCTTCCTCTCACTCTGGGGCATTTGAAAGTACCTCTTCAGCCTGCTTACTAGATTGCAAAACTTGAGAATGAAAACACACATCAAATCTTGGTGTTCTTACCAGCCATTGTCCAACAGTATTAGAATATGGATGCTGCAGAGCATCTCAAATTTAAACTGTTAGTAATTTGATTTTGCTAACTCAGTTTACACAGCTTGGGGTCTAACCACACAAAGATAAGGGAGTGTTTGGGGATAAAGTAACAAATACTGTGTACACTGGTATAAGCAAAATGGTCTCAATAGGAAAATCACTCCCATTCACTCAACAAATATTGACTAAAAACGTCCTGTGGGCCTGGCACTGTGCTGGCCTGAGATTCAGCTTAGCAACGCTTTATGATAGCTTGGTTCCCACAGGTTTGTGGATTGCAGTGAATTCCTCCTATAAGTGTCTCCTGCTTTGAGGGAGTACCAAAGTTTTTTGTTGTGGGAGGGGTGATTGAAACAACTGTGATCCTCGGTATATTTTCCAAAGATAGGACGACTATGAGAAAACATTTCCTGACAGTTGTTTAAAAAAAAAAAAAAAGAAAAGAAATCCTATCGCTTAGCTATTAATAACCATGCAATAGTTACTTACCGAGCGATCCCTGGAATAGAACAGTTGGACTTCTCTCGCTGAGTCTTCCTTAGGATGCTGCAATGCTACCAAAAGCCTCACAGGGTGAGCCACAGGGTGATTCTTGGCACTGATGTACAGTGCTCAGCTCTACTCCATACTGGAGACCGCAACTTTCAAGGATTTCGAGCAGCAGACAGAAATGTCACTGTCCAGATTAGCACTCTGGGCTTGCCCACCTGGCTGTGCTTGTAGCTGGCAGCTGGGTGGTACTCCTGCTGCCCTGCTACCCCGCTAGCTACAAAAGCGGGCATCGCGCCGAGGTGCTCACTTAGCCCCAGAAAGGCAGTGAGGCAAATAAAGGGATTAAATTGTGAAAGTGTCATGTAATAATTAGGGTGGTAATTGTAAGGGAGATTGGAACAGCCCCTCCTTCCTCTGGCCAACTAGTGATAGCGATTCAACTCGGAAGATGTTGAAACTGGCCGAATCTGTTGCATCATCGCAGATGCTTAGTGTGATGTGGAAGGGACCATAGAATCCATTCTCATGCCTTGAGGCAGCATTGCAGCCAAACCCTCCTTGACCAATGGTAGTGTTTCCCTTCCCTCCCTTAAAGCTCTCCCACAGAATGAGAAAGGATTATGCAGCTGCCCTTAAGAACAAGTCTTTCCACCGTCTCATAGCCCCTATGGCCAAGGGGCTAAGTGTGGCTTCCTGGTTCAGCTCTTATTGACTTGACTAAGGGACATATATAGTCAAAGCCATAGTCATGAGAATATTCCTCTTTAGAATTTTTATTTCTTGTTTTAATAATTTAAGATTGGGGCTTCCCTGGTGGCGCAGTGGTTGAGAGTCCACCTGCCGATGCAGGGGACACGGGTTCGTGCCCCGGTCCGGGAAGATCCCACGTGCCGCGGAGCGGCTGGGCCCGTGAGCCATGGCCGCTGAGCCTGCGCGTCTGGAGCCTGTGCTCCGCAATGGGAGAGGCCACAGCAGTGAGAGGCCCGCGTACCACAAAAAAAAAAAAAAAAAAAAATTAAGATTGGTTATCCAATACGTAATACATTTTAATAGTTGGACAAAATACTTATTAAATTTAGAGCCAAAAGAACATATATCCAGAGCACCTCTTGCAAAAAGTAGTGAGAATTGTTCTTTTCAAAGCTGAATGTGATATTAGTTGTGAAAGGCAATTAATCATACATTTCAGTAAAAGTCAACCAGAAAGGCATATTGTATTTATTGACTGTTTCCAAGTTATCATTGGAAAACTATTGAATTAGGTCTACACTTAGGTAAAAGTCAAAGTTTTGGAAGGTTTTAGTTTGCTTTTTCCTTTCTTTTCTTTTCTGACCAAAAACTTTTTAGAGGATTTTGACTGTTCTTTCATCCCACAGGGTTACAATGGCAGCAGTGATTTCATTGTCGTTTTCTAGGCTTATTAATTTTTTTGCTTGTTTGTTTTGTTTTGTTTTGTTTTTTGCAGTACGTGGGCCTCTCACTGTTGTGGCCTCTCCCGTTGTGGAGCACAGGCTCAGCGGCCATGGCTCATGGGCCCAGCCACTCCGCGGCACGTGGGATCTTCCCGGACCAGGGCAGGAACCCACATCCCCTGCATTGGCAGGCGGGCTCTCAACCACTGGGCCACCAGGGAAGCCCCTAGGCTTATTAATTTTTGTGTGTGATATCGTTATTCTGATTTTTTTTTCTAATTCTAGTTTGGCCTTAATTCATAAATGAGTGGGAATTTTTTTTTTTTTTTGGTAACTTCTCATTAAGAGTTTTCCCTGGATTCTTGTTAAGGAGGTTTTATATCCCCCCAAAGTCAATATATGTTTCATTATTTAATTCACAAAACACTAACCCCCTGAAGATTTTATGTCTATATAAGAATATGGAAAATAAATTGTATATATTTATTAATATAACCATTTCCACCGTTCATTCTTGTGCTAGAAATATGGCATTCCCCCCTCTTTTAATAAGAGTATATTATATATTTTAAAAATAGGGGATTATATTTTTTAAAATATTCATTGTAGCATGGGCTTTGGATTCATATAAAACCAGGTCCAAGTCTTAGCCACTTACCTGCTGAGAGGCCATAACTTCTCTGTGCCTCCCTTCCCCAGGTGGTAAGGATTAAATGAAGAGACTGTCAAAGCGTCTGGCCCATAGCAAGGGCTCAATAATTGATTGACTCTGGTTGATATTGGCAGTATGACTGGGTTATTCAAGCTTTGGGTGGTTCAAATAAATACTCTATAGGACAAATAGATGTCTTTGATGCTAAACTAGAAGGACCTGTGAGCTTCTCAGCTCACAGCTACCCCCCTTTTGCTCTGATAATAAACTTTCTCTCCCTATAGCCATTTTTCACAATAGTGCCCTTTTATATTAGAAGGCATTTAGGTGGGCCGATTGGAAATTTGATTGGTTTTATATAGTTTGTTTTGTTTTTTGTTTTTTGACTGTGCTGCTCCGCTGGTGGCATCTTAATTTCCTGACCAGGGATTGAACCCAGGCCCTCGGCAGTTAAAGCACCAAGTCTCCTAACCACTGGCCTACCAGGGAATTGCCCTGGTTTTATGTAGTTTTCTGGTGATCAATTTTTTTTTTTTTTTCTGTGACTGTGGAGGGAGGTAAATCAGAAAGGGAACCTGAATCTTAGCACTTGAGTAAAATATCCCAATTAAGCTTTGAATGTGGGTTTCAGGAAATAAAAAAGCAGAATGTCTTTGCAGCGTGAAATCTAGGAGAGACCATCATGAGAATCAGGTCCACTGTGGATGTTCATGGGACCTGATACAGTGTACAGCCACATAGTGTGTATGTAAATATGTAAGCGTTTGTAAATTAAGATAACAAACTGCTAAGTCAAATATGTTCTGTTCTCTTATTTGACAAATGTGCCTTCACAATGGCCTGGGAGGCTAGCTTGGCATTTTAAATTCTTAGACTCCTAGGAGTTTTGTGTCAGAAAGAGCCAGTAGAAGGAGAGCCAGCTTTTAGCTTGCAGCCCAGCCCATTTCTCTACCTTCCCCTCTGCCTTCCATCATGGCTGGTACATAGTGTGGACTCCCCTGCCCCCATGTCCAAGGCCCATCCACCCCTTCCTAACAGCTGCACCTTGACCACGCACAGGCCTCGTAATGTGCACTCTGGCACTGCAGTCCAGCCCAGGCCATCTTCCAGAGGAGCAACTCAGGGAAGAGGGCCATGCAGATCCTGGAACGGGGTTTGTAGGGGTCTATCCTGGGAATTCGGGAGTCCCGGGTACTGGGGTTCACGCAGTACAAGGGGAGCTTGTCTCCTTAGCCTGTGGAAGGTCTTGCACCATGATACTTTCTAAAGCCCAGGGCTTTCAGGTGGGGGGCTCTCCTAGTCTGAGTCTAAAGGTGACACCGATAAGAGCCTAAATCTCACCTTAAACATAGTGCATTAAGAGGAGGAAGGCATATGCTAAAGGTGCATGGGCACAGTCTCTGGGTCTGCTGTTTTCCACCCTGAATTGTTGACTCCTTCCTGAAGTAGACGGCTTAGTCCTAGAGTACCTTTCCTGGATGTAGCATTTTCTTTGCCGTCATGTGCTATTTTAGTCTCAGAATAGAATATTTGCAGCACTGGCGGAAATAACTTACAAATTGAGTGTCTGTACATCATATGAAACTTACCAAGGAAAATAATAAGGTATTATCTGTTTAACTTAAATAGCATTTAGAGAAAATAACTTACCCGGTTTGTACGTAGCATCTTTAAAACGAATAAGTTCTAAAAGTAAAATCCAAAATAATATGGAATTGTCTAAATTGACTTAAAGAATCTCAGTGATTATCAGTTTGGATGCAGTAGTAAATTAAATATTGAGGTGCTATTTTCAAAAGAAATATTGTCTAAACCTCATTTGCTTTAACTCCGAGCTTGCTTTTGTTATATTTAATTGACTTTTCCATTTTTCCTTGCATTTGATGCCAATTTTGTCTGAGTTTTTGAAATGCATGAATGTTGCCAAGTTATCAATGAGAAATATTATTATCCTGCTATTTTAATTGTTAGCTTCAGTGTTTATTTTAATAGTAAAATTTAGTATTGCAGACTTTCTTTGTGGGTAAAGAATATATATTATGCGAATTGATATTTTAGGAAACAGCACAGTTTACAGTTTGATCTCTCTCAGTTTTAACTTAGTGGACCCACTTCTCAGGATAAATGAGTAGTGATTCCTTTTTCATGGTTTGTTCTGACTTTTAGGAATTGGCCTAAATTGTCATCACTTCTCAGGTTGTTGAAGAGCTAATGGTAACAAAATTCTTCTATAAAGGACCAGAGAGTAAAACAGATAGTAAATATCTTAGGACCTGTAGGTCACATGCCTTCTCTGTCATGTACTCAGTTTTGCTTTGTTTTATTTTTTAAGCTGTTTAAGGATATAAAAACCACGCTGAGCTTGAGGTCATACCAAAACAAACCTAGGGCTAGATTTGAAGGCGGGCCCTAGTTTGGGTAGCTGCTAGACTAAAACACCCTCACTTCATCTTCCTCGTAGGCAACAATGACTGCCAGGACTTTCATATCAGAGGGCTTTCTGGACAGCTTTGCATGCATATCATTTATTTAAATTGAAAGCAAGGTCTCTATCGTGATGATTTTTTTAGGCTATTATCTCAGTTTTCAGATTTTTTTTTTTTTCCCGGAATTAGAATTTTCTAGCCTCTTTTCACTGTTCACTATGACCTACACATGTGTGTATCAGCCAGCTAATCAGAAAACAGAATCAATGTAAATGAAAATAAAGTAGCATTTAGAGTCACTGACAAAAAGTTGGATCTTGGTTGTATAAAATAAGAGTGATGAATTTTCAGAGATTAAATTGCATGGTTGGTCTTTGATCAGGGAAAAGAAAAGAGAAGAAAATTTAATGATCCCCACTATTTTTTTTTGGTCCTTCAGATGTTAGGAACTCACATTTGCAACACTGGCATCTCTGGTATCATTTACATGTTTATTAAACACATTGCATTATGTTACTGTATTTTGAAAGTCATTTAAAATCAACATATTTTAACCTCCTGAGAGGGTATATTGTCCAGTTGGGTGACAGTAGATAGGAACCTATCCCATGTAAGGGGTATATGCCAGTGGCATTCAAGGAGGAAAAGAATTTGCAATGAAACTTTTTTATGCCATGGTAAAAAGTCCAACTGTAGTTCACTGTCAAATTAGTGAGATTGGATAATTAGTCAAGTTAGGCAGACACAGTTAACTTTCCTAAGCAATATGTTTGCAAAACGAGTGACCCTGTCTTCTCCTGTCTATGTTATTTCACAATGGTTGGGAAGAAATTATAGTATGCGTTTTATGATCCTCTGGTAAATGACATTGCATTTATTTGTATTTATTAACAAAAGAGGGGCTTCCCTGGTGGCGCAGTGGTTGAGAGTCCGCCTGCCGATGCAGGGGACACGGGTTCGTGCCCCGGTCCGGGAGGATCCCACGTGCCGCGGAGCGGCTGGGCCCGTGAGCCGTGGCCGCTGCGCCTGCGCGTCCGGAGCCTGTGCTCCGCAACGGGAGAGGCCACAACAGTGAGAGGCCCGCGTACCGCAAAAAAAAAAGAAATACAAAACAAAACAAAAAAGATGTAGTAGTAATATCGCTAATTCTTAAAAGTGCAATAGTTACAATTAATAAAAGGACAAGCTTGTTAGTAATTTTTTAAAACTTAGTTCTACTTTCACACTTTAAATCAATTTCTAATATATCTGTAATATTAGTATATTCTCCATTGACTCTACTCTGATATGGCCTACATTGTAGAATCAAAACAAATAAGAATGTTATTCTGGGTTATCTTTACATACTTAAGAGGCTATGCTCTCTCTCTTTTTAAAATTTTTGTAAACTATTTTTTCTTAAAAAAACCCCTCTGTACTCAGAAAATAACATCCATTTCCCATGGTTCACCTGAGCCAGTGTCCTCAGAAGTAGGAGCCAGGAAGGAAAGGGGCTCCCAGGTGCTGGTTGCAGGTGGAGCTGGCGTGAGAACTGGCGCCCTCTGTGGTTCCAGTGACCTGATCCACCTGTGCCATCCATGCCTATCTGTTCCTGATAAAGTCGCTTTCTTACGGGAAAGGAAGCACGTGCATTACCACCTCCTCCAGGGAATTTGTTGGCGAGTAATTCTCTTTTCCTAGCCTGCCCCAGCCTACCACTGGTCCAATCCACAGCCTCTCCCAGCACTCCACACCAGTTCTTCCAGCAAGTCACTGGTGAGAAGGAAGTCTGTGTTGTTTACATGCTCAGGTCCGAAGGACTTCATGGATCGGTTCTAATTCATTCTTTAAAAACCCCATTTACTTTCTTATCTGTTAGCTAGGTGGATTTTTGCATCTGTGATGGGACTTCTTAGGTAGTAGGGTGTGGCTGATACTTTGCCTGCAGACAACTGGACTTGTATCCAGGTCACCCTGGTATTATCTGATGACTGTTTTGATGAAGAGGCTGGAGGCTGTTCTTTGATGACAAGATGAGCTCCCAAGAAATGGTATCAGTACCTCTCTTAACATTCTAATAGCTTTCATTCTTTCCTCTTGCTTCTCCCTCACTCCGAACCAAGCCCTGACAAATAACGCTGTTTCGTTCAGAGAATAACCAATAAATTACATTGTTAGCATGGCCTCCGTCTACAGAGCATCATATTAAATGCTTGAGCACAAATAGGAGGAAAGATACATTGTACTTCATATTTTTCAAAGTGCACGCTTTAACATACGTTAAAGTAATTACATGATAAGATCCTTTTTCCCCATAAGTTCAGAATTGGTTCTGGCTGAATCCAGGTAGGATACACTAAAATGTTCACCCTAAAGGTAGGAAAGAAAACCAAAAAAAATGAGTGACGAGGGTTCTGCTGTCTGAAGTTCCTATAGATGCGAACGTGGGTCACTTTTGGGGGTAGTCAGTTGCAGGAGTATATGTCTCAATATGATTTGAATCCTGAGGATTTGTTCCTTGTTAGAATTCAGGTTTTGGAAGCTGTGAGACAGGTTGTGAGGAATGGCGGGGTGGCTTTCAGTGGCGTGGGCCAGAATTTGTTTTCTTTACTGGTACAGCCCAAGGCAATGATTCATTTTTCTGATATATTACTTGCTAAATTTAGATAACATCATAGAAGTGATAAAGTATACGCAGGGCAGGGCTTTAATTAACTTTCTTTTGAAGTTGCTTTAAGTTGGTGGGATTCAGCAGGCCTGGTCATTGGAGTTTTATTACACCATTTCAGAAGTTTTACCTGAAAGCAAAATTAGGTAATGGATGCTGGTAAAGTATGCTGGTTTATACGTAAATGTAAGTTTATATGTAAAAGAAATGATATTCCAACATATTTTTTATTTATTTTATTTTTTCACATCTTTTTCTATTTTTTTTTTTCTTTTTTTTGGCCTCACCATGCGGCACATGGGAACTTAGTTCCCCGACCAGGGATTGAACCTCTGCGTCCCCAGCATTGGAAGCGTGGGCTCTTAACCACTGGACCACCAGGGAAGTCCAATTCATTTTTTTTTTTTTTTTTTTTTTTTTTTTTTTTGCGGTATGCGGACCTCTCACTGTTGTGGCCTCTCCCGTTGCGGAGCACAGGCTCCGGACGCACAGGCTCAGCGGCCATGGCTCACGGGCTTAGTTGCTCCGCGGCATGTGGGATCTTCCCGGACCAGGGCACGAACCCGTGTCTCCTGCATCGGCAGGCGGATTCTCAACCACTGCGCCACCAGGGAAGCCCCATTTTATTTTTTACTGTGGTAAAAAGCATAACATAAAATGCACATAAAATGATATATAAGTTAAAATTTTCCATCGTAACCATTCTAAGGGTACAGTGCCTGAGTGCTAACTATATGCATATTATTGTACAACAGCTCTTCAGCATTATCTCATGTTGCAGAAATGAAACTCTATACCAATTAAAGAACAACTCCCCATCTTCCCCTTCCCCCAACCCCCGGTAATCACCATTCTACTTTCTGTTTCTATGAGTTTAACTACTTTAGTACCCCCCTATAAGCAGAATCATGTAGTATTTGTGTTTTTGTGACTGGCCTGGTTCACTTAGCATACTGTCCTCAGTTCCTCTATGTTGTAGTCTATGTCAGGGTTTCCTTTTTTTCACAGCTGAATAATATTCCATTATATGTATAGATGTATGCACCACATTTCCTTTTTCCATTCATTCATCAATGGACTTTAGGTTGTTTCTGCCTCTTGGTTATTGTGGCTAATTCTGGGATAACCATGGGTGTACAAATATCTCTTTGAGATCCTGCTTTCAATTTTTTGGATAAAATACCCAGAGGTGGGATTACTGGATCATATGGCAGTTCTAGTTTTAATTTTTTGAGGACCTTCCATATTGTTTTCTATAGAGGCTGCACCATTTTGCACTCCCACCAACAGTGCGTGAGGGTTCTAATTTCTCTGTATCCTCTCCAACACTTATTCTTTTCTTTTCTTTTTTTAAATAATGGCCATTCTAATAATGAGTATGAGGTGAATATTTAAACATTTTTGAGGCGTTTTGGCTGTTTCTCAAATTTGAAGTTCTAATCTTCCACCTGCCAATGCTTATCCATAAGTAATTACACATGTGGACAATGTAAATAGTTGGTTTCATCCTCTTGAATTGAATACAATGCCTTTATATCAGTAATAGATGAAGAATTTGTTAATTTGTCATAATAATAATGAATATATTTGTTTTTAAAATATGCCACACATTATTCTAAGTGCTTTACATTAATTATCTTATTTAATTCTTCCATCATTCCATTAAAGTAGATACTGTCATTCTAATATTACTATATTATTTATAGATGTGGAACTTCTATAAAGTTCACAGAGAGACACGGAGAACAAATTGCCCGGACATAGTTGGGTCTCAGTCTGAACCCAGAGCCTCTTCTCTTAACCCCCTCATTACACTGCCTTGTATATTTTAAAAGCTTTTCAAGCATTGAATAATTTTAGACTGAATTTTTCTTAAGAGATTTTAGTTCATGGGCAAATTTTTCGATTAAGTTGTTAAAATATAATAAAAAAAAGGGAATTAAGAATATTTTCAGTGATGATTAGATGATATTAAAGGTTTGTTAAAAGGAGGCAGCAGAAGTAAGTCTTAAAAATATCTAATTTTTTTTAATCATTCATTTTCTGAAATCCCCTAAATATGAAGTTTGAGAGTTCAGCCCTTCAGTACCATCATAGCAGTTTTCTGTCTCAGTTCCCTTGGATTTTATCTGCTGACACTCTTTTGCCACGAGGTTTTTAGTTGCTTACATTGATCCTAAAAGTGTACACTCACCACTGATAACACTTCCCAGACTCTTTTGTTCTTGATTGCAGGAGGAAAGAAGCTTACTTCTTCTCCTGTCCACTTACTAAACTTTGTGACCACAACAGAAGGCAGCTCAGAATCAATTATTTTTCTTATGATGAATACTAGTCAGAAGGAGGTTTTTTTCTTTTAAGTGATTATATGAATGCATCTGTATGTTTATAGGAAAAAAATATATTCTTTGGAATTAACTCTTGTTTTATTTTGGTTTGAAAAAGTTTAAAGAAACAACTGGGTTTGTTGTTGTTGTTGTTGTTGTTTTTGCGGTACGTGGGCCTCTCACTGTTGTGGCCTCTCCCGTTGCGGAGCACAGGCTCCGGACGCGCAGGCCCAGCGGCCATGGCTCACGGGCTTAGTTGCTCCGCGGCATGTGGGATCTTCCCGGACCGGGGCACGAACCCGCGTCCCCTGCATCGGCAGGCGGACTCCCAACCACTGTGCCACCACGGAAGCCCAACAACCGTATTTTTATTTTATTTTGTGTGTGTGTGTGTGATACGCGGGCCTCTCACTGTTGTGGCCTCTCCCAACGCGGAGCGCAGGCTCCGGACGCGCAGGCTCAGCGGCCATGGCCCACGGGCCCAGCCGCTCCGCGGCACGTGGGATCTTCCCGGACCGGGGCACGAACCCGTGTCCCCTGCATCGGCAGGCGGACTCTCAACCACTGCGCCACCAGGGAAGCCCGACTGTATTTTTATATGCTTTTTTTAAGAAGGGCATCACTGAGTCGTCCTAGAAAGAAGAGAATTTAGTACAAGAAAATCTGGATTAATTTAAAATTTAGAGCTTGAGATCTGAATGCTTTAGAGTGAATTTGAAAGTATACCCTACATGTGCATTCTGATACCCATTTTCTTTCAGTGCATACTATTAACATAGTTTCCATTTGAGGAAGATCAGAGGCAAGTACAAGAATCTTCAAAGGAACGAATCTAACCCAAGATTTTGTCCTTGACTCTGCACCTTTATTTTTTTTCTCTCGCTTCCAAAGTGTCTGTACTGCTTCCTTGCTTCTGGAACACCCTCGCTGTCCCCGGAGTCCTCAGACTATGTTTTACATGAATAACAATTTCAAATTTTGCAAATATTTCAAGCAAAAGCCCTCCAACTCATCTGGCCACCTGTTCGTCTCAGTTTACTGAGATTTTTAAAAATATCTGAACCTAACTTATAAGAAGCTACTTTACAGGGTTGTGAGAAAAAAAAAATGATAGAAAAGAGATTGTAAAATATTTCTTATCATTGCAGCCTTTTGTCCACATGTTTTAGACCCAAGATCAGTAAACCAAGGCCCTGGGGGCCAAATCCACTTTGCTAAAAAGAAAGTTCCATTGGAACACAGCCGCCCCTTGCGTTGTCTGTGGCTGCTCTCCTGCTTCCGCAGGAGTCGCACCAGACACTGAAGGACCCGCAAAGCTGAACTATTGACTCTCTGGGCCTTTAAGAAAAAGCTTGTGGACCCCTACTGTTTTATAAAGGGATAGGAATTAAGTGTTTCCTGGAAGAGGAATCCTGATCCTGCCTCCCCTGGACCATCATCCAACAGGAGGAAGCCCCCCCACTCTCCCCTGGTAAGTTTCCCTCGGTGCTTTTCCTGCCTGAGGAGACACCAGGTCCTTTGCTGACCACCCTGTCAGGGCAGACAGTTTAGGTGCCCAGGTTTTCTTTCCGAGAGGAGAATCTTCAGGCGCACATACTACGCGGTCCGAGCTTTCCTGGTTCTCCTCTGAGCTGCTCTGTTTTACCCTAAATCCAGCTGACAGCCTTGTTGGCGTCCCCTGACTCTTGGGGTGACTAGTCATTACTCCTTTTTGTTGTTGTTGTTTTTGCGGTACACGAGCCTCTCACCGCTGTGGCCTCTCCCGTTGCAGAGCACAGGCTCCGGACGCGCAGGCTCAGCGGCCACGGCTCACGGGCCCAGCCGCTCCGCGGCACGTGGGATCCTCCCGGACCGGGGCACGAACCCGCGTCCCCTGCGTCGGCAGGCGGACTCTCAACTACCGCGCCACCAGGGAAGCCCCATTACTCCTTTTTGAACGTTGGCTTATGCTTCTCCTAATGTGCCTATTGATTTAACAGACCTACTACGCTCCTGGCCTTTTGGCTTCCTAGTGCCGGCCAGGAGCAATTCTCTGCCCAGCATTTCCTCATTTCTGGTTTGAGGACCACCGGGCCCTTCTCAAGTCCCTCTTAGCTCTTGTTCTGCATCCCAGTCCCTCTCCTGAGCATCATTACCTGGTTGTGATGATGGTTGATAATCAAGGCGCACTCGGTATGAGGCAGCCTGCTCAGTACCTTCAGTACACGATCTCACTTGCTTCTCACAGCAACCCCATGAGGTATCAATTGCTAGGTCCCATGACCACTTCATTTACAAAGAAAATAACTCCAGGTTTAAAAGTTTGCCCCTGGCTTCCCTGGTGGCGCAGTGGTTGAGAGTCCGCCTGCCGATGCAGGGGACGCGGGTTCGCGCCCCGGTCCGGGAAGATACCACGTGCCGCGGAGCGGCTGAGCCCGTGAGCCGTGGCCGCTGAGCCTGCGCGTCCGGAGCCTGTGCTCCGCGACGGGAGAGGCCGCAACGGTGAGAGGCCCACGTACCGGAAAAAAACACACAAAAAAACAAAAAAAAAACAAACAGTTTGCCCACAACTCAGACAGAAAATGATAGAACTGGGACTTCAACCCATTTGACTCTAGCATCTTGTGATCACAGTTACATCACAGTCTACAGTTTAAATATAGATCAATTACCATCACTTGTGTCAAGCAGGATTTCCCCAAATGCATACCAGCTTTGGAGGACCTAGGTAGATAGTTGTTGAATACTGAACTTGGTCCGGAAGGAAGAATCTAGTACCAATGTCTCCTAGGAGTTCTGGGCACACTGGTAGCCATTCAAGAACAAAGCACTTAGGGGCAGTATTAGGAAAGGGTATGCTTGTTTTGACTTGTTTAAGGTAGAAGGAAAATCTCAAGATGGGCATAAAGTCAAGTTCCTCTTTGAGCCCTTTGTTTTTGTCACATAGGGTAGGATCCTAATGCCTCCACACCTGTCATATGGACTTACTGTACCATTCGGCAATTGCCACTGCAAAATGCACACATTGAAACTTTCTATCCAAACGGAGTGGATGCATTAGACTTAATTAGCATTTCTTCCTTTCACCAAGAGTATTATGTTAACAGAGCTTTCTTAAAAATTGTATGTTTAAAGAGACACAGGCAGACTCATATCAAGGCTGTTTAAAATTTCTGAGTAGAGAAAGAGCACATAAGAATTGGAGTTAGATATTGAGCACAGCAAATTTGGGGAGTTACGGTGAGCTCAGATGTAACACCTTTCAGGTGGCAGTGGTCGTTTTTGAGCTCTTTTATGCAGACTCTGACATGATCCCTATACCATAGGAGCTTAAAGACAAAGATGAGTGAGTGGCTGCCCACATCATGTAGGGGATGTTCTCTACACTGCAAAAAGCAGTAGCCCTTTCCAAGAAGATGTCATTGTCAAAGCTAAAGACATTAAGTTTCTGCATACCTTGATGAGAGACATTTGTTTTCTCCATCATTTTCATCAGTAAGTATTTTTGATTGTATACTGTTATTCCCTTTTAAATGCATTTCAAAGCACGCCCTGCCGATTCTGGATTCTGAGGTTTTTCCTGTCATGAACAATAGCTTTGTTGGGGGATCTATAAAATGCATGTGTACAACCTGACACCTGTTGCTTTGGTGACACGGTTTGTTTGGTTTCTGTGGACTTAAACTGGTCACAAACCGTAGTGGTACAGAGACAAGTTGAGGGATTTCTTTTCGAGGTGCTGAGGAATTCCATTCTCCAAGAGCAACCCTATCCTCTCCCACAGCTGGTCTTGCACCACACGTCTGACAACAGCAAATGACAATGCCAAGATCCACCCTATCCTACCACATTCCCAGGCATCAAAATTTCCTTTCCAACCAGCAACAATAGCAACAACAGCAGCTACACAAAGCACCCTCTCAGGAGATAAGAATTTCATTTTTCATTTCTGTTCTAAACAACACTCAATTACAACACTCCATTTCTTTTGAAGGTTAGAGTCTGGCGACATTGCATCTTAGTTAAGAGGAGAGACTTGGATGCAGAGTGCCTGGGTTTCAGTCCTAGCTCTGGCGCTTGTAAGCTGTGTAATTCTGGGTGTGTTACCTCTTGTCGCTGTGTCTTAATTCTTCCATCTGCAAAATGGGGGTTCATAGATGTAGCGCGCATAGAAGAGTCCTTGGCGCTCTTAGTGTTTATTAGAGGTGTCGGTATGTAAGTTTTAACAGGTGCATTGAAAGAGCATTGGACTGCTTCTCAGGAATTTGAGTTTTAGTCTCTTTTGTGCAATTAACTAGCACTTATCCTTGTAAAAAGGGTTGAGTGATCATAGACAAGTCAGTACCCATTCACCTCTTTCAGGTCCATATAAAACCAGGAGCCTGAACCTACTGGAATTTGGAATTTGTTCCAAGTCTAATAGCCTAAAAATCTGTGTTGCTTTATGACAAATGATATATTATTGGTGGGCTGCTATCAATTATGCTCTGTCTAATTGACTGTACATAGTTTATTTTTATGCATACTTTGGAGCTAAACATTAAAATGAAGGAATGAGAAATAAGATCAGTAAAAATCAAGTGGAACCTTCTGCTGGGGACTCCAGGGGAGGAAGGCCCTGCCCTCAAGGAATGGACAGTTGTACCATTGGGACAAGAGGTGGGCAATTCACTAGACACATGTAATAAAGTGCCTTAAAGGCTAAGAGAAAGGTTCGCTTGAAGATAAGTGCGAGATGAACTAGTTACTCCCATACGGACCCCTGGACCCCAGTCTTGTGGGCCCTGGGAGAGCTTCATTGAAGAAATAATGATAAAAGCAGCACATCTAGGCCCAGCAGGAAAGATAATGCTGCTTTCTAGAAACTGGGAGTCATTCAGCGTGGGTGTCAGACAAGGGGGTGGACTTGGTATAGGGGTAGGGATTGACCTGGAACTGCGGCAAGAGCTAAGGCTGGGGTGAGATTTTGAAGAGCTTTGCAAATGCTTTGCCCTCAATTATAATCAGATTACACCCGCTGATGGGCAGTTGATGAGGTCCAGGGAAGTGACAGGAAATGTTCACGAGGAGAGGAGGTTGATGTCTTGGAAATTCACTTCGTAGACGGTTTGGTGCTTTAAAAAATGACTTGAGTTATTGCACTTCTTCCTCTCCTCCTGGTATCTGTAAAATGTAGCTGTGTACACGAGAGTTGTTGGCAAGACCAAATCCTCTCTCCAGTTCTCTGGGTGAAAGGCGCGTTCATTCGCACACGCTTGCATAAATCTGCACAAGGCTGTTTTTATACTATTCCCAGACTCCAGGCTTAGGCCTTTGAGTCAGAGTATTTCATAATGTTTCATAATCGATGAAAATCTTACAATGTTTCTTCCCTTTCTTCTCAGAAGGGAGAACAAAACTGTATATGATTTTAATACCTATATTCCATGTAATGCTTACAAAGTTATAAAACAGGAGTGATGATTGCTCTTTTGTAGGTAAGCACACTGGAGAGTAGGAAGGTGAGGTGACCCGTTTGAGTTCTGACAGCTAAGAAAGGGGGCAGAGGGCTTCCCTGGTGGCGCAGTGGTTGAGAGTCCGCCTGCCGATGCGGGGGACGCGGGTTCGTGCCCCGGTCCGGGAAGATCCCACGTGCCGCGGAGCGGCTGGGCCCGTGAGCCGTGGCCGCTGAGCCTGCGCGTCCGGAGCCTGTGCTCCGCGACGGGAGAGGCCACAGCAGTGAGAGGACCACGTCCCGCAAAAAAAAAAAAAAAGGAAAGGGGGCAGAGCCGGAATTTGAACTGAGATCCACCGTTTCCTTTCTCCTTCTTCCTTCCCTTATTCATCCTCAGATGTTTTCCTGACCCACATGCAAGGCAGTGCGCTAAGGATGGATGTACGTGGGCATACAAGAACTTTTCCCCATCTTCTCTTTGAGATGAACATGCGCGGTGCTCAGTGCTAGCAGTTGTGCAATTAAAGCAGTAAAGGAGTGGCCATGTTTACAAGTTTGGGGGAAACGGAGGCAGGGTATGTCTTGTTTAAATTGGAAAAAAATTAAGGCTACATAATTCCTCCCCATTTTACAGCACTGCTTTCCTGCTAAAGCATTGTTCACTGAATGCAATGGGGAAATGTAATCTTCTGATTAGAAGCATGTATTTGCATGGAGGCAGTCAATGCCGGTACCCGCTGTAGGCTCAATGGCCTTCCCAACACAGATGGCTGGAGGATGAAACCAGAGTCTGTGGTTTAGTCTCCAGTCGCTAGGATTTATAAACCTGCCTGCTTGGGGAATTCCCTGGCGGTCCAGTGGTTAGGACTCTATGCTTTCACTGCAGGGGCCAGGGTTCAATCCCGTGGTCAGGGAACTAAGAACCCACAAGCTGTGCAGCACGGCCAAAAAATAAAAAATAATAATAATAATAAAATAAACCTGCCTGCTTGTGGGTTTTTTCCTGATCTTTTTCCCTTAAAGGCAAAGCATCATCCACTCCCATTTGGGAGCAAGGCTTGATCTTCACTGTGAAAAGGCAGTCACTTGTGCCCACATACTTTTAGGGCTCTTGTAAATTACATTTGTGCCGATCAGAATTTAATCCAACAGAACCTTAAAGAACCAAACATCAAACGGCCTTTTCTAGACCCTCCTGTCTCCCACCTCATTTTGTAGAGGGTTAGAGGGGCAGCAAAAAGACAACGGATGTGAGGCTCTGGCATAACCCTGGGTATGAAATTGCTTTGCTAAGAGCCAGGTGTGACTGTTAAGGAGCTGTGGCCCTCTGCCCCCACGTCCTCTCTCTGCCGCGTCTTACCCCTCGCGAGTGGGTGGGGTCCCCTTGGTTTCCTGGGGCTGCCATTCCTTGTCATAGTCTGGGGCATACTCATTGAGAACTTGAGGCAGATTCGTGAAATATCTGCAGTGATGGCGGTTCTTTGAACTTTGAGGGGAGATTCAACATTTTGTAATAGGCAACCATCGTCGGCATCATGTCTTGCATTCGGCCAGTCAAATATTTTGGGTGAATATGAGCAAAGTGTCATTTGATTCCTTCCCCTCTCTGCTTTATAGCTTTGAAATAACTCTAGTGGCAGTTTAAAGGAAGTTTCAAAAAGTATTCAGAGCAGACTTCTGGGAACAGATGTAGTGCCCCTAAGTAACTTATTCTGAAAAGTCTAACTTTGGGTGCGTTCTTTGAAAATAAAATAGCATCCTTGGGCTTCCCTGGTGGCGCAGTGGTTGAGAGTCCGCCTGCCGATGCAGGGGACGCGGGTTCGTGCCCCGGTCCGGGAAGATCCCACGTGCTGCGGAGCGGCTGGGCCCGTGAGCCATGGCCGCTGAGCCTGCGCGTCTGGAGCCTGTGCTCCGCAACGGGAGAGGCCACAATGGTGAGAGGCCCGCGTACCGCAAAAAAAAAAAAAAAAAAAAAAAAAAGCATCCTTTACTTAAATATGCATTGATAGAATTTTGACCTTTTTTTGCCACAGGTATGTAATGAGTTATTACCCCACATTATATAATCCCAGCTATAGATACTGTTATTTTCTATTTCCGGTAGAATGAGGAGAAAGGAGCTAGAAACAAAGGAGCTTTAAACACAAAAAAGAAAAGAAAAGGAAAGAAAGGGAGGTTGTATCATTGTATGGAAAAACCTTTACTACCATACAGTAAAGAGAGGGTTTTCCTCCTTTCTTTTTTCTGCTTTTGGACACTTAAAACAAAAATACTACAGATTATTGCCTTCACGTTTTTAATGCTCTGTAATTGTGTAGTGAGGCAAATCCCATTATTTTTAAATCATTTAATGTTGGAAAACAACTGGATAAACCCCACTTGGAGTGCCCTGTGGGTCATCTCAAGCCATTTGGTTCTGTTAATAAAATTAAAACAATTGGGGGAAATATACAGATGCTTTCGAATTGGCTTTACAATTATGATGTCTGTATGTATGAAAAAGAGCCCAGCTCTTGGGAACTACATAAAGCCCAATGCTTCATTACTATGTGCAAGAGATGTGAGTCGGAAGTAAAGATTTGACGTATATTTTTATTTAGAGATGCCGTGCTAATTCACATCATTCAGCCCTTTCACTGCTAAACTGTAAAAGTCCATTAAGTGACTGAAAGGAATATACAAATTATCCACTGGCACTCCAGGCTGAAGTTTTACATACACCCTGTTATTCTATCCACCAGCTAGCTGCAAGATTCTATTAAGCAGTAAGTGAGAAGATTATATTGCCTGCAAACTGATTGTACAAAAGACTCTGCAATAAGTCATCAGAGCCCAGGTCCTTCTGAAAAGACGCCAAGAGATATTATAAATTGCTCTATCATGATTGTCAGCCTGGTTAAAAAACCCGGAGCTTCCATGTGGATCCGGTTCCCTCTGAAGCTGAGCTTATTTCCCCAGCTATTGACAAAACTGGGAAAATTCCAGTCGTGTCATCCACGGCTGCCCAGTTCAGTCCCTGGTGCCTTATAACAAACGTGGCCCAGAAAATAGCGAGCTATAATCCAAGAAAACTCTGTGTCTGAAATGAGAATTCTAGGCTGTGAACAATAACTTCGGCATTCCCCTGAATGACTGTCCAGTGTTAACATTCCAGAGGCCGGCAGTTGCTACTGGAAATATTTTTGTCTTGTTTCCTCTTGGTGAATCGAAGGAAAACAAGTGCCCCATCGAGATCATAGGGTCTATTGGGAGTGGTGTCTTAGAGCCATTATCAAAATAGATGTAACAGTGTTGCCTAGGTGCTTGGGGCAGCATATTTTTAGGATAAAATGCTTTCTTCATTGAATAGAAAAAGCACCAGGGAAGGTTTTTCAAGGGCAGAATCTTTGTAGACTCTGACATGAATCAAAGACGGTTGGGTGGGTGATATCACAGCCAACAACAATGAACTAAGGAACTCAGTGGGAGGGCTTGGAAATTAGAGAGGTTTTCCTCCAGCCAAGAAGTTCTTTAGAACGATGTTGATTTGTTTTTCAAGGTATAAACCAGTGTTACTTAGTGAAATCAAGGTTATCATCCATATATGTCAGGACAAATTTATTGAAACAGAACACCTTGCAGAAGGATGTCAGATTCATCGTGAACTGTGTCTATATGCTTAGCTGAAAATCTATCATTTATGAAAATACTCGGGACCAGTGTATTTTCTTTCCATTCACAGTGAAATTTTTATAAGAATGTGGCGTTCTATAGCTTGGGGAAGATTCCTTTACCCCAATGCAGTTATTTATTCATTTTTCACAGCACAGTTCAATCATTTGCTCCTGTGTGAAGAATTCACTGACTTTCCAAAGCACAACCTCAGCAGCTGTGTGGCTGCATCCGTGTACACGGGTGTCTGGTGCTGACTTGAATCCAGAGCCGTTGCAGCGCACACTCAGTTGTATTGTGATTTGTTGACGTGTCTTGTCTCCTCTGTAAAACTGTAGATTCCTTAAGAGCCAGGGACTTCCTCTTTCTTACCCAGCCCTGCACATGTACAAAATGGTAGGCTTATTGATAAGCGTTGAGGATTCAGCTATAAATGAGACAGAACTCTGCCCTCAAGAACTCATCCTAAGGCACTATTAAAAATTCTTCTGCCTTTACGTTTCTCTTTGTCATCGAAGAATTATAGAATGTAGTGGTTAGAAAGGAAACTGGAATCCTCCTTTATATGTGATCTAAAACTCTCATAGAGCAATTTGACAATTTCCCTTCTGTTTCTGAAGAAACATAAAAATCTTTAGACAGTCATTCAGAGAAGGGGCATCTATAGATTCAAATGCTATAATTGAATCACTCCTGAGTGTTTTCTGCAACGTGGCTCCAATTCTTAGGGCACCCATTTTGTAAATAATAGTAAGTGTTATGATAAGATAAACATTAAATAGCTCTCTTAGTGCCACCTATCTGTATTTTCATATTTTATGTTATTTTTATTCTTTTTTTTTTTTTTTCTTGCGGTACGCGGGCCTCTCACCATGTACGGGCCACGGCCCACGGGCCCAGCCGCTCCACGGCACGTGGGATCTTCCCGGGCCGGGGCACGAACCCGTGTCCCCTGCATCAGCAGGCAGACTCTCAACCACTGCGCCACCAGGGAAGCCCATATTTTTATTCTTATTTATATCAAGATGTACTTTTATTTCCTTTAAAACTTCTTACAGTTTTGTTTTGATTTTTTTTCTCTTTTCACACTTAACTCCCCAGAAACCTTTATATTTTTCTATTTTCTTCTTGATAAGCTCTCCTGGTTTTGCCATGGATTTCCATTTTTGTCAAAGGTATTTTTGTAAGGTTTTGAAAAATTAACTAGATTTTCTTCTACTTTTTTTTTTTTTTTAATTTGATTTGGGGAATGGTTTTCCTAGTGTTCTTCATTTTGCTTCCTAATGGGCCATCTAGCTCACTTGACCTTGTGGACAGTACCATGTGACAGCATCATAATTGATGTTCAGAAAAATGACCTTGAGATACCGAAAAATATCACGTAATTTAAAATGTATTATTTTTCTTATATACTACTTTTGGGTGGAGGATTTCTATTCTGCATAAGCAACAATCCTTGCCTCCATGATCTTACCCTCTAATGGATAATATGCCCGTGAAAAGGTATAAAAGCATCTGCCACGTCTGTATATGATGAGAGTACCCGAAAAGATACGAGAACCAAGAAATCGTTTTCTGCTAGGGTGGTTTGAGAAGTTTTCATGAAAGATTTGAATGGAATTTGAGTTGAACGTTGAGCCTGGGAAGTAATTTTAAGAAGAAAAGAGGGGCAAAGATAGACCATCCTCAGAGGGACGTCTGAAGGGCGCAGCAAAAACTGAATAAATCAGACCGGTGCGTCAGGAAGTTCATATAAGGTAATCAGTGTAACGTTGCTGGAAAATTGGATGAGAGTCACGTGGTGCAGGGATTTTGTTGGCCTGGTGAATATTTTATGTTTATTCCAGAGGCCGTAGGAATCTATTGATTTTTTTAGAAGGTCAGTTAACGACATGATCAAAGCCGTCATAGGAAGAGGAATAGGATCGTGGTATGCAGTGTGGATTAGAGGGGGACAAGACGGAGGCGAAATGCCCACTTAGGAGATAACTACCACAGTCCAGGTGTGAGCTCACACAGGCCTCACTTAGGGGCCTGTCAGAAGGGCCTTGTTGCAAAGGATGAGGATATGCTTTTCAAAGAAGAAGAGGAACTAGTTTGAAAAGAAAGGTGATTATTTTGTGTGTGTGTGTGTGATGCTGGGTCATCCCAGTAGAAGTTTCCAGCACTGGGTTGAAAGGGATGGGGCAGGGGAACTTGTGCTCGTGCCTTGATACTAGAAAGTAAACAATTGATGACTTCGGATTGACTTTTTTTTGTGCGCGGGCCTCTCACCGCTGTGGCCTCTCCCGTTGCGGAGCACAGGCTCCGGACGCGCAGGCTCAGCGGCCATGGCTCACGGGCCCAGCCGCTCCGCGGTACGTGGGATCCTCCCGGACCGGGGCACGAACCCGCGTCCCCTGCATTGGCAGGCGGACTCCCAACCACTGCGCCACCAGGGAAGCCCCGTATTGACTTTTGAGGAACCAAAAAAGGGGAAGTAATGCTGTTCGGAGAACATTTTTTTTTCCCCTTTCTAACTAGTTATTGTTCCGCTCTTCCTAAGAAAGCAGAGGCTTGGGTTTCTTTTTAAATAAGTATAAGGAGAGCCATGTAGAGTGGAAGGATCTGGTAGGAAGTGGAAGGATCTAAGTAACCCCTAGAAAATGACTAGCAACACTCTCTTGATGCAAAATAAATCACAGTGAAAAATCATTCATCTAAAGTTCGGATTCTGAATCCTTTTATTCTCAGCCGCGATCCAGCCAGTTTGGTTCCTTTGACTTACCCTTGGTTTTCTGTGAGTGTAATAATACAGTAACACAATAATATCAATGAGGGAGGTGATGGTGTGTGCTTCTGTTGATGCACTTAATATTACTCTTAATATTTCACCTATTATGTTAAAAAGTAGTTGCTTTTATTATTATAAATGCCCTGAATTAGAATGCTAATTTAGTCAATTTTGATAGGATTGTCTTAAGTTATAATGCACAGGCTTTTTTTTTTTTTGGAAGTCATGCATACTTAACCAGTTCTCTGTAGTTATGAGTAGTTAGGTATTACTTCCTGTTGAATTAGCAGTTACTACGTAGTTGAGTCTTTGTACAATCCTGCAATCCACTAATGTGATATTTAATGAGGAGACATCAGTCTGGAGAAGGGTAGTCAATATAAATCAGTGTTTACAAAGTGTGATTAACTCTGAAATATTTCATCAATGCTGTGGTCCCAGGCAGACTCTATGCTAATTACTAGAATCTGTGCATGTTTCAGGGGACTTGGATGGACCCTGGGTATTGCAAACATGGAGCAGCAAAATTGCAATTATGCTCAGACCGTCTCTGATGACAATTTATGCATTTGGTGTGATGACCTCCCCCTTCCCAAGAGGGCAATAAACAGAATGCATTTTCATTAAGATACTAATGCACTTAATCACAAGGGGAAAGGGTTAGGAAGTAACGAAAGACCTTCAAGCACTATGTGACAGAGCTGATAGGGGAGACAGGCTTTATTTTAAAGGCAGCTTCTCTACAAAGCTGTAGGCAGCCCCAGAGCACTTCCCATACATAGTCTTTGGCACTAATTGAAAAATTGCAAGTTAAAGTCTGGATCTTCTGGCGACACCTTTATCACTTCAAGTGTGTTGTTACTAACGTAAATGATGTAGACTCTAATACTAAAAATATAAATTCCTAGCAGTTTATTTTTATTTATAACACTTCCATGCAGCTTGAGTGTCTGGAATTCATTATGCAAGTAATTTAATAAACATGATGATGGTGATGATGGTGGTCATGATGGTTGTAATGAAGATAATGATGATGGTGGTGATGGTGATGATGGTGGTGATGATGATGGTGATGATGGTGGTGGTGATGGTGATGGTGATGGTCATGATGGTGGTCATGATGGTTGTAATGAAGATAGTGATGATGGTGGTGATGGTGATGATGGTGGTGATGATGGTGATGGTGATGATGGTGATGATGGTGATGGTGATGATGGTGATGGTGATGATGATGATGGTGACGGTGATGGTGATGATGATGATGGTGGTGATGATGGTGATGGTGATGATGATGATGGTGATGGTGATGATGGTGATGGTGATGATGATGATGGTGACGGTGATGGTGATGATGATGATGGTGGTGATGGTGATGATGGTGATGGTGATGATGGTGGTGATGATGATGATGGTGGTGATGGTGATGATGGTGATGGTGATGATGATGATGGTGACGGTGATGGTGATGATGATGGTGGTGATGATGATGATGATGGTGGTGATGGTGATGATGATGGTGGTGATGGTGATGATGATGGTGGTGATGATGATGATGGTGATGGTGATGATGATGGTGGTGGTGATGGTGATGGTGATGGTGGTGGTGATGGTGGTGATGGTGATGATGGAGACATCATCATCGGTAAACATTTTCCAAGAGTAAAATTGTATTGTAAGGCTCTGGTAAGTGATGAAGCGAGAACCATGTAACTTCAGTCCCTGCCCTCAAGGAGCTTACTGTGCAGTCCCAAATTAGCCTGCTGATCATTTTTCACAGTGAGATTTGTACTGTTCAGTGTCAGAGAGACAAAAAGTCTGATGCATCAGGGCATTAGTAACCAAAAGAAATCGAGGATGGAGGATACTGTAATACAGTTTTGATGTTGGTGTTTTTATGGAAATAATCCGCTGGGACATTTCTTTTGGATCCTCAAATTCTGGAAGACCGCTACTTTGTATGAGTGGATGAAGCATAATTTTAAAGGCTGATTTTAAGCTTAATCTTTTGAAGAGCTTCACCATGTATTTTCTCATTGTTTGATGCATCTTCAGTGTTTATAGCGAGCATCTGGCTTCATGATATTTGTGACATCCTCATGACTCCCGCTGACTTTTTTTTGAGGGAGGACGGCAGGAGTAGCAGAGTTGGTGTTGCCTTGGGGATGCTAGGATTGCCTGGGTCTTGCAAATCTAACAGCTTCTTTTCTTAAACTCTGTGTTTTAGGTAATATAGAATATAGCTGCCCTGCCACGAATGAATGTGAAATCACAAAGCGCAGACGTAAATCCTGCCAGGCTTGCCGCTTCATGAAGTGTTTAAAAGTGGGCATGCTCAAAGAAGGTAAGGCTGTGCGCTAGTGCTCCTGTACTTTAAGCTGGGGGTGCGGGATATACAGGGAATTACAGAAATATTAGAGAAACCAGGCAACTCTGGGGTCACAGTAAGTATCCTGAATCTGATAGCAGAATACTCCTCCTTTATACCTGGACTTGCTGATCTCTCGTGGCTCACTGCTTGACCTCAACAGGAAGGGACAAGGTAGGACACATCTGATGTGTAGCTAAACCCACCAGGTATGCTTGGCAGTTCGGGTTCTTTTCATCTTTACGATTTGCAGAAGGCAAAGGATGAAGGGTAGCCAAGAGGCTACTGTCATTGTCTTTTTGCTTTCTTTTCACTACTAGGTCTACAGAGAGATCCCCCCCATCTTTACTGAAGTATAACTGACAAATAAAAATGGTGTATTTTTAAGGTAGATGACCTGTATTTCATTAATATATATTTTGAAATAATTGCCACAATCAAGGTAATTAACACATCCATCACTTCATATGGGTACTGTTTTCTTTCTGTCTTTTAAAAAAATTCATCTTAGGTTTAAAGCACTCTATTCTTTTCTAATCTTATCTTTGGAACTTATCTTCCGTCATAAAGAGTTTGTAACAGTGGTATTAAGATTGTTGCTTTCAGTTGGGGATAACAACAGCAAACACAAAATAATAACAATGAGCATGTATTCCGTGCTAAACGAATTGCCTAAGTTCACGCAGCAGATGAGGGCAGAGCCAGGAACTGAACCCAAATAGATTCTAGAATTCACTCAAGTCCCCCACCCAAATCAAAGTTCCTGAAATCTTTGTATATTTCAGTATGTCTAGTGAAACTAACATTTTAGCTTGGAGATGGAGAAAAATTGTTCTTTTCTGTGGGAGGCCTAGGTTTAGTTTATGGTTTGTTTTTAATATATTTCTGTATATATATGTGTGCTTTGTAGATGTGCATTTTATATACTACATTTAGGTTTACTGTTTCCTTCTCTTCAGAAAATTTGCCAGAGTTTAAAATCAATATGATAATTTTATACAGTAACAAAATGGAAATATGGTCATTGAAGTTTGAAAGAATATGAGGTAAATTAAATATTTAAATGTACTGTTTCTGTTGAGTCATAGACTGTATCTTGTTCCTGGGGTCGGCCTTATGAGTTTGTATAATTTGTTGTTACTGGGGATCACCTATTTTTTTTACAGGCTTTTTTTTTTTTTTTTTAAGTAATTTTATTTATTTATTTTTGGCTGCGTTGGGTCTTCATTGCTGTGCACAGGTTTTCTCTAGTTGCGGCGAGCCGGGGCCACTTCTCGCCATGGTGCGCGGGCCTCTCATTGTGGTGGCTTCTCTTGTTGTGGAGCACAGGCCCTAGGCGCGTGGGCTTCAGTCGCTGTGGCTCGCGGGCTCTAGAGCACAGGCTCAGTAGTTGTGGCGCACTGGCTTAGCTGCTCCGTGGCATGTGGGATCTTCCCGGATCAGGGCTCGAAACCGTGTTCCCTGAACTGGCAGGCGTATTCCTAACCACTGCACCACCAGGGAAGTCCTGAGATCACCTATTTTTTAACTTCGAAATCCAAGTAGATCCAAGTATTTATTTCTCATGAATGAACCAGAGCTTCAATTAGGTATGGCATCACCAGATCTCATAAGTTTCCCTGGCTTGTTCTTATTCCAAGATTTTTACTGTGAACAATGTCATAGGAAGATGAATGAATCAGATTATATTTGGGTATGTGGAATTCATGCTATTTTTCTCTTGTCCATTAAGAATTAACTCCTCCACTGACTAGGAACTAAGAAGATTCTCTCAAAGTCTTCTCATCCTCAACTTGAAAAATAATTGTAAACAAGCATGTAACTTTATCATTAAAACCTTATGGAAAGAGGACCAAGATATTTTGCCAGGTTAAAAAAAATAAAATAGAAAACAGATTGCCTGCAGCAACACGGATGGACCTAGAGATTATCATACTAAGTGAAGTAAGTCAGAGAGAGAAAGACAAAAATCATATGATGATATATCACTTATATGTGGAATCTAATAAAATGACACAAATGAACTTACTTACAAAACAGAAACAGACTCACAGACACAGAAAACAAACCAGTGGTTACCAAAGGGGAAATTGAGGGGGGAGGGATAACTTAGGAGTTTGAGATGAACAGATACACACTCCTATATATAAAATAGATAAACAACAAGGACCAACTCTATAGCACAGGGAACTATATTCAATATTTTGTAATAGCCTATAATAGAAAAGAATCCAAAAAAGATATATATATGTATGTATGTGTGTATATATATATATATAACTGAATCACTTTGCTGTACACCTGAAACTAATACAACATTGTAAATCAACTTTAATTCAGTAATTTAAAAAAGAAAACAAATTGCCTAGTTGGATGATTCAATTTACATATAAATATATTTTATATAAAATATGCTTATATTAAATAAAAATTTTATACAAATTTGTACTGAAATAATTTATATTAATACACACACATTGTGATGGTATATGCATGGAGAAACGGAAGGAAGGATAAAGATTGGTACCAGTGTTAACACTAGTGAAAAAAAATCAGGGTAGGGAATAGTTTTCTTGTTTATAGCTTTTGGCACTGGTAGGATTTTTCCACAGTGAACACATTTTGCATTTATAATCCATTTCCTAAATATTTATTAAGTTCCTCTCATGTGCCAAGCACTATTCTAGGCTCCAGTGACGCCACAGTGGAAACGACAGATGTGGTTCCTCTTGGTGGAAGAAATCTTATGTAGAAGATACTAAAAGGATAATAGTGTTAACAAAGGGAAACATATGAATAATAATCCAACGATAACAGCCCAACCCAGATGACAAAGAGTTTTCCTCTGAGTCAGGACAGTGGTGATAGCTGACTTTCTTGTGGTGGAGACATTACCTTAGTAATTGCCTTAAACCCCATAGCAGAGTAGCAAACAAAACATATTTCACAGTGAAACAAGTGATTGACCATCATGTTTTTGGTCTTAATTATCTCTATATTGCCACGTAGTTGAGCTATAGAGACTCAAACCACACTTACGCTCATTCAAAAAGGCTTAATTTAGAGTTTGGACTTGAGGAATCATTCTTTTCCAAAAGCGAATCAATGTTTTTAAAATGTTATAAAAGTAATGTATCAATTAACACTTTGGGTGTGTCCTAGATTTGGATTTTATTGTCCGCAACTAAAATACATGGAGATACGCCTCCATGTCCAGGTAAACAGGATGTTTTTGATCCGTTTGATTTTGTGTCTACAATGTACTCACCTATTTGCCCTTCCAGGTTTAAGGAGGAAGTAGAAAACATATTTTCCCCTAAATAATTTTCCCCATTGTGTTTTCCAGCAGGAACAATCCTGAAGGGTGGTTAGAGTGACTGAAAAGGTGTGAACTGTGTTTAATTAAACATTGTTGGTGAAAGTAAATAGGACGGGTGCTTATCTATAATTCACACCTCTTCAGTTGCTGTTATCAAGCCTTTAGAGGGACTGTTTTCAAGGGAATTGCTGCTGTTGCTGATATACTCAAAAAATAATTTATTTTCCTTTACTTCCTTGTGCCTACTTTGGTGGAAGAATATCTCTAAGCCCCTTCCCCCAAATAGAAAGGAGATGATAGTTATGAGTAAATATGGAATCCTCTTTTTCTTCTGTCCTTAAAAAAATACAGTGAAATATTGCATTACACCCTGCATATAAATGCACAGTTACGTTTGGCCATTTCCTTGGCTCAAGGCTTACCTTCTCTGCCTGGAGAGAGTGATACTGTCTTAAATGTATCTTTATGGCTGGAGAGGGGTTTCAGTCCCATGCAGTATGTCAGAGATCCTGAGGTTGTAAATCTATTCCAATGTAAACCTGTTCAATTCGATTACCAGTCCGTAATAATATTTGTCTCTACAACCCCCGTCTTGGCCACAGCAGTCCATACAGGCTGATGGCACAGCAGGTCGGGAAATTGACAGACCAAATCTATTTAAACAGAAAACAACATGAGTTCTAGAATCTGAAATGAAATCAGATTTCAACAGCTTTGATGGGAATCTTCTTTCTTTCACAGGTATTTTTATTCACCTAGCCATGTGCATCTGAGATAAAATGCTGCTTGAGGGAAATGAAGATGTTTTCATTTAAAAGGGCATTTATAGAAAGATGAGACTTTTACTCTTTTAAAAATAATGTCTTGGCTTTACTGACTGGCCTTTCTACTAATGATGTGAGGTACAAAATGGAAGTGGTGGCTTAGTGGGTAAACAACTCCAGTTACATCACAGCGTGTGTAATTAAATTCCTATAAGACGTGGCTTCTCATTAGCACCAGAATCATATCCAGATGAACCATGTTTGGTTTTAATATTAGAATTTTTGAATCAAAAAATTGTTACCAGTGGAAGCAAAGAAACAGTTGTGTGGGGAAAACAACAAAATGCAACAACATAAAACTGTGAGAAGTACAGTTAAAAAAAAAATGGTACTTTGTTCAAATCCAAGTTGTTGCACCATTCCACATCGTGAAAAATCCCCTTCGCTTTTTCTGGGCTCTACTTTCTGCCAAGCTCATGAATGATGGGCCAGCATTATTTTTTCGGCGTTATACCATACTGTATGTCAGAGAAAACCCATCTATTACAAGATATCTGGTCTCAACATTCCCTTTTCATTTTTTTCAGGTATTGTTTATTTGAAAGGAAAAAATAAGAACTAATCAACGTGCACCTATAAATCTGGTCAAGATTTATTTTTATTTTGATCTTTCTCCTTAGTTATTTAAAGGCTATTTATTGTAGGACATACCGGTTCGGTTTTCTCTCTGTCAGTGGCAAACAGACATTTTATGAAAGCAATAATTATTTTATTTACGTATAGAATTCACGGATCAAGAGATTGAAGAAAGGCTTTTTGCTCTTAATTGGCGTGAAGCGTTTCACCTTGGCAACTCAAGTATTTTTCTTAGACTCTTGTGCATGAGAGCAAGAGATGCACATTTGTGTGCAATATTATATTCCCCAGCCAGGCCAGCCTGCATGCCATAGTCTAGATGAATCCAGGCAGCCCGGCGGACTGGTTTAGTTATTTCATGCCAAGAAATTGTACTTTTCACTTTGCCTTTAAAAAGATGGTTACTTAACCCTTCTAATCATCACTTTCATCATTTGCAAAATGGTAGTAGCAATAATAGTATTTGCAAATAAAATGTTGTTGTGAATAGCCAATAAGATACCGCAGGTTAGGTGCTCGGCATACCGTGTGACCTGGAGCAAGGACCAGATCAAGGTTGGCTATTGGAGAGGTTGGCTGGAGATGGTAGGGGTCAAGCTTTAAGGTCAGGTGGATCTAGATTCAAGCCCTGGCTCTGTCTCCTCCTGGACCTGGGGCAAAGGTATCTGACCTCTAGGACTCACATGCTTCAACTTATTAATTTAGAAATATAGAACTTAATCCTTTGTCTACCAAAGAAAATGGACAAATCACACACCTTTTCAAACAAGAAGAAATATAAGAACTCTACTGACCTCATAGGTACATTAGAAGAAATATAAGAGTTCTACTAACCTCATAGGTACATTAAATTTTACTGAGGTAACTTTGATATCAGACCATCGTGGATAAAAAAATCAGAGGAGAGAAATAAGTTTTAGCACACCTCCATAAGTATTAACTGAGCTTCTCCCACGTGACTGGCAAAACATTGTGGTTTGGCTTTTAATTCTGATTTTCCTCAACCTTGCATTGTGATTTTAAGCAAGTCCATTCGACTCTGCCTTCATTTCCGTATGTGCCGGGGAGCAGTTAGACTACTTTCTTTCTCATCTCTTCTATTCTAAAATTCTATACGTTTTGTTAAAAATGATATAATGTCTCTAGAAACATAGTACCAATATATGACACACAGATACTTATTACTGCTGCTGATGACTATATCCATAAGTTTGAAAATACAATAAGAACTATTATTATTCGATAGACGTGGCTAGTGAATTGTGCTACTTTGTAAATTTTGTCTTAACTGAATAATTCTTTGGATGCTTTCTGTCTTTCTAGAAGAGCAGGAAGTATGTTATTTTTGTCAAAGTTAATAGAAGTGAGTTGAAGGAACAGTAGAACAATTTGCAGGTATTTAAATACTTAGGACTTGAAGTCTTGATCACGTATTTTTGTAGTGTTTGAAAAACTTTTCCTCTTTATTTCCTCACAGCCCCTACCATCTCTTGTTAAAAAATGGAAGTGCAGTCAGTAGAGTTTTATTTCTGTGGGCATCTAAAGGCTTATCACAGGTTGCCGTGTTGCTACTGGTCAGATATATTTGAAGTTTTGTTGTTAGATTTTTAAAATAAAAACATTGCCATAAGTGGGAAAGGAGAAGAGCGAGTTTATATAATTTTAAGTGCCTTCTGAATACTTCCTTTGGGGGAAAATGAGTCATTAAAACAAACAAAACACATAACTATGTGATGTGTTTTGTCAATAACCATATTTACCTTTCATATCTGATTTGACATCTTTAAAGTAAGTTTCTGTTACAGAGGTGCTCAATATTTTCCTCCACTTTTTAAAAGTCTAAAAAATAGAAGGGTGAAGAGTCTAGGCTGGCAATTTACAAGATATGATATAATCGTGAGTCTTCCTGTTCAGGGTAAAGTCAAAGCAGTGGTTGGGAATCAGCATTTGAAATGTGGGGAAAGGCACAAGATATTATGGTTTTATTATCACCTTAAAACCTCACTGAGAGGAAAATAGTGGGGCCCTGAGTGCCAGAGTCTCATTAATCAGATGAGGAACTCCAGGTTCAGAGAGTTTTAGTAACTTACCCAAGGTCCCACTGCAGGCCAGCGGGAGTGAGATGGAGGTCAGATGTGTCATATTCTCAGGCCCCTCCTGCAGCTCTGTCAAGCCATGTCACACGCTTGGCCCAAAGAGGGGTCTTTCCTGCTCCAGCTGTGGGTCGATCGCCCACCATCTCAGTACAGCAGGCCAGTAGTGGCTGGAGATATTCATTTAAGGTGGAGAAAATGGGAAACAGTGCTGGCACCCCCAGGAAGCAACAGAACCTGTGGGTTTAACAAGGGGTTTGTGCCCACGATACGTACATAAAGGGCATTCATAAGGAAGGGGCTTTTCCTTAGGATTCTGAATGGGGAAACCAGACTTTTCACCTGGAGTTTCATGAGGCCCCTGAAGATACAGATAATGGTGGGGCATGTCCCAGGAAAGGTCTTTACAGGATAACTGAGCAGCTAGAATATTGGGCATAGAGTGAGTTGGAGAGGGCATTGTGTAACAGGAGCTGTGGAGGTGAGAACGGCAAGGTTAAAGATGCTGCGTAGAGGGACTTCCCTGGTGGCGCAGTGGTTAAGAATCTGCCTGCCGATGCAGGGGACACGGGTTCGAGCCCTGGTGCGGGAAGGTCCCACATGCCACGGAACAACTAAGCCTGTGCGCCACAACTACCGAGCCTGTGCTCTAGAGCCCGCGAGCCACAACTACTGAGCCCATGTGCCACAACTACTGAAGCCCACGGGCCTAGAGCCTGTGCTCCGCAACAAGAGAAGCCCCTGCTCACCGCAACTGGAGAAAGCCCGCACGCAGCAATGAAGACCCAACGCAGCCAAACATAAAATTAATAATTAATTAATTTTTAAAAAGATACTGCACAGGACAGTGCTTTCAGGTCCGTTCATTTTGGTCAAACTGAGTTAGTGTCTGTTTCTAGATAGATCCCTGGGAAAGAAATTAACCTGAAAAAGTATGAAGATCTAGAAGGATCTTTCATTTTCATGTCTTGGTTCTCTAGTACCTTAAAAGGCTCACGCCATCTATGCCCTGCTTAAATCTTTTGGCTTTTTGCCAAATCATTTAAAATCCATCAACGTTGCCAGTCTGTGTAGAATGGAAGGCCCTCATCTATTGCTCTGTCTCATCAACGAAGAAGACCTACCTCATATTTAGGAAATCTTCAAGTGGAAAAAATGATAGGAGTATAGAGGATTTCTCCACAGTAGAGGATTCTTTGTCCAGAGACCCTATTTATTCTGAGCTATCTTATCATAATCCATAGTGTATACTTCCTATTTCTACTTTTTAGTTTGGAGAAGGCATTGTGTGTGTGTGTACATATGTACATACATATACAGAGTACAGATTATGCATTTATCCATTTAGCTGCCATTATGTCTCTCCAATCAGTTGTCTTGAACTCCCAGGTTATAAAGGAAAAATTATCCCAGAACTGTTTTGCTGCAACTACAGCTTGTGTTTTGATTTATATATGGCAGTGGGAACTCAGAGTCTTCTGGGTTTACCCTATCAGCAGAAGCAGCAAAGAGCAACTTACTTATCTAATTACCCTTCTGTTTCATATCTTTCATTTTAATAAAATGTTCCTTTAAAGGCTGTAGCATTTTTCCAGGTAGATTCTCTTTAAAAAATACAAAAACTACTCAGCCCATTTATTAACAAACAGATTTGTTTTTGCTTACTTAAAGAACCTGCTTAGTGCAATTTATCCTAGAAAAATATCTTTTGTAAAAACCTCTGAAGAAGACATTGCCAAGGTGAATTTTTTTTTTCCCCAAGTCTAATATCATTATGCTACCAAGTCGAAAACAGAAATTATTGGTAGGGAAATTTGGGTTCCTACTGCCTTCAAAAAGGAGAACAAAGAAAAGAAGAAAGCTTTAATGATATTCAAGGAACTATTTCTCTGTTAGATGACAGTTAATAGAACTGCCTTGACCTCACTGGTATTTCCTGCACTCTCTGTTGTATTATTATCCTAAGGACCTCCCTCATTAATGCAGAGTATTAAACAAAACTCCCAAGTTATAATGTAAGCAATAGCAAAGAGCACCGCTTTCGTGAGCTCTGTCTTGACATTAAGCTGTTGGGAATATACTTAAGGTGCCACGAAAACTTATTTCGTGTACAGGTACTGCACTACCAGACGGTGACTTTTGGGGTTATTTTTTGTCATGCTTTGTTGGTATGAAAGCCTGAATAGTCTTAAAATGAATAGCAAAGATTTTGAGGGTAAGAGTAATAACACTTATTCGTGAGAGCTCAATGTGCATTAGGCTATGTACTATAGTTGGATTTTTTGTTGTTGTTGTTAATCCTTACAGTGACCTCCAGAGGTGGGTATTTCCCCATTTCACAGAGGAAAGAAAAGCTTAGAGAGATTATGTTACTTTGCCCAAGTTCTCAAAATGCATGATGGAGTCTGGATTTTAGAGCAGGCATTCTGGCTCATACTGTTTATGCTCTGTATTTGTTTAATACAGTAGGAATATTCTACTATATATTTAGCTTGGGATTCTTCGGCGGCTATGGGTATTATGAGATACTGAGCTCTTAAAAGATTACTTAAATAAACCAGTTTTTTTTCCGAACCAGGGCTCACTTGATTGCTTTGAGCTCTTCACTTCATGTCCGGAAATAGAATGAACTGTGTCGAAAGGCAGTAAGTTTCCCATCACTGTGAGAGATGATATAGAGAACAATTTCACGTGTCATGTGGGGATTAGACTGGAAGATCTTTCATGGTGACTTCCCACCATGAGATTCTTGAGATCTCAACATAAACTTTGGAATAACTTGCCAGTTATAAACAGTGTGAATAAACATCAGTAACACTTAAGCTGTTCAATTCCTGGGAACCCGATTTCGGGGTCTCTGTGTCAAACAGCGTGTGACATCTTATTTAAATCCCAACTGGAGCAGAGAAGAACGTTTTGTTTTGTGACATAGTTTTACTCTCTGGCTTCAGTTTTTAGTTAAGTGAAGTTCAGAACCAAATTCCTGATAAGTTTGTAGAGAGCAGTGAATCTGAGTCACTCACTGACTTTGAGTACCATTTGCCTCAGTTGCTTTGAGGATGTGGCCATAGTGGACCGCTGGGATATTACAATCTTATCTGTCTTACAAATGGGGAAAATCGAAATACTAATGTTTTAAAGATTTGTCCATGATTCTGTATCTAACCCATGTTGAGTCTTAGTCTATCACATATTTCCTGTGGACCTTTGGTTCTCTGGAACCGTTTTATATTTATATATTTTTCAAAAATAACAATTACATTAGAAATGAAGTGGAGAGATTCTCTCGTGTGAACTTACCAGACGCAGCACTGAGAATTATTTGAACTGAATACATCTACCCTCGCTCGCCGCCTTAGTGTGAGAGAGGACAGAAAGATTGCAATTATAAGGAACGGTTCTCTTAGATCCCTTCCTCGTGCTTTAATGGGAATACTATTAATAGTTAATCATTTATTTGATTGTCCTCATTTGTCATTTCCACTTGTGAATTTGAAATAGGAAGCCAGCATTTATCTAATATGCTACCAATTTTTATTCCTCTTGGATTATTAAAAATCCCCAATGGATTTTGCCCCAAGGGGGAAAGAACCTGCTTCAACATTTGTTCTTGCACTAGAAGTCTAGCGACAGCATGGTAAGTGGCGGGGGGAGGTCCCCGCCATATAGGACTCTGTTGGATGTGGAATTTTTCCCCGCCAGCCTCCAGACAACAGATTTTTGTTCCTTTTCACCAATACCCACACATATCAACGTGGCCCTGTTGTTTATGACATGGCTTAAATGTAATGTAAAGGAATTCTGGTGTATATTTGAATAAGGCCCGTTTAATGAAGAGCTCCATGGTTTTTAATTCCTTTGGGCACCGTTCCTAAGGCGTTAGTTACCGTTCTCGTGGAGGCTATGCAGAATTCTGCTCCCTCGGTGTTATCCAAGGCATCAGACATGATCTCGTTCACTTTGAAGTCTCCCTCAAAAGAAAGCGAACACTGGCTATTTCTTGAGAGATTGTTCTGGAGTTTTGCGTCTCTCTCTCTCTTAGTAGGTTGTCGAG
Organism: Kogia breviceps; assembly: GCF_026419965.1. Lineage (NCBI taxonomy): Eukaryota > Metazoa > Chordata > Mammalia > Artiodactyla > Physeteridae > Kogia > Kogia breviceps. Next base: position 14,831,721 of record NC_081310.1, on the reverse strand, counting down.
CCACCAACCAGCTTCCCCGAGGCAAGCTGTCTGCAAAGGAATAAGCCAGCTGGCTTGGCCAAGGTTGATCGACTATGGGCAGCAGGCTGGGTTCCAGGTTCACAAAAGCCACTCAGCGGAGAGTAGGTCAGCGGCTTCCCCAAAGCCAATTAGCTGGCAGAAGTCTGGGGTGCCTGGTGCTAGCCAAATTCCCTGAGCCTGATGGTACTGGTGGGGAGTCCATCCTTGGGCTTCCTGGCAAACCAGCCTTAAGTGAACGGCAGATTGTGCTGTTTGAGAGCCAGTGTGGCTTTGTGGCCACGAGAACAAATATCAGGGCCCTGCCACTCCCACCCAGCCTTCCCCGGGCAGACAGCACAGCCCAGGAGCCTTCGAAGCCGCTTCCCAGGTGCGGTGGAGTTCAGCTGAGTATCCACATCCTCATTTTGTGTTTACCTGACCTCAGCTTATACGCTGTTTAATATTGACGTGACTGTGAATCGGGCCATTAAAAGAGAAGCACATGGAAGTGATTTTTGGGAGCAGGAAGCTTTATAGAGACCTTTGACGGGAGTGTTAGGATCTCTACTCTTAAAGCCCCAATTGTAAGAGCCCCTGCTTCTACACGGCGGTTGGGATATCATGGGCCCGATGTCAGAACCGAAAGGGAGGGTTTCTTGGGGAATTGCCCTTCGGTTAACCTGTCTCTCCAAAAATGATGTGTATCTAAAGTCATAATCCCTTCCCGATTTTTCTCAGCGATTACACTTTCAGCTGTGAAGTCTTTTCTACATAGGCTGCGTAGTCCTAGTTTTAGATGCCTGGACTGTTCGATTAGCATTTTGTAGGTATCCTTGGGATGTGGGAGATTGAAGGAGTAGACGATGTCGGAATGAGATCGTTTGCATTACCTTGTTTCACTTAGCATGTGTTTCTGCTTCGCTCTGTATGAACTTCCGGTTCTGTTTCTCAGCTCCAGCCAGCGCCTTACCCACTTAGGAAGTGAAGTTCGTTTTGCCCGGCCTGCCTCTCAGTTCTCAGCTACAAGTGTTATCCTTGTGGCCTCCTGAGCCCTTATTTGGTGGCTTCTCTATGTCCAGTTAATTTTCCCAAATTAAACTTTTCCCTCATACCTCACTTCTTTGGGGCATACAACTTCCTCTTCCTTCCTGTGCCCTCTCCTCGCCTCACCTTTTGAACATATTTTTGTTCCAAAATTTCTTCTAAAAGCAAAGTTTCTTCACCACCATAGTGAGTTGCCATTTGGTGGTTTCCAAGCTTATGACCTCCGTAATTATCCCCTCCCTATCTCACCCCCCCCGCTCCCCTGGATTCACCCCCTGCTCTCTTAGACATTTATCTCCAGGCCTATTAAGTGTCTTCAGTATCAACATTATCATAATCATTAGTATATTTGAAGCCAATTAAATGGCAATTGCTCTGACCTTAGCCAGTCATAGGTTATTATCAATTCATGCATAATTTGAAAATATTTGGAAGGAATGTGGATTCTGGCCTTATGGTCTAATCGGTGTAAATATTTCTATGTGCTGTCCAAGAAATACAGCCTGTTCCTTATAACATCCAGAGTTGGGGTCGGGTTATTCCTCTGGAAGCTGCTTTCTAGCAACTTATGGACCGAAATCACACGTATTCGCCAAACCCGTCTTCAAACATTTATTTGTCCACTTTTTATCCACCCGTTCAGTGAATATTTTTGAGGCATATGGCTCCGTACCAATCACTTTATTCATGCCAAGGATAAAAAAATGAACATGACAGACAAGTTTCTGCCCTCATGGAATTTATGATCCATCATCAATAATCATAAGCCTGATTATTTACAATTATATACACTTTTCTCCCTTCTGAATTTTACCAGCCTTTATATTCTGTTTCATAGAACTTAGCATTTTAATTTCACGTAGGGAAGTGGAGTGTGAAGATGAAAAGCCTGGCGTCTCAGATCAGATGGAGGCTGTGGCTGCGGATCGAGCCCTTGTAACGTGTCTAATGCAAAAGAAGAATGGGATGTTTAATGTTATTTAATTTTAGTTAAATTCAATAGCCCCATGTGGCTGTTGACTAACCCTGCTGGACAGTGCAGACAGAGAATCTGAGTTCAATCCACACTTTATTACTTACTTGCTGTGTTATCTCAAACAAGTTGCTTTAGCCGAATTTTTAAGCCTTATCTGTAAAATGGGGGGTTGTCATTCTCACTGCATCAGAGGGTGGTTTTGAGGTTTAAATGAGGGAGTAGTTGTAATATTGTTTGGCAAAGTGCCTAGTAAACAAATCAGAAATCAGAAAATAGTGTGTTAGTATTGATATTAATTTTTTTTATTCTATTTGTCACTTAGTATTTACCATAGAGCAAAGCCTAAACAGCTTCAGAACAGGGACTCTATCTGTTTATACTTTAGTCTGCCATGGCACCTAACATAACAACGATCACATAGTAGTTGCTCAATAAAATATAACTGATTAATTATTTCTTCTTTTTTAGTCTACTTTAGTAGGCTTTGAGTTCCATCATTAAAACTTGAATGTAGAAATAATTTTGTCATAAATAATGATTTTAGAAACAATTTCTGGGCTGTCGTCATATATAAATCATTTCTACATTTTCCTTTATATGTGTGTGACCATGACGGAATGGTATTTCAGAAGTCATCTTGTACTGAATTTATATTGAATACCCTGATGATACAGCAATAGATATATCCTGTCTCAAAAAAAAAAAAAAGAAAAGAAAAGAAGATGAGAAATGCCATTGTTTTTCACCTGTCTTGCCCATAGACATTTGATATGTTAATGAATGTAAATGAGAAAATTAAGACCTATTTTTAAAATTGGAGTATAGTTGATTTACAATATTGTGTTAGTTTCAGGTGTACAGCAAAATATTCAGTTATACATATATATAATTTTTCGGCTTCTTTGTCATTACAGTTTATTACAAGATATTGAATATAGCTCTCTGTGCTGTACAGTAGATCCTTACTGTTTATCTATTTTATATATAGTAGTATGTATCTCTTAATCCCAAACTCCTTGTTTATCCCCCACCCCTTTCCCCTTTGGTAACCATAAGTTTGTTTTCTATGTAAGACCCATTTTAAATAACTCATATAAATAACTTGCCTAAAGTCGTACAACTAGTAAATGGCAAAGCCAGAAGTCGTTCCTGATTTCTCAGATGCTGAAGCCCATATGCTCTACTGACATTCATAATAAAGTCTTTTGGTTTTTCTCTTAATTAGTTGATCTTACCAGAGTGTTGAGGCGAAATATTATTTCCGGCACATGGAAGCCACCATTCTTTGCTATTACTTCCTTTTGTGAGCGAGGAGACCTTGATTTCAGGGAATGGTTTTGTGCCAGAACTAGTAGAATTCCAGAATCATCCCTTGTTATAGATACTCTAAAATAAGAGGGCTATGCAGTCACAGGACTGTTTTCTGATTTCTGCAAATGTTGCTCTCCGTAGGACCACAGGATTATTTCTTAATGTTTCCATGTAGACTATTTCTACCTTTTCTTAGAAATGGTTTGAATCATGTTGGAGCCGCTGGTATTTCTGAACTACACCCTTTCCAGGTAGGCTATCACGGGCTATTGTTTAGCAGAAGAGAATGACGGTGCCTAGCTTCTGTGCCCATGAGGCAGTCCAGGTCATTGTCTGATGATTTCATTTTCTGTTGGTAGCATCACTTTCCTGCTCTGCAGTCAACAGGTCCAAATTTGTGGTCTGTGAACAAATGTTATTTCTCAACGATTTCATATATGTCTGTAGGTCTCCCGAGAAGTCATTAATTAGAATCTGGAGAGGATAGTGTAGAAAAATAAAGCTCCACTAATGGTGACAAAGTAAAAGGAACAGCGATTCAATTCAAACTCTGTGTGCCTAGGAAATATTAGATAGAGAATCTCCTGGTTATCTCACAAATCTTGAACTGTTTGGTTATGTGCTCCAGCAGAGAAAATCTATCAACACTTTTGTTAAGGTAGAAAAGAACAAAATCGCCCAGCTTTTACAAGTAATTCTACTTCTATTTTAATGCCACTTGGGAACTGGCCTCTTTGGAAGTTCCTACGCTTATAAAGCTGGGAATTCGTCCCTTCCTCACCTTTCTTACTTAACTTGCAGTTATAGAATCTCACTAGCAGCTGCAGTTAATGCATTGATTTTAACTGGAAACCCAGAAGGAGTGAATGCTGAAGTCGGCTGAACTCTTAAACGGTCCTGGGAGACCAGAGTCATTTGCACATTGGAAAACAGCTAATGGGCCAGGGAAGCAGAGGTTAGTTGCAAGGCCTTTCCTATGCCTCCCCTCCATCACAGTGAGAGAGATCACAGATAAAAAGTCTTCTCATGTGACCTGCTAAGATACCTGTACCTCATGCTTTTGCTTTATTTTCACTTTCTTTTTTCTTCATGGCTGGATGTTTTAAAGAAATTCTAGGCTGAGGAAAGTAGAGGGGCAAATGCTGAATCCTTAGTTTCTAACGTTGCAAAATTCCATTAGGTAGGGTGATATCTTAAAAAGGCACGGGTTTCATATATGGGCAAAATAAAGAGAATACATTTGGAATTGTATTGTAAACACATCATTCGACAGAGCGTGTTAAGATCATAGAATTTTCTGATAGGCAGCCTTGAGTTGTTGTTAGGTGGCAGATGACTCACAAGTTTCTTAATGTCTCCAGCCTCGGTTTCTTCACCTCTGAAATAGTGATCATCATAAAAATGCCTACGCTATGGAGTTTGCTGTGAGGATTAAATCGGGTAACACATGTAAAATACTTAGCACCCTGTCTGATAAATATCAGCCCTTGGTTAATGTCAGCTGTCATCAGTATCATCATCGTCACTATTGTTTTGTTGTCTAAGTGTTCGGGACACTGCCTAGCTAAACCCCAAACAGATCTGTTCTGCTTGGTCTCAAATGTCATCTTCCTGGAATTTTTTTTCCTTCGAAATGACCAAGTGCTGTGTTCACAGCAGGTTTAGGTTGTCTTCACACTGCTGTTCTCCATGACTTACTGGGGTCAGAGGTCGCCAGTAATGCTCTGTGTGACTCCAGCCCAGGACCCTCCCCTGGGGGTATGAGATCTGCAGGTGACAGGCAGGGTCGGTAGAACCTGCCAGAATTACAGAGACCCCTGGGTGGAGTGTGGGAGAACAGCACACAAGTCTGTCATGGACCACAAACGAATGACCTTGCAGCCATGGGATCACTTCTCATCCAGATCGTGGCTGACTTTTTCCAGAGCGTAACGTATAGCACCTGCAGTTACTTTCGGACGTGCCGATGTGTTCGTTCACTTCTAGCTTTTCTGGGTGAACTATATGTGAGTCATCAGTGAAGAAAGGGCTTTCGCCTCCACCTCGAGCTTTAACAACCATGCCATCCCTTCAAAACTGTGCTGTTTTAGGTTTGTTGTTTTTGTGGGTTTAGGTCTCTACATAACTTGGGTTTAAGGTTGCAGGTCTCTGGGAGCCTGCAAGTTCTTTACTTGTCTTCCCAAGTTCTGCCTCAAAGCCATTATTCCAGCAGGGAAAGTAGAGAGTATAAATTACTCCTGCATAGGAATGTTCTCCCCTCCTTCCCCTTTCCCTACCTCCTTTCCACCCTATTATTGACCTTAGAACATCACATCAGTGGCAGCAGCTCAGAGTTCTGTATGGCGCCCACAGCTTTAATGCTGGTTTTGTACCCAGGTACTGCAAATCTCGTGGCAGTGGTTCTGGTCCCAGAGTATGGGGGTTGGAAGGTTTGGCACGGAGAAAAAGAGAAAACAAAGAGAAAGCAGGGAGGAGAGAGGAAAGAGGGGAAGCAAAAATGGAAAAGTAGGCTTACACAGTACAGACGACTTAGTTCTCTGCTTCTCTTAAAACTTGCTTTCTTCAATACATTTTGCATTCTTTCTCTGTATGTACAATGGTAACCTGGCAGAATACTGATGAGGCCAGAACGACATGTGAATGTCTCTCTGCAGGCCGCCTACCCACATCCCCAGTTTCCTTTGGGGGGAGGAGGAAAGGTATCAGCCCCTGGTTTGTCCCCTTACTAAGCTGCATCGTTGAGTAAGAAACCGCCACCCCAGGCAGTGGTATTACTGGGCGGATGCACTGCCTGTCCAGCTCTTCCTGCACTGGCTCGTCTCTAATTAAAGTACTTGCTATGAACGATTTTTAAGCACCGGAGCTTAATGAAGTTAGAAAAAGGATTTGGATGCACTTTGTGAAGACTTCAAATTGTTTGAGTTCTTTCTCGCGGGAGAACTGTAAAGTCTGGAGGCACTTTGAATTACTTACAATGTATTCCATTTTGTTCTTTTAAAAATTTCTCTTTTAGTGGTGCAGAGCTGAAAAAAGTCACTGCCCACCTCCCCCTTTACCCCCCAGGAGAACGCTGTAACTCTTGCTTTGCAAAGTGGCTTCTTGGGAATTTACCAGTCTTTGAATACTGTTATTTAATTAAAGGGATGGCTGTGTCTTTAATTCTCATTGGCAGTTCTACCTCTGACCCTGCAGTATTAGGAGTTAAAAGCAAAGTCGCATTCATCCAAGATAACCGGAAGCTTGTCCATTTGGGTACTTAGCCCTTTCACTGATGCCTGGAGCTCTGTGCCTCAGAGATACTGGGCTGAGAAGGAAAACAGTGATCTATACAGTTCCGTGTAGATCTATGGAGTGAATTTCTCCAGCCATTGGTGGGTTACTGCTGACCAGTCAAATGCTGGCTAATACCTTCTATTAGATATCGGAGTAGCCGTAATTTGTCGTCGATAGCTATAATTAGGTTTATCTACCCCTTTAACCAATACCATAATCTTCACCAGATTGTTATTGTTTAGGGCTATTGAGAGAAATTCTGAAAAAACTGTTCTAAAGATTGATTTCAAAGCAGTTCAGCCCTTTAGGGATCCTTCCTTTTATCCACCCCTTATTCATTTTCCTCTCAAATATTCAAATGCCTTCTCGGAAGGAAATGTCATGAAGGCATGTCATGTATCTGAAAAATAATTAATATAATTGACAGGAATGTCGGTTTTCTGCTGAGGTGTGTTTCTCCTAATCCCGCTGTGCAATCTTTAATATTGATCTAATTGTTAGGAAATCTTGTCACTCTCCGCTTACCCTACCTGCGCTAAACATTTTCAGGACCGAAGATCCTTGCGCTTCATAACATTTACATCTGCACTAGAATAATCGTTTGACAAAAAATGGGTTTCCTTTCTCTTATGTGCTGGGGCATGTGTCCATAACATCTATGCACGGAAGGGGCACGTGCGCGTCTACAGTGCCTGCCTGCAGTTGACGGTTTATTCACTGTGTACATTGCATATCATATTGCACATGGCACATCAGAGTGTTGGAATCTAGGCAATCAGAGTTCAGCACTTAAAGTGTCCAGGTTGCACCTGAACTAGCTGGAGCCTGCCGGCCCCCGCAAGCCCACTGAGAGCGTCTGTCTCGCCACCGCCTAGCTCATGCTGTCTCCTCTGCAGGCCCTCCGATTCTTCTGACTAGAGCATAAATCATCCACCTGTCAGGAGCTCTTGCTGCCTGGATTATGCAATGTGCCTGCCTTCATTTGGAGGTGGTGTGAGCAGGAGATTGCTGCAGATCGTCTGCATTCATTTTAATGCCATCCCAGCCTTTCTTTAGCTTTAATGAGGGGATTAGGGTGGTGACAATGACTTTCAGAGACAATAAAAGTCTTCAGGATTCTGGAATTTGCTTTGTACGTTGGGGATAGCTGAGTTTGAAATTTCATTTTTTTTTTTAATCCCAAGTAAATCATGGTTTAAACATACAGGCAAAGAGGCAGGGTATTACACGAGGCCAGCTGTCTACAGCTCTATTTATTGGCTTTATAATAGTTCCGTCCAGCTGATGAACTTAAGATCAGTCAGATTTGTGGCTGATCCTTCATGAGTTACTTATATCTTCTTTCAGGAGTTGCTTTTACACGTATTGGGGAGACCCCATCCCCTACTCCACCCACATTTCCCCTTTGCCTCTTTTTCTTACTCTGGGCTTTAAAAACTAGAAACTCTTTAATAATTTCAGCTTCCCTATCTGTTGACTAGTAAAGGTGAATCATGTTTTTTTGTTTTCTTAAATACCTCTAATTTGGATTTTTAATTTTGATCATTCTGGTGTATTTAGAATAACCTCTATGCAAAGATTAAGGTTCTACCCTCCCTCACCAACGCACACACCAAAACGCATTAACTTTTAATTAGGAAAATTCTCTAGTCGTGTAAGCTGACATATGTGTGTGTGTGTGTGTGTGTATATATATGAGATACATATAAAAACATGAAATCATCAGCTTCCTTAATTAGTAGGCCTTTTTGGCATATTCAGATCTCAACCAAATCGACACATAACTAGGACTGTGTTCACTTGAAACTGAGAGAATGAGAATTCCACTGACTCCACTGCTTTTGAATAGCCAAAGGGCTTCACAAATGCTCTCATCACATCTAGATACATAAGTGGCCATGAGATCAGAGGATTGAAAGGAAACATTGCGTTAAAAATGGGACTTGTATCAGTAAACCATCAGCTAAAGTCAGACTAGTGAAACGTGGTTATGTATGTATTGTCATATCTTTTTTAAATGTTTGAAAATAGTTCAATATAGGAATAGTAAGGAGTTAAATCATATGATAGTTTACTGGGCAGAGGATATGTATTTTCTTTAAGCTTCTTTTACTGTCACCGAGGCTGAGATAAAGTAGGTGCTGGCTTTAAATTCTGACATCGGTTTTCTTTCTTTGAAGACTTCGGGACCTCCTGCACGTGTTTATTTGCTAAAGGTGGTACGCAGGGCGCCTCGGGAGTGAGAGAATGACAGTTCTCTGCTGGCTTCTTGTCCTCCTGCTTCCTCATCCCCGGTCCTCTTTATACTTCTTCCACTATCAAAGCCAGAGAGCCATCCTGTTTTTTTCTCGGGTACGAGTGTGTGAATTTTATTAAAATCTGAGACACTTGTTAGTGTCTCACAAAGAGTAACAGCTTGACATTCTTTCTACTTCGTGTGTGTATATATGTGCATGTGTACATATTTGCATTATATATGTATATAATACATATATGTATGTTTGTGCATTGTCTATACACCCAGTATGTATGTATGGTGCACGGATTTTATACACATATGATGTATATACATATGTATGTCTATGTGCTTCTTATACATACACTGTATATATAGGGGGCATGTATTTTATATACACATTAATATACCTACACATAGACACATATATGTACCTACCCCTTCTGAGAAAATACGTGAGTGAGAGTTTTGTCTTAACGCTGCACACACTGAGATTTGGTCTAGTTTTGGGGGTAAAATAGCAGGAAGTTAAATAATGCTCTAGAGACCTGGGCTCTTTATAAAATCATTCTTCATAACTGAAGAAAAGTGGCTTTTTTCCTCAACAGTCATACTCTTTAAAATGTCTGTCACACCCCAAATTACTCAATTTGTTCAGGTGTGATGAAAACACATTTTTCCAGTTGTTGGCGAGCCAACACAATGTACCAAGGTAATCCAACCCTCAGATCTTGAAGTAGGAGCTTTCTCTCTGCTGTGAAGTCACAGATGAGAGACAGTCTCTCTGTTGGAGACACTTGGAACAGAGCAATGTCCTGTGGATGTTTCTAGAGAGACAACTGGCCTCAGTGAGGGAGGCCTACAGAATTTGGAAGCTGACTAGGCAACTGGTAACAAGTTAGCCTCTCACTCTTCTTGCCAATTTTTAACATTTTAGAAAAAGCATCCATTTTTTTTCTCCTTTTCCCCTTTTCCCCTCTGTGGTAACCTGATGGACTCAGCTTCCTGGAACCAAAGTTCTGTTTCATCATCATTATTTTTTTCCCCGTCACTGACAAATCTAAATCTAGGTATATTTTTTAAAAAAAAAAAAGAAAACAGGAACATTTGAAGGGATAAATGCATCACAACACAACACTGACAAAATCTGATGAAAAATCTCACTCTTTTATCTATGGAGAAATTAGGTTTATCATCAGGAAAGCATTCTCTTTTCATTTTCTGAAAGGTGCTTTTTGACAGACCCTTTGCAGTGGACGTCACACTCACAAAACTTGCTGTCACAGGGCTATTTGAATATGGTGACAGGCTCATTATCATGTTGAAGACTCCTGACAACACTGCAGAGGGGAAATGGACAGGGCTGCCAATCAGCTGTTGAAAAGGCTGTGGTTGAAATAGGGTTTTTTGTTCTGAGAACACTAGTACAAATTGACTGCATTAATTCTTTTTATTATAGCCGCGCACACTGTAGTTAAGGGCTCGGGAGGGTTTTCATTATCAAGCCCTGTTTTCAGCAGGTTTATTAGCTGGCCATAAAAATTTGTTCCCAGCTGAAATTTGGCAGAGGTGAAAGCCTTTTCCTATGAGGTTTAAGAGTGTGTGTGTGTTTGCATGCGTGTGTGTGTGTGTGTGTTAGTTTTTACTAACAGTGAAAGAAAAGGCCAAAAATGAAATTTGATGAGCAGGTAGACAGGACTTCTGAAGTCTTACTATAATTCAGTGATCATTCTGTGTTGGAAGAATAATTCAAGCTGATTATTTATGATTTTGATTTGGGACATCGAAGCCTCTCTGATCACAGAGAACGAAGCAAATCGTTTTTCACAGCACTCCTCTTGTTTATTTGTCATCTGCTTCTGACTTCACGATAAAGCAATATGTGCTTAAAAGTCAAGTTATTTCCCCAGTATTTCCAGTGACTTCACCATTCACCACTTCACCGGGATTTTGCTTAAAATAGTGGTGTCAGAGTTTTCACTTCTGTCGGTATGTGTGGCCTTTTTCTTTTTTTTTAAGCAAGGGGAGAATGGACTCACTAGAGTATCTAAGATAATATTATTCACGTAGTGTTCGAATACAAGAGACAACCGAAGGAATTGTAAACTGACTTTTTTTTCTTAACTTTGAGCCCTGTGAATGTGGGTATGACTTGATAATTTACCTAAGTCTCTACTTCAGGAGCACCAAAAAAAAAAAAGATGATCAAATTCTTATGTTCACATAAAGCAAGGGTCTTTCTCTTCATAAGTTTTGTGTAACTGTTGCTAATGATCCCTGTTTCTGTTCAATGCCTACGTTACTTCCTGGTGGTAAGACATTTCAGGAACCCACCCACAGGAGGAACATTAATTCTCTTCTGCTGCTTGGTGTATTGCAGCATTTACACACTTGATTAGACTCTGCTCTGGTGAAAAAAAATTAGCATTCTTATATAAGAATCAAATTCTCCCCAGGGAGTGACTTTGCTCTTGGAGGTAATAAGTCCCATAGGGGAATTTTACTTCCCTTCCAGAGTTACTCCATTCTGACTTAACTCACTATGTCTTAAATTTGCTTCTCACAGTACTCTCTTATATCCATACATACCTGATGAGCAAAATTATTTGGCATCCAAACATGTTTGGGAAGAGATATCTTTTTTTCCTATTTTTATATTTAAGAAAACAGAACCCTGAAATGTCCACTGTCAGCTCATTGGTTTATGCGCCAATGTTTCCCTGGTGTCTTAGTTTCATTCCTTCGTTTATTCATTGACCCACTTAACAATGGTGTATTAACTACCTCTGTTGTTTCAAGCAGGATTCTAGGTGATGAGGATCAACAGTGAATAGGAGGTTAAGGACTTTACTGTCTAACCGGTGGTGGGAAGGAGGGTTGATGGCGGCAAGGGGGCGTGGGAGCACATTGGTGGAGTATCTGATCTAGTTTCAGGTTGTTGAAAAAAGTGATATATAAGATGATATCAGAGCAATGTGCACCTGGTGAAAGATAGGGGACAAGAGAACACAGTTCCAGGTAGAGAGTCAGCTGACGCAAAAGCTCAGAGGCCTTGAGAGAGTTTTGCTCTTTTGAGGAAGTGAAAGTTGCTAAGTATGGCTAAAGGCTCACGGCCAGTGCACAGGCAGGCTAGTCATGTTGAAGATGGAGTCAAGGTCTTGATATTGAAGGATCTTGAAATCTCGTTAATGATATTAGACTTTGACTGAAGTTAATGAGTTTTTGAAGGTTTGGTTCTTATTTTGCATAGGATTAGATGTATGTTTCAGAAAGGACTCGGTGGCTACATGTTGGGGAATGAATGAATGAGCCAGTGGTGTTGCCTAGACTTGCTGTCACTTTTAAGGTTGCATTTTGTTCATGTCCTTTATTCTGTTTATGTCTGTGATCTTTGCCCAATCAAATTCAAAAATAGGAATTTTTATTCATATGATGGTAATATTCAGGCTCATACTCATTCATGTGCTTCTCAACTCCAAAGTTATCAGAGCCTATTCCAAATTGGCTTGTAGCTTGAGTCCTCAAGATCTGATCCTGTCAGGCTCACTGGATTATTTGTATTCACAGAGTGGTCACTGTGAGTGTAGAAAGGGCACGGATTAACATTTGTGGCACTAGACTCCAAGATTCTTTCTAACTCTAAAAGTCCCTTATTCTAATCATAAGGATATCGTATGCAGATTAATCAGTATATCTGAAGAAAGTATACCATCAGGCTCTAGGTTTATAGTAAAGTCCATACTCTGTGAACATCGTAAAATAATTATCCTCATACAGGAATATATAATATGTTTTCCAGAGAATCATACTTATGCTGCTGCGATGAAATTTTCACATAATTCCAGGCACACCTTCTATTCTGTAAATATAAAAGAAAACATAGGACTGTTTTCATTTCTCTAATATTTTAAACTTTATCACCCAGTATAAGAAAAAAAAAAAAACTTCTTGATCCGTAGAGCATATCTCACAATTATCAAATAATAATTTATATTCAACAAAACTGTACTAAAGAAGCTTCCATACTAGAGAAAATAGTCATTTGCCTGTCTTTTATTTCTTGACAGGATAGCCCTCATTGAGCATAATGCTTATGCTGTTACTATACTGAACGTTTCCAGTTTCTTCAAGTAAACGTGTTGTCAGAATTCTAGGTTTCTGTCCAGGGATTTGGGAAAACATAAGTTACCTAACCAAAATAAAAGTTTTCATACCTTTATAGAGATATTGCTCCCTACATTTATTTCTTAACCCTTCACAGCAAAGCTGAGTTAGTTTTTCTTAAAGCTGGCACCGTGCTGTAAAGAAAAGCATTCCACTAGATGGAGCAGAGTAGAAGGAGAACTAAGCAGGAGTGGGATGTGTGGACAAGCTGAGTTGGCATCTGAGAAAGCAAGGACCAGCTACAATGTGACCAGCACGGAAAGGAAGGGAATTTGGGGGTAAGAATGCATGGCAGCTAGAGGTAGAGGGAAGTGGTAAAAGAGGAAGCATTATGAGTGTTCAGGATGTTAATGGCACCTGGGAAGGAAGGGACTTCCAGTTTTAAAATCCATAGCCACAAACTAGTTATTTTTGTATGGATTAGAGACATTTTAGCTATTAGTGGCATCCACAAGGAACAAGTTGTTCTATATGAAATCATACCATGAAAACCCAATGTAATATCCCAGTTCTGGGAACCAGTGCCTTGGAAATGGGTTAGAAAATCTACTCTTGAGGATTTCCTTGACCTTCGATATATATTAGTGGCCACAAACTCACTGCTTTTCTCATGCTTTAAGTGTTTTAGGCTCTAGCCGAGTCACTGGGCACAAAGATATGGAAGAAGAAAGCTTAGCTTCATGGAATAAACTTATGGTACAGCATTACTGCTTTAGCTACAGCCTACTTGTGTCTCCTTGCCCTGACTCTGTCTCAATATTAGTAGCTCTTTTACTGCCTCTCTTGAGCATCAGCTGATTATCACTGCTTTTGCCTTGTGGAATCACACAGAAGTTTATATTGATACTTTCATGCATGCGAAAGTGCTTCCTTTTCCCTCCTTCACACTTTCCCAGGCTAAGTATCTTTAATTCTTCGCTAAAATAATTTTCAGGCCCCTTATCATTCTGGTTGCTTTTTTTGAAATTATTTTTTACTTAATAAGTAAAAATAATCATAAGCGTCTTCTTAAAAGTATGGCTGTCAGACCTGCACAAAATAGTGCTGATGTTTTACGGCTAAATACTGCCCACCAGATCAGTTGGATCCCTTGGATGTTATAGAAGCTCTTCCCAGAGCACTGATACTGTTAACCTTCTTGTCAGCTCTAATCCTCAGGTGTTTTTTCATAAATCATTATCTAGTTTTGATTCCCGTATAGCCTTTAGTACTTAACTGACTTTTCAGCCTAATCGTGAATCTTACTTCTAGCCTTATTAGAGTTTTTGAAAAATACCATCTTGAATTGGATCTTATAGAATCATTGTGTCATCCTGTATAACCTATACACACATCTTCTTTGGCTCACCTGTAAATACTATAACAAATTTGCGATCTTTGTCTTCACGCCATTGTAACTAACGTTGAGTAGGACTCACCATAAAAATTCCCAATCCACCTCTGGAGTCCTCCTTCCTTGTCCATTGACACCAATTCATTAATACACATAATTTGAGTATGATAGTACATCCAGCTGTGGCTTCACCTAACTCTAATGTCATTCAGCACAAATTCTCCTAAATTTACTATCATCCACCCCACATGTTTCTGTCTTGTCCACAGGATTTTCATGGTGATTTTGTTAAGTGTTTTGTTGAAAGCACTGTCAAGGTGTCTGTGGAATTCCTGTCACCTACCAGGAGAATAACCCCATCAAAGAAGGGTATGAGGTTTTTCATGGTAGGACATGATTTGACCTTTAAGTTTGTTTTTTGGGTTTTTTGTTTTTCTGTTTTAAAAGGATTAACTGTTCATTATAGGAAATGAATGTGGACAGTGCAGAATAGGAAGAGGAAAAAAAATTCACCACCCAAAGGCAACTACTGTTTATATTGTGTGGTTGAGTGCGCACGTGGTTGCTTATAGGGCCTTGAACCTAATTCTCTCTAAAATTCAGTAAGGGATACACATCAGGATCTGTAGCTTCTAAATCCCCTGTTTCCCCTTTCTGGAGAGTCTAGACATGTTCACATCTATAGATGGGGTGCTTCTAGTTCCATGGTTTCTCAAAGCTTAAAGAAGCTGCATCATTAGTTTCATAAGGACCCTTTCCTGGTAGTCTGGATGTGATCTCCTTGGGTCTAGCATTTTGACTTTTATTAAAGTGTGTAAATGCTCTCTTATTATTTTATTTTGCGGTGTATTCAGTTTCACCCTGCCCTGGTTAGAAGAGCATTTTGTTTGATGGAGGAAAAAGGCAAAAGCAAACAAACAAACAAACAAACAAAAGCAGCAGCAATATAGTTTACTATCACTTGGTCATCTGTTCCTGTTACATTATTTTACCAGCCAGGGCACTTGGTTGTGATCGACAGAAATAGACTTTAGTGAACTTAAACCGAAAAGGAATATGCGTAGGCAGGGAAATTGGTAGCTCAACAGTCAATGGGAATGCTAGAGAAACAGGCTCAGGAAATGGGCAGTGGAATGACGACCACAGCCAAGTTCATGTCCAGGAACATCCCCTAAAGGACACTGCTGTGGCCACCACAGGAGAGGCTCCCACCAGGTACTGGATGCTGCTGCACTGGCCCCGGAGTGAGTTCTCAGCAGTCCCTTCTCTGAATCATATTCCCTATTAGGAGACCAGGCAGGGGTTCTGATTGGCTGAGCATGTACCCACCCCCTACTGCTGGGATTCAGGTTAGCAAATTGTCTGGCGTTTTAATTGTCCTATGTTGCGGGGGTGGGGAGTTGGGATTCTCCTCTTCCCCAAGATTCACACACTAGTGGATGCTTGAAATATAGGTGGCTGGTGCCAACCATTGGTAAATAAGTGCGTACTTACTATAACCATCATTCCTGAGCAAATGGAAAGCAAGACAATGAAAACAAACTATAAGATATTTGGTACTTGGACATCTTTTATAAGCCTTGGCTAGTTTGGGAGTATGTGTTTCTTCTTTATAATTTCTTTTTGATTTTTTTTTCATTTTTCTCTTCTTTTACTTCTATTTGTTTTTGTTTTTGTTTTTTTCATTTAAACTCGTGAAAGAATGGCCTGAAGTGGGGATGGTGTATTAGTTTCTGGGCCAGAACCAAAGTGTACTTGGGTCTGACTTTTGACTGTACCACTTAGTAGCTTTGAGCCTTGAATTAAGCCATTTAGCCTCTCAGAGACTCAAATTCCTCATCTATAAACTGGAAATAACAGTACCTACTTTGTAAAGTAATTGTAAGAACTAAAGAGAAAATGTTTCAAAGGACTTAGTGTATAGCAGAAGTTCAATAAATGATAGCTTTACATTACTGTTAGCTGCATTGGGTTCTGAAGATACCATATTCTTTTCTTCCCTTTTGAGATTGTTAGCAATTTATAAGAAGAATGTAAAGGCTAATTAGTTATCTAAAGACTGACTTTCTTATTGGAGTCAGCTCTGTTTTTAATCTTTCCATTTTAAAAACAACTTTAGAGCAAATACAATTTTTATTTTGATTTCTCTGTGATCCCTTTGTCACACATGTATTTCATAGTTATAATCATAGTGCTTACATTATTTCTTACGTATACTTCTGTAGTGTTCTTAAATGCCATGTCATCAAAAATCGATGTTGTCGTTCACCTAATTATTTGCTTCATGGGGGTCATTTGTTGTTTTCCCCCAGTTATATATGTGATCATCCTATGTAACTTTATAATATTTTTTTCTTCTTCTTTTCTTCTTTTTTTAAAAAATATTTATTTATTTCTTTGGTTGCACCAGGTCTTAGTTGTGGCACATGGGCTCCTTAGTTGTGGCACATGGGCTCCTTAGTTGTGGCACATGGGCTCCTAAATTGTGGCATGAGAACTCTTAGTTGTGGCGTGCATGTGGGATCTAGTTCCTTGACCAGGGATCAAACCTGGGCCCCCTGCGTTGGGAGCGTGGAGTCTTAACCACTGTGCTACCAGGGAACTCCTGCATTTTTCTTCTCTTGCATCATTTCTTTTAAGATGCTTCCATGAGGAAGGGAAAACTGGGTCAAGTTGTATGGGCAGTTTTGTAGTTCTTGATATGACATAATTATCACTCTGAATTTTTTTACATCTATGTTTATATATACATATCCTAGAGTTTAAGGTACATGGCTGTGCATTGCCTCTTTCACTATGGTAAACTGCAAGATTACATGATCTCTTATTCTTGAGATTTCTTTCACTTCCACACCCACCAATATTTTTACCAACAGCACTTCTTTAATGTAAAGAATGGCACTGTTAATTCCCTTAATATTACCCCTTTCCTTGAGACATGACATTATCAGCAAGCTAGTCATGAATTTAACCATTTTTTAGACCAAAAATATGATAATGATGCCCATTATGCATTGAGAACTGCAACTAGTTTCATTCATTCATTCATTTAATAAATGCACGTTTATTAGCTACTAGGTACCAGTTGCTCTGCTGAGTTCTGGGGATAAGATGAATAAGGCATGAATCCTGTCCCCAAAGAGTTCAGTCTATATGAAGGACAGCAAGTAATAATAAGACAGCAAGAATTGGGATGTAGTTTGTATGCAGAAGGTGCAAGCAAAACACCGAGAAGGATTGCCTGATTTAATCTC
This sequence comes from Kogia breviceps, assembly GCF_026419965.1. NCBI lineage: Eukaryota > Metazoa > Chordata > Mammalia > Artiodactyla > Physeteridae > Kogia > Kogia breviceps. The sequence continues at coordinate 14,814,130 of NC_081310.1, read as the reverse complement.
GGAAAGTTAGGGAGGGCTTATTGCAGAGGTGGCACCCATATCTCACCCTAAAGGACAAGTAGGAGTTAGGGAAGCAGAGAAGGGAGATGCGAGAGAATTCCAAAGAGAGGAAGTAGAATCTATGAAGGAGAACGGCACCTTTATGGGACCATGTGTAGTTCAGTTTAGAATCTCAGAAGGCAATGATGAGAGATTAGGCTGGCAAGGCAATCAGGGTCCTGCTGAAGATTGACCTTAAAGAGTAAATACCTAAAACAAAAACACTAATTCAAAAAGATATGTGCACCCCAGTGTACATAGCAGCCTTATTTTTAATTGCCAAGATATGGAACCAACCTAAGTGTCCATCAACAGATGAATGGATAAAGAAGATGTGGTATATACATACAATGGAATACCACTCAGCCATTAAAAAAGATCAAAATTTTGCCATTTGTAGCAACGTGGATGGACTTGGAGGGCATTATGCTAAGTGAAATGAGTCAGACAGAGAAAGACAAATACTGTATGATAGCACTTATATGTGGAATCTCAAAAATACAACAAACTAATGAATATAACCAAAAAGAAGCAGACTCACAGCTATAGAGAACAAACTAATGGTTACCAGTGGGGAGACGGAAGGTGGGAGGGGCAAAAGAGGGGCAGGGGAGTAAGAGGTACAAACTATTAGGTATAAAATAAGCTACAAGGACATATTGAACAACATGGGGAATATAGCCAATATTTTATAATAACCATAAATGGAGTCTAACCTTTAAAAATTGTGAATAATTATATTATATACCTGTAACTTATATAATATTGTACAGCAACTATATGTCAATAAGAAAATCCTCATAAATTTTTTTTAAATTAAAAATAAAGAAAGATTGTCTCTGAAGAGTTTCCATTTTATCCAGACAGTAGGGAAAGAAAGTGAAGGGTTTCACCTGGGGGCTGATATGATTAGGTTTCCAGTTTTAGAAAGATGGTCGAACTATATATAGTGTGGCCAAGGGCAAGGCCAGTTGCAAAGATACTAGTTAGGAACCTGCTGCAGTAATCCCGGGTAGAAACAACGACAGAGTGAAATCAGAGATCAGTCCTGTTGGGAGAGAACAGAACAGAATCTGGAGGAGGAAGGTAGCGCAGTGGACAGAACGTGATGAGACGGATGCCCGGAAGGGACCTACCCAGGCATCTCTGACTTAGGCCACTGGGTCTATGGTGCTGCACTTGCCGGCCCTAGAGAACCCAAGCTGAGGAGTGGGAAGGGAGGCGTATAGCTTTTGCTGATCTGAGGTGGGATGGGTGAGCACAGACATCCCGGAGGCAGAATGGATCTTCCTCTGGGCTGAAGATGAGATTGTGGGAGCTGTCAGGGTACAGACGATACTGGAGGCTGTGGGGAAATTTCTTTAAAACAGAAGAGTGAGTTCAGGACAGAATCCTGGGGTGGCTGATGTTAAGTCAAGGAGAGGGGAAGAGGAACCTATAGCGGATTAAGAAGGTCAGAGAGGTGGGAGGGGGATCCAGGAGAATGGGGCATCACAGAGGCCAAGGAAATGGAGGCTTAAGGAGGGAATGGTCCAAACAAGTGAAAAGCCATTGAATGTTCAATTAAAAGAGCTGAAAAGAACTTTGGGGCTTGACGACAAAGAGGTCAAAGCTGAGCTGGGCAGGAGAAGTTTTATTCGGATGGTGTGGGCAGGGGTCAGGTAGTGGCACTTTGAGGACTGCATGGAATGGGTGAAGCAGAAGTAATGAGCACGGACAGGTGTCCCCCCATCTTGACGTTAAGGGAGGAAGGGAGGGGAAGGAAGGATAGTGGCTACAAGAAATGTAAGACTAACAAAAAAGAATTGAGTTATTAACCATGCCATTCATGTGTTCTTCTAAGCACTCTGTATATATGTGTGTGTGTGTGTGTATGTGTGTGTGTATATGTACGTATGTGTGTATGTGTGTATATATCTTTGTGTATGTGTATATGTGTGTGTGTATCTGTGTATGTATCTGTGTGTGTATGCGTATGTATCTGTGTGTATGTATCTCTGTGTATATGTATATGTATATGTGTATGTGTGTGTCTCTCTGTGTGTACGTGTGTGTGTATGTATGTGTGTGTGTGTGTATGCTCATTTGATTCTTGCAACAACCTTATAAAGTAGGTCTTATTATCTTCATTTCACACATGAGAATACTGAGATACAGAAGATAAAAGGCTTTCCCAGAGATCACGTAACTTTTAACCACAGGAGTTGGGATTTGAACCTGAGAAGTCCACTCCAGAGTTTAGATCTTAATCACTAGAGGATATTTCCTCTGATATTACCATCTCTAGCAACCCAGAATTTTGTTTAGGGAAGCATGATGTTCTCAGGTGAAAAAATCAGAAGCAAGATGGTATAGTAAGTATGAACCTCATATAGAGAACAAGTGTTAATATCGGTTGTTTTTTTTTTTTCCCTATAAAACCTCAGTACAGAGTTTGCCTAAGTGTAGTTAGGACCAAAGTGACCAAAGGATGCTATGGGACATTCCCTATGTGTAAGGATTGATAGGTAGGGCGGACTCGGTTTAGAGAGACGTTGAGAGACAGCTGAGGTAGTTTAGAATTAATGTAACAAACAGCTGGGAGCCAGTATGGGTTCCTAAAAAAGGACCAAAGCTATTATTTTTATAAATTCTGATCCTGTAGAAGTAGTCAGATCAGATGAGAGGGGAAAGAGACAGAAGTCAATTGTGCTAGGCTGGGAGACAGTTTCATTGGCCCAGGTATAAGGTACACAGCATCTGGCTGAGAATTGTAGTGTGTGCGAAGAGGCAGTTCTGACAGTTTGTGAAGAAAGGATGGAGGGATTTGGTGAGTGTTTGGGTGAGTGTTTGAATGAGAGTTGGGCGGGGGGAAGGTGGGGAGCAACTCAGTAAGACTCAGTTGTTTCACGGAAGCAAAATAGGAAACCAGTGGGCGGAAAAATACAGAATTGGGGGATGTGAAATGGAAACTGGTATGAGAAGACATAATCCACCAAACGCATATTTGTTGGGTGCTTTCTCTGACCTGTGATCTGAGCCCTCTCATAAGTACTGAATATGGATGCAGCATGAGTTGAGTTCAGATATGCTGGCTTTCAGGTAATATTGGGGTATCCAAATCAAAATGACTCACAGCAGTTAAAACCACAAGGCTGGAGTCTGGGTAAGAATTTCAGGGACTGAGTTATTAACTTGAGAACAGTCGCCTAAAGATGAAGGTTGGGTCTTGTATGGATTCAATTAGAGCCTTGAAAAAGAATGTCATTTTTTTCTTGTGTCTCTGTGTGAATTTCCACGTGGTATTGAAGGCGGGTATACCAAATATTCATTTCAGAGTATATTATCTACTCCAGATAGGGCGAAAAATGATGTCTTGATCACCCGCCATCAAATATCTCACGATACTTTTTTAGAGTTAGCACTTAGACCCCAGGGTCCTGGCCACAGCCTACTGTAGGTCATTGTATCTTACTTCTGGGAAATTTTGACAGGTTTCTTAGAGGTCTGGAATTATTTCTGTTCTGAACTGTCTCCTATTATTAGACACCGTTAAGTATCCGAATGCTTTTTCAACTTTGCAACGATAACTGAACACAGGAACAGAAACTCACGGTATTGCTAGAAATGAGCAAAGACAGGTTTCTATTCATGGTTCTAGGAATTTATTCCTCTTTAGATTTTTAGTGCTTAGCACCCTATTGCCTATGATTTATGGGAGAGAGAGACCAAGGCTGGCATTTGGTGGTCACTCATGGGGTTTTTGTATCTCTCTGGGCTTTTTTCTAGGTCTTAGTGGAAACGATATTGGCCTCGCATATTTTGGGGAAAGGGAGAGTGTTTCAGATCTTTTGTAAATAATCATAGTCTGGGAATATGGACTTGGCTAGTAGTTTGATTTATAAATGATGATCCTGCTAGAACAGTACATTTGACCACGTGGATATACACCCTTGAGCACAAGAAATATATACTCTCTATGTAGATTTGCCTTTGTTATATACTGCCTTTGTTACATATTTGTTTGTGTTTCTGTGCATTTTGCTATACATGCACACACAAGTTATTTATGACCATCCCAGCATGCAGAGAACACTAGCAGATCCTCAATAATTTGTCATAATGAGTTACTATTAACTTTAGCATCTTTCTGTCTGTTAATGAGACATGGGTACCTTTTCAGAACTATATGGTCTAGTGACCCTTGTAAGGATATCCTTGTAACGATTTATAAGCATCTGACTAGTTTTCAGATGTCTTGCTTCCTTCCTTGTACCTTCCAAAGTTGGTAAAGTAACTCTTCAATTTCCTTAGATACTCAGTAGTCGAGCTTTGTCCCTGGCACCTTTCCTGCTCTGTCAGAACAGGGGCAGGGAATATTTTACATTAGTACTTTCTGGCCTCATTGTATGGATGTATTGCTCATAGGATGTAGGAATTTAGCTAGATAATAATGATATCATCTGTGTGGGTAATGTTAATCTATATAATGCTGCAAGCAAAATCTGCCCTGTTCCCTGTTCTGAAAAGGTAGAGTTAATTGATTTTGATGGATGTCAAGTTTAGTCATAAGTTGCATTGAACTGTGACTATGAAAGTTAATGTTTTGAACTCCTAGGAAAAAAAGAAAAGAATAATATTGTATCTTCTACAGGAGGGATTTAGATTAGTTTACATGACTAGATCCCCTTCTTTCTTTATTTCCATATCTTTAAAAGTGCCAATCTCATCTAGAAATATGGAAATTCCTTTCAAATACACTAGTAATTTATTTATTTTGAGACTTCAAAAGGCTCAAATCAATGTAGAGCATATTGAAAAAGAGAAACCTGTAATCAGAGTGATTCATATGCATCTAAATTTCCTCTTCAGGAAAAGTCTGACCTTATAAATTGAGCTTACAAGATGCAAACACCAATAAAAAGCATAGCCTACTAAGGAAATGATTGTGTTCACTATTTTATGGGAAAAATCTATATAATATATTTAAATATATAAATATATTTATATGTTTTATAAATAAAACTATGCATTATATAATTTCTTACATTTACATTATATTTATATATAATTGTATATTGTAAATATACATAATTTTTCTTTGTGTTCCATTGGAAGTATTTGTTAGAAGGGAGAAACACACATTTCTCTTAATATCATAATGAACAAATTTTCCATTATGTATAGGTCACTTTCATATGTTCAGGGAATTTCAGGTATAGGGTTTGTGCCCCTAAAGGGCTATTGATCTAGTTGAGAAGGATCAAAGAAGACCTAAAAGGAAATACAAGAATTCTCAAGAGCATAGAAGAGGTCCTATGTCAATTAGCCAGACACTACTTCTCAGAGTTGAGTTCCTGACTAATTAAAGATGACCAGAGTGTTTTGAGAAGTCTTTTAGAAGTGGGCTTTCTCCCATTCTTAAAGAAATGTTAATTCTTAGAACTTCAGAGGTCAAGAGGAAAAACCTTCCTCAGAAGAGTAACTGTGGCCAGTCACTTAAGTCACAGGTCTAAGTGATTTTCAGGGTATGGTAAGTATCATTCTGGCTCCAGTCAAGTTTTGGGAAAGGCAGAATTTGGAGATGAGGATGGAGTTGATAAGGCCCAGATCATGGAGGGTGTTGCTCGAATTCCAGGCCCAATACATGCACTGTATCCTGTAGGCAGTCGACATCAATTAAGGCTTCTGTGCCTTAAGAGAAGTGATGTGTTTAAGGTAGAAGCGTGGATGGAGGAAAGGCATGGAATCTAGCGAGCGCATCACTGTGGATTTTTCAAGTGAGGGTCCACACGATAGTGATGGCAGTAAGACGAGAAAGAGATGGACTTGCGAAGCATTTCAAAGGCAGAATTCACCCCACTCAGAGCCTGACGGGATTTGGGAATATTATTGGAAGGAGTAATAATCACTTCATCAGAAAAATCAGTGGAGCCGTCTACTGCAACTGATTAATCCTTGTGTGCCATCAATCTCTATTTCTGAACAACAAAGCCAAGATAAGATGACTTGGGAGAGTGCAATTTTGTCTTCTGTGGTTGGTGACCTGCCCCCAAATGGCTTGATTAATTATGAGACATTCTGCTTCCTCAGGATGACAGTGAGGGAATGGCATTGTTGAGAACTTCAGGTGTTGACTAGAGATGAGAACTATCTGAGGGGAGCCTTTTTTCTAAGGGGCGTGGCTGTATCATAACATTACCTGAACATGTGGGTTAATCTTACTTCTGCATTCCCTTTCCCCTCACCTGGTAACAGCACACAAGGCTGCGACCAATGACATATTTGATTGGATGTCTGGAATAATTACTGTATGTGGCCCTCAATATTGTACCCCTTTGTCAAGCCTTTTAAGCACCTATCACTAGGATGTATCTTTTAGTACTATATGAGGTAGGCTGGCATACTTTTCCAATGAAACATAAAGGAAAGAAAATTCTTGAAATTGAATAGTAAATTGAATTTTTGCCCAACTGGATAGGGTACGTCAAGGTTAGTGCTTTGAGTGCTTTAGACTAGAATAAGTATGCAAAATTTTATACGTAAATCTCACTTATATGCCACTTACAGTGAGTTTCTGCTGGGGATACATATCCAGGGCTGCTTCCAGTCTTATCCATATTCATTGGCTGATGTAAAAGCAAAATAAGATGGGAGTCTTCACTGGAAAACACCCCACATCTTGACATCTGGTGTCCAAACTTTATGTCAATATTGATATTATCTCAAGGAATAGCAGATTTCAGATTGGTGAGCCAACCGTGTTTGAAGATCAGTCCTCTTTTCTGCATCATTCAAAATACTGCTCTGCCTTGAACTATTTTCTGAAAATGGAGGATATTAAGCTCAAAAAAGATCATTGGGAAGCTGAACATGCTTCAGGAGAAGGGCCCAAATACACTGCAAATTATTGTTTGTGGTCTTTTGTCCTCTGTCACCAGTCATGCCTTTCAGAATACAGAACTCCTGCTTGGCGTTAGCTAGACTCTTGCAGGAAAAAGTTAATGCCCTACCTCTAAAGCTCATATAGCTGCCATATGAGGTGTTGCTGAAACTTACTTCTTCGGCAGCCAGTGACAGTGAGAGACCTTAATTCCTATTTCGTTGAAGAAGGGAAACAGGAACAATGGTGATCATGGGCTTTTTTTTTTTTTTTTTTTTTTTTTTTTTTTTTTTGCGGAACGCGTGCCTCTCACTGCTGTGTCCTCTCCCGTTGCGGAGCACAGGCTCCGGACGCGCAGGCTCAGCGGCCATGGCTCACGGGCCCAGCCGCTCCGCGGCACGTGGGATCTTCCCAGACCGGGGCACGAACCCGCGTCCCCCGCATCGGCAGGCGGACTCTCAACCACTGCGCCACCAGCGAAGCCCAATCATGGGCTTTTTGATGAATTTGTTACCACCATAGAATGAAGATGGTCCCAAAATTTTCTGATATTTTTTGTTTATTTAGATGATACTTCAGAATGCATCACTTGACATTTTGTATTTCATATTTTCTATAAACTTCTGATTATAAGAATCTATAATTTCTATAATTATCTCCCTCTCTCATACACATGAGCATGTGTATACACACACACACACAATCAGAACAGTATGATAGGAAGTCTTTCACTTTTCTGATTTGATAGTGTTAGACATTTTGTAAAGGCACTAAACAGGAAAACAAGGAAAATAGCTAAGGACTCATATGTGGTGTGGCTTATTTATTCCTCATTGGATTTTGTGGTGTTGCATGTCTTGTCAACTGAATTGGCCACCATGAGCCTCAAATTCTGATAGAGCCTAATGGGTTCTACTGAATGTGTTTGCCAGTAAATCACTCGTCCCAAGGAAACGAAAGTGACCTGTGTCAATGTCACGGCTACTCTCAGCCGACTTAGTTGTTGACCCCAGGCCACCCATCTTCCCTGAGTACCTACATATATCTCTCCTTGAGAATTTCTGTTGGCCTACTGTTTACTCAAGTGCATTGAATTTACAGCGATCGCTCTTAACTTTGCACATGTAAGGTAAAGAAAAGCAAATCCCACTAATTTTTTAGTTTTATGGTCTACACTGGATCGAGGTGCAAAGTGTGAGGGCCCACAGTTTTGAAAATGATTTTCATCAGCTTTCTAAAATGCTGTGAAAAATCACCTTCATATTTTATATATCAAAATGCTTAAGGACTTGAACTTGCATAAATATTCTAAAAGGTTTTAAATGAAAGTGAGCCACCTATATATATACATATATGTGTGGGAGTACTTATATACATATTCTTTACTTACATATATGTAAAATCAGGTGATGTCCATGTGTACGTGTTTAGCCGAGCAAAATCAGAGTTGATGCTAAAGGAGGCTAAGGTTGCAGACTCAATTCCTATACAGCCTCTTTAGTTAATTCTGTTCTTAATTCCGAGATTGAACCCCTGACCCTTGGTCATATTTTGTGTAGCATCCCAGCTGGTCCAAAAAGGCAGAGTGAATGAATGAGTGCAACTCACCCCACTATTGGGAAAAGAAGCAAATTTATCAGGGTAGATCCATAATGTATCTGTTCTTTTGAGGGCAAGTTTAATTTTACTCTCACATTCAATGTGATTTTGATATTACTATGTAAGTCTTATTAAAATATGTAAATAGGGCATTTGCTAAACTGTCTTTATTTAGTCCTCTTTTTTAAGTGATCATAAAATTTTAATGACTATTATTACTGATACTCTAATAAGTACTTCAATGAATTTTTTGATGGTTAAATATAATTTGTATGCTGCTCCAGAATCGCAGTATGGGGATTTTAATATTGAAACATTACTGTAAAATATTCATGCCATCAGCCTTCCATATTGCTATACCAAAGAATAAATGCATGTTGATTTGAACTTAAATCTTTCTGACAGTCAGTGGTCTGGGTATCACAGAATCTTGTAATGCATTAGTCATTCAGCTGAGGGAAAGGGACCTGCATTACTAATAAATTGATGTTAAAAACCATTTTATTCTAACCAAGAAGTCTCCTGCTTTATAGTCTAATTTTGGACATAAATGTGGGTTACTTACGTACAGAGATAGCCTTAATCTTTCAGTAGCAACAAGTGCCAGGTGACGTTAAGGCCAAGAGTTGAGCGTTTTTGTTATCAAAATGTTATTGGTCTAAACTTAAGGACCACAATATATGATCATTGCTGAATGTTCAAATAATTGGGATTCTTTTGAATTCCACTCTGTGGTATTATGTTTGCTCGCATTGTAAGTCTCCTACACCCCGGAAGTTTATTTTGTTTTTTTTGTTTTGTTGTTGTTGTTGTTTTTAAAGCAGACCAGCAATTAGTAGGAAAAGTTTCCTCTCCTGCGCCTGTGATTAGCTTGAGGCCAAACAAAGCAGCTCATGAGATTGCGTTGGTGCTATTTATGTAGACATTAGACACAGGAACAGGTTTTTAACAATATGACTGCTTGGGCTTTATGTTTCACAACATGAAGCATTGTGTTGATGCTTTATAAATAGTGTCACCTATTTATAACCTTCAGCCACTGTTCTTTTAGTGGCATTCTCAAGTGGTCTCCAGTTTGGTTAACATCAGCCACTCAGATGCACTTCTGTTGCTGGAAAAGTTACACGGGAACATGCGAGCTTTAGCTAAGGAAAGTCTGAGAAATTGTTAGAGGTAGGAAAGTTCACATATAATTAACGTCTTACAGCAAACATTGAAGACATTGAAAAGAAACAGATCAGATGAGTTTTATCTTATGAAGAAGTCATTTGACAGATACAGAACAGTAGTCTTGCTTGAAAAGATCTCTACATACACTGAGAGTCTTATATTCCATCAAAAGAAAAAAAACAAAAACAAAAAAGCCCTGAGGTGCCAGGAGATCCCTGTGGGGGGGAGAGCTGTCTGTGCGTGTATCCCAGGGAATCTTTGGGGGACATTTATCCTCATCTTGGAGGTAGAGGGAAGATTTTAAAGTTCAGAATATTTCTGCCACCTTCCTCTTTCCTCCCCTTGCGCTTACTTCCAGGAAAAGGTGCAAACCTGCTTTATATCCCCTGTGTCTAATAGAGAATCTACATCAAAAGCAGGAAAGTGAGAGAAGAGAGGAAAGTGAGGAATAGAGGTCAGCTCGTTGCTTTGTGGCAGGTTATAAAATCAGCAAAGGCCTTTGCAGACCCAGGAGGCAGACGGAACTCACAGGAGTAGAAGTAATCTGTTAACTAATGCAGGCCAGTTGGCCACCCCAAGGACTGTGGTTTGTCAGTCACAATAGGTACAGATAAACGCACAATTCTAACCTATTTGCATTTATAAACAATATGGAGAAAGAGCGAGATGAGATGAAGGGGAACATAAAAATCAATGTTTCTGAAATGTTTGAAGTGGCATTTTTTGACTTGCGAAGGATTACCGTGAAGAGAACATTTGCCAAACCTGCATTTTCTATTTTTTTATACCCATTTTCCAACTGGTTCAGAGACGAACATACTTTTATAAAAACTGAAGTGTAGGTGATTTACAATATTATGTTAGTTTCATGTGTCCACTATGGTGATTTGGTATTTTTACAGATTATACTCCATTAAAAGTTTTTACAACATAATGGCTATAATTCCCTGTGCTATACTGTATATCCTTGTCACTTAACTATTTTATACACAGTAGTTTGTATCTCTTCATCCCATACCCCTAATTTGCCCCTCCTCCTTCCCGCTCCTCTTTCATAACCACTGGATTATTCAATCTGTGAGTCTGTTTCTGTTTTGCATATACATTCATTCGTATTGTTTTTTTAGATTCCCACGTATAAGTGACATCATTGTGTTTGTCTTTCTCTTTCTGGCTTATTTCACTAAGCACGATATTAACTACCAGCCTGTCGGTAGGCTTTCAGTGATAACAAAAGCCACTCACACCAAGGTTAGGGTAACTCTGTGGTGGTTACAGTCCAGAAATCTACAGGCACACAGTAGTGGAGCCAAACCCCAATACGGTTAAGTCCCCTACATATGAACGAGTTCCGTTCCTAGAGCGCGTTCATACGTCCAGTTTGTTCATAAGTCCAACGAAGTTAGCCTAGGTACCCAACTATCACAATCGGCTGTATAGTGCTGTACTGTAATAGGTTTGTAATACTTTTCACACAAATAATACATAAAAGACAAACAAACACAAGAAATAAAACATTTTTAATCTTACAGTACAGTACAGTACCTTGAAAAGTACAATAGCACAGTATTGATACAACAGCTGGCATCGAGTGAACAGACAAGAAGAGTTACTAACTGGAGGAGGGGGAGGAGGTGGGAGATGGTGGAGCTGAAGGATCGTCAACAATCGGAGACGGAGGGCGAGCTGCGGTTTCACTCATGCCATACGCGATTAGACATGCGAACGCACGTTCACATCTTTGAAAGTTCACAACTTGAAGGTTCATATGTAGGGGACTTACTGTAGACTTTCTTCTGTGATCATCCACTGCAGCAACCCTCTAGTAACTCCTGACACAGTAGAGCTGCTGGCCACAGACCCTGGATCCCTTTTGGGGGGTGAAATGCCTTTTCCTGGCTGTAGAAAGCAAATGCATGGTTCTTCTGATGTGTTCAGAGTGGCTTGAGACCCTGGCTTTAATAGGCAAGGTCTGTAGGTCTTGAGGCTCATATTCTCCCTTTCCTCATCTGGGTCACAATAGGGTGATGACAGGCATTAAAGCCTAGAGAGGATATAAAGGTCCATCATAATAAGGGTAGATTAGTGTATATCACAATGCCATGTGCCAAGAATGGAGGTGAAGTTTCTGTCTCAGCTCATTACTCTGAAATGCCATAAACTGGGGTCTGCTCTTCAGCCAGCTGGGTTTCTGAAGCCAGGTCATTAACGGATTGTAATCAAGCTGGACAGTTACTTTAAAATGTGGGCAAACAAGTCCAGAGGTAAGGAAATAAACCAGGATGAGTAGAATAACTTGAGCACACCCCCTTTGGCGGATCACAGAATGAGCTACACAGCAGAAAAACATTTTATGCCCGAGAACCTTAAAGTTTAACCCTAAAAAAAAAAGTGCTCAAAGAGTCTAGATATACTTTTGTTCTTTGTAAACAAAGTTATTTCTGAGTGATTTCCCTGAAGGTTGGCATTACCCTGCCTAAAGGTTTGTGGCCAACAGAAGTCTTTTGGGAAAAGTCTTTAGCCACTTTGACGTAGAAAGTCAACGGCTTTTCCGAAATGTGACAGGCTCGGAAACCCCAAACAGGTCTGAATGGAGTAGAGGGGTGAGAGAATCAATTCTCCCAGTCATTCTAGTAGTTTAAAATATTGTAAACTATCCTCCATCAGTGCCTTGAATCTTTTATTTTTCTTCCTTTAAGACAAAGCCACCTGTAATAATCCAGCAGACGTTACGATTAAAGCCCACGGAGAGGTCTGTTCATTTATCTGGGCTGTGGGTTCTATCAAGCATCCCTCAGTCATTTTCCATAGTCAGTAATTTTTTTTTTTTTTTTTTTAACCTGGCAATGATGTCAACTTCAGTAAGTTAAGATGCTATGCTCCCTTTGCTGTTTATGCTTCGGTGCCTTATTAAATGCACCAGCTAAACAGAAAATGCGGTATAAATATGTTTCATGAGTCATTTAAGGATTCAGCCAAGAGACATTGCAATTGACTTTTGAGTCCATTTTTAGAACAAACTCTTTCAAGACTCTCCTCAACGGGAATACTTCCCCCTGTACTAGAACTGACAAGGCTGTATGCATTACTTTATTTTGATACTGACATTTAAACAATAAAATAAAGCCATTTAAACAAATAGTAGTGCTTTAAGTGTCTGGGCTGTCAAGGCATCAAATTATATAACTTGGAAAAAATCAGAATTCATTGTTAATGGTATGCACTTAACACAAAGGGTCGCTGGAGTACTCACCAGATATATATTCAGCTACCACGTTGGAGCTAACAGGCTGTATTCCTTTAGATAGAATTGACTATATTCACTTAAATGGACTTGACTCAAGTACAATCACTGTATTCAAATGTCAAAAAAAAAAAAAAAGAGAGAAAGAGGATGTCACAGAGGGTCACAAATTATGTTGGATTTTGACAGATTGTCGCCCTGCTTTACAAGAGCGGTAACATCTCATTTGTCACCGTTTGATCTGTAAGTGCGGGAATGGGAGCGGAAGGCCCTCCATCTCCGCCACAATTTAATCGCTCTGAGGCCGACAGTGGTGGTGGGAGCCACCTGCCCGTGCACTGCACTGCTGATCTGTTTTAATTTAATCGTCCGTCAGCTGGATGAAAGCATAAATCGTCTCTCTTTGATCTGCAAATGGTGTGTTTTTGTAAAGCAGGGTGTGGAGTCAGGGAGAAAGGACTTCAAATTTAGTATAGCCTGGACATTGTGGCCCTATGGAGACACCAGAAGTGATATTTTACTGTCCAGGAGTTGCAAACCAAGAAAAGACTCTCTTGGGAAACTTGTGACAGAGCAGGGAAAATAGCAAAAGGAAACCTATTTGGGTTAAGAGGCTAACAATGTAATGAAAACTTATGAGTGTAATGAGATATCGTTCTTAGAAAACAAAAAGCAATTCTCCCATTCATATCTATCATCTTTTCTTAAATTTATTTTTTTATCGAAGTATAGTTGATTTACCGTGTCGTGTTAGTTTCAGGCGTATAGCAAAGTGATTCAGTTTTACATATATATGTATGTGTATATATATATATATATAATTTTTCAGATTCTTTTATAGGTTATTACAAAGTATCGAGTGTCATTCCCATATCTTTCATCTTTTAAACAACATTTTGTTGTTGTTAGTGTTGGAACTTTGGCTGCAAGAGAAACAACAGAGGAGAAGGTTAAAGGAGTTTTTTTATATTACCACTGTGAACGGTTAGCATTTTTTTATTTTATTATTTTTATTAAACCACAGTTGATTTACAATATTGTGTTAGTTTCAGGTGTGAATGGGCAGCATTATTAATGCCACCTGAAGTTTCCTGAGGATGATGTGAACAGTAAAAGATGATTTTGTTAAGATTGCGATGTGGAAAGAGGCATGCACTTTTAAATCAAATAAGTGATGTGATCATTGAACACAATAAATGTTACGTCAAAATAGTTTTTATGAGCCTTTAAGTGGCCTCACAGACAAACATTTTAAGGTGCTTTCCGTGTCATTTCATAGTCTTTTTCCCAGAATCACAAATAATACATTTTTATAAATAAAAAGGAAACACTTTATAGCACTTCTGCCAAAAGTAAATTGGGTAATGAAGAATTGTCAAAAACACATTCAGTGTCTTGTTTTTAAAACAATAACTTCTTACTGCAGAGATCAAAGCAATAACGCAGGGTTTTATAACCCTGAGTATAAACACTTCCACCATTACAAGATGTTACCATTCTAATAGTGTTTTTATGACTGCTGTAAACAGAAACTTGGGGGCATGCTGCACATTTTTATATAAAAATTTTCCAATATTTTTTAAAAATAATAACCAAAATATTTCTAAAGAAGAATCCATTTTGGTAAAAATCCCCAGGAGTAACCCAGAAATTTCCAAAAGACTTCCCCCAGTCCACAGAGAATCACTCCACAAACCAAAGAAAAATTCCCCCTGAAATTCCTTTAGGATCCCATGGAAAGCAGAAACAATTTACAGTTCAATTCGAAAAACTCCAAATGTCTTCACTGGCAATGGTTCTCATAAAATTACCAGCAGAGGAGAAGGGCCCTGAAGGCCAGCTGAGTCATCCTGCTTACTCTGGCCCATGTATTCAGTTGGCTTTCTCCTTCCATAATTCCCATTAATGGCTTTTCTAAGCATTATTTGCATAGGAAGCATAAAGGTGTCTCTGCCGCGTCCATTTCTTAAGTTATTCCGCTGTGAGGCCGCAGGCTCAGGGGTAAACATAGCTGAGCTTTTAGGTTCAATAAGTCCCACAAAGCAGTTTTGGAAGAACCTGAATTTTTATAATGGGATTCTGAGGAGTGTCAAGTAAATTGTGATTGTGACACTAGTGTTAGTGTGAGGGAAACGAGAGAGCAGAGTATTACAGATTCTTCCCGCCTTGTAGAGCTAAGCTCTGCTGATGTATTTGGGCCCAGGACAGGCTACAGAGAAGAGGGAAGGGAAAGAGGTAAGGAGAAGAAGGAGGTAGAAGAAAGAGGAATGGAGAAAAGAAGATAAAGGGTGTTGTGTTACGTTGTGTACGTATTTCGGGAAGTGATGTAGGGCCACCAACAAGTGCCCTTAGGTGCCCTTTACTGTAACTCAAGATGTCTACTCTTCTGCTTCCATTTTACAGCACCTTAGAATGGAATCAGTTCCTCAAAGGCAAGTCCTTCCTTCTTTCTTTCTTCCCTTCCTTCCTTCTCCCTTCCTTTCTTTTCAAGCAAGAGTAAATATTCAGAGCATCAAGTACATAGACTACTGTCATCAGACACCTCCTGGCATTCGTCTTTTCCTAACCCCCTCCATCTCTTCAGTTACTAAGCCTATTGGATTCTACGTACAGAAGATCCTTTGACTGCATCTCTTTCTACTCATCCCCCCTTGCCACTGTATTCTTTTCGTTTGTATTTTTTTTCCTCTGAGCCACGGGGCATGAGGGATCTTAGTTCCCTGACCAAGGATCAGACCCCTGCCTGCTGCAGTGGAAGCACAGAGTCTTAACCACTGGACCACCAGGGAAGTGTCCCCTTGCTGCTACTTTAGTGTAGATTGTTTTCCTTTGTCACCCGGGCTATGAAGTAATCTCCATTGGTCTATGTGTCTACGGTGCCTTCTGCTCTGGACTTTCGCACCGCACAGAATAAAGTCCAAACTCCCTACCAGTTGTCTAAGCGGCCATTCACACTTAGAACCTAATTGATCTCCCTGGCCTCCTTCAGGTGCTGTATGTTTTAGCCACCCTCCTTTCTCACGACTGCTGGCACGTAGCAGGCTTTCCATGCCTCCGTGTCTCTGCTTATTCATTCTCTCAACCTGGAGTGCCCTTCTCACCTGTGTCTGCCTAGAGAAATTCAACACGTCTGAAAGAAATCACTTCCATTTTGTGAAGACTTTCTGAATCCTCTGGCAGAATTGTTTCTTGCTCTACATTCCCATAGCTTTGTTTTTTTGTTTTTTTTTTTTTACATATCTCTAGTGTAGTGCAAAATATATTAGAGTGAGGTATTAAAAAGAGTCCCCCAGTGGATTCTGGGCCCTTGAAGGCAGGCAATAAGTTTTATTCTCGTCTGACCCCTTCCTGCCCCTAAACCCAGCATAGTATTTGTGACCTGAGTCCATTTTCCATCAGTATTGATGATAAACTCATTGGCAAGGGTTATTCCAGGAAGTTTCTTTGGAGGCTTAACTTGAATTGTGTGTGTGTGTGTGTGTGTGTGTGTGTGTGTGTGTTTATAGGTGCATTATATTTGTTAGTAGGCTTAATATTTATATATACTCATGAGATTTTATCTCTAGTGACTAGGCTAGGCTCTTTATACCAGTTGAATTGACCCTTCAGGCTAGTCTAAGAGAATCTGGCGATTGATTTCTGTGATAAGGAAACTCAAGGAAGAGAGAGACAGAGAGAAAGAAGAACCTACCATTTATATTAAAGACCTACTGTGTGCCAAACTTGGTCCTAGGTGCTTTTTATAATCTTAGTTATATCCCTCAGAGGCAGTAAAACAGCTAGATCCCAGTTCTACTGCTTTTGTTTGAGAAGACCTGGGCATTTACATAGCCACTATGTGCTCTGTTGCCTTTGCTTTTTTCCTCATAGGATTGGTGTAAGGAATAAGTAAATGTAAAGATCTTAAGACAATGCTTTGCACCTGATAAGTACTCAGTACTGTAAACAGATTGTGTGTGTGTGTGTGTGTGTGTGTGTGTGTATTTCAGCAGCACTTACTACCCTCATATCCTTAGAGATAGAGTGTTTGGGTATCCTGCCCAAAGTCACATAGATAGTAAGTGTCAGAGCTGGACAGGGAGTGGTGGGAACCAAATGCACCCCTTTAGGCACTTACAGCACACCTCCCTCTCCAGCATTCATGTTGAGAGCCTGTCCTAATCATTAGTAAAGAGATGCAGAAGAAAAACAAATTAACATGGTCTTATCATGCTGTAGCTAAATCAAATGGAGAAAAAAAAATACTCCTCTAAATATCCTTTAAATGCCTTCAAGGCCCCATAAGCTACATTGACTTAACTTACTACAGAGATGGGGGTAAATTAGGCAAGGATAAAGTTGGTTCCCGATGGGGATCTGTAAACCTGTATTTTTCTAAACTCAATGGTGAATCCTGCCAACAACTGGAATTCTGGTTTGGGCGATGGCAGCATCTTTAGGATCATTTTGGAACCTGGAGCAAAAGAAAATATACACATTGAATTTTGTACAATTATGTAGACTTCAAGGGCATTTGATGTTTTTAAAGATTCTAAGTCTATTTTAATAACATATTTCTGTTGCTAAGTGTGTGACCTTTACATTGAAGGCGCACCTACTGTTGTACATTCTGCTCTGTACCAAATACTGTTTAGGGAAATAAATGAGGGCTAGGCCCTTCTGTGACAGTGAACTTCACTTTCGTGGAGACTGATCACTCTTGAGAGGTGATAAATGCTGGTGGAAAGGTACAGTAAGCCATCATATATTAAATATGGAAAAGTACTTTTAAGTAGTACTGAAACGTGCAGAATATAACCTGACAGCCACCACCAAATAGAATTGTGGGCCCAGATTTTGTTTGACAGAATTAGCGGCTAATGAAGATTTTGACAGGAAATGCCGGCATACACAACATACCACGTTAGCTACTGTATCAATAATAAGGTTATTTTTAGATTTGTGTCTCCTATCTTTTCATGACAGATTATTTTAAGAAAAAAGTAGGCTTGTTACTTCTAAAATGGATTTCAGTGAAGATTATTTCCTGAATCCCAGAGTATTCTGTTTTATTGAATCTGATTAAAAGCATTAGGGATCCTATTTGACATTTTTTCACAAAACAGATTTTGCGAGAACATGAAAACCTCAGTTGTTGTTTTTGTGATTTCTGGATCGAACTAAGAATGTAGGAGTGTCAGAGTCTGCACCCACCGGTGGGGGGGTCAGGACTCTGCAGCAGAAGCTGTGTCAAGGGTGAAGCGCAGTCTCCCAGGTAGATGCCATCAAAGGTTCCCTAGAGACAGGTACACAGTAAGTGTTGGCTTCCTTGAGAAAAGATCTGTGTTCTCCTCATTTGATGTTTGTGTGCAGGCATTGTGCTGGGCTTTAAATATACAACAGCAAACAAAAGCCAGTATGATCCAGTTTCTGAAAAGAAGTTTATAATCTGATGCATAATAAGCTCAGTTGTAAGTGTAACTGAAACTTCTAGGTAGCAGAGTAGATGGTGGTAGATTAACAAGCAAAGCTTGTTTGAACATCTCATGTTCTATACATTACAAACACCCGTTTGTGATAGATTTATCACAAGGAGGTAGCTTTCATTGGAGATTCTAGAATGCAAAAGAGAAGGTGAAAGAAAATTCAAAACCAATAACTAGGAAAGATATTCCAGTCCTGGAAATTCCTCTGAGCCATGCAGAGGACATCTATGTTATTTGTTTGTGTAACTCTCAGAAGATACAGTCCCTCCTGTGTTTGCTTTGGTTTGGTTTGGTTTCCTAGAGTATTCTGGATATTACTAATTTCAGAGGTGTTTTGTGGACTAGAGGAAATTGGTAAAGGTGTTTTGTAACAAGGTGCAATCTGATCGCTTCATTAGATTTTAATAATATGCTTGGTGATTTCTGCTATTTTAAATGAGCTCCAATCCCCATTGAACCATCAGACTTGGGAACTGGGTAACTGTGTCTGTGGTTGGGAGACAGGTTAAGCTAAAGGTGACAGCTCATCAGTTGTAGAGCCAAATATAGAACACTGGCTTCTGAGTTCAGTGTCTGGGCCCTAGACACAAGGGCCTGGTAATGTTGTCCAGCCCCACCGTTTCTGTGAATTGAACCCTAAGAAGGTCTTAGGATGTCTAAAAATATCTTCCTTTTCTCTCTTGACACTTAGAGGAAATCTACTTCATAATCCCCTCAGAAAGAGGACTGAAATATATTTATGACCTGAATGCCTATATTAAATATTTGCCCTAAAAGCAATGAGACCAGAGCAACTATGCATATATGAAATACGCATTGTTTCAGGAGAACATTTTCAGAATCTGCAGTCATGACAAAAGCAATAAAGGAGGATAATATTTAAGTTGATAAAAGATGCAAACATGGCTTTATTGGGTTTCTAAATTCAAATTAAAAGAATAAATATTTCATCAGTGATACTAATTAAAGATTGGTCAAAGATTTGTCTGTGTCTCCTATAGCAAATACCAATCAGAACTGATTAAGAGAAGTAACATTTACTGGACTGCTCAGTTCATATTACTATGAAGTCCGTTTTACTGAGTAATGGTTATTTGATTATAACTTGATTTTCAGATGACATTAGTACTCCATGCCATTTTGCTCTTTCCACAGAGTTAAGTTTGGATCTGGGCATGGGGGTAATAATGCTTTGGGATGATTAATTCTATAAGCTGGGGTTATAGTGGTTTTGTGTGGTTGGTTATGTGTGGTTTTAGTGTCTTCATTTGGTGCCATCGTTGCTTTTAAAAAAGCCAATTTAAAAATTGATTGAAAGGACTCTGATATTCAAGCACTTAGCATTTGATTATCATAGTCACATGTTTCTTTTCCATTTTGTTTAAATATTTATATGTCTCATTAGATGCAAGATTCTGATAAAATAGTTTGTGCACTCAGTAATAAGGGCTATTGCGGAAATAGAGAATGGAGAAGATAATGTAAAGTTAAGGCCATGGTCACTGGCTTGGGTCTCCTTTATATCAGAATGGGTAGGGTCCAGGGGTTGGTCTTTCAGAAGTAGGTGTGAATATGTACACATAGGGTTTATGTTGTACCTTCTTTCTGTCCAGTTTCATTCTTCAGATTTTGAAGCATGTAAATTGCCCGGAAACCATCCGCTCTGTCCACCTTTCCAGACCACTGTGTTTGCTCTAGATTTCCTTACTTCTTTGCTTTGTAAGAAAGACGGATGCAAAACATGTTTTTGCTTGTCCACATAATAAATGTAAACAAGTGACTCAGAGGTCACCATGATGTAGCCTCATGTCAACCTTTGTCGCCAGTTTTTTCTCTATCTAACTCCACTTTTCTCAAGGTCAGTGTCATGGGCAGGTGGGGATGTGATCAGCGTTGAGTTGGGACGGTCTTTAACCCTCTCAGGAGTCCACATGTGATCAGAATAGACTAGAGATTTCCTTTATGCTCTCTAGGTAACATGCTTTCACGAATGTAGAAATTCTTTACAGTTTCCTAAGGACAACAAAACCATTATGGATTCAGTGGCTACCGTATAACGAGAGAGTTCTCTCTGAACAACCTCTTTCAAAGAAAATCTACAGAACCATCTGTGGATTTATCTAATGACAAATTCTCTTTCTCTGTTAACCAGATGGAAAGTACTAGAGCACTGTGACAGCTCTTCCTTCCCCCTCAACAGTTGGGCTGTGTGTGCACGTAGACACATGTCTACTTGCAGCTGTTTTTGTGAGCAAATCTATGAAACAATGAAAGAGTTAAAACAATTCTCCGGGCTTCCCTGGTGGCTCAGTGGTTGAGAGTCCGCCTGCCGATGCAGGGGACACGGGTTCGTGCCCCGGTCCGGGAGGATCCCACGTGCCGCGGAGCGGCTGGGCCCGTGAGCCATGGCCGCTGAGCCTGCGCGTCCGGAGCCTGTGCTTGGCAACAGGAGAGGCCATAACAGTGAGAGGCCCACGTACTGCAAAAAAAACCCCAAAAAAACCCCCACAATTCTCCAGATGCCCAGTGCTTGCTGCTTCCATTCTGTATGTATGTGTTACATACCAGGTACATTAAACGTCACATTTAAATGTCAAATGAGTTAAATACACCTTTGCTTTCAAATAAGTGACTGATTTTTGTTCCTCTCATGTTAATATTAATATTATGGAATCCTGGAGCCTGGCATTCCTTGCTGACTATCTGATAATTGGGTTGGTGGGGGAGGACGGAGGGTCATCTTGTTTAGCTTATCTCCGCAAGAGAAAGAGGGGCCCATAATAAGGGAAAGCGGCAATAAAATGGTAACAAAAAAATTGAAAAGAAGATTTAATCTCTGGCCCATTTGAAACATATCCCAGGGAATCCATAGAGAAAAAGATAAAGTGTGACTATGAGTAAGTCAACTAAACACATTACACTGTGAGAGCCAATGGAGTTAGTCCATTGTACATGTTTAATTTCCTATTAGTCTCTGGCGTTTACTACCACGCCTGAGTTGGGGCATCTGTAAATTCAGTTAAATACAGTGCATTGTCTAAACATATCACAGCTCCAATCAGTCACCCCAGCTGCTGATAAGAAGCCTCTTGTATTATTGAATCTACAATGGAGAGGCTCTGCAGGCACCAAGATAACAGCTAGGTATTTCACTTTTAAGTATGGAAAGAAAGGAAAAATAAAAAGGAACCTAGCTGCTTGCCTTTGCTTTTACAGCTCTGACATTTATTACCACGCTCAGATTTGCTATACACTAGTGATGCGATTTTGGTTTCGGATGTATTATGTCTTTCTTTGGTTTTAACTTAAACTCTGTGAATCAAAGAGCAAGGAGGAGAGCAGGGGCAGCCAAGCAGTACAAACAAACGAGGAGATCAGCTTTTCCCTTCCTATGACAATAGCAGCAGCTTCTTCAGAAGATGTTTTTGTGTTTTGTTTTGTTTCATTTTTTTTTAATCTGAGCTCTCTTTATTGAGTCGTGCTTTTCTTCCAGGCTGGGTACATAAGGATGAAACCCAGTCTTTCCCTTACTTTTCTTTTTCACAGTTTCATTGAAATTTTTATTAGAGGTCCTCTAATGATTGATCTCAGAAAGCAAATCGCTTTGACCCTCATGAACTAGAGGGCAAGTCTGTGCATAATCTAGCAAACGCCTTTCCCAAGTTCCACATACGATTTTTCGTTCCTGTTGTTATTATTATTTTATTTAGTCTTTATATTATGTTACTTATACCAATATCTTTCCACTTTGGGTGACAGTATAGATATATAGAAATGATCTTAGATATAATGCTGTCTTTCATTTTAAGCACTTCTTTTGCAAGGGAGATGGGAATGGTGCCTCTCACTCCTGAGAAATATTCATATACCATTTTCTAAAATCGTATTCAGATACTGGCTATTATGTTGTGTGGAAATCACAATAATACCCGGTTTTTTTGTTTGCTTGTTTTTTGCGGTACGCGGGCCTCTCACTGTTGTGGCCTCTCCCGTTGCAGCACAGGCCCCAGAAGCACAGGCCCAGCAGCCACGGCCCACGGGCCCAGCCGCTCCGCGGCATGTGGGATCCTCCCGGACCGGGGCACGAACCCGCGTCCCCTGAATCGGCAGGCGGACTCTCAACCACTGCGCCACCAGGGAAGCCCAATAATACCTGTTTTGCACTTTGTTTTTTAACAGAATGATTGATAATCTTTTGCAAACTGCACCATATGTCCAACGTTCACATATTTGTGAAAGTACGAATCGCGTTGCCTTCATTTGATTTTATGAGTTTATATTTCCTTTTTCCCAAACAGATGTTTTACTACAGCTGCTATTTGTTTAGTAAATTGGTTCACAGGCAATAGTTCTGTTTTCATATAACATGAAGGATCTGACCAAAAACATTGATGGGAAAAAAAAGAAAAGGAAGAAGAAGAAGAAGAAAAGAACAAGTAACTTCTTTATCAAGTTCCAGTTTGAGCTTTGTTTCTTGGTTACGTTCTTTTGGCCTAGTTTTGTGCCACGCTTCTCTTTACAATAGCAGCCTCATTGTACACACATATCCATCCGCACCTCACATACAGGCATCTCCCCCCGCCCTTCCATCCACCTGTCCACCTGGTAACAAGCCAAAGCAGCCCTAAGGCCGCAGGGGTAGGGTTTCAGTATATTCCAAAGATGTAGTCATCCTGCACAAAAACACCACCGTGTCTTTGGTGACAACAGTGATATAATTTGCCTTTTTAAAGTTAAAGGGTCAAGAGTAAGGGTTTAAATCAAGGAGCAACAGCTAAATATTTTAGGTGATACAGGCCACGGAAAGGAATGTAAATGTGGAAGTTAGCGGGTGAACGCTAGGTATTAGAAACAGATTATTGGCTCATGAAAGTGACCCGATCCCTTTCTAATGCCCCAGGATGCACTTCTATAGAAAGCTTACTGTTTCTTAGAGATGAGGTTGATGATCCAGTTATGAAAACCTGCTTAAGCCTAGTGCCCTTTATCAAGCCATTGTCTCTCAGCTCTAAACCCACTCTTTTGTGTGTGTGTGATGCAGCGACTGGGATTCTAGGCAGGAGGAGAGAGAAGAAATTGGATCTTTATGTTTTCTTCCTGTTGACTTGTTCCTGACAGTGCCATCCCATCAAAGACCCTTTGCCCTGGCATTGACAGTTGGCTCCGTTTCTAACTCTTTCTGGCACTCCCGCTCAAGCCCCATTAGCATAAGCTCAAAGGTCTGAGTCTTGGTCCAATGGGGACCTCTTTGCTGGGCTTCCAGATTCTGATAGTACTGAATCCTCCTTGTGTTCCCACGATTTCCAGAAGCTTCCTGCAGTTAGGATCTCTGCCCTATTTTTGCTCTTGCAGTTCTCCAACACCCTTTGAACCAATCTTTCGTATTAAATTCTCCCTGTTGAAATGCCTAGTATGGTTTCTGTCTTCCCATCTGGACTCTTGACAAAGGTAGAACAACAATTTCCTCCTTTATATGCATTATTTCTCTTAATGTCACATCCTCATTTCCTCAGTGGGTGGTAGAATTTGTAACTAAAATGGTATGGCATAAATTACAGAATTTTCTGTTTTCTTTATTGGAAATCTCAGAGTTTTATAGAAGCATTTGAAAATTACTGAGATCGCTGAATCACTGTGCTTGCGTTTCATTTCTTATATGTCTGTGACTTAAACTGATTTTCAGCCAGTGATCTTTTGTGGAGTATTCACAGGCTCCTTAGCATTCAGTTGTGTCTTTTTATGGTGAGGATTAAATAGAAATCTATCTTTATCCAGCAAGTAGTCAAACCAGATAAAGCAGATTGGTAAATAAAGTTATAACAAATATTTGCAAACTACTTCAGTGAAAATTAGGGTCGATTCATGGATTGTGTCAGTCTTTTAAGATACATTTTGAAAAAGTTTGTGTAGAATGTGGGCTTTGAGTTACATGCTAAAGTAAGCAGAGGAGTTTAGTGTGAAAAATGAACAAGAGGAACTATTAATGAAAATTAAATGATATTTAAGAACTACCTAGATTAATTTCCTTTAAAAATGTCATCAGTATATACAATGATTAAAATGGGATTTTAAGTGATATCAAATATAAAAGCAAGACATTAATGTGGTTATTCTGATTAATATAGATAGCGGCTAAATTCAGTAATGCAAAAAGATAGTGCTTTGAAATCTTTATTATCAGATTTTGCTTTCTGTAGCAACCAAATTAAAGATTATCTCCACCTATTGTTTTCTTTTGTGCTATATAGATGTAGTTTAACACCATTATGATACAGCTGAAAAATTATTTTGTCTTCATTTTCTTCATGTGTACAATGAAAACAGTGTCAGATTATTGATCAGTTACTAAAGACAAATTTAAATTTACAGCAAGTTTACATTTATTTCCTGAACCTTGAACATGAGGAAATCATTTCAGTGTCCTGTTAAGCTGGGAAGATATTGCTCAGCTAGGTAATTCATTGGATCCTCATTTTGATAACTTGGTTCATCTAGACTGTCAGAGAAATTCTTGCGCAATTTTAGAATAATCCCTGCAGAACTTCTCTCCATTGCACTGAATCAGCAATCCACTTGGGAGCGTTTAACCTAGAATAGATAATCCAGAGACGCCTGGCATTAAAATGGCCACAGTGTTCCGGGTCAGGGTAGGGATTAGTCGGACACAATGGTTCATGGAAAAATTTTATTAGCACCTGTTATAGTTGGCCCTAGTTCTGATTTTCTTATCCCAGCCTTCTTGTTTGAAAAGTGCAAAGATTATGTTTGGTGTTGAAGAATATTTGCTTTCACAAGCCAAATTTTATTTTTTGCATTATGTTTCATCACAAAAGCTGGTATGTACCTAGAATAGTCACAAGTCTTGGCAGGCTCACGACAAGCGAGGTAGGGTCTGTGAACGTTTAGACTCCTCGGGAAAATGTAATGGAAGAGGAATCACATGTATGGCATGGCCAGGCGCTCCTCATCCTCTCCACTAATCATTACCAAATCCCTGCGGATGTCAAAGGCTCATTCAAGCCAGCGCTTTCTGTGGTAACGCAGATAACAGCCTTCACTGTGTGTGAAACAATGACTCTATTTGAAAGCACCAGGAGTTTAAGCAAGACGCAAAAAGACTAAGACCGATTCAGACATTTTCATACTGTTTATCTTATGTTTACTTACTAGCTGTGTGACCTTAGGTAAGTCATTCACCCATTTTGAGCCTTCATTTATTTCTTTGTTAAAGAAGGGCCCAAGGGCCCGTTTCAGTTGTAAGGGCTTTGCATAGATTTCAGTTTTCAAAAAAATTGTGCGGGGCACTGAATTTTGTTCTAGAATTTTATGGAGTCTGCAACAGAAAGTCTGGCAGATTCATAGTAGCTAAGGAGCCATATAACATGATACTTTTTTGGGGTGGTGGGTCATGGACGCAAGTCACTTCTTTCTGTGTCTTTATTTTCCCTTCTAAATCGTAGGTAATAATATCTGCCTCCTGTTGTGGTGAGTAATGAAATAATTTTCCAACCTGGGGGCAAGGGGGGTGTGGGCACAGCTATGACAAGGGACATGGGAAACGAGCCACTGAAGAGAAAGCGGCTGCAAAGTGCCGACTTGCAGTAAACCTATAACTCCCAGACCCACCACATCCTCGCCCTAAAGAAAAGTCCATCCTTGCTTATTCCATTTGAAGCCGTGCTTCTCTGTCAGAACCCAAACAAGTCATGAGAATGAATACTGTTGAGTAAATGTTTTCAGTCACAGACCCCCTTGTTTCCCCATAACACTCGAGATGTGTTCCTTATAGTTTTGGTCTCCAGCGTTTCTGTTTTGCCTCTAAGATCCCCTCCTTCCCTGTTCTGCGTCTCTGTTTTGGCTCCTGATGCGGTGGCTCCGAGGCGGCCCGGACGGACGCACGTGTGCGGAGCGAGGCCCCAGGGCGGCGGCGGCGGCGGCGGCGGGGTGCGCGGGCTGCCGGCCAGGACTCCTTCCCCGGGCGGCCCCTCCACCCAGCAGAGCCCCTGGCCCCGCGCCCATCCGGGGCGCGCCGACAGCCTGCGGGGGGCCGGGGGGCGGTGGGGGGCGAGGCCGAGCTGGCCGTCGGAGCCGAGCATGCCCCGCCCGCATCTGCAGCCGCTGCGTCCCGCCTCCCGCCTCCCGCCTCCGCCGGCCGGCGTGGGAGGCCTCTGCGAAGCCCTCAGCGACCTCCGCGAGTCAGATCCCAGCGGAGGACTGGGGAGGAATGCAGAAGCGGCTTTTTCTCCCTCGTCGTTGGAGAGGCTCTTCTGTCTTTAACAATCTGCGCCCCGAAGGGAAAGCTTGCAGTGAATATAGCCGTCCAAGAAACAGGATGCATCCCGGGTGCAACCAGAACGCCTCCGTTCTGTTTTCTGAGACCTGCCTGAAGGCCATTCGTTCTGTGTTGGTTACTCTGGACGTGCATACATTTAAACAATTGAATTAAATAAGGAACTCTAGCTGAAAGTGACATGATCCTTTATTCTAAAGTTCTTTCACGGGACTTGGCGTAACATCAGTAATCCCATAGACCCCAAAAGTAGATTTTGCGGAGAGAATTCTTTTTTTTTTTTTTTTTTTAAATAGACATTTTTTTAAAGTAGTTTTAGGTTCACAGCAAAATCGAGTGGAAGGCACAGAGTTCCCATATGTTCCCTCCCCCGCTATCACCACCCGGCACAGCAGTGATATATTTGTTACGATAGACCTACGCTGA
Source organism: Kogia breviceps (assembly GCF_026419965.1). Taxonomy (NCBI): domain Eukaryota; kingdom Metazoa; phylum Chordata; class Mammalia; order Artiodactyla; family Physeteridae; genus Kogia; species Kogia breviceps. Next base: position 14,787,035 of record NC_081310.1, on the reverse strand, counting down.
CACACACTGACACATCACGATCACCCAAAGTTCATACTGGCATTGGGGTTCATGCTTGGGGTTCCCTGGGTTTATCTACCGTTCCAGTATCACACAGAATAGTTTCACTGCCCTAAAAACCTCTGTGTTTCACCCACTGACTCCCTCCTCCTTAATCCCTGGCCCAAGGTAGATATTTTAAAGTAACAGAGAAGAAGTTTCTCCCTAATTAGTTGTTTTCCTTATGGGCTTCTTCTGCCTCGTAGAGAAGACAGTGTAGCGTGAAGCGTTCTTTCACGAGTTAGGTTTGGTTAACAGGGACTTGTAGTGTGTGTGTGTGTGACTTCCTAATCCCGCTTCTGCTTGGGGGGCACCTTCAGCCCGACCAGTGTTAATTAAGAGGGAAATGCTCGTATTATTTTGGTACACTGATTACAGGCAAAGCCTAAGTAGAAGTCATTTTGGGTTCCCAAGGGATTTCAGTGTTAAAAATGCATAGGGTACCTTTTCCTTTTCTTTCTTCTTCTTTCTTTTTTTTCCCTTTAATTCTCCTCCTCTATGAACTCCAGATAAGCAGCAGACCCGAGCCAGATTTCATTACTATCACGCACTCTTCATGGTCATCTTTTAATATTTGAAAGGATCATTTGTTAACTGGAAATGGTCAATTTTTTTTTCTTTGGCTTTTGAAATATAATTTTCAATTTTTAATTTGATTCATTTAGATGAAATCATTAATCAGGGTTGAAACTGAGTTAATTTTCTGGAAAATAAATGAGGTTGTTAGAGTGAACATTATTAAGTGGGCTCTTTGTAAGAAAGGGATAATAGCTGAAAATATGGAATACTTGGAGAACTGTAGCATGTGGGGAAAAATCGAAAGGATTTTTTTTTCCTTGTTAAGTGCAATAATTCATTTTAAAAATGAGTTAGATCCGAGGATTTTCAGCATTAAGCATTATAAACACTGCCCATTAATTATATTGGAATTTGTAAATAGCAAAGTTTTAAGAAATTGTGAGGAAGGTACACCATGTTAAGTTCTCTTTCTTGTTGTGAGATGTTAAGACCGTGTAAGTTCTAATGTGCTCCTTCTTTCTTTAAAAATGCCTAATGAACCAATACTAGCGTCCATATACTTCATCTCTTATTTTTCTTTTCAGATATTAAAAACCTTTGATTGTGGTCTTATTGTAAAATAAATCAGAAAGAATTCACTGGGAACCATTATAATAAACCTAATAAGTTTAGTTCCCCAGCGCTTCCTTCGTGAGCTGGTTCAGAATCAGTCTCTTCTGGGTAGTCTTCCTTTCTTAACCCCATATCGCTATATTCATCACTCTCTCCTGAATTCCCACATCTCCATAGCACTCAAGGATTTAGCTTATAACATATTATTTTCAGCATTGACTATCTGTTGGCTTTTTAATTGTTGTCATATTATTTCCTCTATGTATGTTTTGTCTCTTTGAACTATAGCTTAAAAACTTCGTGTCAGAAAGTGGACATGCCATGAGTTCTTCTTTGCACACAGAGGTCATTGAATTAGTTCTTTTTGACGGATCCACTCAGTGAATTACGGGAAAGTGAGAGGGGCTTTAAGGGTCTAGCTTGGAAGGAGATCCAGGCCCCGGACTGTATGAGGCCTCTTTTTTTCCATTGCAACCTGCATCAGATTTTGGCCATTGAGGAAGGAAGCCTATTTCACTAGCTTACTGTGGGGCACAGATGGTGAGCAAAACACCCTACCCAAGAAAACGAAGAAAGTGAAAATGATTTGGCCAGACATCCAGCTACCACAATTCACCATTTAAGTGAGATGCCGGTCACGGGAGAATTCATTGCTCGTGGTTGCTTCTAATGGTTGTCTTCAGGTTTTATACTGTGGGTTTTCAATATGAGCAATTTATTTTAGGGCTTTCAGTTGAATGTTCTATGGAGAGAAGTTCCCATTCATGTGACTCTAGAGATTTTTATTGGCGCTTCCTTGAATGCCGTTACTACCTATTCGTGGGACGTATGTAGTTATGCGCAAATACCTTCCTTGACCTTTTCTTCCTTACGTTCCTTCTAGGGTCTAGCTCATGCTTTTATTAGAAAACAAACATTACACAGCTGTAATTATTTATCTGTATACCTGCCTCAGAGCCTGGCACATAATAAGCACTTTTTACATATTTGAATACATTGAATTGGGCGAATATAATGAGGCAGACAGATAAAACCAATCCCTTTTAGGAAAAAGTAGGAAATTAAATGTGTTCCACATATTATTATTATTATTCTTAGATGGGGCCAGTTTAAAAGTTTTAGAAACATTATTATTCTTCTTAGATGGGGCAAGTTTAAACATTTTAGAAATACATCAGTGAAGATCTTCCTGCTGGCCAGCAGCTCTTACCTTTAGACAAACATGGTAGATATCCAAGGGACCAAAAAAGCCAGGTATATTCTTAATTAGTTAACATGTCCCCCTCTGGTATTTGCAATACATTTAACCCTAGGAATTATATAGCCTTAGTACTCAGGATACCATGGCCAGATCAGATTTGGCCCAAGTCACATTGTACACAGATGCAAACATATGCCACTGATTGCAAAAAAATTAAATTTGGTTACTGTTTGGATGAGGAAGCCTAAGCTGCGATTCACTTATTTCGGAATTGACTGCATTGTGACGGTTTAGCCATCTGTGCCACAAGTTCAGCTCACGTATACTTGCAGAGGCATTGATATTGGCTAGTGGTGGTGGCCAGAGTGGATGCAAATGTTTAATGTTCACAAACAGAAAGCGGTTTCGAGGTAGCTGCTCCGTCCCCCTCCCTCCCTTCCCGCCCAAATCTTACTTCATTGTAAAATAGAAGTGAGGCTAGTGGAGGAATATAATGGCTCAGCTTTAAGGTTCTTATTCCAAGGGAGGCTGCCTAGGTCAGTTTCAATCCCTTTCAAACATCCTCATCTGACTTTGAAGACAGAGCATCGCCCCCTCCATCTCTGAATCTGGGCAGTGGCCCTTCTTGTTTTCACGCACTGAAAATAAAGTGTTCACGTGAGCTCATTTACTGAGAGTGGAGTTGGCGGTCTTATCAGGGGAGGAAAAAGGAGCTCTGAAGATGAAAAGCTCTCGTGGTGACAGAAGTCTTTATGACTTCGGGCAGTAGTGGAATGCGGTGTACACAGGGTAAAGTGACGGCTACCTAGAGCATTTAGGGAAAACTAGAGCAGTAATCGTGTTTTATGTTGTTCCTCATCTGACTTTCTTCGTGAGTCAGTTGACCCCAGGGATGGGGCTTGTAAAGGTTGGAAGCAATGCAAGAACGTGTGTTCTTCTCCAGAGGAAACAGACCTGCGGGTAATCCCTGATTGCTGTTTGAATTGGCTTTGGGCAGCGTGCGTCAAAATAATGCATATGAAACATGGCAACAAACCCTTGTCTTTCCCCGACACTACTAAAACACCTAACTTGTTACAGATTTTTTTTTTAATGTTCTCCCATGTTTCTACCAAAATTATGCAGAGAAAAAATGCTATTGATGCTTTGTATAATTGTTTTGATAATCTGGTGTTGCAGAAAATAAAATCGTCACTTGATCTCAAGGGCTTTGAGGCAGATTAAGCAGAAAGTCAGCATTCTAAGAAATTTGAAGTTGGGGAAAAACAGCCAGGAATGCCATCTGCTTTTTCACTGAGTTGTACCTGAACAGACAGCTAATTAGGCTCTCTCGAAATTTATTTGTCTCCAGAAATAGAGGAAAGGTACTAAAAGCATACCAGAAATGAAATCTGTGCTGCACCCTTCCCAAGAAATTGACATTTTATGCGTTTGACATTTGACATCTGATACTAGCAGTTTATTTTTTAAGTTATTTGAAATTTAGTTTTCTGAAATAAACAGGTGCTTACTATCCATGCTTCTCCACAAATTTTCAGAATGTATTTTATCAGGTGAAAAAATAAATAAGGCCAATTATGATTGATTATGTTAGACTAGCAATTGTGCCGAATTGGAGTTTCCTCTTTCTATAGGTATCATGGCCCTGTCATTTTTGAGCTAACCTGAGTTCCTAAAGTAATGAGAGCTGAGTGCCATGAGAATTTTAGACATCAAGTAAGCCTTCCCAAGTAGAAATATCAACCTTGGAAAAAAAGCCATGTTTTCTATCATTAAACATTGTTTACTGTGCTACATACTGTTTTGTTCTAATCATACTAGTTTTCTCTTCTCAAACATTTGCCTAGAAAACAGTGTCCCTCTCCTCTTTCTTAGAAAGAGGGGAGATAGATTTCTCACTCTCACACAAGTACTTGCAGGATTTTTCCTAGAGGAGGTTATGGAAACATCACCTCTAGCCATAGTCTACTCTCTGCAGCTCAGATTAAGTGGTTGCCTGTTGTGATGTGACAGATGCTAAAAATGCCCCAGGTCTCAAAATAGCTTCTCTACCAAGATACTACTGAGTCCTGAAATTCCACCAATAAAGACTAATTTTTTTTTTTTTTTTGCCTTGCAGTTGTTTCCTTTACATGCTATGTTCACTCTTCCTGGGAAAGAGTTAGATGAAGGCCATAGAGAATGAATATTTACTGCGTACCTGCTCTGTGCCCGGTACTGTGCTAGGCTTTTTAGAGATGCTGTTTTTCTAATGCCTAACTCTTAACTCTACAGGAGAGGAAAAAAAGGTACTTAAAAAAGGTGTTCATAACTTGTGCAAAGATCACACAAGAAGGGCTTCCCTGGTGGCGCAGTGGTTGAGAGTCCGCCTGCCGATGCAGGGGACGCGGGTTCGTGCCCTGGTCCGGGAAGATCCCACGTGCCGCGGAGCGGCTGGGCCCGTGAGCCATGGCCGCTGAGCCTGCGCGTCCGGAGCCTGTGCTCCGCAATGGGAGAGACCCGCGTACCGCAAAAAAAAAAAAAAAAAAAAAAAAAAAATCACACAAGAAAATGGCAGAGCTGTGATTCAAGCTAAAACCAGTCATTTTTTTCCACTTCATTTTCTTGTGAACTGAGCGATCAGATTTCATTAGTCGGTCCCAGGATACTGAACACTCTGGTCAGCTGGTGGGATGGAGGGAGAGGACCAGTCTTGGAAGGCGGTAGTGATGGAAGACAGTTTGCCCAGCGTCTTTCCTCCGGACTGGACGGCTGGCCGCATGATGGGACTGATGGAACCATTGAGCAAATAGATTTTCGGGGACATTTTGCTATCCTCAAAATATTCCTACTTAAAAGAGTATTCAAAAAGTTATCCGTAATATTATTGTCCCTAAAAGGCATTAATTTCTAGCTAAAAGTTGAAAAGCTAAAAGTCTGAGGGATAGTAAAGTGTATTTGTAATGCACACGTGAGTACTAACAATGGCTGACATGCCTTGCACCAGAGACTCATCTCATTTTGTCATCGTGTACCTGGGGGATGCATACTGGTTTTATCCCCATTTTACGAATGAGCAAGATAAGGCCCCCAAAGAGATGACGATCACACATGTGGGAAGTGATGGAGCTGGGATTGGATCCGGTTTCATAACTTCAAAGTCACAATGCCACCCCCCACCATGAAGTGCTCCCTTACACCCACTTTAAGAGGTTTCCCTTGTGTTTCAGGATTCGAACTCCTATTGAGATTCAGTCAGCGTGAGTAGAATACATCTTCGAGTTATTCACTGGGAATTTACTCAAACTTATACATAGTTACTTTCGATTTCACGTCTGTGAACTCTATCAAGTTGCTTTAAACTAGATAATCTCCAAACTTTATAGAGATGTACAAAGTGGTTGACTTGTACTTAGTTGACTTTCTAGAGGAATAATTAAAATACAGAGAGTGATTTACAGTTGGCCATTATCAGTATCCAGTCTTCTAAGCAGTGTTGGGCTTAGTTGTCATAGGGGTTCTAGGTTAAGAAGACAAGGGTGGGGTGTGGGTGAGGGCCAGTGTCAGTGTTAGAATTGTCTTTTAATGTTTTTAAAACAATGGGCCTGTATTTCCATTTAATGGAAACAGTAAAGATGGGCCTCATATATATGGAATTCACCCACAACTCGAATTGATTTTGTTCATTTCCTTTCTTTTTCTTTTCACTTCTTTAAGAACAATCACAGTTAACAATACAGGACTGACCATTTTAGTCAAAAAGCTAAGCAACAATGGAAAAGAAGATAGATGACTGCAGCCTTGCCTACGTAATTGAGATGGCATAGTGACTGCTATTCATTCAGACTGAGCATCTGAACGATACCAACTTATTTCAGTGGCAGCTCTTTGTCTAATGGATTTCTTCTTCTTTTTTTAATAATGCTGGAATGCAGCCCGTCCCTTGTATGTAAGGAAGGCTGCCACGTGGTACTGAGGTAGGAGTGTCACTGGAATCCACAAACCTTGTAATGGACTGAATCTGCCTCAGTTTCCTCATTTGTAAAATGGGAAACCACAATACCTATCTCTCAGAGTGGATATGAGAATCAGGTGAGGTATAAGGTAGGTGTAGTGCTTCATAAACCAAAAAGCAGCACACAGATTCCCATGATTCCCATGACCCTCCTCAGGTTCACTAATTTGCTGCAATGGCTCATGGAACTCAGGAAGGAACGTCACTTACTATTTTTAGGTTCTTATAAAGGATACACTGAGGAACAGCAAATGGAAATATGCATAGGGCAGGGGATGGGCAGGGTTTCAGAACTTCCGTGCCCTCTCTGGATGCTCTGTCCTCCCAGTACCTTGATGTTCACCAGGTTGGAAGCTCTCCAAACTCTGTCCCATTGTTTAGGGTATTTTATGGACATCTCCATTAAATAAGCATGACTGATCGAATTACGGGCTGCTGGCAAATGAATTCTATCTCTAGCCGCCCTCCCCTACCTGGAGGTTGTGTGTAGGGGGTGCGGTTGAAAGTTCCAAGCTTCTAATCAAAGTTTGGTCTTTCTGACCAACACGCCCCCATCCTGAAGTAATCTAGGGGTCATGAAGAGTTGCCCCATTAGGACCAAAGAGGCTCCTGTCACCCTTATTTATCACTCAGACAGTTCCAAAGATTTTAGGAGCTGTGTGTCAGGAATGGGGACAAAGACACAATATCTTCCTGCGATACCACAGTTGTTGTTTGAGTGTTTGTGTAAAAGGAATATCACTCTACCACGTGGCAGTGGTCATGTGTCAATAAAGCTTAAGCCTTAAAGAGTAGTGTGTCAATAAAGCATCGTAAGCTTTAAGAGACAATAGAATGAACGTATGCTGTCATCCCGTCCCTAGTTACTGAATATGAGTCTGATGGAGATGCTGTCTGTGACCTATACTACCGTGGGTAAAATGAATTTGGGTTTCTAGTTTTCCTGTTACTCTTCCGTGCTCCCTATTGAGGGATCAGACAATACTGTATCTGTTTAAAGACTTGAAATCGCAGAATACTATTCAGTCTTGGATTTTCATCATTAGAACCAATTCTACTGCCCTCTGCTTTCATTTTCTCCAAAAATCTGTAACAGAATGTTCAGCCCAGAAAACATATCGATGATCTGTGCAAGTGAAACACAGTTTTACGTGGTGTAAGATTGCAGGAGTCCTCTTATTTCCTTACTCCGGAGAGGAAAGAAGCCAGTTTGAACTCCTTTTTATGTGTTTATCGAAATTCTTTTGCCCGTCCTTAACATAAACAACATCCGAATCAGTGTGGATTGTGCAGTTCCTTACGTTCATAACTTTCAGACTACATCAGAGTACTCTAGAGTGAAATTTCATATGAAATTGAGGTTTTTGAGATTTAATAAAAAATAACAGAAAGAGCAAAATTAATCCAGTCCCATACCGTGGACTTTAGAACTGTTGGTAGCATGGAGCTTTGTGGTTTTTCTAGAAGATGTAAGACTGTTAAAATTCCTATAGTTTAACTGTGTTGGTATTTACTCCTTTGACTCTGAGCTACTCTTTTTTTTTCTTAACAGTGTGTTAAAGAAAATGGAAAGATAAGGTACAACACAAACACTAAACATCACCTTTAAACACACCCACACAAGACACAAATAGAGCAGTATGGTAGGGTATAATGGTTTCCCATTTGATATGATGCATTATAATATACTTATACATTAATCATACTATTAACAATGATTACCCTTAGGAGGATTTTGGTTTAGGTAAGAATCTGTGATACTGCATATATTTTCTTCAGGGTTGATTAAAAAATATCTTGAAGAGTATACATTCACACTGTTTTTAAGATACTCAGTTTTAGCATAACTTACAGTTATGTTGCCATGTGTTCCTTAAGTTGATATTATATAATGTCTTCCGTTTTACGATCTCCACTCTTTTTGCTAAACTTTGACGAATCGCACTTCTTAAATGGTTTGCTGTCCCTTGGTTAGCATGGTACAGCAGTCACCAATTTTCCCCCTCCTGCTTTTGAAATCACCCATTCTTTGTTTCCTTCTCTGGTTTCACTTACTGTTTCTCTACTATATTTATGAGAAGTTTCCAAGATAGGTCCTAGCCCTTCCACTCTATACTTTCTGTAAAGCAAATCTACATTTATATTTTCACGTGTCTGCATTGTGGCTCAAGTTTACAACACCAGGTCTGCATTCGCACTTGAACTTCAGTTTGGGGTTCTGTGTGAGGTACCTTGGATTTCCCCAAATCATCTAAAACTTGACAAGCATGACACCGTACTTCTTATCTTTGTTTAGAAACTGATTCCCTCTTCTGGCTTCCCCATTTTGGCCAAGAGCAGTGTTTTCCTTTCCTTCAGGATCTAAATTTTGGCTCTTCCTTTGACTGTCTTCTCTTCCCCTGCCACAAGCTCAGTCGTGAACCTTGGTGATAACACACTTCATGTCCTGTAGATTCCTGCATTTCACTTTGTTCCCATCGACTGCCAGTTCTCAGAGAAGGGCCCAGGAGATACTCAAAGTGCTTGTTTGGGGGGCAAAGGGGTGGGGAGATCAATGAGTAAATTATCTGCTATTATTATTTTCTTTTTTCTATTTCTTCTTATTTTTTATAAATTTGCTAGAGTTGTGGAAAATGGAGATATATATAGATAGATATATATATATATATATATATATATATATATATATATATACAAGAGTATAAAGAGCACTTGGAATTAGAAAAATAGGTCCAAGATCTTGATCACAAGTTGCTTATCTCCTCTGAGCCTGAAATATTATTATTAATAATAATGTTAATCCTATGTTTACAACACTGAGTTATGAGTTAAATGAGATGATCTACGTGAAACTGCTTTGTAGACATTAATAATTCACTTGGGTGTTTTTACTTACTGTATTCCAGAGTCTTTGAGGTAGAGTTGATTGATATATTTGAAATGTCTGGAACATAAAGGTATTAAAAATATAGCTATTTATTTCTATTTTATATGAGGCAATGCCAGAGTTAAATCATAGTAATAAATTTGTTAATAGAAATGAACCAGATTGCCTGGTTTTTGTTGTTGTTGTTTGATATATTAGTTCCTCGCTCTCAGGTCTTCACATATTAAAAGGTTATAGAAGAAACAATAGCCCGAGAAGATGAGAAAGATAAGAACAGTATAATTTGCAAGTTTGCGAAAGTCAAATTGTACTGATTTTACATTCTAAAATCCCTAATGATTAGCTGACATCAAATTAAACCATTAGATTGAAAATAAAGGTAAAATCACAGGTATAATCCATTTATGTATTGATATTGGTTCAGATGAATTGATGATTGAGCATTCGCCAGGGGTAACGCATGTAAACATGCCCACAAAGACGGGGAGGGATTTGCACAACTACCTATGATATATTTCATACTCATTTCATATTGGTACTGTTGCTGCTAAAATGGGATTTTACTCTATTCAGAGTTCATGAAGTTTCAAAAGATGTTTAATATAAAATTTGGATTAATGGCTCAATGTAACCTTTGTAAATAGTCATGCTTAGGAAATGGACACACCTTAGCAATAGTATACTGCTTGCACCAACACTAATTATCATATATTATGTTCATAGCAAGCCTGCAGGCTACCCTTTCTTCAAAAAGGTTTATTACTAAGGGGGTAACACTGCATGTTTCTTGCTCTGTAAAGGTTTCCTCGCAGATTCCTTTTCTTTTGTCTCTTTCCAAATAGTTTTATTCAAAAAATATGAGTTCTTTTTTGAAACTCTAAACAAACGCTTTTGTAAGAGCAGGAAGGGAAGCAAGGCTTCTCTGGTGACAATTATTGTCCTTATTTTTTTTTTTATTCATTCATTTTTGGGTTAATTTAGTCTGGTGAAAATTACATACATATTCATGTTTCTTAATAAGAACAAAGCTTTACTCTTGCTTATTTTCCATAAATTTGTCCTCATAAGCAATTTGATAGACATGTACTTTAACTATTAGAATAAAAGTCCACAGTGAATCCGTGGAACTTGGTTTCAGATCTATAATTCATTAACTCCTTCCCCAAAGGTCCAAATGCTTCTTTATCAGATTACAGTAAAATTGCTATTGCTTTCTTTTAAAATTTCAGAGTGGGGACACTGCAACTGAGGTGTAGATTGTCTGTCTATAACTAAATGCATTAGAGTTCCTGAATATAGTTTCATTTTGATATAAAGCATTTGAAGAAAAATTATAGACTGTGGAATTAATTATAATTTTTCAAAAATGATTTTCTTGCTCAGAATTCCATGGAATGCATGTCTGAATTGTTTACATTAAATATATAGTTATTTTACTTCCATTGTCAGTTCGCTATCTATATGAGATTTACAATACCTAATCCATATTGAGATATCAATAATATGATACTATTTATTAAACTTTCAGTCATCGTATGGGCATTGTTTGGACAGCAGATGTAGAAGTTGTAAGTAGGATAAAATGTCTCAAGGGTTACCAAAGTGCTAATAAAGGAAGGTTTTGGAAACCCAAAAGTTACTTAGGCTATTAGCTTCCTCGGACAATTAGAAGTTGAGGTAGAGTTCTTTATGATTTCACTTTATAGTTGTATCATTATTAGGTATTATATTTTAAAAATAATTAACACATCCCTCTAATGGCCAAAGCTAATGTACCTTTTAACTGTGCCATTATTTTACTTTAAAAGAAAACATTGATTATTGGTTTTCAAAACCACAGCTATTTCAACCATGACAAAAATATCTTTCAAAGTTCTTCTTTTCAAATGTTTTAAGAGCAATTTTCATTCCAGAATCTTGAAAGATTGTGCTAAAGCTTGTTTTGCTAAAGAAGCTGAAACCCAGGTAGCTTCATAAACTATACTTATGCCATATAGGAAAGTGGAAAAGTTGTAAAGATTTGAATTTTCAGTTTAAGGAATTATTACTGTGGTTCTGAATTATCTTTTGTATATAGTCACATTTCATTATATGAAAAGTAGAATATTGTTACTTACTGGAATTTCTTGAAAAAGTAAAATAATTTTTAAAATATAAAATAGCTTTATTTTTATGTGTGTTCATTGGATTGATAAAATTTATGTAATTGGTCCTCTATTTCTATTTATGTTGCATTATCTAGTAGCAACATGTTATGGTGATACTTTTAAGATTATGAACAACTGTTTACAAACATTTATTTTGACATTATTTGAAATTGTTAACATCCCACTTTTGAAAGTATTTTTTCTCAAAGATCAGATTTCCTCCCCCATTTTTTCAGGGACTATCTTAGGATGTATTTACTCCTTTATTCTGTGCTTAAGTCCTTGATTTCAAGAGAAATTTTATAATTTTATATTCTAAATCTACCTTGTTCTTTTTTAAAAAAAATTATTTATTGTATTTATTTTTGGCTGTGTTTTGTCCTCGCTGCTGCATGCGGGCCTTCTCTAGTTGCGGCCAGCGCAGGCTTCTCATTGCGGTGGCCTCTCCTGCCATGGAGCATGGGCTCTAGGCACGCGGGCTTCTGTAATTGTGGCTCGCGGGATCAGTAGTTGTGGCTTGCGGGCTCCAGAGCTCAGGCTCAGTAGTTGTGGTGCACGGGCCTAGCTGCTCCGCGGAATGTGGGATCCCCCTGGACCAGGGATCGAACCCACGTCCCCTTCATTGGCAGGCGGATTCCCAACCACTGCACCACCAGGAAGCCCCACACCTTGTTCTCTTAAACAGGCAGCATATGATTCAAATGTAGAGATAGTACAATGTTTGGTGTAATCCTATGCTGAAAACTTCACATGAAAATTCAGTATACATTAGCAGTTTACTAAATGTGGCAGTTTAGATTTACAGAGTCCATGCCATATTTTTAATTTCCCCATTTTCTTTAAGTGTATCTCAATCTTGAAGAAAAAATCCATAATAAGCACCAGGGAAACAGAAAATACCAAGCAGTATTTTCTGTAGATGATTTCTCTTTACCTTCGTACTAGGCCCCTTCTGTATGCTGTTTAACTTTTAAACTTTATCTCAATTTGTGACTGAATATGTGTTAATAGATGAATGAACTGTCATTTTATTAGAACCAATAATTAAAATAATTGCAGTTATTTTTAGCTTCATTCTTGTTAACAATGAACATTTATTGAGTATGTTTGGTACCTTGAAGTCTTTCAAGTATTCAGCATACAACTGGTCTTAAAACCACTCCATTACATGCTGGTATTCTTGAATCATACCCTCAGCAGTTAAAAAGCACATCATATTATGGAAGATGTGCAGAGAATTACTGAGCTGAGCTCTATTTTTTTTCCCATCTTAATACTAAACAGCCCTTTTGTTCTTTTCCTTGATTTTATAAGTAGCAAGTAAAATACATGAAGTAATGTAAGCATTTTTTAAATATGCAAATTTTTATCATGGCTGGAAAATTATATGAAATCTGTGGAATAATTCCAGTAGTGGCCAGGCATGAAATGCTCAGAAGAGAGATTTCCCTGGTGGTCCAGTGGTTAAGACTCCATGCTTCCGATGCAGGGGGCATGAGTTCGATCCCTGGTCAGGGAACTAAGATCCCACATGCCACACAGAAAAAAAAAAAAAAAAACAACAAAAAAAGCTCAGAAGAGCTAACTAATGCATTTATGTTTCTCCCATTTATAATATGTTTTAACAACAAAGTACCTTGATTTGCAAAATATATCATTTATTTTAGAAAGTTCTGATCGGTCCTATACATATCTATGTAATACATATATGTGTATTTATATTTATGTGTGTGTATGAATATACATATAAAATTAAATTGGGTGGCCAGTTGAGGGAAGTAAGGAAGAATGATGAGAAGAGTGACTTTCCTATGTTTCCTCCCCAAAAATCACATAAATTCTTGACTGTGTTGACTATCTCCCTTAGGACATGGCTAAAGGCATGAGTAAACCAAGATATATGACTATGTAAAACTTTATTTTATTATTATTATTTTTTTGTGGCATGCGGGCATCTCACTGCTGTGGCCTCTCCTGTTGCGGAGCACAGGCTCCGGACACGCAGGCTCAGCGGCCATGGCTCACGGGTCTAGTTGCTCTGCAGCATGTGGGATCCTCCCGGACCGGGGCATGAACCCGCGTCCCTTGCATCGGCAGGCGGATTCTCAACCACCGCGCCACCAGGGAAGGCCTAAAACTTTCTTTTAAATCTAAGTATTGTACTTTTTTCCAGTCTCAGCATTGTGATGGAAATGTGGGGAGGGTGGGAGGTCATTGCTGCCCAGCAGCAACCTTCTTGACTGATTAGGTCACTCGGATGACAGCTTCCAGGGGATTCCTATCCAGTTCTCTTGTTGGCAGCAGAGATAAGAAGCTTGTAAAAGTGAGTTTCTGAAATACACTGAGTTAGAAGTCCTTACCTCTCTGTCAGAGGCCCCCGTTGTTCGAGTGGTATGGTATTGTAGGAATTATGATATAACCATTTAGTTCAACAGCTGTACAGATTTGGCTTTCCCCTGTCATGAATAGGTTTATAGTTTTACTGATCCTGGCTTTAATGGTATGTTACTGTTGGCTGTCCAGTGTATGTCATGGCCTGTGTGAAGACTCACTTTTTCGTCCCGTGTACTATGTTATTTGGCTCATGGAAAGTTCCATAATGTGCTTGCATATTCTTAAACAGTTAATGGAAAAGTGATTGTTAACCACCTTCTTGTATTTATTTTTTTTTAAGATTTTTTTTGGGGATGTGGACCATTTTTAAAGTCTTTATTGAACTTGTTACAGTATTGCTTCTGTTTTATGCTTTGGTGTTTTGGCTGCGAGGCATGTGGGATCTTATCTCCCCGACCAGCGCTGCCTGCTTTGGAAGGCGAAGTGTTAACCACTGGACCACCAGGGAAGTCCCCTGACCACCTTCTTTTAAACTAGAGGTTTTATTTTTAAAACACTCAAGAGTCTTTTCGAATTCAATGTCTTTCCCTTTCTTTTCTCCTAATATCTTCCTTAGTGACACTGTCTTGGCCATCTCCCAGCCACACCCACCCCCTCCAGACATCAACAGCATCTTCGGGTCCATTGTATTCTATGACCTACCAACCCAAAGAAAGCACTGTTAAAACCAAATTCCTCCTAGGATGTTCCAAAAAGCATTCAGTAACATTTTACTCTTTTGCCATGTCAAAGACCTTCTCTTCCATATAATGCAAAAAGCTGGGGGAGGACAGGTCTAGGCCAACAAAAGAGTGGTTCTTTGTCAGCTAATTCCCAGTGATGGTTAATTTGGTGTAATCTTAGTGACAATTGAGACACAACAATGGTCTTACAAGAATTGACTTCGCAGGTTCCAACAGATTTCACTAGGCAGAAAGATGTTCCTTCAAAAAGTCAAGATATTTAGAAAACATAATGGATGAATTTCAAGAAAGCCTTTGCTGCCATTTACTATAAAACACAATGGAGACTTGTGCTTATTTAGGCAAGACTCTTTAAGGGGGCTTGTGTGGATCAGAACATGTCAACATTCTTAACTGACAGGTGCTATGTGTGGGCATTGATGATTCATTTTTTACTCTTGTTTGAAATGATTTTTAATGAGAATCCTAATATTTTTATACATTATTTTACCTAAAACCCTACTAATAGCATTTTTTAATTTTATTTTTTTTATTGAATTATAATTGGTTTACAATGTTATGTTAGTTTCAGGTGTATAGCAAAGTGATTCAGTAATACACATACGTTTATAAATATTCTTTTTCAGATTATTTTCCCTTACAGGTTATTACAAAATACTGAATAGAGTTCCCTGTGCTATACAGTAGGTCCTTGTTGGTTATTTATTTTATATGCAGTAGTGGGTGTATGTCAGTCCCAAACTCTTAATCTATCCCTCCACCTCCTTTCCCCTTTGGTAACCATAAGTTTGTTTTCTATGTCTGTGGATAATAGCATTTTTAAAATAGAATTTCAAAGTATAGCCTATAGAACAACTTAAGCAATTATGCAATTAGGTTATGCTCATATATAATGAAGGCCTAAATAAAATAAAAGGATAATTTCTAAATAGCTACCAACTTTTTAAACACAGTCTATTTCACTTATTCACTTGACATTGCAGTAGTTGTTTGAATTTGCAACTCCTGATATAAATATCAATATAAACTCACGTAACATTGGTTTTCTTTGGATGGAAAAATCTTCAAATAAATAATTCTCACAGAATCATTTGGCCAGCCAAATCATTATCAGGAAAATACAGAAACTGAACAATGTATCATTGGTTTAGAATTTGTGTGTGTTTATCTATTTCTATATCTATGTGTTTATGTATGTGTGCATATTTACATTATATATATATACTGTAAATTCTGAAAAAAAGGGTGACTCTAGATGTTGAGATGAAACATTATTTTGTGGTATATTTACTGAAATCTGATCCTATTTAGCCAAATGCCTTTTTATTTTGAAACTCCAGCTGAAATTAAGTTAAGTAACAGCATAGGTATTAGCTACTCATTGCTTGTTTTCAAAATCTCCATTATTAGGTCATATTCTCCTCTCCCTAGCAGAATCCAGTCTCTAGGTGGTAAAATGGCCACAAATCTAAAGCTGTTCCTAATTTTCCATCCTTCAGTCTCCACAGCCATATGCAACAGGCATTGATCTTTTCCTAATGCAGTAATAAGTTAGAAGCATTTTTCAAACATGGGCACTTTATTTGCTGTATTGTTGTCAAGAACAAAAGGAAATGCATTTGGCCAAGGTCAGTGTGAGGGGAAGGCTGCGGCCTTTGCCAGAAAGCTTTCTGCTCTTCTGGTTCATTAAAGCTCTCCATTTGGCTTTGGTCTTCCTGATTTAAGATATGAAGTATGTTGATGTTTCCCACTGCCAAGGCAGATTTTGTACTCTGAATCTGTGGGTCAATTCCATCTTTTTAAGTACACCATTTCATTCATAGAATCTTAGAACTGGAGGAGAGCTTAACACGTGATCAAACTCATTCATCTGCTTCCAGGCAGGAGAGTAATCAAAGTGTCTAGGAAAGAGAATGCTTTTCTCCATTTATCAAATTTCCCAAGTATAGGGGGACCTTGGTCTTGCTTGCTCAATAATTAGTATCTGAATAGAATTCTGATTCGTAAATTTTTCTTAATATCTATTTGAGGCTTTCCCAGCAAATCAAATGCTGTTTCCTCTTATACTACAAGGCTGAATATTGAAAAATTATATTCGTATGTTGTACCTTTCAGCAACCCTCTTTTTTTCAGTGCTTCATGCTGTTTTGTCACCTTCAAGCTCTCTATACCTTTCTAAAGTTACAATATACTAGTGCATTAAGAAAGACATGATAAGCAAGAATGACTGAGAGAATTGACAAGAGGTCCATATCTTTCTGTGTATACATTCCAGATTTAGAAATACCAAAAGAAAAACAAACAAATGAAAACCAAAAAAACCCTGATTAGTACATGGCTATAATGCATGTTGTAAATTGATTTATTCACTTACTCAGTAATTTTGAGTGTCTGCTATGTGGCAGGCATGTGACATATACTGCATGGGCCATGACAAAGCAACATGCAATTAAAATATACGTCAAAATCATCTGGCTGTATTTTGATCCTTTGAAGCTATTTCAGTTAGAGTGTCATTTCTCACCATGCCCTCAACCCTCAACTTTTCTGGTGGAATTATGAATATACATAATAAATAAAATACTTGGAAGTTTGAGTTTAACTCAGATTATGGTTTTTGTTGTTGTTGTTGTTGTTTTGCGGTACACGGGCCTCTCACTGCTGTGGCCTCTCCCGTTGCGGAGCACAGGCTCCGGACGCACAGGCTCAGCGGCCACGGCTCACGGGCCCAGCCGCTCCGCGGCATGTGGGATCTTCCCGGACCGGGACACGAACCCGTGTCCCCTGCATCGGCAGGCGGACTCTCAACCACTGCGCCACCAGGGAGGTCCCTAACCCAGATTATGTTTTAAAAATAGAGAGCAAGCCTACGGGCAGGAAAGAGTAAAAAAATGTGGTTTGGAATACTGCAAGGACATTTTCGTGGGAAATTCTGCCTCCTTCTCCATGAGGCAGTGACACTTAAGAGACTTATTCCCAACGTCTAGCCTTGAGCCGCCTTGAGGCTGCAAAAGCCTCAAGTGTTTTTCTTTTCTTGGCGCCGTTAGGATTGCAAGATTCCTCCTGGCCTTGTGGAGCCTCCTGGCAGTCCCTCCCAGCTGACCCCTCCTGTAGCAGCTACACACAACAAAGTCTTTCAGGAAATGTATGACCTGGTACAGATACAGGCTTTCCTCAGCCAAGACCCACTCTATTTGGCATGTGGAAGTGTCATTGGTGTTTTCTTTTTTTTCCACACTCTTCACACATCCCAATTTAAGAATAAAAGTACAGCCTATGGCCCTCACCTTGCCACAGCACTTAAATGTACAATTTTCTTTTTGGCCTCAGAATAAGCGCTTTCCTAATTGTCATCTTCCTTGACTGATGTTTACATTTACTTACGTATAACTCTCCACCAAATCTTTAACATTATGTATCAGTTAAGCATGAACCTGGAGTAGCACCGTATTAAAACCAAGATGCTCAGAGTAGTAACATAAGAGTGTCATTAAACGTTTGGTTTAAAAACCAGATTTTTTTTTTTTTTTTTTTTTTTTTTTTTTTTTTTGCGGTATGCGGGCCTCTCACTGTTGTGGCCTCTCCCGTTGCGGAGCACAGGCTCCGGACACGCAGGCCTAGCGGCCATGGCTCACGGGCTTAGTTGCTCCGCGGCATGTGGGATCTTCCCGGACCAGGGCACGAACCCGTGTCTCCTGCATCGGCAGGCGGATTCTCAACCACTGCGCCACCAGGGAAGCCCAAAAAAACCAGATGTTTTTTAAAAAGTCTTTGCATATGCCTGTTATCTACAGCAAGTCAAACTGCATTTACAGTCATCTTGCTGAAATCAGCTAGAAGGAAGATCGTAGAAATATTCAAGAGATCAAAGGATGATAAATGGAAATTAATTGTACAGGAAACATGACTTATTTAGTGTGTCTGCCATTGATAGTCTTTGCATATTTGTCCTTAATTTCAGTGAATATATCATTTATGTATAAGTGCTTTTTTATGATCACTGCCACTCGTGATTATTCTACCCTAGTTTTTCTCACGAGGTCTTAAATTCCCCAACAGTCTGATTTGTCAACTTTGGGGGAGGAAACCTGGATTGGAATTGGCTGGAAAATGTGCTCTTGTGGCCTTGAGGCAGCTGGGAGTGTGTTCTGAATTTGCCATGCCGTGTTCTCCATGTCTGCATTTGTACAAGGCTTAGACCATGCTCTCATGCTCTCTCTTGGTTTTCTTTGCTTTTTCTCCATTATCTTTCCTCACAAATACTTAGCAGCACAGTTGGCAGATGAATGGAGGTTAGCGATGGTATATAGATTTGGATGAGAAGGGGGTGGAAACCATTGTATTTTCTTTATTTCACATTAGACCTTGAATCACCCCATTGTAGAGTATCTCTCTAAACTTCCTCCTTTTAAAAAAAATTTTATTGAAGTATAGCTGATTTACAATGTTGTATTCATTTCTGCTGTACAGCAAAATGATTCAGTTATACATATATACATATTCTTTTTCATATTCTTTTCTAATACGGTTTATCGCGGGATATTGAATATAGTTCCCTGTGCTATACAGGAGGGCCTTGTTGTTTATGCATCTGCATACAGTAGTTTGCATCTGCTAATCCCAAACTCCCAGTGCTTCCCTCCTGCCCTCCTCCCCCTTGACAGCCACAAGTCTGTTCTCTATGTCTGTGAGTCTGTTTTTGTTTCGTAGATATGTTCATTTGATGGTATTTGTCTTTCTCTTTCTGACTTCCTTCACTTAGTATGATCATCTCTAGGTCCACCCATGTTGCTGCGTATGGCATTATTGCATTCTTTTTTATGGCTGAGTCTCTTTTTTTTTTTAATGTTCCTTCATTTCTTCTTGTTATAGTTCATTTGGGCTGCTGTAACAGAACACCATAGACTGGGTGGCTTATAAGGAAGAGAAATTTATTTCTCACAGTTCTAGAGGCTGAGAAGTCCAAGATCAAGGCACTGGAAGATTCAGGGTTCAGTGACGGTTTCCTGTTGATAGATAGCCTTCTTCTTGTCCTCACATGGTGGGAAGGGCCTGGGAGCTCTCTGGGAACTCCTTTATAAGGGCACTAAGCCCACCATGAGGGCTGCACCTTCCTAACCTAATCACCCCAAAGGCCTCACCTCCAAATACTATCCCACTGGGGATTCAGTTTCGACAGATGAATTTTGGGAGACACAAACATTCAGGCCGTGGCATTTCTTCTTTACTCCACTAAAACCTTACAGGGAGGCCACTGGACTCCACTGTGTTCCTCTCCATTGAATGTAATGCAGTGACTATGGCTCTCATTCCACCTACTTGAATACCAGCTTAATTTCATATTTAATTCATTTTTACAGGGCATTGAATTTCACATAAATATTCTTTGTGCTTCTGTTTACACAGAGAATCCCCACGGAGTGCTGTGCATTGTTATTACTATTATTATTGTATTAAACTTCTTGCTGCCGGTGTCACAAGAAATAAACGTCACAGTGTCGCAAGAAAATTTCTCACTGATAGGAGATTTGGGCGTGTATACGTTAATGCTATGTTAACATTTGATCTCTATTGAACTGATTTTTTTTTTCCTATGTATTTTGTGGTTTTGGTACAATTCTTTTCTTCACATGACCCAGACATATGTTCTTTCTGCTAAATTTACTTTATTTCCAATCTCAACTTTGCGAAATCATAGTCACCAGAAAACTATTAATTGAACACCATGTGTCACTTTGGTATCTTAGAATTGGGTCTTGGAATTTCTGCTTGAGTCTGGTAATGCATTTTTATTAACTGTTCTGAGTTCCTAACAAATTGGCCAGGGCTTAAAGTTTTCTTCTACTAAAGTGACCATAAGCTTCTCTTTTGAGCTGAACTCTTCTTTTGTTGCCCACGTGATCTAGAATCACACATGCTAAAACTAAATGACCTCCAGACTCACCACCATCTTTCTCTGTCACCTATTTCCTTTTTATTTCTCCCACAACTTATATTCTCTTTGAAATCCACGTGTGTTTTTTTTTTTGTTGTTCACTAGGATGAAACACAGGGACTATGACTTTCAACCCGCAACTTATAAACCAGCCTGGTTGATTTCATTTTTAATTCATTTTTACAGGGCATTGAATTTTGCATAAATAGTATTTGTGCTTCTGTTTACAGAGCATCCCCATGGGGTGCTGTGCACCGTTATTACTGTTATTATTGTGTTAAACTTATTGCTGCCAGTGTCACATTTAATTGTGAATTAGTAGAATCACTTTTCCTGATGGTGATGTGCAACTACATTTCATGTCTTTACCCGCTAATTCACAACTTTATTCACATGAGAAGGCAATTTCGAAAAGGATAAAGGGAAGAGTCACCAGTATTAAATAGTAACCAGACAAAATAGAGTTCAGATAGGTTTAAGTCACCACACTATCTCTTTCAATAGTTTATGAAATTTTTCACAGGCAAAAAAGAAAGAGAGGGAAGATTTTCTTTTTTTTTTCTTTAAAGGCAGTCTCTATGTTTAGCAAATACAGGACAAGCAAGCTCGCTCGCTCTCTCCCTTTCTCTTTCTCTCTGACATCAAGCAAAGTAAGAAATAGTACCTTTTGAATAGGAGATTTCCTTTAATTACATTGGGGAAGTGATAATGGTAGGTATTGCATGTTTAATGTAATGTTCTGGAGGCCCCTTTTGCTTTCCTTTTTTTTTTCCCCCTTCACTGCCACCTCATCTTGAGCAGAAATAAAAGGTTCAAGGCTTGTCAGCATCAGTTTATAGATAGCTGTTTAAAAATAATGAGATATTGGGTATTGTAAGGCTCAGAGCCATCTCGCCAAGACCCATTTATTTCTATTCACCTTTTGTCAGAATTGCAGACAGAAGACATTCAATTAAAACTTGTCACCTGTTGCAGATGACCTAATTTGTACTTGTATGTGTCATAGATTAGGGCTCCATGCTTCAGATGAAGCAACTGGACCCCTGGTGGAATAATATTTTCCCTGCAAAATATTTTGTAAACTATGTTTTTTTCAGATTTCTATAATTTTGATTTCGGCTCTCAGCCAGATTACAAATTTAGCACATATGCCTCAGAACTAGCCAAGAGCAGTGAATCACACCTTGAAAAAAAAGGAGGGACTTCTTTGTGGCTCTGTCCTGTGCACAGAAATCTACAAATGTATTTTGGATGCAGCTTGAATCTGAAACAGAGGGAAGCCTTTGTAATTTCCTATGCAAGCCTCACATGTTTAATAGTCCAGAGAGCTACCAGGAGACCAAATCGAAAGACTTCCCTTTGCTAATTGTTAATTCATCTGTAGAGCATGGAAGCTTTAATGTGAGTCCTGGCTTTTATCTCTTTTAGTGACTGAGGACTCAGTTATAAAAAAAAAAAAAAAAAAAGCCCACCTAATGGATATGCATTTTCTCTCCCTGTGTGATTTTTCCCTTTTATTTCAGCAGATCTTATAGTGGTTCCACATGCAGCCAAGCTATTTCCAAAGTTCCTGAATTGTTGTCATGCTATTTCAGCGGAAGTAAATGTAACCATTCGTCAAGGTGTCTAACTGAAAAGCCGCCATCGGGGTCTCCTTCTAAACTGTAAAACTCAGCCAGAATGTTGCTTTGCCTCCGAGGCCCTGGCAAAACAGTCCTTGTCTTATTTCAGTGACATTTTAAAGAGGAGCAGGGAGCGAGGAAATGAATATCTCTGGGTCCCTGCCTCAAGAGAAAAGCAGACTGACTGAATCTTTTTATCATTTTTGGTTTACCCACAGTCTCATAGCTATAAACTTCTTCTAAGTGGAGACGCTTTATAGAGTCATAGATGCAAAATGCCTAGCCCTTCGGTGGAGTAAAAGTATTCCTCTCTCCCGCTAGTTCCTCATCCTGCCTTGCTCTTTACATGCACCCCCCCATCAGGGTGCGAGTATTGTTTACCACAGTAACTGGGTTTTGTCTGCCCATGCTTCTGCTTTTGGAGTATATACCACATGCTCTTTTCCAAAAATAGAATTGGATGACAGAGAAGCAGCATAAACACAGGGCTTGAGAACGTGGGCTCTGCAGCCGTGGTCCGGAGCTGCCACTCCTGGCTCAGCCTCTCCCCAGTTCGTTTTCTCATTTGTAAAATGGGATAATAGTCACACCTGCTTCATAGGATGGCTGTAAGTATTAAATGTGTTCATGCACGTAAAACAATTAACCCTTTGCCTGGAATAGAAGAAGCTCTCAGTAACCAATGGGTGTTTTTGGTGGATTCCAAGACACTTCATACAGAGATTAAGTCATTCCATTATCAGTGAAGACATTGCTTGTTAAGGAGACGCAGATACCGGGAGTCAAAAGGTTTGCTGAGGTAGGAAGAAAGGAACGAAATCATGAAGCCATGCTGAACAGCTATCACTGTCTATTTTGAGAAAGGACAATAATAGTAAGAGAAGATAACTAGGGCGTGGTGTGTTTTATTGTCTGTCTTGATCCTCCAGAATTTAATATGGTTAGCTTCTCCCTGGAGTATATGCGTCAATGTACAAATAATTTTCACTCAGCCCTTTACTGGGGTACCTATAAATATGCACAAATGCTCTAGGGAAAACCGGTACTCTCTGTAAGGATGCTGCTACGAGGAAGAACCCCCTCACGGGCTACCACTAAAAACCTCGCCACGGTGTCTTGATACTGCTGATCTGCCTTTGCTTCCTTTCCTACAGCCCCGCCAAGGGATTTTCTCCACCCTCTGTGTACGATGGTTCCCTCACAGAAATCTCAGGCACATTCAAGGGCGCTTCTAGGTACTTCTTTTCCTGGATGGAAAGAGCTGGATTCCCTTCCGCAGCAAAGGGAGCCACAGCACCAGAGACGTCGTGGGGGAGAAAGTTCCCACCCTCCTCGCCTTCGGGCGTCTTAAGTTTTACTTTCCCGGGCTGCTCTTCACCCTTGATTACAAGTCGTGTTGGCTAACATTTAAATAATCCAACTATTTATTTAGTAGTCATTAAAGTCACCAATCTTTTAAAATATTATTTCACTATCTTTTACAAAATTATCATTACTTTAATATGACTGTTTGCATCTTAAGTATTCCAGGGCTCTATGTAATTAACGTTTTTAGCAAACCTCTGTTTAAGAACAATATTATACAAAGCCTTGTCTTTTTTTTTTTTTTTTTTTTCATCACCCTCTCTCCCACCATCCCTATCCCACCCCCCCAGGCGGTCACAAAGCACAGAGGTGATCTCCCTGTGCTATGCAGCAGCTTCCCACCAGCAAAGCCTTGTCTTTAATTTAGCAAAGTAGGCTAGGATAGCCTTGTGTAATTCTCTGAAGGGGAGATCTTTTATTATCCTATGAAATGACTTTGTGCTATTAAAAATGTGAAAAATGCTTTTGTCTTTGGACTATATAATATTGTAAAAATTTGCATCGGGGCATAAAATGTAGACTTAAAATTAGCTGAGACCTAAGAAGGCCTTGTGCTGAACTGTTTTACTTCTTTTGGCATTTAGGTGACTCATAGCGGTTTGGTTTCGTTTTTTTCCTTCTTGCCCTATTCCTGCTTCCTCAATTTTGTAAATTCTGACAACTTACGAGATTTGTGATTCCCTTGTGGCAACGTAGGCACATGCAGTATTTGACAGAAAAAGCAATGTGAAGCGTTCTGTTTGGTAGGTAACGTAAACTATTAAAAATTTGTATTTAAAAAATGAAAAGGGGTAATGGCAGTCTCCACATGAATAGAAAATCCAGTTGCCTTAATTAACTTCAAATCCTGTCAAACATTGAACATTGCGGGTATCTTATTTACTGGGAGAAATCTGCTTTTTAAACTTCTTCAAAAATGGTTTACAAGTGGCGTCCAAACAGAAATTGTTTGTATTTAAGATTGTAAAGATGTAGAGAGACAGGCTTTGCCGTGGTAAGTGGAAATATTTGGATTGGATTGATGTTTGTTTATGGCAAATCTGTATTTTCCAGGTCCTGATGGTAAATACTGTTGTTTTTGTTTGTTTGTTTCTGCTGAAAATAGACTTTTAAATGAAATGTACTAGGTTAATTGGATAATTATCAATTCTCTACTTAACTTTGTATTGTGTGCTTCTAGCTAAACTCAGAGATAGCATTTTTCTCTTTGATAGACTTTGGGTTAGTTTCTGTATCTGTTCTAAAATAAACTCTAAATGATATTATTAGTGACAAGGATGAGCAGAAAATAGAATGGGATACCAAATATTTCTGTAATCACTTAGACATCAAATAATGTCATCGTTTGGGTTTTATCCTTTGTATTATCTTACCATTCAATCATACCTCAAATCTGTTTACCTACAGAATTGAGGCAGGGTAGACTGTCACACTCCATGGGGGTAGATTTTCAATAAATGATCACGATGCAAAATATATTTCAATAAATAATATAACTATTTCCACAAAATAATGATATAATGTCAGTTTCCTTGGGATTTTAAGGTTGATAAGATAGTTAATAATGCATTTGTATAATATCCAAATATATTAGTACATTAGTATAATATCCAAATATATTAGTACCTTAAATTAATATAATTGGATCATTACAGCAAAACACCAGGGAGGTTATTGTCTTAATATCCATCTTATATTTGGAAAAGCAAACAGGTTAAGGAAGTCAACAAAATTTGCAGAGCTTGTTAATGAAAGAGCCAGAAAGAAACCATTCTGATTTGCAAACTATGGTTTATTTTTTTCCATGTTCTTCATGTAATATTTAGGAATAAATTATGATATTATTACAGTTGGAAACATTTTTCCGGAAAAACTTTAAAACTAGAAATATACTGAAAATAGACTTTTTTATTTTTTTATTGACATATAGTTGCTTTACACTGCTGTATCAGTTTCTGCTGTACAGCAAAGTCAATCAGCTATACATATACATATATCCCCTCTTTTTTGGATTTCCTTCCCATTTAGGTCACCACAGAACACCGAGTAGAGTTCCCTGTGCTATAGAGTAGGTTCTCATTAGTTATCTATTTTATACACAGTAGCGTATATATGTGAAAATTGACTTCTTAATGGTATCTGTATAGTATTGTTTTATCAGACTCTTTAAAATAACATATTAAAGTTTCAGTGCATATATTATTATGACTCAAATGAATAAATCTGTTTATTTTCAGAGATACACAAATAAAGAAGCTGGGTCCACATGTTTGAACACATAGTTCGGGCTGATTTAACTTTTTTTATTTTAATGTCAGTAAATATCTTTATTTATTTATTTATTTATTTTAACATTTTTATTGGAGTATAATTGCTTTACAATGGTGTGTTAGTTTCTGCTTTACAACAAAGTGAATCAGTTATACATACACATATGTTTCCATATCTCTTCCCTCTTGCCTCTCCCTCCCTCCCACCCTCCCTATCCCACCCCTCTAGGTGGTCACAAAGCACCGAGCTGACCTCCCTGTGCAATGCAGCTGCTTCCCACTAGCTCTCTATTTTACATTTGGTAGTGCATATATGTCCATACCAGTCTCTCACTTCATCACAGCTTACCCTTCCCCCTCCCCATTGATTTAACTTTGAAACCTACATCACTTGTGTATTTCTGTGTTATATGACTGTCCTTGGGGGAAAAAACAACTGGTTTTACTGACTATGTTTCTTCTCCAACAGAACTGAATAAATTGATGAATGATTTTAGTATGATGTAGAAGTAGTGGCAGGTGTGTTACTAGGATTTGAGTTCAAACGTTTCACTGAGTATGAAGTCAGCTAAACTAAATCATTATCATCATCTTCATGTCTCTAGAAGATGCATAAAAAGATTTTCCAGATTTTGAAAAGAGGTTAAAAGCAGTATAAATATTTTTTACTTGAAATTGTTGATATTTGCCTACTTTTAACCCCCTAAAATGGGAATAAAACTTTCACATAAAAGTTGTTATGATCTTTTAAAATCTATCAACTCTAGAAATTTTTACCATTAATTGTTATCTAAACTTGGCAGGAACAATTTTTCTGTATATTGACTGCCCATCAACTTTCGCTACATAATTGTATTAATTGTTAATTATGTAGTATTAATATTTATTTTTTCCCTCTATAGTCATCTACTGAATACCATATACATAAAGTTATAAATCATAAAAGAATGCTTTGTCTAACTGATCTTTATTTTAGGAAGTAAGAAAGCATTAAATCATGGCTTTTGTAAAAAAGTACTTGAATATTTAGAAACTGGATAGATATGTAGATGGTATGGATGGATGGATGGATAGATAGTAGTTTATCTACCCACACACTGAAAGGAGGTGAGAGGGAGGGAAGAAAGTGAGAAAAAGAGGGAAAAGGAGAAAGAGAAGGCGAGAATGGACATAAGAGTAAGAACACTCCTTTAGCTTTTGGAGGAGCACGTAAAAATAATATGAATATTTCAGTAATGCATTGTTCAAAGTAGAAAGGAAATGCACAGTAATAAAATTATTTCACAATACTTAAAGGATCTACTCCTACAAATACAAAACATATCCCATAATGTTTAATAAAAATTCTGTCAATCAAGTATATGTATTTTTTTTCTTCATGATGTTTAATAACTAGTTTTCAGTGTTGCACTGCTGCCGTAAACTTGGGCCAGTTGGCTAAGCTGATTGGTGGCTTTAGCATGATATAACTGTGTCAGAATTGTTTCCAGCCAAGACCTTGAATCCAGTCTTTCAGCCACAATCCTCTTCCATAGGCCTTCAGGATGGAGGAAATCCATTGTCAGAAACTCACCAGCTCTGACTCCTGTGTTGGAAAATGCATAGTGTATTGTTCAGTATTTGGGCATGTGAGGCTATATTGCTTATGGTGAACTCATGCCCTGACAGACACCAAAAGCAAATTTTGGAGTCTACAAACCTAATAGAGATGCATGCTGTGAGCTTTTTCGGTTCTTTTTTTTTTTTTTTTTTTTTTTGCGTTACGCGGGCCTCTCACTGTTGTGGTCTCCCGTTGCGGAGCGCAGGCTCAGCGGCCATGGCTCACGGGCCCAGCCCCTCCGCAGTATGTGGGATCTTCCCGGACCGGGGCACGAACCCGCTTCCCCTGCATTGGCAGGCGGACTCTCATCACTGCACCACCAGGGAAGCCCTCTTTTTTTTTTTTTAATTTTTAAAATTTTTATTGGAGTATAGTTGATTTATAGTGTTGAATTAGTTCTGCTGTACAGCAAAGTAAATCAGTTATGCATATACATATATCCACTCATTTTTAGATTCTTTTCTCATATAGGTCATTACTGAGTAGAGTTCCCTGTGCTGTACAGTAGGTCCTTGTTGATTATCTGTTTTATATATGGTAGTGTGTGTATGGCAGGCTTTCTTGGTTCTCACAATTTCAGAGTTATTTTTAAATGTTTCCTCTTTTTCTTAGCCTTCGTCTGTCATTGTCTTTCTCTCTGTCTGTTTCACCCTGCCTTCTCTTCACACCTCTAATCACATCACATTAATGTTCACATTGCGTTGGAGCTGGATACCAAACGTGTTATGGTACCACTTTTAGGTATATATGCTGTTAATTTTCTAAACTCTTATAATGATAAATGTTTAATTCTTATAATGAAACAAATTTGAATGGATCTCAGATGAACAGACAAAATGTGACCACATTATATAAACTGGAAAAATATCTTGGAGAAAGAAAGAAATGAAAAAAGACAAAATATGACTAAAAGGGGGAAAAGGGGGAAGGTGTTAAACTTTAGTAAATTAAATATAGACACAATAAAAATAGAACATTAGAAATTAGATACATGAAGGAATGGAACTCTAGGTACAAAATTGCTCTAAAAGCAGCAGTCAGGAAATGTTTCTTCATGACTCACAAGCATTCTATTTTCAGTGAATACTTAGAGACTGTACCTAAGCTCTTTGTTTTTTTTTTTTTTTTGCGGTATGCGGGCCTCTCACTGTTGTGGCCTCTCCCATTGCGGAGCACAGGCTCCGGACGCGCAGGCTCAGCGGCCATGGCTCACGGGCCCAGCCGCTCCACGGCATGTGGGATCCTCCCGGACCGGGGCATGAACCCGCGTCTCCTGCATCGGCAGGCGGACTCCCAACCACTGCGCCACCAGGGAAGCCCCCAGCTCTTTGTTTTTTGATATTTGTTTGTCTAAACCTACTTACTTGCTCTTGAAGTTGTCTCCTGATGTCACTTAAACTCTGCTCTCATGTTCCAGTTTAACATTTCAAGGTTCATCTAGAACCAAGTGTATGCTTGTGTGTATCACTAAAAGGAAATCAACTCTTAAAGTAGCAGTATTACGATAATATGAAAAGTTCTGTTTTTCTTTAGCTCATGGGTTGATAGTCATCTTGAGTATATGAGTATATATATTCACCTTCAGGATTCACATAGAAATATATCAGCCTTTCCCAAACTGTTTCATATAATTCAGTTACACCACAACTCACCTGTTCCACATATTAACAGATGTTCCCCAGACAGGATCCTTGGTTAAACTGATTTGCAAAACATTGCCTAGGCTGTATCTCCCTCTGAGAGTTTTATTCGAGAGTTAGTTGCGTGTTAAAGTCTCTGAGAGGGCTTTCAGTAAAATAACAATACTGAGGATACTGTTAAACCAAATCTATCTTCTGAAGAGTTTGAGAAATACCAAGATATGTACAATGAATTACTTGGTTGTGAATTTATTAATGGATCATGTTAATACTGTCTTATCAATCAAGGTACAATCTAAGACTACAAAGCGAATCTCTCACCTCTCTCTTAACTCCCAAGTCATCGTCTCTTTATTTGATAAAGATTTATATGTTTCTATCCTAAACTTTACAGTTACAGACTGGAAACCACGTTATTAACAAGCACCCCTCCCCACTGCCCCATGTAAATGAAACATTTCTTTCTTCTTACTCCCTTTCTTTCCCTTTTGCCCATTTCCTTAATGTTATAGATCCACTGCCAGCAATACCTCCCTGAATCTTGACCCAGTCCATCACTCATGGGCAAAAAGTATTACTAAATGCCAGTCTACTTTTGCCTACTTTCTAGCTTCATGCTTCATCTCTGCCCTCCTAACGAATCCCTCCTTCACCATCCTAGCCTCCTGAGTTCTTTCAGGAATCTCCTCCTTCTAACCTGCGTTCAGTCCAAACCTGCTCTCAGTTCAATTCCACAGGTCCATGTGGAGTCCTCTGATAGACCGGGGTGGATTGAACAGCTCTGGTCTACTGATCTACTCAAGCCCACACATTGAGCTTTCAGGGGTGACTGATGAAGAGGATACACATTGCCAATGTCTTTAATTTGAGAAGCTGTGTTAGCACCAAATTCCAGTTTCTTTGTGTTAATTCTCAAGGAAAGGTGCCTTTCCTTTGGTATGTAGGTGACTCTGATGGCCTTGCATAAATGTCTTTCAGCTTGGTCATCTCTGCCAGGTTTGGTTTCCAACTGGTGCCAGTCTCAGTGTAGCCGTCACTTTTTTACATTCCTCTACTTCCCCATGACCCTTCTACAATCTGCTCTCTGTTTACCTAGCACCCTTGGATGATACTCTCTACGTATTTGATTGCTCTCAAAGATAGTTACCTCAACAGTAAGGAGGTGCCTGTCTTTCCCTGCAGGAGTGCGTCTTGACAGAGTACGTGGAGGTCGGCAGAAGTACAAGCGCAGAATAGATGCGGAGAACAGCCCATACCTGAACCCTCAGTTGGTTCAGCCAGCCAAAAAGCCATGTAAGTACAGAGCACACATGTCTGGCTTTCCAGCACACGACATCCTCCCAGCTGGCTCTGGGTGCATCAGTTTTGGCATGCCTATTCCTACTGACTCCAACGAGACTTCTCTTTGTTGGCGGGGGTGGGGAGACGTGGCTTTATTCCCAAGGTTTGCCTTTGAAAAGCAACAGTAGCTCAGCTAATTATATTTTTTTCCTACGGTTTTCTCCCCCTCTACCTTTTTTTCACCTAGTCATTTTGTGGAAGAATAAGCATACCAAGGCATAGCCTATATAGTGCGAATTTTACATTTACGGGTGAGCTTTATTTTCAGAGGTACATAAAATGGATCGTACCGTGATCATTAGTTCATTGGAGCTGTTAGTTTCAGATTTCACAAGAAAGTGATTTTTGTAGTTTTCACGAGCTAAATGAGTTTGTTCAACCTCCCAATGAAAATACATTAGGAGCCTCATTAATTTAGAGCTATAGAAGGTTAACACACTAGCTAGCAATAGATTAAAACAAGGATGGACCCTACTGATAACAAGCATAAGTTGGGTTTCCATTTCAGATGCCCTTATGGGCATTATGAATTGTTTTTTAAAAGCCCATGGTTTGATAACGCCTGGCTGCAATTTGAAACGATGGTAGGTATGTAGCTAAAATGCAAACCCCGTTCTCTTTGTCGTTAGCTAAAAAGAGCTAGAATATAGATTGAGGCAGTTAACTGTGTTCGAGTTTCTGAAAAAATCAGTTCGTGGCCGTAGTGCAAAAGAGCTAACATTTGAGGTTGTTTAGGCATGGAGTTTATGCGAGGCACTGGAAGTGCTTTGGTGGAAACAATTCTCACATTTAGCTGTCTCTGTCTCAGAAGACACAACCAGCCCTCACCAGAGGAAGCTGCAGCTATAGCAGTTCTAGAAAAGACACGGGTAATTTTTGCTCTGCTTTCGAGGGAAGAGAAAAAGTGTCCTCTTCTCATTCAGGTTCTCCAGGAGGGGTCGCTGCTATGCATCACCCGTGTGTGAGCATATGGGCATCTGTTAAATACATAAAACAGACCCTGAACTGTAAATGAAAGGACATTTTAGCTATGTCAAAGGAAAAACAACCAGTTTTACATAAAATTAAAGCTTAAGTGAACATATGGCATGGTTTCCTTTTGCCTTTCCAAAAAACATTATGTTGATTATACCTTCAATTGTCCAATCTGGCATCTTCTCCTCAGCCTGCATAAGCTGTTTGGCATTCTGCAAATACAATCTAGGACTGCATTAAGCAGATTTTGCACATTAGAATACAAAAAAATCTTTCTGATAATACAATAAAATGCAATAAACACCAATGCTTAATTTCGTTAGAAGTTTCGTTTTCCTGGATTCACTAATACCTAGACTGGCCATTTCTCATTGATTTTATACGAAGTCGATTGACACCATTGATGGTATCCTCTACCGAGAGAAAAATGAGCGCCAGCCCATTCGTAAGTCCACGGGATGGATAAAGAAACATCTCCGGTTTTCGGCGTAAACCTGAGAAATCGGGAAGAGGCTTGTCAAGTACCTTTAAGAAGATTACAGCAATTTCAGTGAGCTCCATTTGTCTGAGATAAAAGAGGACTCCTAATAAATCATTACTCATTATCTTAAGGCCTCTGTGTTCATTTTCCTTAGTCTATCCAATTAGTGTATTTTGGTAACAAACATTCACAAAACTTAATTTTCAGATCCTGTCAGATAAATGTCAAGAGACCAGGCATGGGCTTTGCTCAGAAAGTGGCTGGGGGAGATTTCTGGAG
This sequence comes from Kogia breviceps, assembly GCF_026419965.1. Classification (NCBI taxonomy): domain Eukaryota; kingdom Metazoa; phylum Chordata; class Mammalia; order Artiodactyla; family Physeteridae; genus Kogia; species Kogia breviceps. The sequence continues at coordinate 14,755,051 of NC_081310.1, read as the reverse complement.
CCTGACTGATTGTTTGTGTACTACAAAAGCCCAAGAATGAAAATTGGGTTCTATTGATTCTAATTAGGGAAACATTAAATAAGATTCACCTAGAAACAGTGCTGCCGGCTATTCCATTTTCTGAATGATAGGAATTTCTAAGCTTCCACCAAATTTCTCTGACCCCCTCCAGTCAAGTATCCAGTGGCTTGGGTAAAACAGGTTGCATTTTCCCTGTACTAAAAGAACTCGAATCACGATTTCCTTCCGTTACATTTTTGTACCCTTTATTACTGCATTTTCTTCCAATCCTGAGGATGTAGTAGCTGCTGACAGGTTTTGCTGCGTTGTCAGAGCAATGAAAGTGGAAACTTTTCCAAGCGTAGCTAAAAAACAGGGTGTTATTTCGATAGCATATACGAGAAACAAATGCCCTTCTCTTCAGATCCTACAAATTTTAAAAAAAAGAATCTCTATTTGATTTTAATTTCTTTTCTAGAAAATATGATATTTGAGAATACTTCCTCCCAAATCTGTATTTTTAATTTGATAATAATTGAATATTACTGCCATTGAATGGTTATCTGTTGATAATTTGAAGTGAATTGAATTCATGTGACAGTCATAGTAGTAAAAATTTTAAACTCTATCAGAAAAATTACTAATTGTTGCTTGGATAAGTATCCTTGTTATGTTGTTACAGCAGACAAAAAAAGAACTATGTTTTTTCAGTTCTAAGGTATGTGAAGTCTTTTCATTTTGAGTTTAAAAAGTTAAAAATGTATAGGGAAAGGCAAATGGTCTAGTAAATGTAGAGGAACCTTTGACTTGGTTCACAAAGATCCCATTTAATACCCTAGTTTTCGAGAGTAAATAGGACACAGCCATTGAAATATCTGAGTTTATTCTTACCTATTTGTATTTCCTCACTTAGAAGAAAGTATCAAATCTAAAGCTACATGTAGAAATTGAAAGTGGGGCCAACAAGAAAAATCATTCCGTTAGCAAGGCTTTATAACCCCTTCCATAAACTCTCACATGGCCCTGAGCGATAAAACACATTTGATGTGATGCTTTCCATTTGTCTTTAGTGTTTATTTTATGAAGGATTTTAAAAACATATATCACAAATTTCAGACAGGTAAATCTGAACCAGAGAATGAACTAAAGACAACAGATGAAAATAGAGGATTGAAGTATTAGACGCTCCAAAGAGGAAATACGGTCACATTTAAGTTGGAGTATTTTTCTGGAAACTGACATTGGCTGTATTTGGAAGATGGGCGGGGTGTGTGGGGAGGGGGAGAAAGGCAAGCCGTTCATATTGAATGCATCCCACAGAGACAGAGTTATACAGTCAGTAATTCACCCCGGCAGAAGGGCTCTGACCTTTGCTCCTCTTTAAAGGAATTAGGACAGTTAATGACTTTCATGCCCATTATGTCTGTGGGCGGTAGTTCTTTGCCTCCTGCATTATGTTCTATATTTCAATGGCTTATGTGGATATTTATTTTAAAGCTGTTGTATGCTATTTAATCTGCTTCCCCAGATCCCACTTAAGAATCAAAGAGCAGACCCAGAAAGCCTCTAACTTCTCTTATCTGTTTGCTATAAAAAATTTCATTACAGGACAGACGCTTCAATCCAGCAAAGGCAGGTAAAGCCAAGAAGAAACAAAGAACTATTACAGTTGCTATGGGTTTTCCAGAACACTGTTTAATATATATATGTTGAACCGTAAATGGAATATTTGGGGTTGCTTATAGGTGTTTGAGGGGTTTTTTTTGTTTTGTTTTTGCTCAAAACACCACCTAGTTTAGAACGTACGAAAGAGGGATGAGCTACTAGTGATCTTGTAGTGCTCTGGTCTGATTCTGCAGATAACAAGATTGTCTCACATTTACTGGTGGCTGAACCGGAGAAGATCTATGCCATGCCTGACCCTACTGTCCCCGACAGTGACATCAAAGCCCTCACTACACTGTGCGACTTGGCCGATCGAGAATTGGTGGTTATCATTGGATGGGCGAAGCACATTCCAGGTACCTTTTCTGAAATGAAAAAGAAAAGTTTGCAGTTAATTCCCTAGGCTTTATATGTTGATTTAGGCAAATTCACAATTTTTTCATCAGGATTTTTGTTTTTAAGATTTTTAAATTGTATTTATTTATTTTAATTTACTTTTTTATTTGTATTTTTAAAAGTAATTTAATGTTCTTGGCCACACTGCACGGCTTGTGAGAACTTAGTTCCCCAACCAGGGATTGAATCCGAACCATGGGCTATGAAAGCACAGAGTTTGAACCACTGGACCACCAGGGAATTCCCGTTCATTAGGATTTTTTTAAACCTTTACATTTGTTTTTGTCATACTTAATTTAGTGCTTTCTTGGTCCTAATAGAATCATATGCCTTTTTTATAACTGTACCATCTTGAACGCTTGTTAATTATTTTTTCGCATATGAAGGTACTATTGCCAACCTAAGATAAAGAGAATATAACTTGTTAAAATATTTCTTTATTCTTTTAAAAAGTCTGAGTTTTCTCCTAAGGAAATACTTCTGGTTTTTCTTTTCACTTTAAATAAATGTTTATGAATTGGGGGCTTTAAGGCAGACAGCCTTAAAGGTATAAAGGTATAAATCCTGCCTGGCCTGCCAATGGGGCAACTTCCTGAACTTACTCTATCTTACCTTCCTAAACTCTAAATAAAGCTATAATATCGTAATAAAAAAAAAAAGTTTTTGTCAGGAGAAGTCTAGATACCTTTTTACCTTTTAAAAATGACTTATTTTGTTGTTCATAGTGGTGATTTATACTGAATTGTTTTTCATATTTGCATGTTGCTTTGGTTTACAATTAGATATTTACCATGAATTTATACATAAATTATGAAAATAAATGTTAAATTGACATTGTAAATATTCTCATATGGTGACTTAAAAGTAGTATTTCAGTTTTTTTGTTTTTTTAAATATTTATTTATATATTTATTTGATGGCGCTAGGTCTTAGTTGTGGCAGGCAGGCTCCTTAGTTGTGGCATGTGAACTCTTAGTTGCAGCATGCATGTGGGATCTAGTTCCCTGACCAGGGATCGAACCCAGGCCCCCTGCATTGGGAGTGCAGAGTCTTATCCACTGCGCCCCCAGGGAAGTCCCCAAAGTAGTATTTTAAAGTATCCAATTATTTTTCTCTCCAGACCTGTCCTTAGGTCAGTGAACATATACCTGATCACAAGGTTTAAGAATTTTAGTAGTCTACTTGAATTATTGTTTGTTTGAGCTTTGATCTTCAAATAGTTTACAAACAAATTTTTGGACGATGAGCCGTGTTTCTTTGGTACAGTGAACTTATTTCTGTCTCCTTAAACTAGTTTGTCTTTATGCTTTGAATGCTACAGTAATTTCTTTAATCAAATTGATGGAAGTCCCTTTCCCAGCCCACACTGAAACCAATTTATTGGTCATGATACGCCAGCTATGTTGCTAACAGTCGTAACGAACTGTCAGGCGATATCGCAGTGAAGCTAATTTGAAGTCATTAGGTGTGCAGCGTTCAGGCGACAATTTGTTACAGTGCTTGGGAACACAGCTGACATTTCTGAATGGCTTTGTTCACTGCAGTTCTAGATGAGGCCAAGCAAATTGTAAACTAATTTAAACATCACTCTGTATTATACCAGCTACTTTGTCTTACACTGTTTGCTAATAAAGCACCCCAAATTAAGTCAAAACGAGTTAAATAGGTGAGCTGGAGCGTATTCTTTAAAAGATACCTCCACAAGGGTCACTACATCTAAAAGAAAGATGAGAATTTGTGTGGATAGCTGATTTGCATTTGGATTGTAATCATATCTATAAGGTTTTTAGAAAAAGCAAAAAAAACATCGAAATAGAATATGCTGAAAGATGGTAAGACATTGGAAGTTGTAGCAGTGGAAACAACCAGAATTTGCCTAAACAGCATATGAAAACTTTTTTGGAAGGAAAGTGTTATGAAGGGTTTTAGAAAGAAACCAAACTAAGATTTGTTGAAGTGTCCACAGATACTTTTAAAAATAATCAATATATATTACATCATTTACCTTTATCCACACACACGTACACAGACATACATACTCACAGATTTAAAATAGCATTATTCTAACCCCGGGTTTCTCAGTCTTGATGCAATTGATGTTTGGAACCAGATAATCTTTTGTTAGGGGACCTGTCCTCTTCCTTGTAGGGTATTTACAGCATCCTTGGTTTCTAGCTATTAGCATCCTTGGGTTGTAACAAACAAAAATGTCTTCACATATTGCCAGATGTCCTCTTGGGGGGCAAAATCATGCCCCTCTTCCCCGGTGGAGACCCATTGTTCTAACCCAGGAATCAGATATTATTATCCTTAATTCAAAGATAGGGAGATCTGGGGCAGAGAGAGGTAAAAACACCCGCACAAGTTCACAAATGTATCCAGAGCCTTCAAAGCCCACATTCAACATTGCTTCCTGGGGGATAGTTTGCAACTGGGGGATAGTTTCATCCCCCAGTTGACTACATTTGAAAGAATTATTTCAGAATAAAAAGGATAGTGTTATTAATAGCAACAGCATAAAAGGCCATGTCACTCTGACTCCACACCGCCCATTATTTCAGAGAATTCCTCCCAAGTTCTCCCTGAATTAAGAAATTTGTTAAGCCCATGTTTTGTTATCGTACAGACGTTCCATAATAACGACCAAGAGAAGTCAACAACTCCTCCTCTTCTCTGGCAAGGAGAAGTCAGCGATAAATTTGTGGGTCCAGTTGTGTATCTAAGTAGAAATGTCAGCTTACAGAGGAACTTGTCACAGTAAAGGGGCTCTGGTGACCTTTGTGAAGACAGTAACTTTAAATAACTATGAGTAACAGCATTTCCAGTGGTGGAAACAATTGCTATACGATTATGTGTTCAGTCTTAAGCTGAGGCTTAGAATTGGTAGGGGCTGACGTTATCCTCTCTCCCTGGCAAATGCCAGAGGAGGTTACTGTGCAGTGATGATTCACAGCTCTGGTTTTCGTGATACCCGGAGGGTGTTTTAAATGATTGCAAGGAGTATCTTGGCTTTTCAGAGAGGGCTTGGCAAAACACGAGTTCACTGAAATGCCTTTGAATTTCATAACAGTCAGTGTGCCATGCAGTGTTCGGAGGTAGAAGTAAAAGATGCTGTGATACCAGCGTGCTGGTCTCTATACCCAGGTTCAGGGGCACGGCAGCAACGTGGAGCGTGGGGTGGGGAGGGGCTCAAGCCAAAGAGAATATAAAGATTAAAGTCTCGTTTCTGCCTTGATCAAAGTAAAAATGTGTTTTTGATACCATGACCTAGTCCTCATAACCGGGGTCAGAGCTGGAATTAAAGCCAAATCAGAACTGAAATTTCACCTGTCTTAATCTTCACTTCAGAATAGTTTTTTTTTTTTAAATGCTTCTGTTAAAACTAAAGTGAAATCTTTTTTTAAAATATACTAAAATCCAAGCCTTTGCTCTCTTTATGCTGCTCTCAGTTTGTGGAATATCACATAAACACACACACACACACACACACACACACACACACACACACACATACTTTAAAACATTAAGATTAGCATATAAGATCAGATCCGTAGCCTTTCTGCACTCCTGGGAAGGTACTTTTGTATACTTGCTTTTGCTACATAAAAAAGTGACAAATTCAACAAAAGAAAATATTGAAGAAGAATACATAGGGAGTGGGGTGGTTTTTTTTATCAGTAAATAGAATTAGTTGACTTACTTTAATAAATCACATAAATGGAAAAGTGTGTTGTTCTGAAACATGACCATGCTTTATCTCTAGAAGCAAAAAGATCACAAGGGCTTTAGAAAATGCTTGACTTTAGTTGAAGGAGCATAAGGGCACCAGAACAGATGATGGTGCCCTAATAGCCCTTTTTAAGAATGACAGGGCCCCACCATTAGCATCCTTTTATATCCTTGCAAATTGCTCATGCCTCGCTTTTCTGGTTCCTATCTGCCTGACTCTTTTTTATTTCTCTTTCAATTTCGTCCGCGCTCGGATAAGCGCATGCTAACACAATATGATTGAGCTGTAAAATGGACCGCTGTCGCCTCTAATCTCTTTTATGTAGATACGGAGGTCCGGCACACTCCACTTCATTCTCTCTCCATTGTTGGCCTTTTTTAGAATGGGCTGCCAAGTAATGGAGGCTCCGTCAAATATTAGAGCTAAGTTTCACAGGGTGTGATAAGACGATCATCAGCCCAGCAGTCAGATCTATTATTGTTCTTTGTGGTTGATTAAAATATTATTTTGTACTGTAACTTTGTTAGCAAAATGCAGAATGTGCTTCGTCAGATGGTGCTTAAAAAAGCATCACCCACATTAGCTGACCTATATAAGTGGCTTAAATATATTTATGGATCTTGCCAGATGGATGACTTTAAGAGAAAGGTATTTGAACGATTCAGTGAATGAATGTATTTTAGAAGTTGTTTTTTCCTTTATCAAATAAGGCAGATTATCAGGTGGGCTTGTTTATTTTTGACATGACAGATCAAACAATTACCTGCTGATGAAGGAGGACTCCATTCAAGTTTGGAGCCTCTTAGTGACATTTTTAAAACAGGAAAAAAAAAAAAAAAACCTATAGTTTTTCTTCATACCAAATGAAGGCAGGGACTATTGAGCTCAAAAAGAAAACCACACAAGGAAGAGATGTGATAAAACAGTCTTTATGTATAGTTATTTATGTAAGAAACAGCAGTCTAAAGTATAGAAACCAGTATTCTCCATTTACTCTGAAACATTTTTTCTAAAACATTCACTTAGGAAAATGTATTAAAAATTGCTCAGCGAGTTGGCTTTTTCTAGTTTTCTCAACAGAAGTATTTAGAATTTTCTGTAAATGACAGAAATCTCTAAAGAATATGGATAAACTATTTCTATATTAGGATATAAATTTTGTGAGAGAATACCCAAGAATATTTTGAACTAATATTTATGGCTAATGATACTGTTTAAAGATATATTTATTGTTCTAATGCATTTTACGTAGAGATCAATTTTTTAGATTGTATCATTCCCTAGGCCAAGTTTTGAAGGTTTTGTTTTTTAACTGCCCATTACTTATCTTAAACTGCTGGCACCATTACATGATTATGATATGTGAAAAAGCACAACAAATTGTGGTGGAAATAAATACTATAAGATTATGTTTCCATTTGTAACACCAGGTAGGTTTTCATGTGTATGTGCATGTGATTATGGTTTCACATGCAGGAAATGGCATAGTTAACTAAGAGTTATGTTATATATAAAAAGGACCTAATATGCTGTTTCATTTCTGTATCATTGGCACTTGAAAAATGTACTATTGATTAGTTGATTAAAAATATGCACAGCACAAAACTATTAATTGGCTCTGAGCCTCCACCCTCCACCCCATTGTATAACTGAATTTACGCATAGTTGTAATTTCTACTCTGCTACGAAAAAATCAAAGCGATTACAGCTCTTTTCTCAGGATTAATTTTTCTTACATGCATGTAACTTAATGATTTCAGAGCTGTGAAGTCGTTGAGTCTTTTAGTTAAGTGGAGAAATTTTAAATTTAAGATCCAATGCCTTGGCATTTAGTAAGACTATTTAAATTGTAACAATATTCAATTATCAGATAGTTAGAAGTTATGTTTAATGTACCAGGTAGTTGTATACCTGTGTACCGGTAGTTGTGGTTTATAAAAGGTAGAATAATTCTGAAAGTAAAATCAGAACACCTGAGATGTATATAGTTGAGTAATATTTTGTAAGTTATGTAATTGGTCTAGCCGTTAGTTTATTGTGAAAATCAAATGAGCAAAAAAAACACATGCAAATTATACACATATGCATAATTAATTTGCAAATTATAAAGAATGATCTAAAAACGTAAAATATTCAGTGTTCATTTTCGTGCCTAAGAGATTGTACATAGATTGTCATTTTATTGTAATTAGAGCCAAGTGATTCAAAAAGTTAGTATTCATAAGAGCTATTTCAAAAAATATTCAGAACAAACATCCATTATAATAGGAAGGGAGGAAAAGGTTATTTAATCAAGAGGATCACTGTATAGCTATTGCCATCATTCTGTCCTAGGTGAGCACAGGACCAGTAGCTTCTAAATAGTCGTCCTCCTTGGCCATACCTAAAATAACTGAAAGTTTATCAGTTTCTGAAGTCACAATTGTGATATGGAGAAAGGAGCAAGTTGTCAACTATGTTGTGAAAAAAATAATCTGAAAGATCCCCTACAGACTTGTTCATTTTCTGCAGCTCCCCTTGCTAGAAAGGAGAAAGACCAGTAAAGGAGGTTTGAGGTTTCCCAGACAGATGAGTTTTCCCAGACAGAGACCCGGTTCAAGAGACACGCCCAAATGTTATTAAAGATGCTCCCAAAGACCTCTCCTCACCACTCAGTGCCATTGTTTGTGACCCGACGCACAGTGCTGTCACCATGCTGAAGTACCTGTGCTCACGTAACCTCTGTGCCAGTATTCTGGTCCATTACCACGCATCCCCCCAATATATTTGCCATCCATTCATAGTCATGCCATTGTGTACCTCTGATCAACGAGGAAGCATAATTTCATAGCAGTCTTGAACACAATTTAAGTATTTGAGTGTCTGCTATGGACCTAATACTATGCCAGGTACTGTGGGGCTTATTAAAGCTACAGGTGACCTGATCTCCGCTCTGAATCATGGATCTGTGTCTGCATAAATATCTCTCTGCATACATGTGTGCATTGATATGTGATCATCTTTTTTGTGGGATTAAGCTTTCAATACAAAAACAACTAACACGGGTAGAGTCTATTATTGTTTACAAAGCACTTTCACGAACTTTTACTTGAAGTCCATAACAATTCGGTTGTTTAATTCTTGTTATCCCCTAGAGTCAGGAAGTTTGATTCACACTGTTAGTAATGTCACTTGAACCATAGAATATTTAACTTAAATGACTTTTTACCAGTAGCTTCAGTAGGTCTTTCTCCCCTGTCCTCCTCTACTTCCCTGTTCATTTATTGTCATTTGTTCCAGATTACCTACCTGCCTTTCATACAAGTTTAGGCAAATGGAACATATTTGCCCTATCTTTAAATTTTGTCTCTACATTTATCAAATGAAAGGAGAATTGAATCAAAGAGGAAATGTATGACACACCTTTAAAATCAATAAAAATCAAGGTGTTTGATTGATAGTTTGCCCTTTATATCCCTGCTCACAAATTTTAATGAAACAAGATGATCACTGTGTAGCTACTCAGCTGAATGGTTGGAAACATTTTTAAATGATTGGTTGCTAAAACTGAAGGCTCTTCCTCCCCAATTCTGTTCAGATTCACTGGGTTGAAGATTTCTCTATTTATCAAGTCCTAAAAGATGGTATCATTTTCAGGCAAGTAATTGTAATCGCCCAACTCTTTTGAATGCTAAGGTAACAAGATGAGTCTCATCATTTGGTTTACTATATATATCAGAAGCCTGAACAAGCCTGCAATCTACCTGAGGATTGTCAAAATATTGACATCCCATAGACCTGGCCCAACTCATATCTTCCTGTTCTGGAATTCTGTTTGTTCCTAGAGCTGTTACTTCTGACTTTTAGGTTCTTCTCAAGGCTACTTGATGAGTTCAAGAGAGAAAGACTTCTGTGTCTTGTGAAAAGAATTCTATATGGAAGCTGATTTAATTAGCATAACCCATGTATGCTTAAATGCTTCGTTAAAATCTTTTTCCACCTCTAAAGGAAGAGTTGGAGGGAGAAGTTTAAACGTGATGCTGGCGTGTTTTGTTTCTCCCTTGCTCCTCTTCGACCCTCTCTCCGTCCCTAATCCCACTGCCTCCGGGGGGCTGGTCACACGTTTTCCCCTGTGTCCCCGTGGCTCTACCTCAGCCAATCTCCAAATGAATGCATGTCTGTCGTGGCCTTGGCTTTGGCACTCTGGATATATTGATTAATAGTTGCCCTAAGCTCCTTTTAGCAAATCAAATTTTCACTTTTAGCAAGGATTTCGCCTCTGATTTATTCAGCAAAGTGAAATGCACTAAATTGACTTTGACATTCAGGGAAAATGGCTGAAAAACAAAGAGCAGAGGAAAGAGATATAAATTGTGTGGCAGCTGGAGACTTCAAGCATCTGAGGAACAGTTTTCTGTGGAATACAGAGTAATTTGAAAGCACACAGAGAAGTGGTTTCTTCAAAAAAAAGTGACAAAAATGCTGAATTTTCTTTTTGAAAGAGGGTGTAAATATTACTCAGCTGAACTCAGAATTTCTGGTACAATGCATTATATTTTGTAGATAAAAATAGCTGCGTAATTCAAGATTGCCTATATCTAAATGAGTTTATGAAAGCTAGGACATAACCTCATTACACTGGAAGAAAGAAATAGTCAAGTCATCCCACATGAAATAGAATAGTTAATTTGAAAGTGTAAGTGCTGTGTAGTTTGTGTGTGTGTGTGTGTGTGTGTGTGTGTGTGTGTGTGTGTGCGCTGTAAAGAATGGAGCTTATTCATCACCATAAAAAGAATTTGAAATAATTTTGGATCACAAGCCTCAGAGAAGCCCTGTAACTTTGCTCTTCTGTTTGCCTTTTTCCCAAGAATGTCTGCCTTGGCTGTATTCTTTAATGTGACTAAGTCAGCCTACTTCCTTGTCAGACCAAGATTCGGTGAATACGTGACCATCAGGTTCAAGACACAAAGTGTGGTTTTGATGCATAAAAAGAAATGGTGCTGATGTAGATGAAGCAAAGAGGAAAGGGGGTTGAACTGAATTCACTGTGGACACTTGGGGAGGAATGAAAGGTGTGTGGATACTGAGGAGTAGTTTTGATATTGCGGATCTCGTAGACTGTTGAATTGCCCCTGCCCAGAGGGGTTATCAGAGGGGTGGGAGGAGAGGGGGGAGGGGAAATCTACAGAAGGAATTTGCTGTTCATTTACCTTTTTGCTCTTCCATGTGAATTTTCCTTATTAACCAAAGTCAGGGTCTACACAGTCAAGGCACTGCCCTCCCTTTAACTATACTTTTTCATTATTCTCTTTCTTTTCATTTTCAACAAATCGGTGGCCAAAGTGACCCAAGCCATCCACATCAGTGGCATCTAACCAATCAGATAATATTTTAACATTATATCAAACATGTCCACAGGCATATGATTTCCCGAAAGTCAAGCTGCTTCCTCCCCAATTCAGGCCACTTTTCAACCTTCGTAAATGATTCTTAGAAGAACCCCATTAGGAGAATGTATTTAACCTGCTAAAAATCCCTTTAATTGACCAAACTTTCTAAGAAACTTATGGTATATGATAAACAGATATAATACCTCCATTTGTTTACAAATACCTTGATATTTCTCTTAAGATAAAAAATTTCTTGGTTTTCCCCAGGAAAAAACAAACAAACAAACAAAAACTATGATTTTTCTCAGAAGCAGTCAACCACTTTTATTTTTTATTTATTTTTGCCAGGTTATATATTTTTTTTCCTCCACCAAGAATCAAGAATGATGTACAAGGTACACAAACCCCAAGTCAAAGGGATATTCAGCCTTCATTTTATACTTGGATCTCTTAATGTGAAGTTCAGTGCCATTATTATATCAGTTAAAAGTACTAATGCATCGTAATTTAGCTAAAGAGAAACATATAATGGGTAAATACCACCTCTTGGTAATTCTAAGCTCTAGAGTCAATTCAACTTGGTTCATCCCACAATTTTACATGTCTCCATTTAACCACAGAATTTCGCTTCCAATAAGGAAATTATATTTCCATTGTCAGAATGGGCAATTAAGTCCTCACTACGTATTGTTAATATTATAAAATCAAGAAGGGGAAAGGACCCGTTTCTTCCACTGGATTCACATGAAGCCAGTGGATGACCAGCCGTCCAGGTCAGCAGCACAGCCTGTATGGATTTCGAGAGTCATCGGAGCCCAATTAAACACCGTCACTGCAGGGGTGTCTCTGAAGAGCCGCTCCCTCCTCTCTGTATGAAGGGGGCTTCACACCTGCTTAACCTACATTAGGGAAGGATTAATTACCTGAAGTGCTGGGCCCCTCAGTCACTCAGCATGTCTGTGGCAGGGCACACGGTAGCCTGGGCTGAGGACGGAGATGGGGAGAAGGCGCAGCTGCGGGTTCAAGGAAGGACTGACTGCTCCTGACACGGTCAGCCCTTGAGGAAAAATAATAGTCCAGCTATACGTAATCTTGTGATTTTCTGTGTCATGGCAGAGCCCCGTCTGCAGTGCAGACTTGTAAACGTAAAAGAGGAATATTCTCCCAAAGGTCCTTGCGACCGTGCATACGACTCAGATTAACCTTTCGTGGAAAAACATGGAATCTCTACTTAAACATTTCAGATTTATTTCTGTGAATGGCTGTGATAGTGAAGCAAAGTGCTGTATGATAGATTTTCCCAAAGTTTGAAAAACATGCTTGCTTCCTCAGAAACATGCCTACAGGAAGTTTTATGACACTCTTTTCAAAAGAAATGGAAGGATATCAAATAGAGATCTCTTCCTTTAAAAAGTAATTCTTGGATGATAGAACCAGAATGAACCTCAGAATTCAATTGCTAAAACTTTGCGTTTTAAGAGGAAGTAGTATATTGCTGTGGGTAGTGTACCATCCTCGGAGTTAGGGACCATGGTTCAAATGCCACGAACTAAGTTTGCTTATGTATAAGATGGGGATGATAATAGCAAAGTGACCAACTTGATGGGTTCCTGGGACAATTCAGTGAGTTAATGTATGTAAAGTGCCCAATCCAATCTTTTAATTGCTCAGCGTTCAGTAAATGTTAAAGGCCTTTACTTGCACATTCACTTACAGATAAAAACGTTGAAGACCAGGAAAACCGAATGACTTACCCAAGGTCACAAGCTACTCAGGACATAGTTGAGACTAAAACTCAGTCACTTAACAGTTGAGCACTGTTGATATTTATCATCACCACCAGTTTTTCAGAAAAGAGTATATACATTCTTATGCATAGTATTAAATATTAGCAAGTTATCCTCTTTATTCTATATTATACCACATTATATTTACATTATATATAAACATGCATATATTTATATGGACAGCATATTTTTTGAAGATAGACCAGCAGTGAAAATGTTATAGAAAAGTTATTTTGGTATAGTTTAAGTTGTGCACCCCAAATTATAAGTAATACACCCATCTTTCTTTTGTTATTCTTTGATATAACTTGGGTATAATATCTGGATATATCAGATCAAACCCCTCTCTGAAGAATTATTCATCTAAAGGTATAGCTCAGAATCTTTCTGTTTCACGCAGAGGGACATCGTAGAGAGAATTCCTTCACTGAGGCTTGAGGTTGGGAAACATAGCCAACAGCTTAAAGTGGCCAAGAGTTTCTCAATGGAGGATCTTGATTTAGACCTAAGTGTCTAGATAACATAAAGACAAAAGTAACAGGAGTACATGAGATGCACCTTATTTATAAAGCATCTCTGAATACTTGCTATGTAAATATATGTGATGCTATCTTTGAAGACAATGTCTCTGACAGATCAGTATATAACGTTTGATTAAAATTAGCTTGTAGATAAATCCATGGATTTTAATTAACCTGGTCAGTTATCCAACCCAGTATACTCAGGATTTTAGGTTTTCACACCTCTGTATGTGCCATGAAAGTCTAAGTCAAATTTCCAAGGCAATTTTTTACAGTTCGAATAGAATTATTTATTATTTAATGTGAATCTGACCATACTATATCCTTGTAGTTTAATAAATTTCATATAGGCTGAAGATGGATGATGTGGTTATCTTTGAAACATCAACGATGATCATTTTTGAGGTATCCGGATATGGTAGTAGGTTCGCTAAATTCAATTTGACCTTTTTTGCACACTTTGTAATATTCAATTACCCAACAAAAATACCGTGTGTAATATATTTTTGTAGCAAGCTAATACCTATTCACTCATGCACTGAACAAAAAATATATATTAAAAGCCTACTCTATGGTAGGCCTTATACTAAAGTTCTGTTATAGGGAGACTGTCTCTGTCATTATTATATGACTTTGAGGCACAGTTGATCTATTATCAAGACACTTTTTGAATTTTTATCTCAAGAATGGTTGCTTTGCAGCTCACTCAGGATCATGGTTTCTGTTTTTCCATCATACACATACTCAAGAGTCTTGAAGAAATGCTTTGAGAATGATCAAAGTCAGGTGTCAGCCACACCTCCTGGTCCAGTATTTCAGAGTTTCCCGCTCTGTAGCTCCCCTCCCTGTATTCTGGATATCAGTGATATTCTAGGGAATAAACCGAGGGCCAGCAGCGGCCTGCCAGGGTTTTTATACTCTTTTCAAACCATGTATGCGTGGTTTTTCTGAACCCACTTGGATTTTACGTGGTTAAACTATCTCAGAAACAGAGTCTCTTTATGAACGGAGGCCTGCTTACTGCATGAGGGAAGACGGCAGTATTTTTTGCTTTAAGGAAAGGTTCTTCATTTGCTTTGAAGAGATATCAAGAATATGGGAATAGAGAGCTGATTACAGCGAGAGCTTTTCTCAGGATTGTTAAGATCGTGTGGCACCTCCTGCCATTAACTTTTGTTCTCCCCTGCAGCGGCACAGTTCAGGGGTGTGGGCTCCATGCTGCATCTGTACTTGGCTTGTTACCCTCTTATCAAGCTCCTAGCATCCCTTTGTTTATTTGAGACGACAGGAAGACGGTGTAAAGGCTGCTTAGTCAGGGATATCAGCCTTGTTGGCAGGGGAGTGATTGCCAGTTGAAAAACAAGGCATTATTGCTCATTTTTTCCCTCTTATTAGTTTGATTACATTTGCAAATCAAATCAATCCATCAGACATGATCAGGCCTCGTCCGCATTTTAAGGAATAGTAATCTCCGTCTAATAAGATGCAAATGTGTCACATCGGTAAGTAACCAATAAATCATCGTCTTGTCTTTGGCAATCATTAAATATCAGAACCAACAGTCAATTTTTAGTATTTTCAATTTGCGATATGCCGCTGGAATATAAAGATAGATGGACGTAATTACACAAACCAAACACTATTTCAGTTCATTCCAGACAGCAAATTTAGTGGAAGGTATAACTGGCTTGTCATCGCACTACATTATTCCTAGCGGTTCATGCAAAGTTCACAGACGAGCTTCAAATGGACATTGCTTTTTTTCAACTTCTAGCAACGTCCATACAATGGCAGTCAAACTTTGATGTAAGGACTTGCATTGACTTCCGCATGGCTGTTACAGTCAGATGCCAGCATGACAGGAGACATATGCTCTCTCCCATCAGACACTGCTGGCAGTGCCAGCTCCAATCTTCTAGATTTTCGATTAAAAAGAAAATGAACTCACGAATGTGAAAATAAAGGAAAACAAAAACAACCAAGAACACTTCAGATGATTTATACCATCCACATCTCTTTGGACAGTTTCACTCAGGGGGAAAAAGGGGACAAAAACTTTGTTTTTCTAAGTTTCACATCTTTAGAGCCTCTCTGTTTGGGCGATGTATTCTTTTCACCTAAGTCGTTCTTTGTGAAGATGTGCACGTTTGCAGCGCCCTGATATGATCCAGGAAGAAAGAGTGTGTTGATTTGGGGCACAATAGGGAAATATTTGTATGTATGTATGTACATATAAAATGTTATAATTCAAAGGACAAGAAATGAACTTGTTTGCATGGAATATCTGATCTGAATATCTTTTCCCTAGTTATACTTGCTTAGCAACTCAGTAACTTCTGATGAACTGTGACAATTGCCCATTCATTCATTCACAGAAATTGTTTTCCCATAAATGGAAGACCCCACCTCCCAATCCCTGTCAGCTCTATTTATCTCAATGCCATCGATAGGCATACTTTTCCATCCTTTCCCAATCTTTTTCTCTTGTCCAATTCTCTTTTTTCTGAGTGCTCATATAAAAAGGTCTTTTACGTCATTGATCTGATGACATTTAAAAGTTGCAACATTTTCTCTTTGATTTGGGTGTGTTGTTGACCTCAGCCATCGCTTTGGTTCTTTGTCTTTCTTTTCCGCAAAAGTCATTCGCCTCCTCAGTGTAAGTTGCTAAATAGGACGTGAAAGTCATCCTATGACGAAGATAGGTCACCTCTATGACCTTGATGCACCTGCTACTTATTTTGGTGGCATTTCCAATCATCACTGACTGATTCCAGTTGATCTGGACAGATTTATCATAGGCTTTTTAGTGAGAACTTAGAGCTTAAGATTTGGCAATGCCAGTCCTTTGGCCTACTAGATTTCCTCATTTGCCATGAGAAGAGCAAACTCTTTGGAATATTATTTAATAGGGTCTCTTATTTAAAGTTAACAAAATTGAATTTTGAATGCACGACTTATTTATTGTAAACGTGTTGGGTACCTTTATGCCGATCACTCTCCGAGGCAGCGCAATACAAAAGTAAACAGAGCGGAGATGGTCACACGGTCGGTCGTAAGGCTCGGAATCTTGTGAGGGACGCAGACAAACAAAGAGGCAATTATAACACGGTGTTCTAAGTGCATTGACGGGGCAACACGGCATACTAGGGGTACACCACGGCGGGAACTCTAACTTCGGGAATCAGGGAAGGCTTCTCGAAGGCTTGAAGGCTTCTTGTGTAGAAATCCAGAGAAGATAAATGCATAGGAAGGTATCAAGAAGTTTTAGGTAAGCATTAGCTTCCTTCTGTTAATAAAACCAATCGTTGTAGGTTAAACGGGCCCATTTTCAGTACCTCTGCCCGTTTGCTAGCAGGACTGGAGAACACCATTCATTGACGTACAAAGAAGATTCTTTCAAATTTTAAGAAATTATAATATAGAAGCTGATTAGACTGATTTTTTAGACAGCACAGCAGCTTTCAACGTTGGACAATGAAGACATGCAGTAGTAGCTTGAGGTAGTGGTCGAGACAACTTTTCAAATCAGCAAAATCGATTTTTTTAAATGTATCACCTATACGCCTGCGGGATGCACTCTCCATGGCCATACATCCGGGCAGGCAAAACGGACTATCATTTGACGAAAACCATTTTAGGCCGCTTCTGCAACCCTTCCTATCTCCGTATCCTTTCAAGGTTAGTCGATTTCCAGCATCCCTTCCCTTTCTGCAAAACTCTTGTGAATTTTTAAAACACAGCTCTGGGCTTTCCAGACGATTGTTTGGCCAGCAGCACAGGTAGCTCGAGGAACCCCATACGGAGCAGCAATCGCCGGGAACCCCTGTGAGTTATAGCTGAGGAAAGCCGTACAGCTCACGCCTTTGAAGCTTTGTACCAGAACCTTATGCTCTCTCTAACCGATTTACATACCACCATGGTATGTTTAATTTGCTTTTTCATCAAATCAATAATGGGTCTAATTGAAAAAATTGCCAGTGCTACGTGCAACCTAAGTACTGATCTCAGCGTTTGCCGGCTAACGGCAACCTCGCACCGCTCTGCGTCAGACACCTGTGTTATTGGTGTGCTCCCGGTCCTAATGCGTACAAAAACAAACATTAATACAGGTGGAGCATCTGCACCAATGGATCACTCTGCTATGAGAATTAATCACCTGGCTTTCAGCTTGAAGAATAAAATTTACATCTTTAATGTCTGAAATGTATTAACACGCACGCTCGCACCATCGACTTCGAGTAACGTCAGCAGCCCAGCACATACAGCCCTGTTCAGACGTGTTCCCCTGGACATTTGGACCTGGGTATGTAAATTCGGAGCCAGGTTTTAAGCACTTGATAGGTGTTTTTAAAATTTAGATTTGAGGCTTTTGGGTGAATAGTAATAGGAAGATATTGGAAGAGTAAGAGTCAACCTGAAGGACTAGCACTTTGAACTCTGGAAATCTGCCTTCAAAAACAGTATGATGACACTTTTGAGGCTGAATTTTATTTTCTTGTCCCAATCTAGGATGGGGTTTGGCTACGTCATCATCATCATGGAGCTACATTCATTGAGCACTAAATAGGCGCCAGGCCCAGTGCTCACTGTTTTGTATACATCATCTCAGTTATTCTTCAAAGCAACCCTTTAACTGAGCATCACCTCTGACACCGTTTTTTAAATTGAAGTGTAGTTGATTTACAATACTGTTCGTTTCGGGTGTACAGCATAGTGATTCAGTATTTCTGCAGATTACATTCCATTGTAGGTGATTACAAGATATTGGGTATAATTCCCTGTGCTACGCAGTCAGTCCTCATTGCTTATCATATAGTAGTTTTATCTGTTAATCCCATACCCCCAATTTTTCCCTTCCCCCCTCCACCTCGGTAACCACAAGTTTGTCTTCTATGTCTATGAGTCTGTTTCTGTTTTGTATATGGATTCATTTGTATTATTTTTTAGATTCCATATATAAGTGATATATAATATTTGTCTTTGTCTGACTTACTTCACTAAGTATAATATTCTCTAGCTCCATCTATGTTGCTGGAAATATCACTAGTTCATTTTTTATGGCTGAGTAGTATTCCATTATATAATATTCCATTCCCCTTGTCTATTGGACACCATTTTATAATTGAGAAAATTGAAGCTTAGAGAAGTCAAACGACTTGCCTGAGATCGTGAAGCTAGTAAAATAGAGACAATGAGACTGCAATTCAGGTCTGCGTTCAAAACCCTGATTTTTATCTACTAACACAAATTCCTGGTATAAGCTAATTCATTTTTTGACATTCCAAACTGATTTCTTTGTTTAGCACAATGGGACCTCAAAAACTTCTGCTGGCAAAACAGATTTCATGGGTGCATCCCAATAATGTTGATTTGATAGTTATTACAGAACTGGCTGCATAGTTGGTGGGGTCCAGTGCAAAATGAAAATGCAGAACCCGTATTAAGAATGAAGAATTTCAAGATGACGACAGCAGAGCACCCAACTACATGCGGCTCCCTGCACAGAGCACACACCCATGAAGCAGGCCTAGTATTGCCAGGAGAGACAGAAATTTTGCCTGGGGACAAGTTTGGCAAATAGAGGAGTCCCTCTCATTCAAGTCTCTGGTTGGGTCTGGGAAAATGCTACATAGACCGAGACAAGCTATTTTTGATACCATGATTCCCAACAACTAGTTACTCACTTCGGAAGGAAAGGAGGTATTTTCATCATCCCTAACCAATGGTCCCCACCCAGGGGCAATTTTGCCTCATGGGGAACATTTGGCAGTGACTGGGGACATTTTGATTGTCACAGTCAGGGAAACAAACAACAGGGGAGCAGGAGCACCTGAGTGTAGAGAGGCCAGGGATGCTGCTCCATGTTTTACAATTCACGGGACATCCCCCCACCCCTTGCCCCTCCACAAGGAATTTTTCAGCCTAAAATACCAGTGGTGTTGAAATTGGGAAACCTGTTGCAAACCCTCACACTCATAAGGGTTTTGAGTTTTGTATTCGGTTTTGCAAATCTCATAAATGGATACATAACTAAATATTACAGTAGCCTTATTACCAAAGAGAAGGCCTCACTTCCCAAGAAACCACATTCATCCACAAGATCAATACGTATTTACTGGGGATCCCAGGTGCGTTTGCACCAGCATTTTGTGGCCAAGCCATAAGTTTATCCTTAGTGTTTACAAATAAATCAGAAAGGTTCGTGACCTCTGAAAAGTGACCATGACATATTTGAATTAAGAGCTTTCTTGAAAATTTCACTGGAGATATTTATTATGTGGCTAATTACACATTCACATATAATGGTGAGAAAGGAGCCATTATAGCACATCCAATAAGCAATATGCATTTTAACAAATATATAAATATGTATTTATTCATCGAACAGAAACATTTTCTGAGTTATTTGGAAGTAAATAATGTTTATAAATTTTTATAAACATTTATAAATATTCAGTGGTAAATATTCTAAGCACTCGAGTAAATTCTATGTATATTTAAAGACATGTGAATTTTTGACAGAGATATCTTTCATATGAACTTATACAAATAATTTCAGAATAACTGTAAGGATGTTAATATTAATCTGGACACCCTTAAAATTGGTGAGTTGGGGTGGATATGTCATAAGCTTGTCAATGAGTTGTATAAAGTCTGTATAAAACCTTTATATGTAAATGTATTGCTTTGTTGCATAAATACTTTGGCAGTTACTCTTATACTTGCGTGAGTCTATATAATTCAACTCTTACTGGCATTTTTTAATTCTTAAACTGTTTTTCTAATCATTTCAGAGGAAAAACAATGAACCATAATATCCATATTTTCACATAGAAATTTCCGCTTAAGTAAATTTTATGTCACTATCTTTCCACTCAGTTTCTCTCCATCTAGGGATAATATATCAAATTTTGAACAGCCCGACTCCCTATTGCGTAATTGAAAACAAACAGAAACAAATGTTCTGGGTAATTTCCAGAGATATTGTAATTGTAAAGTCCCTCAGTCCCTCACTCGTAGGCTAGTCAACCCTTTCTATGAACCATTCTAACTACCTTACCTCTTCTTCTGATACACAGCAAATTTCTGGAGGGATTGACGCCAAAGGGAATCCTATGGATGGCGATAGGAAGTAAGAGTCTGCAGGCAAAAATACAAAATGCAGATCGAGTGCTAAGAAGCCCAGCACAGGAGGCTGTGTTGCGTGGGTTTGGGCAGCCCCACATTCCTCAGTTACCTCTGAGGGCAACTCAGGGCAGCTTGGATCTCCTGTTGGTTCCTGGCATGCTGATTCTGATCATCAGGAAAATTAAAAATGTATTTAGTAGACTTATTTTAAGAAGACTGAGAAATATGTAATCATTTTAAAGGAATCTGCCCAAGATGTGTAAAATCTTTAAAAAATGTTTGGAAGTTTTATGTAGTGAAATTCACCTAGGTGAGATGCCTCCTGCCTCTACAAGTCTGAACTATTTTTACTATTAATGAAAGAATAATAATGGCAATGATTATCATTTGCATAATGGTGCTCAGATTACAAAGTGATTCCAAATAAAGTTGATGCTCACTGGCATATGATAGGTACAGCATCCTTGTGAGGTTGTTATATCCACCCTCTTATTTTGTCCAGGTGAGGAAACCAAGACCCAAAGATTAAGTGATTTCTCTCTAAATTCACACAGTTGATGCTGTATGCATATCTATGTCCTGAAAAGTGTCACTCAGGTAATTGCTGTTCCATTTTACAAGATGTGTAAATTCAGGTTTGCTGTTGCATTTTACAAGATGTGTAAATTCAGGTTGTCAAAAGTTTCTGCTATTTTGATATTTGAAACAAGTTTCTAAGATTTTTTTTTCATTTT
The DNA here is from genome assembly GCF_026419965.1 of Kogia breviceps. NCBI lineage: Eukaryota > Metazoa > Chordata > Mammalia > Artiodactyla > Physeteridae > Kogia > Kogia breviceps. The sequence goes on along the minus strand of NC_081310.1, from coordinate 14,733,721 downwards.
TAACACATATTGATCATGAACACAAAACCAATGTGCTTCTATATTTTCTTCTTTCTATTTTTTAAATGAGTCAATCTCTGAAAAATATTTAAGTAACTTTACTTATCACTATGATGTTCAGTATAGATGGAATCCTGCATAGTTTAGAACGGTGTTAGAGCACTATATTTTTCTTCAATAGACTGAGAAAATACACTGCAAATGTAATCATAGTTTTCATAGTGAATCAATAGAAATAAATGAAACCATGTTAATATATGTTGAAATGCAGTGTATTTCCAATGCAAATTTTATTAGTAAGTCTCCAGAAGGCAACAATTAGACATTAATATTGAGATAATAAAACAAAATGAGAAGCTTGCCAGAATCCAAATGTGATATATACCTGTGTTCCCAAGATGATCTTCCGGCCTTGGGGCTCAAGGAAGTTAGTTCTCTACTCTTTTCGAGCTATCAGGGATTCGTAGAAGCATAAACGAAATTTCCTGAATGTCTGTGCTAAAGAAAGAAATATATGAATCCCAAAACTTTTAAAAAATGGTGTTAGAGAATTTCCAAACATTCCAGATAAAAGAATGTGTAATGAGATTCTTGAAGGCAGATTTGAAAACAATGCTACAACCTGAAAAATTAATGTACTTACATGGATTTGGGATGGATATCAGAGTGCCGTGGGAAATTCCAGAACATACAGTTCCTTGTCAGTGATTTGAAGATGGTCCCATGTACGTTTTGGCACGTGGCAACTGTGTAGTCAATTTCAGTTTTTATTTGTCCAATGGACTTAACGCATACATTTTTCAATGGGGGTGCTATTGTCATTTTGAGTGGGAAATTATTTATTTTGCAGAACTTTTAGCATCCTTTAGTTCTCCCAATAAAAGCCTTGGTTCAAAACATACCATATTTCCAAATGCCATTTGGTGGGGGGAGGAAAACAGAGCAGTTTCACCTTCGGCTGAGAATAATTGGAGTGGAAATCAACGTTAAATTCAGACCAGTACAAATTCAAATGGGCTTTTTCCTGCATCGCACATGCAGGAGTATATGAACTGTACAAAAGTGTGGACCTAGAGCTACATCAGCAAATAAATAAATAAGTAGATAGAAAAAATTTAATCCTCCAACATTATTGAGGTTTTCTGGGGGGCGGGGGTGGAATATACTGTTTCTAAAATACCATCCCAGTCATCAAAATCTATTTGGGAAAACAGTATAAAAATTTGCAAATGTGGAAAAAATAAAGTTGTCGAAGACAAATCAAGATACATTGTGGAATAAATGCTGCGATGTGTCGTAACTCAGGGTAAAGGAGTAGCTTCCTTAATGATATTGAAGCGTAAGCTTCTAAATGGCTGTCCGTCTCTTCACTGTCCCATGACGTTGGTTGCTGGTACAGAACGCTAAGGATCTACGTGATGCATCGCCCATCCGTGCTCGGCTGCGCCTCTTTTTGCGTAACTAAATGTTGATGTCTCACTTACATGTGTATGTAAGAGCTATCAATACATTTTAAGGATTACTTCGTAAGGAATCCAAAAAAGGTGCAGCTTTCCGTTCCTCCAGGAGAGCAAAAAACTTGAAGCTTGCTGAAGTGATTAAATAAGAATCCCCGCCTCTGGGAGGCAGAGGGAAAATAGTTCAAGAAAAATTTAAAAGAATGGGCATCAGTAGGATGTGAGCATTAGAAGTGGTTTCCTTTGCAAGTAGCATAGAAGGGATAGGAGCTGGTCAACCAGGATTAGTAGTAGAATCAGAAAACTCTCTGCCCCTCGTCCAGCCCCGAAGGCACAGGTGGTACAGTCACAGAATGTAGTAGCTCCAGCTCTTGAAGTCACCAAAGAGCACATTTTAGGTCAAACTATTACCAGGAAATTGGCCTTGGATTAGGCTTCCAAAGATGTGGACAGAATTAAAAATTCAAATTCTTAGTAGTTGAAGTTCCAAGAACCTGCTCTGTAATCACACTCAGGGGTCACAGGAAGGTTTGGGGTGAGGATTTTTAGGATAAAAGTAAACAGGTTAATTGAGAAGAACTAAAGTCTTGGCTGAGATTAATTCTGGCAGGATTTTGGTCAGAAAATGATTACAGATAGAGAATAAACTAAAAATTCAAAAACATCTTCGGAATCCATATCCTGGCTTTGTTTAAGAGGCAGGAAGACTGAGGTCTTTTTTAGTGTCTGTCTCTCATCTTATTTTCATGGCCAGGTTACATAGAATAGCTGATGACAAAAATAACCGACAGACTCAAATCTCAGAACAAGCCTTCTTTACTCTCAGTATCCTTAGTTCCTAAACTTATTATTAAACAGAAGTTCACGCTCCATAATGTGTAACAACATACGAGCATGATAATGCCATTGGCTAAGAGATAACATTTAGCTCTCAATCCTTCTGTGATCCTATTGAATTTGCCTGTTAAGTTCTGGGTGTAATTAAAGCAGATAAGAGCATTCATATATTTTGTTGCAAATTGATATGATCTCCTTTGTCTGTGATCTAAGTGAGATTGCCCTGTAGTTTTTAATTTAGCAGGTTAAGAAGCACAATTAAAATATCATGAAAAAGATCATAATCAGAAACCGTCTTTTGGGTTGTCCCTGCCCAGTTGATAAAGGGATTGGTATATTTCATAATTACCTCCTTTGCTGTACATTTGTTCTATTTGTGGGCTGAAGTGTTAATAAATACCTTGCACTATTCCAGTGGGAAAGGCTTTCCACCTAATTAATAAAACGTGGACGAATACCTAGGACATTGAACCATACCTTTATTAGTGCTGCTGCCTCCGAAGAGAATCCCTGTCCCCTCGCCACAGTAGTAAATGTCATCTTCCTGGTTATAAAGAAACCCCTTCAAAAACTGCCAGTTTTCAATAGGAATAAAAAAGCAAGTTCTTTGATTTCTTTTTTAAAGAAATAACCATTAAATTGTTTTAACAGCTTTATTGGAGTATAATTGCTTTACGGTGTTGTCTTAGTTTCTGCTGTATAACAAAGTGAACCAGCTATATGCACACGTATGTCCCCGTATCCCCTCCCTCTTGTGTCTCCCTCCCACCCTCCCCGTCCCACCCCTCTAGGTGGTCACAAAGCACCGAGCTGATCTCCCTGTGCTATGCGGCTGCTTCCCACTAGCTATTGTCAACCATTAAATTTTAAGTAGCAAGAAATCCTAATCAAGCACAACAGGAATTCTTCTGCCTAAAGAACTTACCTTAGTAAAAGCACCAGAATAAAATAAGGTTCACATTGGGATATAATAGGCTTTGAATTAGTCGTTATTTCTAGCTATTGCTTCTCCTCTAGTTCAATTGCTCAAATACTTTCCAGGCCTTGATCTTAGAGAAACTGAAACGGGGTTTAGCATGTAGCACCATTACAGTGATAGCTTTACTGTTCATTGTTAAATGCCAAGTTCCTTGTGAATATATTTTTTTTACTGAAGTGTAGTTGATTACAATATCATATTCGTTTCAGGTGTACAGCAAAGTGATTTAGTTATATATATATTTTTTCAGATTGTTTTGACTATCGGTTATTATAAGATATTGAATATAGTTCCCTGTGCTATACAGTAAATCCTTATTGCTTATCTATTTTATGTACAGTAGTTTGTATCTGTTATTATCATACTCCTAATTTATCCCTCCCATTCCCTTTCCCCTTTGATAACTATAAGTTTGTTTTCTATGTCTACGAATCTGTTTCTGTTTTGTATATAGATTCACTTGTATTATTTTTTAGATTCCACATACAAGTGATATCATATAATATTTGTCTTTCTCTGTCTGGCTTACTTCACTCAGTATAATATTCTCCAGGTCCATCCATGTTGCTGCAAATAGCAATTTTATTTATATTAGAATTGAATTTAGAAATTAGATGTCTGAAAACACATCATTATTTCAAACATGGTATTGACTGATATAGAGAGCTTGCTCTTGTGAGTTTATACCTTTAGTGAATATTTGAGCGCCTCCTTTGTGGTGTAAAAGATAGACCAGTTGAAAAATTAAATACAGTCCTTTGTGCGTGGCCATGGCAGCCTCAGTTGGACACTTAAATGGTGAGTCTGTAATACCTCTTTGTTCTAATGAAAAATAGGTGATAAGTGAAAAATATGTGTAACAAATCTCTAAGAGTTTTCATTCGCATAGAATATGGAAGTTTACTCCCATTTCATTCTGTGTGATTTGCTGAGTCCACTGACTTTGCCGAGATTCTTCAGAACATGAAAAGAGCAGTATGTGACTTCTACAGGAAGTGTTGATAAAGGAGGAGGCTTACAAGGCTCCTCTATCTTAGGGATGAGATACGCTAGATATATGAAAATACATAAATTCTACACGCAACGTGGCCAGACAGTGTATCCCAGAACGATTAGGGAAGGGGAAATAGGGTCTACCTGAAATTTCCCTGTTAACTGACATGACATGTCTCATATAATGATGGGATTTGTTTCCCTAAGGCTTGTCAGCCTCCTCCTCTTTTAAATGAGCATTTTCAATAAGATAATTTTTAAGACTCTTTCCAGGGCTTTGTATCCTGTGCTCTGATGTACTTTGTTCAATAGACACCTGGTAACGTTGTCCTGCTGTGGCATTTAGCTTTTCAGAGTTATCTGGGAACCATTTTGCTGTTAATGGGGTGCCTGGCACGCTGGAGAATTAAACCCGAGCATGCGGAGCAGTAGCTTGGTGTTAAGCGGGGGACGAGGCCGGTGGTGGGTAGGGTCCTTTGAAGAGGTTTTTAGCATGTTCTTCCTGGGCGAAGGGATGCATTTGCTGCTTTTTCGCTCTCAAATTCTTCCAGCTTCTGAAGCTTATCCTGTATTCCCGTTGAGGAATTACTCAGCTGTGTGAGTCACCTCTCGCTGGGCAGCAGAGGAAAGGCTTCACTGTGCTCTAATGTCCAGCCTCTCTGGGGGGGGGGGGTGCGGGAGCAGTAGTGGGACGGGGGTGGGGCATAGGTGTCAGGGAGCTCTTTAGCCGTTTTGCTCTTAGCTCTTCTGACACACTCACTGCTTGTGCCTTCACCCAAGCTGTGACCACTCTCCCTTCCCAGCACTCATTTCTTTGGTGATTTCCCAAACGTGGATTAAGACTATTTAGGTCCTGAGGCCATGCAAGGTCTGGGCGCACACACACACACACACACACACACACACACACACACACAAATATTTCAGTTAAGAAAACAAAACTGTTCCTATGTACTAAGCCTTGGGGATACCATGTTGAATAAGTGGTTTGATATCACAGAAAAGATCATGACTTCAGTAGTGTCAACACAATAGGATGGTGGGCAAAGTAGTGGAGGAGAAAGCTGTAGAGGAGGAGGTATCACTCTCCCTGAGGTCGTTAGGGAGATACTTAGAGGAAAATATTTCAGAGAGGTATGGATGGTTGAAGAGACATCTGCCCTACAGAAAGGAAGGGAAAAGGCATTCTACACTAAGGTAAAGAAATAGCTGGAGTCCCCTGGTTGCCTAGTGGTTAGGATTCCAGGCTTTCACTGCCATGGCCTGGGTTCAATCACTGGTTGGGGAACTGAGATCCCACAAGCCATGTGGCATGGCCAAAGAAAGAAAGAGGGAGGAAGGAAGGAAAGGAAGAGAGGAAGGAAGAATGGAAGGAGGAAGGAAAAGAAAGAAAGGAAAGGAAAGGGACGGAGGGAGGGAGAAATAACAAAAGCACAGAAGTCAGTGTGGCTTGTTTGGAAAAGAATAAATGATGATGGGAACATAGGAAGAAAACCACGCTGCATGGTGGTTCAGTTACAGATTCTGGACTCAGGTGGCATGTGTGCAAATTGTAGCTCTCGTGCTTTTTTCAAAAGTGTGTTTTATTGAAGTATAGTTGATTTGCAATGTGGTGTTAGTTTCCGGTGTGCAGCAAAGTGACTCAGTTATCCATATAAATAATAGTTTGCATCTACTAATCGCAAACTCCCACTCCATCCGTCCCCGCTGCCCCCTGCCCTTTGGCAACCACAACTGTGTTCTCTGTGTCTGTGATTCTGTTTCTATTTCCTAGATAGGTTCATTTGTGTCATATTTTAGCTTCCACATATAAGTGGTATCATATGATATTTGTCTTTCTCTGTCTGACTTCCTTCACTTGTACGATAATCTCTAGGTCCATTCATATTGCTGCAAATGGCATTATTTCATTCTTTTTTATGGCTGTAACTCTAATACTTTTAGCCATGTGACCTGGAGTGGGTTTGCTACCTCAGTTGCCTCATGTGGAAAGTGGGAAAGAGAATAGCGGTTGCTCCTTGAGGTAGGAATGAAACGCTTGCAGCCGCCTCATTGCTTTCCTGCACCCGGTCATCTTTTTAAAATGCAAGTCAGGTTCTGTCTCCTCTTTGCCCAAAGCCCCCAGTGGCTTCTCCTCTCACTCAAAGTAAAAGCTGCAAAAGTTTGCAAAAAGTTGCAAAGCCTTTGTGACATGCCAGTTCCCATGACCCCACCAACACCGTGGTCTCCTCCTCTTCCTCCCCAGCCACAGTGGCCTCTGCAATTCTCTGAACCACAGAAAGAAGCCTCCTCCTCCAGGAAGGGTGTCTTTGCCGTGCCGTCTGCCTGCTTCTCCGCAGAGGGATGCGGGCCTGCTCTCTCCTCCCCGCAGAGGTCCTATATCAGGGACCCTTTCCTCGACAGCCCTGCTTAACATAACTCCTTCCCTTCACCCCTTCTCTCGTGCCTATGTTTTCCCTCTGTTTTGCGGCTGTTTCCTCCATTGTGCTACTATTTTACCACCTGTGGTATTTTTATTTATTTTCTCACCCCCTGCCCTCCTGAATGTAAAACCCCCAGAGGGCAAGTACTTTGTCTTGTGTTGAATCCCTAATGCCTGGGCACTCCATAAATGGAAGTATTTAGCATAATGCCTGGCACATCGTAAGTCCCGAATACATTTTACAGATTTTCATCTTCACCATCGTTCTTAACAAGAAATAAAGAATGGTACATTGAGCCCTGACTAGGACGGATTCCATGAACCTCACAGAGAGAAATCATAAGAGCGGAGAAGAGATGATCCCTGCTTGATGTAGATGTAGAAGGGGTGAGATTTGAGTCAGGGAAACCACGAGTTCAGGTCAGGGGGTAGATAATGAGGGTAGGATTAGGCAGTAGGACTGGAAATAAGAGGTGGAACCCAAGGACATTTCATAGGGACAGTTGGACATAGGAGAAGAGTCAAATATCGCTCCCAAACTTTGATTCTATCTTGTTGAGTATTTGATGGGGCTGCTCTAGGGAATCCCCTGGGATAAGTTAGAGGGGGTGGGGAATGAGGTCCGTTGTAGATATTTTGAGGTGAGTTGCCTGTGGTATATTTCAGTGCGGTTGGCTGCAGGGAGTTGGAGCTATAAAAGTCTAGCTCTTCTGGGAGGTGTGTGTTCTGGTATTCCAGGCTTGTTACACCCATAGAAATGGAGAGCAGGTAGAGGGAAAAGAGGAAAAGCCAAACAGAATTATGGAAAGTATCACCTGGAAAGGAGCAACACAAAACAAGGCAGGAAGACCAAGAGAAAGACTTGTTACAAGTGCCCGAGGGTATGCGGAGCATTTCAGGGAGGAGGAGAGCGTGGGACAGAAGGGACTAAATTCCTTCCTCGGGAAGAAGCAGCAATCTCTGTTCTCTAGAGACAAGCAGGAAGGTGTTAGCAATTGGTCCTCGTACAGACGAGAAGGAGAAGTCGGTCAAGGGTATCTATACCCAACGTTCTCTCTTTCTCAAAAAAAAAAAAAAGGGAGGTGAGATCACATTGGCAAAATAAAATACAGTCAAGCCTGGAAAGGAATTCAGGCAGGGAGACCCACCATATGTATATGGAAGGGATGTTTTGGGTCCATACTTTTTCTGCCCCCAAACAGAGAACATCAAAAATAATGGAATGTCCAATCTGGAGTGTACAGTAGACTAGAGCATCTGGTCAACCAGCTTTGTTTGGGATAAGGAAACTGAGCAATTCAGTGACTAGCTCAAGGGTACACAGCTAGTTAATAGATGAGATTGTACTGAAACCAGTTTTTCTCACTCTGAATCCATACTTTTAGTGAACAGATTCAAGCTGTGCTTTCCAGAGACTTAATAATGCCACTGAAACCGAGCTTACATCCTTTTTTATGTGCACCAGCCCTCTCCTGTACACATACACCCTACCCGGCTGCCAGTTTTCAATCTCAAAGTCACCCTGGGTGCATGCTGCTACTTTTCTTTCTTGCCCGACATGGTCCACCATTGTAGCTTGCAGCTTGAATTGGATTGACCCTCAGATGGGCTTTTTTTCCCCCTGGATATGTTACAGACTTGCTGTCTGGTCATATTCATGAAATGAGCCAGCATGAGGCTGATGCCATCATGAGGACTGAAGTCACCACCATATCCCAAAGGCAGAGTTGAACTCGATGCTCCCTGGAGTGTAGCACTTACGGTTGTCAAGTGAACCTCCTCGATGGACCTTTTCCATTTAACTTGCTGTTTAAAAGGAACTACGTAAACGCTTAATTCACGAAAAAGAGAGATGTTGGAAATACTGATCTATTAAGCAGACCATAGTTTTATGGCTGTATGGATTATTACATGCCATTATGAAAAATACTTTTGAGCTACAAAAGTTTTAGTTATACATGCATATAATTATATTTTCCCTGTCTGCCTTTCAGTGTGGCATTTTTGTTTGTTCTTGACTTATTTTTTTTAATGGTCATATCTCTAAAAAAGATACTCATGAGCTACACTCTAATTTGTGTAGTGTTCTTAATTTGGGTTGCTGTATTAGTGCTATATTTGGGCAAAAAAATATATATATATATTCTAAATATCTAGCCTTTTTTTTTTTCCCACCACTGAAATGGACGTTAGCATATCTGAGTAGCTTCTGCCCTTTAAATAAGGCGCTAAGTACAATGCTCATGCATACGCTGTCACACCCGTGCCTTCTCTCATTTTATTTCGAGATACAGAGAATAAAGGAGATGTACACTTGGGTTTCACTGTCTTATGAAATCCAAGCCATTCTGGAGTGAATGCAGAAGAGGCGCAGGAGGCCACCTTCGTGGGAGCGCCTGCCGTTCCCAAGTGTCTCATCCTCTCTCTGTCATCCCCAGGCGATGTGCCTGCATTTGTGTGTGTAGATTTATAGTTTATCTTTATCTGTGGCTTCATCTGTAGGTAGCTATTATAGCTGCCTCGCCTGGATATTGTTTGGGCCTGATAGATCTGTCTGTAGTTCATCAAAGGGGAGCCGAGTGCCTAAAAGCCATCGGGTCCAGCTGAGGATGAAATACGAGCCATCAGCCCTGGTAATGGCTGTAAAATTTCATAATTACACGGCCTTTATTACATTGCATAATGATCCTGAAGCAGTATGGAACAATTAATTAAGATTTTCAACCGTGGCTCTTTCAGAAATTAAAAGGTGCTGGTAGCTGAGAAATGGGGATCTGTCTTGTCCTAAAAGCATTAGGGATGCTTAAGAAATACTTTCCTCGGCACTTTCATTTTTTGCGTTAAGAGGAACATCTCCTAGTTAGAGAATTGGCGTGAGTCTACCATGCCTGTTATCAAGTTTTCATTCCAACTTCAAAACTGGTATTTTAAAAGGATTGGGAGTAGAAGAGGGCTAAGGGTCTATATCACAATCCAACTTCCCTTTTCTCTTCTTTGAAAAATTCTATTCAGGCTCCCGCTATAGCCATTCATCACATTTATGGCTGTTCATCTCTACACATTAAATAAATGCAGGCTCTGAGATAGGGGGTCAGTTAACTGCCTGCTGTAGTGACCAAGGAGTTTCTCTTATACAGTCTCTCATGTCCTGAGGCATTAAAATTCTTTCAAGAGCTCTACAGTTTTGACAGTCCTCCGCAAAGGAAGAGTTTACTGTTTTCATTTATTATCCTCTGAATGCAGCATGTCACATCTCATATATACCTTTTTTTTTTTTTTTTTCCATAATCTCATCTTTGCACCCGATAAAGAGTAATTCAATTTGGGGAGGGTCTCTAAGAGCCGCTAGGACTTTGCCATTTTTAAATAATAATAAAAGCTAAAGAAAAATCTGTAGCATCCACGCACATGCGTAGGCATTTACCCGTACAAACTGTGACCCGTTTTCACTTTATTTTCCATGTCGGGCAAATTGTGATCAAGATGGCTGCCTACAACCAAATTCTAGTGAAAACCCAGGGCGAACAAGCCCAGCATTTTTATTATGATGATTCTAAGCCTCGTCCCACGCTTTCATCCATGTATTTGATAAGAAATAGATACGTTCCAAGGAAATGTGATCAATGGTATTGTCAATTTCAATGACAGAAAATTTTAAAAAGAAACCCCCAACATCTTTGTGATTTACACAGAACTCCGGGATGTTTGTTCATGTCAAGTATTATTGTTTTTAAATTGGCAATCATCATATAACGTTTGACCGATCTAAATATTTCATGGGAGACTGAAACTTCCCTTGGGCATCCCCAATAATAAACTTTCAGCAGAAAATTTGGAAAGGATTATGTGCTTCAAGGAAGAGCTGCTGCTCAGACTCAATTCTCTTGTTGAGGCATTTAGTCCCTTAATAGGAATTTTCTGATCTGCTGTCATTCTTGTTCACACACCGAGTGTCACTGCCTCTAAAACACTTGTCATTCTTTAATGGAAACAAAATAGTCATTGCAGCCAGAGCTGCAATGTCATTTCACTACCCCTTGCTGCGTCGGCAATAGTGAAAATGACAGAGCGGCTCTCAGTAGGGGTAATTAAAATGTAAATATTGATATTTTATTATTTGAAATTACTTTCCAGTGCGGCATTTAATATCTCTCCATCTGTGCGGCTCTGTTTAGCGGTCATTTTAGTGCAGCTCTGGGATACCAAGCAGCGGCTTGATCCCCGTTATGTCAAAATGCTTGTTGCTGCTTAATTTTGATATCTAATTAAGTGGAAAAGTACAGTCCACTCTGTAATCCATGGCATCTTAACCAGCTGCTTGGGTATATTTAGAATTAATCTCCACTATGGAATCATCCTAATGTATGCAATTAAGAGTCTGCCGATGGCTAATTAGGTGTATTAGAATCAGGCAGCTTTTTTTCTTCCTTTTTTTCCCCCCCTCTTTCATTTTGGACTGTTGCACACGTTTAAGAGTCTCTGCCTGCAGAGGTAGCCTTAATGCTACTCAAATGGAGTTAGGAAACAGTGCAACTTTCAACAAGATTCATCCCTGGATGGTAACTCTTATTTAATAACCCTTTGCTTATTGCCTTTAATCAACCTCATACAGGAGTTTCTAGGATTTCCTGGATCTATTTGCAGGATCTCAGTGACATGAAAGGGATTGGTCACAGCAAAGAGGAGAGGTGAGCTAGTGAATAGAAAGATAAATATCCTTCCCAACAGATCAAAGCAGGGAGACTGGGAGGCCGTGCAGCGGGTGCTCTCATTCATTTCGGGAGGAGAGGAATCACAATGTGAGAGCCTTTTACGCAGCCACATCTCCCTCCTCCATTTACTTTTGAATGGAAGAGTCTCGAAAGAGTTATTATAGGAGGTGCAGGTTTTTGCAGGTTTGGTTTGTATATTATGTATCCGTGGTAAATAGGACAGGCAGCATTTCACGACTGATAACGATTCTGCATTCATGTGGTTGAGAAATTCCAAGAGCTGTGTTGTTTCTCGTTTTTTGTTTCTTTTTAACTTGGCCAGTTATCCAAATCGGGGACAGTGTAGAGAGGAAGAAGGGGAGGCAGAGAGGAATCGAAGGGGTTGCCTCTGTTGTCAATAAGAAGATAACTGGTAGCCTCCCCAGTGGATCCTGTACCAAAGCCGTAATGACTTAGCTCGGCTTGAGCCAGCAAACACCAGCCGTGAACTTGGGAGTAAATATTTGTAAACAGATCTTCATTAACCCCAGAGAAAAATAGTGTGAGAGCCTGACTTTAAACCGAACTCTCAGGGCTAGAAATTCAGAGTTGCTGTTTTTCCATGCTGTCCAGAGCACAAATTATGCCCAGGTCTTTAAGCATAGATAGTGAGGATTTCTAATATTATTTGAATGTGGAGTTTCAGGGTCAGGGTGCTATAATTTCACATCTGTGGCATGCATCTCATGGATAACATATTTCTTCTAAGTTCGTTCATCAATACATATGACACATTGTTTTTAATGGCCTGAGCTGTAAATCCTTTAACTTGGGTTTATGCAGAAGACCTCCTGGGTTTGTTGGGTTTTTTTTTTTTCTGCCTCTCTTCCTTCCAGGGCATATGTTGGAGACACTGAGTTGTAGTATCTTTCTACTTGGGGAAAATCAAGAAAAGCACACCTGAAGGATTTTCTTTTTCTTTTTTTTTTTTTTTCCTTTTTTTCTGCTTCACTTGTAGGTAGTAAATGTGAGAAAAGGGAAGAAATTAATGTTAATTCCACAAACAGCAAGTCTCTAATAATTAGGGCCCTTGTTGGAATTTGTGTTTCTATATCAAGGGACTAATTGGGTATATTTGAAAAGATTTGAGGGCACATTATATAAAATTAATATAGAAATTAGAAGTGATTTTCTCATAGAGATCCCAGAGAGAATCAATTCTTGATCCTTCAAGTGAAAGCACACAAGATGATCACGACGCTATTCTTTTGTAATTGGTAGCTGAAATAAAAGTTGCAAATTTTTAGGTGAGCTCAGGAAATCACCCAGTTTTTCACGATGCCGCCATGATTCTGTGCCTTCAACGTGTGTAGGTGTGGCCTTCACAAATGGGAAAAAGGTAACAAAAAGACTCCTTTGACTAAATACCCTGAGCCATAAGGCAGCAACTCTGCCTTCATTTATGCAAGCAGGTGCATTGGGAAAAACTTTGAACACTTACCTTTCTTGGATAGGCAGCATTTAATCCAAAATCAGATTAGGGTGGGTTGATCATTTCTCCTTCCCTTCTAATTTTTTCATTGTATTAACTCATTCATATATACATATATGAACTCTATGTAGTTTTATATGTATAGAGTGTATATATAGATATAAAACTGAGTTATTTAATGTATATAAATATATATATATTTATCTACTGTAACAGCTTACTCCTATTTTATTCAATATGTGGAATATGCTTTTAGATTCTTCAATATCAGAATATTATGTCACAAATAACAAAACAAAGTAGCCGTGGCTAAGTTGCTATTTATAGATTTCCTTTAATGGTTGAACGTTCCCTCGAGAAGCAGTTCATCTTTTTTAAAAAGTTATTACATTCCATGTGGGCAAAAGAAAAACTCACAAAAATTTCTTTTTAATTTAAACTGTATTTGGGGGTCAGAAACACAGATTAAACATCAAATATTAGAAATTATAAAGGAAAGTAAAAATGCCAATAATGTGTTGTTTAACAAAAAAAGTTAACCCCAAATTATAGTTGCGATTGTTTTTCCAACAATTCTAAACAGGATCAGAGGCAAATCTCTCTCTTGCTAAACTCTGACAAATGACATGCTTTATTAATAATTTATTTGTTAGTTTATTAAAGCTCTGGATGGTGAAAAAAACATATATTTTGATCTGAAAATTTATGTTAACAAAATTCATCTTGTGTTTCCTCCCCTATTTCTATTCTAAATGAAAAATTATGGTCTCCAAGAGACATAATTTGTGTGCCCGTAAATCCAAACTCTCAGCTAAATAGCTATGTACAAAAAATGGTAAAACAAAGTTCACACAGAAGTAATGTGAACTGACTACCTGACTTATTAAAAATATTTTTGGCCCCCTGCTTGATTTCCTCAAGGTCCAGCTTGATCTTTCTTCACGTAAATGATCCTCCTTCACTTGCCCAGATATTTGCATATTCTTGTTCCTGCAGCAGGTGGAAATGGTTCCCCTTCAAAATTATTACATAAGAATGGCTATACAAACCAGTTGGATGAACCTGAAACACGTGGAAATGGCATTTAAATTACATTAGCACCTACTTGTACAGACACAGTGAAAGGTCATAACTGACAAGTACCATCTTCGCTGTTTGTAAATGTCTTTTTAAAAAAAAAAAAAAAAAAAGAATGGTAACATTTTTTTTTTATTTTTGGCTGTGTTGGGTCTTCATTTCCGTGCAAGGGCTTTCTCCAGTTGCGGTGAGGGGGGGCCACTGTTCATCGCGGTGCGGGGGCCTCTCGCTATTGCTGCCTCTTTTGTTGCAGAGCACAGGCTCCAGGCACTCAGGCTCAGTAGTTGTGGCGCACGGGCCTAGTTGCTCCGCGGCATGTGGCATCTTCCCGGACCGGGGCTCGAACCCGTGTGCCCTGCATCAGCAGGCGGACTCTCAACCGCTGCACCACCAGGGAAGCCCTGGAAATGTCTTAATTTGCTGCTTTGAAGTGGGAAGCCGTCTCTCTCCCTCGTTGTTGCCCGATGGCTGTCATGTTGCGGATACCTCTGACAAGTATTTACTTAGTGAGAACCCATTGTTCTAAAATGGACTGAGAGGGAGATGCCGCATGTGAATGCATTTGTACTGCATTGCCTTTTCTTTGCTGTTTTTGATTTAGGAAGAGGAAACCCATAATGATAAAAAATATATATATACAGGATTTCTCAATCTGCTTGCCTTTTTTTTTTTTTTTTAAGTATAGAAAGTGTCTTTATCAGTTACTTGGACTTTACCAAAGCTAGATTTGGAGTCTCCTAAGAATTTATGTAAAAACTGTAGACATACAGATTTTTATTCCCTCAAGTAGAAAGAAGCAGTGAGCTTTTTCTTTCATTCCTGACCTAAGTTAGGATTTCAGAGGATTAAAAGACTAGCTCCAGATAATAAATTTACACGTTGTCAAACTAATTATACAACTAGGGTAAGTAGAGAAATTAATTACAGATACTTGTAAATAATTTTAAAAAGTCATGACATTATCACAGAATCTGTTATGAATAGTTATTTGTAAATATAGGAGAAAGTAGTTCGGCCATATGATTAAAATGTCAACTTTAATTGCAAATTTAAAAAGAACTGGCTGAGGTTGAGAAATTTAGGCAGGACTTTATCAGAGTTTAAGTGGCTCCAGAGAAAATCCTATATACTATATAGGCACTTATAAGCAGAGCTTTATGTATAATCGGTGCCTTAATAAACACTTGCTGAATTATGAAAAAACATTAGGCAATTTTTTTTGTCAAGCATTCAAATATTTTTGTGGAGAGGGGGAGGGACCTGGTTATCTGGAATTTTTATTTCTCTGGAATATTATTGCCAGCCTTCCATTCTTGTTGAAAACCAGTCCGTGAGTTGTTAAGGAATTTTCTCTCCGTTCATCCCTTGGGCACGTATTTATTGAGCACATGCTATATGGCAGGCAGTGATGGAGGTGCTGGGGATACAGCAGGGAGCAAAGAAGAGGAGGTCTCCACTGTTAAGAGCTCGGAGATCATGGAACACACTGAGAAGGATACAGATATACCTATTAGGCAGCACAGCATCACACCCACTCCTTTACTTGCTTACGTCTTTACCTTGAGCTCCACTATCCTGTTTTACAACTTACAACTGTCAGTGCCCCTGGATGCTACACAGCAACACTGATAAGGACAGTAGGGATGGAAAGAAATGTGTGCACTTGATGTCGGAACTACGAAAAGAGAAAACTTGGTGACAGATTCCTGAAAGGCTAGGAGTGAGGCAGCTGGTGGACGGTGCTGCTGTTAATCTGGGAAGTAGTGAAGTTGTGGGGCTTGTCATTGGGGTTGGGAAAACAGGCTCAGTTTTCAAGGTGTTAAGCCATCTACGGAGGACTTCCCAGGGGAGGGTTTTTCAGGAAGTATGGCAGGAAAGGGAGAGAAGGGCCACATAGTGAGAGACAGCTCATATTGTGCCAGAGAGTCTCTGTTTTGTCCTTCAGATGTGGAAGCCAATAAAGCGTTTTGATCAGTGAATAGCATAATTAGATTTCATATTTGCAAGAATGCTTGAATAGCCACAGGTAGGATGGAAAAAAGGAAACACCAGACATAAGGATTTTGGTGTCCCTGTATCCCAAAAGAGAAGATGGAGGCCCAAATCAAAACCATGGAGGAAGAAAAGGAGAGAAAGTGTTGGGTACATTTGGGGGGAATGTGTCCATCTTTCCTCCTCTGCATTGACATTGACTTTGCTCATTCTTTTTTTTTTTTTTTTTTTTTGCTGTATGTGGGCCTCTCACTGTTGTGGCCTCTCCCGTTGCGGAGCACAGGCTCCGGACGCACAGGCCCAGCGGCCATGGCTCACGGGCTTAGTTGCTCCGCGGCATGTGGGATCTTCCCGGACCAGGGCACGAACCCGTGTCTCCTGCATCGGCAGGCGGATTCTCAACCACTGCGCCACCAGGGAAGCCCGACTTTGCTCATTCTTGATGGCGCCTACCTACCTCTCCTCATTGTGCTCTAATCTACTTTTACTAAACCGTAAAGTTATAGAGGGCAGGCATTGTATCATCTCATGGTTCTGGGCACGGTGCTTTACTTATCATAGAGGCATTAAATATCAGTGGTTACGGTGGAACCATTGGAAACCTAAATAAAGTAGGGTCAGACCCAAACTTTGGGAAGATTTTTGCCACCTTCCCATTTTACAGATGAGAAAGCAGGAATTGGAGAAGTTGAGTCACATGATTAGTTGGTAACAGAGGTGGCACCCCATGCTAGGTCGACTTACTCCCAATCCAGGGATGTTCGTGGGACGTGCTCACCGATGCCCACACGGCCTTGTGCTTCATGTAAGTAGCTCTCAGTTTCTTATTCTGAGTCAGACGGCATTGGAGCTGGAAGATCCTTCAGAGATGTTTGGTCCACATTTCACACGTGACAGATGAAGAGTCAGCTGTGGGTCTGTATTTGTTTGCTGGGGCTGCTATAACAAAGTACCACAAACTGAATGGGTGAAACAGCTGTCTCAGAGTCGTCTTCCGGTTCTGGAGGCTGGAAGTCTGAGATCCAGGTGTCTGGAGGGTCGGTTCCTCCTGAGCGCCATGGGGAAGGAGCTGTTCCATCCCTCTCTTCTAGCTTTGGGTAGCCTCCAGCAGCCCATGGCTTGTAGATGGCGTTCATCCTGTGTATCTTCACATTGTTTTCCCTCTGTTTGCGTCTGTCTCTGAGTCTAAATTTCGCCCTTTTTATGAAGTTACAGTCAGATTAGATTAGGACCCACCCTAATGACCTCATCTTAACTTGATCATCTACAAAGACCCTGTTTCCAAATAAGGTCACATTCACAGTCCTGGGAGTTAGGAGTCCAACAGCTTTGGGAGGGCCACAAGTCAGCTTACAGCAGGGACCAAGTTCACACCGTTGGTCGTAATGAGGGTAGAATCATAACCCAGATACCCCAACCTCAAGGTCACTGCACCAGCCTCCTCCCTCATCTGTCACTCCACAGCAGTAAACCCTTAGCTTTGGGGTATTTGACATTATAAGTCTCCTACATACTCTTCAAACGTCTGTGGAAATGTCTCTCAGCCTTACAGATCACCAAAGTTCCAGACAGAGTCGACTTGTGTTGATTTTGGAGGTTTGACTTTTACATCAAGAATTAGACCGAATTTGATAAAGACTCCTTGGGAATTTCCTGAAGAGGATGGCGCCTGCACATCTGGTGCCCAGGCTGGACTGATTTTCCTTGGGCAACTAACTGGTCCATGCCCTGTAATGCACGATGATGATATTTCTGGACCAGTCCCACTGGGGAAAGCAAGGCAGATTCAGGCAGTTTCTTTTTCTTCCAAATCAGAAAGTAGCTTCAAAATGATGCTTTTCCCTCCTTGGTATCCATCTAATCCCAAAGTGAAACTGACAATACCCTTTTGTAAGGTTTTTTTTTTTAAGGGTCCTATATTATATGGTGCTGCCTTCCTTTTTTCTTCATGGCCAAACAAATTTAAGTCACATCAAAAAGGAGAGCTTTCCAGGCAGAACTTTCTTGTTTTCAACTAGTACAAAAAAAAAAAAAAAAAAAAAAAGGTTGTAGGAAAAGAAAGCTATTAGATGTCCCTCCTTGAAAGCAGCTTCTCCATCCTTGCCTCCACGCTCCTCAACAATTTGTCTTTCTTCTTGGTTTAGATGAAAGGAGAGAAGTAAAGTTGAGACCAGGTCAGAAGGAGTTTGGGAGAGACTAAGGGAATTTTTTGCTCCTCTGTAGGCATTCAGAGGGGGTGGGTAAGTGAGACTTGCGAAGAGAAGCTGTACCCTCCCTGTAGATGTTCTCTGTATTCTTATTTTGCATTCTTCTGCCGTCTATCTGGTCCTCTTTTCAAAGAAGCTTGCCAATTGTTCAAAACTGCCCACTCACAAAAACAAACTAACAAAAAATTCCTATCATCATTTTGAGGCTTTCCTCTGCTGCCATCTGGGAATATTTTTCCTTAGCTGCTGTTACACTTTTAATTTTTCTAGCAAGCTGGACTGGGAAATAAGAAACAGTTGTTAAAGAAAGCATTTCACCAGTGCCATGGGGGCATGGGGGCGTGTTTTCAATTTCGGTGCCCAGGAGTGGGCTAATTGCAAACTTATTTGGCTGTTTGCATGATCAGCACGAGTAGTCAGGGGCCAGTCGAACCTGTAAGCTCGATGAATAGTGATAATTGTGCCCTGGACTGGTGGATACTACCTGTCCAGTTCTATTCTCTCCTTCTTTAGTTTACTGCAACTATCCAGATCTTCTACTAAACTGTATAGACGGTGGTCAGTTCTCCCACATAGATAGAGAGTGATTTTTGAATCTGAGTTCTGTCTTTCAGATTTTCACATTTGTCCCATGAAGCCAGTATTTTAAAATAATGGCTCCATAAAAATCTCTGTGAACCCCACTTGGAGTATGAAAACCGAATTAAAGAAACAGCTATCTTATGGAATCCACAAATGTTAAAACAGATGATCAACTTGTGAAGAAAGGAGTGATCCCATTTTTGTCAGTTATTCTTATATTTCACCCAAACCAATTGTGATTGAATCTCAATTTATTAATATCTGGCTAACAGGATAAAGGTTCAAAGGGTAGCATTGTATGTATTGTATCTAATGCTTCGGTACTAATACAATAAAGAGATATTATAATAGAATAGAGATTGTTATTATCATCTTTTATAAAGAAAATGTTTAAATAAAATGCTGCCAGTAGATCCAAGTGGATATTCCAGCTTTCACTTTAGCACTGGACCGTCTGTAGCTGCTTGCCTCTAGCCTCTGCTGAGTTCTAGTCCGTGAAGTCCACCTCTATGGAAAAAAAAAAAAAAAAGAGAGAGAGAAAAAAGGTCTTAATTTATATATATATATATTAAAAGCCCCAGAGCTGTGTGTTTTGTGAATCATAGAACAAATGATATGTCTGCTCCTATCTGAGAAGAACAGCTGACTTAAAAAGAGAGAGTAAGTTTATCACTAACAAGGCTTATGCATCTGTGCACTGATTGATAACTAAGACCACATTTTTGTGCTATTGTTACTCTTTTCTCCCCTAGTCCACACTGGGTTTATTTCTGTGGGAGAAGAAGAGCCTAGTTGATGCCATGTTGCTCAGTCAGCTTCTCTCCGTGAACTTCGTTTGTGATCTCAGTGAGTCATCATGACAGAATTATAATTTTAGCATGCTATGCGATTTGCTGGAAAGTGTCCATTTTTGGGTGGAACAGAGACCCTATAGCTCAAAAACCTGTGGGCGGGCAAATCAATGCCATGATTAAGTGATATTAACAGACACCCTGAAGATTTAAAAGCCTCGTTCTGTTTCAAGGAAGCAGCTGAGAAGAAAACGCCCAGCAGGGGTTAAACCCAAATGCCTTCATGGCAGCCTATTTCTGTCAACACTCTGTTCAGGAAATCAACATTTATGCTTTCTGAAATGAAAGTGTGTTTTTGAAGACTAGCCGTCAGATATTTTTTGCCCTTCACACTTTCAAATGCTTAGCCTTTTTTGTAAGTTGACTGCAAAGCGCATCAGTTGGCCGGGCTAAGAAAAAATAAATAAATAAAAGCGCTTGACAAGTGCCATAGCACCACTGTCAACCTCCGAAGTTTCCAGTAGAAGAAGGAAAGAGGGTTGGCCCAAAACATGGTTTCTTCCAGCCTAATACTTCAGGGGTACCTGCCTCCTGAGAAGCTTCCAATCCTTCCAAATGATGTTATTCCTCAGTGTCATCTGGTTTATTTAGAGCACGCTGTATTGCCCATAAACACGCTATTTACCTGTGGGTTAAGGTAGCCAATAATTCTGCCTGTGGAATGCCTGAGATACATTAAAGGGCACTGATCCTAGTATGGAGATGAAGAGAGATCAGGGTTGTCAGCAATAGGCATGGAATGGGCTGGAGCTGGGGAAGAAAAAAGAGGTGTCATGGGGCTTCCCTGGTGGCGCAGTGGTTGAGAATCCGCCTGCCGATGCAGGAGACACGGGTTCGTGCCCCGGTCCGGGAAGATCCCACGTGCCGCGGAGCAACTAAGCCCGTGAGCCGTGGCCGCTGAGCCTGCGCGTCCGGAGCCTGTGCTCCGCAACGGGAGAGGCCACAACAGTGAGAGGCCCGCGTACCGCAAAAAAAAAAAAAAGGTGTCATGATACCAGTGTATTTAAAAAAGCTGTAACACGGCTGAACATTTCAGACTATAACCTGTCACACACCAAAGATTAAGATCCTGGGATGTACAAAACATGAAGTTCCAGTGACACCACTGCAAAACATGTTTTATTTCACTTCGGAAAGAGGTTTCTCTCCAAAGATAGCTAAAGGTTATAGATGCTGAGGACCTCGAACTTGTAGCCCGAGAGCTCTAAAGCCCCACTAAATGCCCAGTAAAAGCACAAACAAGTAATTACCATTTGGATGCAAGCATGCGTGTGCTAATGGAGCCACCGTGTTTTTAGAACATTCCTTAGACTCAGTTTATTAAAATATACATTTTCGTCTAGATCTTGGTCATTTAGGTTGTTATACTTTGCTCAGGACTAGTGATAAAATTATCATTTTATCCACGTGTCTTTATGAATGTAAAATAGAACTAGCACTCCTCAAGGCCAGGGAGAACATTTTTGAGGAATTAAAATATCATCTCGATTCTGTATTCAGCCTCCTTAGTGCTCAGGTGGACACAGCTAGCTCATAACAAGGCTGTTACCCAGGCATTTGGGCTGGACAGCTCTTTGTGACAGTTTCTAGATTGCAGAGGTTTGGGAGGAAAGGGTTAAACTGTTGGAATTCAGCTATTTCTAGACCAAGAAGAGATGAAAAAGTCCAGACTTTTTTATACTGTGTAAAGCATGGGTTGTCTTCTTTTCCCTATGGTTTTGCAAAAAATTATACCTCCTCTAATCAGCTTGAAATAGACTTGAGGCAATCCAACAGACCTTTTGTGCTATATCCATCTTTATGTGCTTCCCAACCTTCCCCCCCCAAAAAGGAGAACCTTTTCTTTATCCTTTTCCTTCTTTTTATTTCATTAAGAATTGAAAGGAAAAGTTTGGTTTACATACACTCTCACACACACACACACACACACACACACACACACACACACACACGAGCCATCCACCTAGAAGAATCAAATTGCAGGATCAACCTAAAAAAATGAAATGTTATTGTTTTTGCTTAATTAAACCCCCAAGAAATGTGTGAAACATTGTTATGGCTGAAAAATTGTTCATTTGTAAATCACAGGGACAAAGGGGACCCCGTGCAACTTTAAAGTTTCCGTGCGCGTAAATGTCGATAGTGTGCCTTCTCCATCATCAGCACTAAATTCACATTGATGCCTCTTTTCTTCTCCGTATTGATCCTTCCATGAGAACGTAGATTTGTATCTGTTAATTAATGCGTCCTGAAACAGCGTTTGTATTAATCAGGCAGATAAGAAAAATTGGATGCCTGCATCCTCCTGACAACCGTAAAAGTGCTGGCCCTGATAAAATCGTGGATGGACCTCAATAAAAAAGTTCCTCCTTCCACTCAATAAACTAATCATCCTGCTTTTAATTATTCGGCAGAAAGATGTGTGGAGATTGGAGAATGTGTAAATCTATTTACTAACAGCAGTGTCTGGGAGGGAGAAAAGGGCTGTCACAGGAAGGTGCTGCAGGCTATGCGCTCTGTCCATCTGCTGGCTGCAGAAAAACTGCTGCTTGGGAGCATGAAAAGGAACAAGGAAACGAAGGCAAATGGAAAATACCCATCCCTTTCTGCTCAGAACTTTCTAGATGATTATGTTTTCGTCTGCTCCATTTACCAAAGAAATTCGTACATCGTCCCTTTTCTTAGCTTAGATATTTGAATTTGCATGACATCTTTTTCTTGCAATGGGGGAATAGAAAAAAAGAGCAACATTGTTGGTTGGTTGGTTGGTTGGTTGGTTGTAAAACAACCTCAAGAGCAAATGGAACCACACCTACTCAGGTTAGATCATTATTTTTCCCTTTTGAATCCCTGTTAAAAGTTGTTACATCTCTAATGCCAAGAGGATATTTATTAATGTAACCTCACATTGCAATGACCAAAAAGAAAAGAATGGAAAAAAGGGGGAACAAAAGACATAGCCAGTCTAAAAGAAGATCAGTTAAGTAATATGTAAGCGGCTTGATAAAGAAAATGAAAGAAATGCTTTTTACACAGGCCCTAAGACCCCTTAAGAAAAGCTTGACTAATCCCTCTTGATGATTTTATTAAACACTTGTAGTTAGTGGTGCCAAATGGCAAACCACTAGTTTTCTCCAGCGGGCCAGGAAATCATTTCCTTTTCTTTACCATGCTGTAGTTGCTAATATCACAAGTCGCATTATTAATATTTCCTTCCTTCTGTAGAGTTATTGGTAGCAGGACCTTACTTAAATCATGGTACATTGTCCTCAAAAACCATAGAGAGATGGTTGGTCACCCTTGGAATTCCTGAGCATAACCTTGGAAATGAAAGTGAAGTTTTAAGAAACGTTTCTTTTTTTAGGAAAAAGTATGTGGTTCATCATCAGCTTTCTCCACTAAGACTTCCTTTTAGAGTCTGGGTCTAATTCCTCTAAAATTTAAATATATATCTTTACTCCTAAGTAAGTTTAATTGTACTACTTCATCTTTCCCTCTTGAACCACGTTTTCTTTTTAATTTTTCTTTTTGCTTGTGTTCTCTCGAGTTCAGAAGGGACTTTAGACATCTGTGCATAAATGCAGACCAGATTTTTGTAAAGGATTGAAGCAGTCATCCAGGTATTTCAGATAAAAATAATATATCATATAGCTACACGTATGGACTGCATATTATATATTAGTGTTTCGCTGGGTTTTATTTTATATTTCCCCAAAACAAATATTAAGGTACAAGGAAATTGTCTTGCTCGAGGTGAAACAGCCAGTAGCTCAGTGGAGCTAGTATTTAAGTTCAGGATCGAGCTCTGCTCATATCCTGTCCATCACACCTCGTTGCCTCCGTATTTAACTTTTTTAAATAACTGGATCTTAATGTCAGGAATAAATTGTGGCTTCTCTATTTGGTGAGGAGGCCAGGCTGCAAAATATTCTACCCTCTTTTATACCAGTGATCACCATTTAAAAAAGGAATTCATGCTAAATATCAGGGGGGCAAAATATCCAGTTAAGAAGGCTCTTTTGGGTGTAAGCATACTCAATACTCACTGTACTTGTGACTATTACAGAGAAATGGTTCCAAATTGCACTCTACTGTGTGGCCTACCTTGTTTGTTTTCCTTTATTGGGGGCTTTTGGTTTTTTACTCTCATGGTGTTTATCAGTAGTAGTTTTTAGCGATGAGGTAGTCGAAAGTTTGACTTCCCGTAAGACAGTCATGAAGACTTCCGCTAGAAATCGAGTGTATTTCAAGATTACACAGTATTTTCTTCTCGAGTGAAAGAAACAAAACTACTTCTTTTCTATTATATTCCTCTCAGCTGTGTCTATAAAACCTTGAGAAAATGCCAACAAGTTGAAGCTGGTTTGTGACTTTTACTTTGCCATTGGCGAAATGATCAGGGGCAATTTTAAGAGCGGCTGATCAAAGCTCAGCATAATTTTGAGCACCGATGCAGAAGACGACTACCGTATGAGACTAACGTTGTATTACGAAATGATGGCTTTAAAGTAACTTGATCTGCCCGTCTTCCCATGCAGGCTTCTCCACGCTGTCCCTGGCGGACCAGATGAGCCTTCTGCAGAGTGCTTGGATGGAAATTTTGATCCTTGGTGTCGTGTACCGATCTCTTTCCTTTGAGGATGAACTTGTCTATGCAGACGATTATATAATGGATGAAGACCAGTCTAAATTAGCAGGCCTTCTTGACCTAAATAATGCTATCCTGCAGCTGGTAAAGAAATACAAGAGCATGAAGCTGGAGAAAGAAGAATTTGTCACCCTCAAAGCAATCGCTCTTGCTAATTCAGGTTGGCATATTGGCAATGGCCCGTTGTCACGTTTTCTTGTATGTCAGTTTTACCCCTTCCCTTAACTTCTTCTTCAGGGATTTGCTAGACCCGGTTGTAAATTCTGAGTCCGCCAAATTAGAGTCATTGTAGCTTTCTAGTGAAAAGTTAGAAGAAAAGAAACATCAACTTAAAGGGAATTATTTTTATTTTATTTGTTTATTAAAAGCTGTGACACTTCTACCACCTAATTCACTTACTAACCTGAACCACGGCAAAGCAAAAACTCACGTGCATGTGATGTAAGTGGACACTCAGGACCAAGTTAGCTCCTTTGTCTTGTTTGCACAAGTGAAAATAAGTGTGAGTTACAAACACAAATCATTCCCCCGCCCCCTGAAATTGCAAATTTTGTAATTGGAATAATATATGTAGTGTTGCTTTTCCCTTTGGTTATCAGAGAATACCCTGTTTTCTTCCATTCTTGAATTCTCTAAAAGTCAAGCTCTGCTGAAGGAGTATTTCCCTCAAGGCTATTACCTATGCAGTAAGGGTTAAGAATTATGAGAATAAATTGGTCTTTACCTGAGAACCGAAATGTACTAAAATAGGGAGCAACCTCTGATAAGTAGAAATCGTTGGTGCTTTGCTGTTTTTCCCTTTGTGCCTCTCCTGATGCTTGCTTGTGGTCTTAAGTCTCTCTTAGCATTTGCATCAAGTCCAGGATAGATCCCTCCTTAATGACGTGCTGATCTTTAGATACCTGCATGTCAATAACACGCTCTGATGCTCTGTACCATTGACAGTCACACCGTGCCCCTCCATCTGCTTTTGTTTTGACCCTATCTTTGAACTTTATCTTGGTTGCCGGCCAGTAGTTTTCCCTTTAATTACAAGAAGGAAACTGTCAATAAAATCTGTTAAATGGGATGCAATGAGTGGCTTGAATGGGCGGACGGCTATTTGTTCAAATTCTGCAGCATTCAAGGTATTGACAGTTTGTTTTCTGGGGCCATATGTGACGATCAATCTCAGACTGGGCTCAGCCGCGCTGAAAAATGAAAACCCAGATTGCTTTTGCTTACTTGTGGATGACGACATTGTGATTTGGCGTGGTCCTAGTGAGACGAGACCTTCTGCCCAAATTGCCCCCACGAGAGCCAGGGGCGCGTGACTGTTTTTAGAAATAATTTTTAATTGATTTTGTAATTAACAGTTCATCTACAATATTGATGCATGAATCCTTGGACTGATAGGAGGGGAATTGTTTTCAACAATGAAGTCGTACTTTCCTATTTGTCTTCATAATGGCATTTAGCGTTTCACACTTTTAATGGCGAGGGTACCCCTCTTCCTTATACCACCATTCACTTCTCGCTTACTCCCCTGTGAAACTGAAAAATATGATTCTGTATGACACATGGCATCGTTGTCACAAACCCTGAGGAACTCCGTGCCCTGCTCTCTGGAAAACCAAAGCGGGAGATGGGATAGAAATTTTCTGAGAATTTATTAGCTTGCATGGACTTCCCATTAGGGCACCTCTCATAATTAGATGAAGGATTTTGCAGTGACGGTTTGGGAAGAATTTTTATTTGGAAATCATATAGTGATTCTAATGTAAAACATTTACTTGGTTAATTATGTTTAAAATGAAGCCAGGGTGTTTTATATCTTTCGTGTCTCAAATTGCTTTTTGTGAATTATTAACTAATCATGAATGCTGAGCAATGCTAAAACTTTATCATCAAAATTGCTAAAATTCTATACTTTTGGATGTTAGATGTATAGTTTATGGCTATGGATTATTATTTAGTTTACCTGAATTAATTAGTAGCGGCATTTCTGTTGCTGCTGTTTAGAAGTATAATCAGTAATGTTTTGATATACAGATATTTGTATTCCACATTCTCTGCTGTGAGGCAGAGGAGGTGATCTACTTTCAAGCAATGACTGGTGATTAAAAAGTTTAAAGAACTAGTCAGTTTATTTTTCTTGTATTAACAGCCAGAAATAGTCAAACAAACCCTCTCTTTTTTCTAGCATAGTATTCTGTAGCATTTCTTTTTTTCTTAAAAATTTCTCCACCTCACAAAATTCTCCCGTAAGTAACTCTAAGATTTTTTCAGCGTCTCAATACCAAGGAAAATTAATTGAATCAGAGTCCAGAATAAAGGAGTAATGACTTAAGTCCTATAGGGACTATTTTAATGTCTAAATTGTGCCACGTCTCCCGTGCTGTATAAATATGGCCTTTCTCTCATCCAGCCAACCTACAAGCCTTACCATTTTACCTTGGGATAAACCACTCAGAGAGGCATTTTGTTTGAGACTGTCGATATGATGCTATTTTATTCCATTTTTTTACCGTTGTTTGGAGGACAGCAGTAAAGTTGCAGATTCAATCTTGCTGGGAACTTGTGTTTCTTAAGCCGCTCAAACACAACAATATGAAAATATTTTAATACTTTTCATAAACATACCAAAAAGCTTGTAGATTTTCTTTTAGTATTTAGAAACTTTAGATCAACATAAGAGACTTTTGGCGGAGGAAAAAAAAAAAATCTGCTTTAGTGTGATTTATATAAGTACCTCAGCGTTCCCCGTACGGCTGTAGGTGTAAACAACCATTGTCTCATTAATCTACATTTCAGCTTATTTTAAACATCTGTCTTTATTCAATAATTATAAATGTTGTGCTTATGCTTGGCAAACAGGGAATTGGCTTCCCGATAATGGCTGTCATATTTTTTGTAGCTATGTTTCTGTCACATGTGAATTCAGGAATATTTATAACACCAGAAAACCATTGGAAGTGTATCCCCTATCTTCAGGTACATAGCCCAAAATACCAATATATCATGAGCTAATACTGTAATTATCACATTCAGATCTTTGAAAACCCTAAATAATTGTTCCACGGATTTTTGAAGGTAAGAAACTAACTGACTCACTTAAACTACATATTCTCTATTTTGGAGTGCTAACAAGCCTTTTGAGAAATACTGCATCCCCAATACATCTCTGTGGGATTGACTTTAAAGAGGAAAATCTAGGCCACAATTTTAACATTGTCATTGTAAGGCCCAGGCTTTCCCACACATACACCAAGAGGTCTAGACTAATCTCTAGAATTCTTTCCATTTGGGAAATTCTATGATTCTAGAATTAATTTTATGTCTTTATGGGAAAATGTAGTGAAATATTTCTGCCAGCATTTTGGGTAAGATTATAGCACATAATTCTGTTCTCTCAATTGGTTCTGCTGATTTTTCTGTCTAAAATTTGTTTGAAACTATTATCACTGGCCCTGAGGTAATATACTCACCTTTACATAGTGGAAGATTAAAAGCAGTTTAAGATTAAGAATTGCTTTTGGTCCGATCATTCTCTTTGGCTTAAGTCACAAGACCTTCATCTCCATAGCTGCCCCTCACAACCCAGCTGCTGCCACCCCAGCCCCAGCCCCAACCTAGAGCCCTGTGAGCCCAGCCCATGTGAGAATACATAGAATCTACATATTTAAGTTGAGTTTTCTTTTTACTTCCCCATAGTACCTCGAGAGTAATAGCATCTATTGATATAAAGCTGCAAATCATATTTTGATCATCAATTTTAAATCATCAGTCATTATCCTCATCTCATGACAGTATTTTGTTCTCAGGGACAAATGGTATATGTGCAGAATGTGGTATAATTTCAAGGGATTAAGAAGTCTATGATTTCTGTCGGGGAATGGAATGGCGGCCGTATTTCATCAGCATATTTGGACCCTCATACACGTTTGGACTAGTGTTTCTCCATCTTATTTCATTCTCTCTCCTCTTAGGGTAGGCTTTTTCGATATGATTTTCCTAATAGGTCCCCAATGAAGTATTAATATCACAGCTATCCAGTGCACCTGTTTATGTACTGCGTATATGTGAATTTTACCTAAAAAGAGAGGGTTTTTTCTACTCTCCAATTCCAAATGTCACCTCGTTTGAGAATGCATGGTTTAATCCACATAACTGTTTTCTTCTCTGTAAAATGAGGCAGATGAATTCAGTAACATCTAACATCTCCTAACTGGCCTAAAATTTTAATCTCAGTTACTTTTAAGAGAGGGTGGTGAGTTTGGTCTTATATTTTGCATGTGGCTTGGTCGTATATTTTGTGTGTGGTGTGTGTGTTCATGCTATATTGGTAGTATAGAAATATTAACATCTTCACGGATCTAAACAACTAGTATAAAAGTAAAAACACCTCTTCAGTTCTTTAGTATCTACTGGGCCCTCAAACAATTTTACTGAAATTTTGAGTTTGCTAATTTGATACTCAGGAGATAGTTTTAGCTATTGGTCAAGAGATTATCCTTTTTAAGAATCTTTCTCTAGACATT
Source organism: Kogia breviceps (assembly GCF_026419965.1). Taxonomy (NCBI): domain Eukaryota; kingdom Metazoa; phylum Chordata; class Mammalia; order Artiodactyla; family Physeteridae; genus Kogia; species Kogia breviceps. The sequence continues at coordinate 14,704,973 of NC_081310.1, read as the reverse complement.
TCTGTTTTCATTTTTAGCCTCTGCTGGGGAATCTCTTTTGATTTCCACGGCATGCCTGTTTGGGTAGACATATCCAGTATCATTTTACAGGTAATGGAAGTGAGCTGATAAAGATGTATGGCTGCTTTGAGGCAGAGGGTTGGAACCTCAGTCCCTCGCTACCAATAAGCTGTTAATATTTCTATTTCACAAATAACATGTATACCATGTCTTTAAAAGGGTCAATGAATAAGCTGTTAGCCAGTGCAATTTCACATCTGCCACCCTAAATGAGTATTTTAAGTTTAGTTTAGAATTTTGTCCCCAGTTCCTTTATCTTGCTGTCTTGCTGAAGCTATAGTGGTATAGAACCACTCAGGAAAGTGACAAAAAGAATCGAAAACAAAATGTTTACCAGATTATAGCATTTTGTAAGAAATGAATATGGATAGGTCCTTTGTGGCAGGTAGAAATTTATTCTTAACTTTTACCCAAACCAGTATCTTATTCTATAAGATAAATAAGAAATCAGAATTATGCCTTTCCATCTCCTAGTCTGCTTCTCTTTGGTTTTTGCTCAAATTAGTCATCACTGCTTGAATTATTTTAATTTTATTTTAGATGATATATCTGGGGAGTGGATTGTTTTTTAATTTAATGCAACTGTTACATTTCATGCACACTGTGATATTTCAAAATTTTATGTAGAAAATACGGCTGGTTCCTGAACGTTTCTTAGCATGCTCAATGATCACTATGCCTTTATATAACATGGGAAATATTTGCTACAAGTATCTCTGTGCTTCCATCCTGCATTATAAGCACATAAAATGCTCTATAGTTGCTTTTTTTTTTTTTTTGCGGTACGCAGGCCTCTCACTGTTGTGGCCTCTCCCGCTGCGGAGCACAGGCTCCGGACGCGCAGGCTCAGCGGCCATGGCTCACGGGCCCAGCCGCTCTGCGGCATGTGGGATCTTCCCGGACCGGGGCACGAACCCGCGTCCCCTGCATCGGCAGGCGGACTCTCACCCACTGCGCCACCAGGGAAGCCCTATAGTTGCTTTACTTCTAGGAGGTGACATAATATAGCACCATTTCATGTATAGGTCTTAAGATAATGAGCAATCTGTTATAAAAGGTCATTGGGGGCTTCCCTGGTGGCGCAGTGGGTGAGAGTCCACCTGCCGATGCAGGAGACACGGGTTCGTGCCCTGGTCCGGGAAGATCCCACATGCCGCGGAGCAACTAAGCCCGTGAGCCATGGCCGCTAGGCCTGCGCTCCGCAACGGGAGAGGCCACAACAGTGAGAGGCCCGCATACCGGAAAAAAAAAAAAAAAAAAAAAAGAGCAAAAGGTCATTGGCATAGTGCAGAGCATTTAGGATGTTGTGAAAGGTTGAAATATTTACCACCCAAGCTGGTATCAAGATTCACTTCTTGGGTGTCATTGTCTTTATCACTTCTAGTAACAGGAGTAGTTCTAGAAAAGTGTAAGATACTGGAGGGAGAGGGAAGGCCTTGGGTACTTGCAGTGTAATAGAAGAGACCTAGCAGGGAAATTATGTGAGATAAACAGAACAACCAACAATAATTTGGGATTCGAGAGGGAAGCCTGGAGGAAAGAAACTATGGACCACAAGGGTTTTCTGTGAGTCAACATTTTATATAAATACAGTAGGAGAGTGATTTGTGTGATTGATGTAAATGTAATAGAAAGCAGACTTGATAGCCAGAGCGAGAAATGAGGAAAACAGGCCTCCAAAAAAAAAAAAACCAAAAAATGTGTGTCTCAATGGAAAGCTGTAAAATCAGAAGTCCTGTTTTTCTCACCATGGTTAGGCACAAAATCAGAATTATTATGTCTATTTCCAATATTAGAATTATAACTTCTCTGGGTTAGAAAAGACCTAAAAGATTTTATGATCCAACACCCTACTTGATATATGAACATCTTCCTTGGTGTTTCTGACAAGTGTTTCTAAAGCCTTGATAGGAATTCTGCTCAACTCACTACTTTCTAGAAGGGATCTTTTCATCAAGTATCTCACTACCTCTCTCTCTAGGTCTCTCACCATTTTTATAAAAACACAGATTAAAACACACACACATACAAAATGAAATGTGTGACTTAATAAGTGTATTAGTTCCTCTAACAAATCACCACATCTTGGTGGCTCTAAACCACGCTTATTTATTCTCCTACAGTTCAGGAGGTCAGTGGTCCATGATCTGTTTCACCAGGTTAACGACAAGGTGTGGACAGGGCCACTCTTCCCCTGGAGGCTCTAGGGGAGAATCTGATACCTGGCCTTTTCCAGCTTCTACTGTGGTGTTCCTTGCATTCCTTGGCTCATGGCACCTTCCTGCATCTTCAGAGCCAGGCCTGTACCATTTTGCTTCATTGGCGATACTGCCTTCTTCTTCCTTTTCCTCCCTCTTATAAGGACACTTTTGATTTCACTGAAGGCCCACCTGGATAATCCAGGATACTGTTCCCATATCAAGATCCTAAATCACAGCTGCAAAGTCCGTTTTGCCATACAAGGTAACATTTAGGTTGCAGGGTTGGACTATCCAGATATCTTTGGGACCATTTTGCTGCCTACCACAATGAATATATACGCAAGGTCAAGAAATATAACTTTGCATCATCTGTCCCAGTTGCTCTCCCTTCCCTTCTCGCAAAAGTAACCCCTATCCTGTCCTGACTTTTATAGTCATCACTTCCGTATGTTTTATAATGGTTTTGTTACTAAACGTGTATCCCCAGACATGATAGTTTAATCTTGCCCTTTAAAAAACATTGTTTTCTCCATATGGATTTTTAAAGTCTCCTTTAATCTAAAAGTTCCTCTTTAAGTTTTTGTGTTCTTATAGTTTATCTATTGCAAAAGCCAGGGCATTTGCCCTGCACAGTTCCCCAGGGCCGGGACTTTGCAGTTTATATCCTCCAGGGGCAGCTCATCATGTTTCTCTGCCCTTTGCATCTTGTGCAAACCAGCAACTGGATCCAAAAGGGCTTAATGAGATTCAGTTTCTAGACCTGCAGGCGGGGTGCTGTTCTTGGAGAGACATATAATGTCTGGTTGTCTCACTTTTTGTGATGTTAGCAGCCATTGGCGCTCATTCCTGAAATCCGTGGTGATTTGTAATTTTAACCTTTCTTTTTTCATTCACGAGTTGGGATACTTACACACAGAGATGCTTTCTCTCCTCTGTTATTTGGTTACCAGTGATACAGAGTGAATGGGAAATGTGGGATAAATGCTTGATTATTTCTGTTTATTCACCAGCTTTCAAGATAAGGAATCGGCACCCTATCTTTTCTTAAGGTCATTATAAAGACATGTATTTAAACATAATCAATAGATTTCAATCAATTGTAATTGTAATTCTTTTTAAAGTTTAAACTGTCCCATTTGGGTCAGCGGGAACCTCTTCGGGTCAGCGTCCGGAACCTTTTTGAATGACGTAATAGTTGTAGCTACCCTCCTTCCTATTTATTCTGACAAGGTGTTCGTTATTCATCCTAAATATTTCCTGACTGGGGCCTGGAATCTGATTACAACTTGGGTGCTACTGGTACCGATTACTGCATTCCTGGGTTGGCCATGCTTCCTGAACCCCTTCAGTGGAAAAGAGCTAGGAACGCAGACACACACACTATAATCCTGATGCGCGCGTGTGTGTGTGTGTGTGTGTGTGTGTGTGTGTGTGTGTGTGTGTGTGTGTCTTTGGGGGATATCTTGTTACTTAGTTTTCTGGTAAGTGTTTTCTATGGATTTTTAATTTTGCCATCTAGTTGCTCTGTTCTTTTATGCGCAGATTTGGAGAGGTGAAAAGTTTTTGCTGCCACCACTGCCATCCTCCTGGAATACAGTTTACTGATTTTTAATCAACACTTTATGATGGGCACTATCATGTTTGACTGTCTATGTTAATCAAGAGCCAATGTGCCACGGCAGTCAACCAGGGTTCTTCAGTATCTCATCTGATTGTAACTGAGAAGATCACTTTTTTAGACTCCTTATGACTGTATATAAAAAAGTGGAGATGCAAATTATCTTTCAGAAAGTAGACTTTTGCTCACTGCTCTGTCTTTTTCATCGTATTGTGTTTCATTCCTTTGGTGACTAGAGTCATGTCGGCCGTGTCGTTACTGCCCCTCTTCATGTAGGCAGCTTACTGACACTAAAGAAAATCAACATCTGTGTTCCACAGAAAAGGCTACTCTGAGTGTTGGTTTACAATATGTACCAGATTTGACTCTGAATATGCTTTATGTATGTCTAATATTCAATTCCATCCTCAAAATAAGATTTGGCATCATTGAGAAAATAGTGCCAAGATACAAGTCCTGAAGACAGTTCCTAAACAGAGCGTGGGCATTCTGGAGTAGCTTTACCTAATGCCACAGTAATGGATAATTTTACCATAGAGAAGGGCAGTGCCTTATTCCAGGTAAGAAGTAAAAACAAAATCTTCTTTTGCATCGGCTCTAAGTCTCACTGAATTTTGCAGCTATTGGTATAAGGATACTTAGCTGTCTTCCCAGAGTAAATGATCTGAGCTAGACATGTCCCTTTCGGGTCGTACTTCATGGAGGAAAATATTGGAATTTAACAAAAGGGTTCTTTTTATTATTAGATGTTGAAACTGAATATATGGGTGACACTATGCGTATCATTGGAACTTTGGTAATCTTTTGGAATCTTGATCATTTTAGAGTAGCATTTGTTTGTCTCATTGTCTACTGTAGTGATTCTCAACCCTGACTTGGCCATAGGATCACCTAGATTTTAAAAAATACTGATGTCCCGCATCCAGCTCCAATTTTCTGATTTAATAGGTCTGGGCTTGGACCCAGAAATCCTAGTTTTGGGGTTTTTTTTTTTAACAACTCACTCGCTGTTTTTAATGTTCAGCTTTGCACTGTCTGTTTAGTTCATAAACCTGTGATTTCCATGATTAAGTTTAGCTGGTTCCCATTAGCACAAATACTGGGAAAATTTCCTTTAAAACATAAAGTTAAAATAAACCCGAAACCCAGTACCAACAACTAGAGTTAAATAATTATATAAAGTAATGCCAGTTCTATTGAGCTTTGCATAAATGTATAAATTTAGCCCAAAGAACAAAACAGAGATTAAAGCCACAGAGCCAAAACTTGAACTAGGATCCTTAATGGAGATTAATATTTTCTTCAGCAGTCTGCCAGCTGAATCATGGTCTAATTAAATAGTTCAGATTTAGTGAGTTTGCATTTAAAGTATTAGAAGCTCCAAGAATGGGTAAAGCTAAAATGAGTTAGAATCTTTTCTGTAAATGGGAAGTTAAATTATCACAGTAATTTGATTAAATCATTTTTAAATCTCTCAAGCTAAATCACCACCTTTAAAGAATAGTTTGAAGTCTTAATTGCTGTTTGTGAGCATATCTCTCTGCTATTTGTTCTCGCCTCATTTCCTGTGACATCCTATAATATATCTCCCGCCAGGCAAGAGCAGTGGGGAAGGCAAGACTTGGAGTCGGGGCTGAGGGACCGTACTTTCAAGCATTTAAAGATCTGCCATGTCGAAGAAGGACATTTATCCTGTATTGTTTCAGTAGTTAGAACCAGGACCAAAGGATGGAAATTAGAGGCAGATTTGGGAAAATATGAAGAAGACACTTCGAACAATTAGTTGTGTCCCTTGTTAAGTAGAATGCTCTCCAGGTAACTGGCAATGTCTTTATTAGAAATGTTGTAGAAAAGATTCTTGCTGAAGATGCAAAGTTGAATGAGATGAGCTTAAGAGGATGATTTCAGCTCTTTAAAAAAAAAAAAAAATGGAAATGCCATGTCCAGTGTCATAAATTCTGGCAGCACACTTTGATTCAAAGACACCAGAGTTTAAGCCTACTCTGACACTTACTAGCAACCACCTGCCTTGCGGAGCTGTTGGGAGATGAATGAGGCAATGTTCATAAAGTGCTTCTCAGAGGACTCACCCAAAACAGGTACTTAAGAAATGGTATATTTATTATATTTATTCTGGCTTAAAAAAATATTTTTTCTTTATTTTTTTAAATTTTTTGGCCACACTGCGCAGCATGCGGGGTCTTAGTTCCCTGACCAGGGATCAAACCCGTACCTCCTGCAGTGGAAGCACAGAGTCTTAACCGCTGGATGACCAGGGAAGTCCCTATTCTGCTTTTTTAAATCAGTATATTTATTCTGCTTTTTAAAAAATCAATCTGTTTGGAAAACCGCGATTTTGCTTAAATTTTGTCTGTAAAGAATGCAGTTCCTTTTTTCCTCATTCATTTCTTCCCCACTGTTTTCACTTAGAGTGGTAACGTTTAGTCCCCAGATAGATTGGGTGGGTCCACTTCATGTCGGTTCCCTTATGTACCAAGGTCAGTCTTCTGTGTATCTAACCACTCACCGTTAGTGTGCGTCCATGTCCACCAGTTTCCCCTGACAGTATTTAAGTGCAAACATAGAAATAAAAAATATCAGAGCATGTTGTTGTCACCTCCATGACTGCTTTTTTGTCACTTTCATTGCCGCCCCCTTAGACAACTTTGGAAATTCCACGTGCTTGTTTCTAAGAGAAGACACACAGGAAGTGGATGGAATTGCTATGCTGAAAGGAACCAGATTGCAGGAAAGCCTAGGTAGAAACAGTCCATCGGAAAGGCCAGGGTTCATGTTGGAGAATGTCTGGAGTTCCACTCCAGCACACCACTGTCAACGTTTCCCACCTAGAAGAATTCCTTCTTTTGGCTCCACGAGGCAGGAATGGAGTCTCGGGCAGTAAACCCTTATAAGCAACTATATTCCAGAATATTCAAAATTCTTTTAAAGAAATGTGTTATTAACTGCCTCATGTAAATGGTGGTCAGTTTGCCAATGATGTGATGAAATGATTTTAAAATGACAATGTAAAAAAAAAAAAAGCAGTAAAGAAAATACGAAGAAGTTTTAAAAACCTTTATTGGTTATAGCCATTGATCTTTTAAGTACCTTGCCGTAATTTTTTTTATCGTATGTTTAGCTACTTTATTTTAAATTACATTTCCTCTCTCTTTTGGGGCATGTGATCTGATATTTGAATGATATGAAAGATTAGGCTAGGTACATATATCTCAGAGCTCTGCATTCCCAGAGAACTAGAATTATTAAACATGAAGAATCCCCCAAAGACGCTGTTATGTGTAATTAACAGATAAACTGTCATCAGAATCAATAAAACGTGCTAAATGATTCAAACTTGTATATAATTAAGTGTCTGTTTTAGAGCTGGAACTGTAACTTTTATTTTTTTCCCCACATCTCACATTTCTCGCAAGAATCATTGTGGCAACCCTGTTAACCCTTTCCTTGCTTGACTGAATTAGATTTTTTTTTTTTTTTTTTTTTTGTGGTACGCGGGCCTCTCACTGCCGTGGCCTCTCCCGCCGCGGAGCGCAGGCTCCGGACGCGCAGGCTCAGCGGCCATGGCTCACGGGCCCAGCCGCTCCGCGGCACGTGGGATCTTCCCGGACCGGGGCACGAACCCGCGTCCCCTGCATCGGCAGGCGGACTCTCAACCACTGCGCCACCAGGGAAGCCCTGAATTAGATTTTTAAATTAGTCACTTAAGGGCGAAGTTCACCTTCACAAATGTGAAAAGTATTTCAGAATTCATTAATCTAAAGTCTGCAGAGAAGCAGGCTATGTCAGGATGTCTTAATGAACTGTTAAGAGTACACTAAAAATCCTACAAAGATGAGCAACGTATTGTGATTTCTGTACAGTCTACAAATGAGCATAGTGTTGGATTCGGTGTGTTTACATGGAGTTCTTAAAATTGGGGTTATCAACTTTTTTTTTGCCCCCTTTTGGGACATATAGGCTTTTTGAGCACAAGGCCTGAATGTTATACAATGTTACATAGAATAATTTTTTAATAGGTGGCCTTTTATAATTTAATGAATTAATAAATACACGAATGAGATAATGAATAAAACAGCCAAGACTGTTACCCGTTAAAGTGTTCACTCTCTCAGTCTCAGGAGGAAAGAAACCCACATGTTTTAAATAAAGGCTTTTTGTGGTAATTCCCGTGTGTTCTAAGCCAGTTTTGTAAATTATCTACTGCAGTGAAATTTAGAGCAATGAAATGGAGATTTGGGAAATGTGAGAGTCTGAACACATCACGGCGTAGAGAAGTCCAGTAATAAGATGTAAGTTGCATAACTCGAACCACCGTATTTTTTATTGTTGTTAATATTGTTTATCTTCTTGGCCTTGTACAGACTCCATGCACATAGAAGACGTCGAAGCTGTTCAGAAGCTTCAGGATGTCTTGCATGAGGCCTTGCAGGATTACGAGGCCGGCCAGCACATGGAGGACCCTCGCAGGGCCGGCAAGGTGCTGATGACGCTGCCGCTCCTGAGGCAGACCTCTACCAAGGCCGTGCAGCATTTCTACAACATCAAACTGGAAGGCAAAGTCCCCATGCACAAACTGTTTTTGGAAATGCTGGAGGCCAAGGTCTGACTAAAAGCTTCCCCGGGCATCCTATCCTGCACGCCGAAAAAGGGAAAAATAAACCCAAGAGTGATGTCAAAAAAACTTAGAGTTTAGTTAACAACATCAAAAATCAAGTAAGACTGCACTGAGAATTTAGCAGCAAGACTATGAAGCAGCTTTCAGATTCCTCTGTATCCTCCTGATGAGTTTTTTTTCTACCTTAATCTCATCTTTTCTCCGTTTCTTTTGCTCTTTATTTTTTTTTTTTTTCTCCCGCCCTGTCCTCTTTCTCCTTCGTTTCTTGCTTCCTTCATTGCTGGTTCTCCATTCTGTCCTTTCCTTCCTCCCTCCCTCCCTCCCTCCCTCCCTCCCTTCCTTCCTTCCTTCCTTCCTTCCCTCCCACCCTCCTTCCTTTCTTCTTCTACTTTCCTCCTTCTTTTCTCATTCTTCCCCTTTCTTTTAAATTTTAATAGCTCTGGTTATAAGAAAATGTTGCTGTCTTTCCTTTCTTTTTCTTTCCCTCCCTCCCTTCCTCCTTCCTTCATTCCTTCGTTCCTTCTGCTGCTGAACTTTTAAAAGTCTCTAATTGGAGAGTGATGGAAGCCAGCCCTGCCAAAGGATGGAGATCCATAATATGGATACCAGTGAACTTCTTGTGAACTATTAACATCCCCAGTGACTAAGGAATCAAAGAGAGAGAACCGCGGTACCTAAGAGTGCAGTGCAACATACACAAATTGACTGAGTGCAGTATTAGATTCCACGGGAGCAGCCTCTAATTAGACAACTTAAGCAACGTTGCATCGGCTGCTTCTTATCATTGCTTTTCCATCTAGATCAGTTACAGCCATTTGATTCCTTAATTCTTTTTTCAAGTCTTCCAGGTATTTCTTAGTTTAGCGACTATGTAACTTTTTCAGGGAATAGTTTAAGCTTTATTCATTCATGCAATACTAAAGAGAAATAAGAATACTGCAATTTTGTGCTGGCTTTGAACAATTATGAACAATAATGAAGGACAAATGAATCCTGAAGGAAGATTTTTAAAAAATGTTTCATTTCTTCTTACAAATGGAGATTTTTTTGTACCAGCTTTACCACTTTTCAGCCATTTATTAATATGGGAATTTAACTTACTCAAGCAATAGTTGAAGGGAAGGTGCATATTATCACGGATGCAATTTATGTTGTGTGCCAGTCTGGTCCCAAACATCAATTTCTTAACATGAGCTCCAGTTTATACCTAAATGTTCACTGACACAAAGGATTAGATTACACCTGCAGTGACTCTGAGTAGTCACATATACAAGCACTACACATGGAATACAGATCCGTAGAATGATCAAGAGCACCCCTCTCTACTTGGGAGGCCCAGTTGCCATAGGATTTCTAGCTGCCACGGTGGTTAGGAATGAGATACTGCCTGTCTGCAAAGTTACAGACCTTTTCTCAGAAGGAGCTGTGAGCCAGTGTTCACCTAAGAGGCAATAAGGCAAATGCCAGAATTTGAAAGAAAAAAAAAAAAAAAATCATCAAAGACAGCAGCTGCCTGACCAAATTCTAAAACCTAATCTCTATGGGTTGATTCATTTAGGAATGTTTGTTTAAATTAATCTGCAGTTTTTACCAAGAGCTGAGCCAATCTATGTGCTTTTCAACCAGTATTGTCACAGCAAGAAAGTCAGTCAGGTACCAGGCTGTTAAGAGGTGTAATCTAATGAAGAAATCAATTAGATACCCCCCAGATCTACAATCGCTGAATAACCAATAAACAGTAAAACCTCCATCAAATGCTATACCAATGGACCAGTGTTAGTAGCTGCTCCCTGTATTATGTGAACAGTCTTATTCTATGTACACAGATGTAATTAAAATTGTAATCCTAACAAACAAGAGAAATGTAGTTCAGCTTTTCAATGTTTCATGTTTGCTGTGCTTTCCTGAATTTTATGTTGCATTCAAAGACTGTTGTCTTGTTCTTGTGGTGTTTGGATTCTTGTGGTGTGTGCTTTTAGACACAGGGTAGAATTAGAGACAATATTGGATGTACAATTCCTCAGGAGACTACAGTAGTATATTCTATTCCTTACCATTGATAAGGTTCTTCCTAATAATAATTAAGAGATTGAAACTCCAAACAAGTATTCATTATGAACAGATACACATCAAAATCATAATGATATTTTCAAAACAAGGAATAATTTCTCTAATGGTTTATTATAGAATACCAATGTATAGCTTAGAAATAAAACTTTGAATATTTCAAGAATATAGATAAGTCTAATTTTTAAACGCTGTATATATGGCTTTCACTCAATCATCTCTCAGATGTTGTTATAAACTCGCTCTGTGTTGTTGCGGAACTTTTTGGTGCGGACACGTTTCCAAAACTATTGCTACTTTGTGTGCTTTAAACAAAATACCTTGGGTTGATATTTCATCAACCTAGTGCTAGGAATACTGTGTATCTATCATTAGCTATATGGGACTATAATTGTAGATTGTGGTTTCTCAGTAGAGAAGTGACTGTAGTGTGATTCTAGATAAATCATCATTAGCAATTCATTCAGATGGTCAATAACTTGAAATTTATAGCTGTGATAGGAGTTCAGAAATTGGCACATCCCTTGAAAAATAACAACGGAAAATACAACTCCTGGGAAAAAAAAAAAAAAAAGGTGCTGATTCTCTAAGATTATTTATATATGTAAGTGTTTAAAAAAGATTATTTTCCAGACAGTTTGTGCAGGGTTTAAGTTACTACTATTCAACCACACTATATATATAAATAAAATATATACAATATATACATTGTTTTCACTGTATCACATTAAAGTACTTGGGCTTAAGGAGTAAAAGCCAACCAACTGAAAACGCAAGATGGAGAGATGTAAAAACAACGAAGAACAATTTTTAGTTTTCAGTTTAATTGACTCTCAGCATTGCAAGAGAATAAGTATCTCACAAATAGGAAACACAACTAAAATTTAGATCTAAAAGAACTGCACGGGCTTTAGGGTAAATGCTTCATCTTAAACCTCACTTGAGGTAAGTTTTTTCAAGTTTCAAGCAAGACCATTTACTTAATGTGAAGTATCGGCAAGTTATCAAGGTGTATGTTTTAGCCGTATGATTTTAATTGTAATTTTGCTTCTTTTAGGTTTGTTCTTATTTAAAGCAATATGATTGTGTGACTACCTGTAGTTACACTTGTGTTTCAATCAGATCAGATTGTTGTATTTATTCCACTATTTTGCATTTAAATGATAACATAAAAGATATAAAAAATTTAAAACTGCTATTTTTCTTATAGAAGAGAAAATGAGTGTTGGTGATTGTATTTTAATTATTTAAGCGTCTCTGTTTACCTGCCTAGGAAAACATTTTATGGCAGTCTTATGTGCAAAGATCGTAAAAGGACAAAAAAAAAATTTTAACTGCTTATAATAATCCAGGAGTTGCATTATAGCCAGTAGTAAAAAGAATAATAATAATAAAACCTTGTCTATAGCTGTAGATGGGCTTCACATCTGTAAAGCAATCAATTGTATATTTTTGTGATGTGTACCATACTGTGTGCTCCAGCAAATGTCCATTTGTGTAAATGTATTTATTTTATATTGTATATATTGTTAAATGCAAAAGGGAGATATGATTCTGTAACTCCAATCAGTTCAGATGTGTAACTCAAATTATTATGCCTTTCAGGATGACGGTAGAGCAATATTAAACATGCTTCCACTTTTGATTGCTCTTTTGTACGGTGTTTTCTTTTTTTTCACGCTCCCTCCCCCACTAAAGAACCAAATCAATAAACGCTGCCTTTTGTTGCTTGCATTCAAAGAGTATCTGAGTACCTGTTCCCTAGAAATAAAGTGGGAGGTTAAAGAAGAGCTATATAAAGGCTTGTCAGAATGAATTCTAGGGTGCCAAGAGACATTTTGCATATTTAAGAGTATGCAAAGTGTCTCAGGCACATTAGAATTCATTCTGACAAGCCTTTATATAGCTCTTATTTAATCTTAAAGCATCTCCACATCATTCTGATTTACTCCAAATTGTCGCCTCTATGTCAGTGTCATAACAGAAAACTTTCCCCCTATTTTAAGATCCTATTAAAATCTGCTAGAGATACCTATTATTTCCCTCCACCCACAATTAAATCAGGCGCTGGCTCTGAGCGTGGCAGCCAGCCGAGCTGCAGAGTCCGCGGAGCAGCGCGGAGCGGAGTGGCCACCAGGATTTCCTGAACAGGGCAGCAGCGGAGCTTCTAGATCGGTGAGCCTGAGACGGGGGGCTGTCCTGGAACTCGGGAGGGTTAAACGGCACTGCTGACAGCAAGTGGCTTCCCCTTGGCTTTTTTTGGCCGGGAGAGGTGAGGGCCCTCGCTGCTCAGGGTCAGCTGTTCTCCCACGGGCCCCTCCTGGAGCCGTCACCAAGGTGCTAACATGTGCTTTCTTGGCTTCTCTGCCTATCCGGACAGTGTCCTGTCACTGTGTTTGCCCACCGTGTTTCTCACCTTTCCGAGGTGGCTGGTTCTCTAGAGAAGAAAGCTGGTGACACAAAAGCCCCACCCCCACCCCGCACTGCATTTGATTGAGGGGCGTGAGATTACCTAAATCACTAAGATGCGCTAGCTGGCCACAGAACTCAAGACTTGTCTTTCCTGTTCGAATGTCCTTTGAGTGGCAGTGGCCCAATGTAGAATCTGACATGTTTTATTGTGGATAGTTTCAAAATATTTGGGTAAAACTGAGACCATGCAAGAGACAAACGTAGGAAGGAAAATCATGTCTGCCATCTTCCAATAGGTCCTCATTTAAAAGTATGTATTCTACACACACACACACACACACACACACGCCTGCTTTTGAGAACTATGTCAGAATTCTGGTTTTTATAATTTAGAATGATTACAGAGCAACTTTGCTGGTACTGATGTATTTATCACGGTTGCCTCAGGTGTAAAAGAAAATAAAGTAGGATTTTGACATTTGTTGCATTTTTTGGTATATGAACAACGAGTAGACCTGGCAAGTGAGTTATGTATTTCACTTTTATTTTTACGTGTTGTGTGTAAGTGATTCTTTTTTTAAGTGGTGGTTCTCGAACTTGGCAGAATATTGGAATCATGTGAAGAAATGTTAAAAATCCCTGGCGCCCAGATTGAAGATTGCGGTTTAATTGGCCTGGGCTTTGGAATAGTTTAAAAAAAATCTCCAGGTGATTCTAATGTGAAGACAAAATGAGGAAACCATTGCTTTAAAGTTTTATACTTTTCTCAAATAAGCCAGGAATGTTCTAACAGATTTAAAAAAACCTTTTCAGATATTGGCTCTGAATTTTTGTGAGAGTTTTAGACTATCTTTTGCTTTAATATCAAGACAAAAGGACTTAACCTTTTCACTTTTTAACTCACAAAGCCAATGAAATGCATTTGGATGGTTTTCACCTCCACTCCCCACCCCCAGCTACGCCCCCTCAACCCTGCCACGTCCATCCTGCCCCAGCACACGTGGAGAACACGTTTTGTTCGATGATTCCCAAGCCACATCTTCTGGTTAGGCCCCCGGGTAAAAATGGAGATACCTGTTAAACACCAGTACAGAATATCACACAGTCTTTTTTGTTTTTTTAGTCATGCTCCTTTGGCTCTTTCATGTGCTTTTTTTTTTTTTTTTTGCGGTACGCGGGCCTCTCACTGTTGTGGCCTCTCCCGTTGCGGAGCACAGGCTCCGGACGCGCAGGCCTAGCGGCCATGGCTCACGGGCTTAGTTGCTCCGCGGCATGTGGGATCTTCCCGGACCAGGGCACGAACCCGTGTCTCCTGCATCGGCAGGCGGATTCTCAACCACTGCGCCACCAGGGAAGCCCTTCATGTGCTTTAAAATTAATTTAGGTGTGGTTCAAAATGCCTGCTATTTCCCTACTGAAAAAAACAAAAGAGCAACACAATTAGAACAAAATTGATTTCTTGGAATGATTCCTGTTACCTATGTTTTGCAAGTTGCTGATTTAGGTAAGACGTAGAAATGAAATAGAACTGAGATAGAATATTTCCTTCTTGGGCCTATGCAGAAACTTTAGGTACACTTTGTTGTTTAATTTGTGATTAAACTGTCAAAGAAAAGAGAAATGCTTACGGTTTTTGTTTCACCTACAATGGTGTACACGTTGAATAGAAAGTTCCATAGTCCGATAGACATAGAGAGTTTAAGTCAGTGTTTCTGGCCCTTTCAGATCTCTAAGTCTAGCTTCTGGTGCCTCTTGGTAGTGTGGAAAAACAACGAAACAAGTTAGCAGTAGACTGATTGTACACTGCATCTTATTATGAAACAAAACAGAAAAGAAAGGGATTTCAAAATATAATCCCCCCTTCCCAGGAGTATTTGTCTTGTTCTCCGTGAAGTTAAAGGTCTGAAATAATGTGCCCATCAGGGGCTCAATGTTGCATGTCCATGCCAGTTGGTCCAAGGGCTTGTTATGATGGTAATGACCTACTGAAACGTGAGCTTGGATCGCAACAATACAATTGCTACCCGCTCACCCGCTGGGAGAAATATTTTATTATTGTCAAATGTCCTCCACAGAGATTTGTTTTGCCTGTTCCTGTTTAAATTAAATTCAAAGCAGAACTGCATTACTATTTCTCTGGAGTATATTTGAGATAAACAACGAGTCTCAAAATTTAGGATTCCTAGCTAGTTCAAATTTGTTTATTAGCAGAAAAATTACGGTAGGTGACATTATAGCTGCAGCAATATTAGGGTTGCAGCCACACAAGAGATTTACATACTGAGCGTATGGCCTGAAAGCAAGAGAACTCCCTTTTTCTTTACAGATGCCAGTCAGATTAATAATTAACTATTCCATCAATTGTACAACCCTAAAAAAAGATGTCCCAATGTACTAATGGCATTGCCATAACATGCCACAGAATTTTGGCCATGAGAAAATTTGCTCCAAGTCAGAAGTGTTTTTAAACTTAAGATCATAAACCAAATGTGTAGGTATGTGTGCGTATAAAAATATTTTTAAATAGCAGCATAGTCAACATAGCACAGAAGCCCCAAGCATGAATGAAAACGCTCTTAGAGCCACAGTATACCTTTTCCAATATTCTTTTTGAAAAGAATTGGAAAGAATGTCCTGGCATATATGGAATTATTTGGATCATTTTGCAAGAGGCCTTATAATGCAGCCTTGACAAAGGATTTAGAAACAGTGAAGTTTTTATTCAATACAAATTTTGTTACAGACAGTCAAATTGGAACTGGATCTTATTCTACCAAAAAGAAAAAAAAAAAAAATGCCCGTTTTAGCTTTGCGAAAATCATAGTAGCCTGTGTGTTTCGTAATAGACTGAACTTTGGAGAGCTGGTTTTGAGAAATGCAAACAAACTGTTGGGAGGGGTCACTAAAAGAACCTAACAGGAAAACATTTCAGAGTAGCAGGAGCATTAAATCATACTATTCACACTCCAATTCAATCTGCCATGCTTAGTCGAATTTCACAGTTTTGTTAGGAAGTGAAGAACTGGCAGCTTTAAAAAAAAAAAAAATAGCACAGAAAACTAAAGTCATAAGAGCAATTTCCAAACTGAGGTCTAGAGCTATGCAAGTCTTGTTTTTTTCCTTCTTAAATTGTGAGATTTCACATCATTACAAATGAAAAATACTAAACATTAATGTAAAAAAATCCTGCTGATACTTCTATGTTAATCTCTTTGAGATTCCTCTCCACTAGACTTTTATTTTGCCTTGGTTTTCCTTTAGTGAACAAAATGATTGACCAGCCCTAGTGTATCAACTTTATGCTTCTAAATCAAAATAAATATATAGCCTATATTTTCAAGTGTATGTATTGAAAAAAATCCCTTCCTCCACAAAAAGAAAATACGTAGTTGAGAATAATTTCTGGGATAGGTAATAAGTAAAATGATGTTTAGATATATGGGTGTTTTTACACACAGGGATTCTATGGCATGTGACTTCCTTGCTGCTGGTGACAAGGTTGTTTTCAATTCCTTAAAACAATCAATAGTGCAATGAACATCTTTGGATGTCTTTCCTATGGACCAATATAATTTGAATTAGATAGGTTTGAACTCCCACCAGCAGTATGTTTTGTTTCATTTTCCTCAGCAGCATATAATTTTATTTTGCTCTTAAATTTTACTAACTTGATTACTTTTAAAATGGCATATTATTGTTTCGACTTACACTTCTTTGAACATCTTTTCTTATTCTTGTACCAGCTCAGGCTCCCCTTTCTGTGAATTGCCAATTCATAACCTTTGATCTTTTTTCTGTTGGGTTTCCTATCATTTTCTTGTTCATTTGCAGGAGTTCTTTGTATATTTTAGATATTGATCCTTGTCAGTTTCAGTTATTTTGCAAATGTCTTCTAGTCTGTCATGCATCTAGTAACTTTGACCTTTGTCTTTGTTCACTAGAAATTAGTAATTGTGATAGTGATGCATCAGTTTGATCCTTGTGCTTTCAAAGTTAAGAATATATGTTTATAATTTGCTGCAGTTATTTTTGTAATTTAAATTTTACATTTAAGTCTATTAAAATCCTGTTTGGATGCTTTTAATGTGATAGAAGGTTGAAATTTATTTCTCTACTTCTCTGTTCTCTACCAATGTATGATGTCAAATCTATATTATATCAAACTACCATGTATAAAGAAATCTATTTCTTGATTTTTTATTATGCTTTTCAGACAATGTATATGTTATTGCCACAATATTATATTACTTTATTACTATAGTTTTGTAGTTTGTCTTAATATCTTATAGAATGAATCCTCCACTCATCGCCACACACTTTGTCTTATTTATCAAATTCTTATTTTTTTAGAGAATTTTTTCTTTCTCATACATTTCAAAATGTTTTTTCAGTTCTCTATAAACTGAAAGTTTTTTCAATTTTCTTCTATAAATTTTATTAGAATTTTTAATGTACAAATTAATTTGGAGAAAGTTAACATTTTTATAAATCAAATTCAGTGAACATATTATAGATCTCCATTTATTCATATCTTTTCTTTCTCTTTTGTTCTTTTCTTTTTTTATTAATTTTTATTGGAGTACAGGTGATTTACAATGTTGCATTAGTTTCAGGTGTACAGCAAAGTGATTCAGTTATACATATACATATATCTACTCTTATTTAGATTCCTTTCCCATACAGGCCATTACAGAGTATTGAGTAGTGTTCCCTATGCTATACAGTAGGTCCTTATTAGTTATCTATTTTATATATAGTAGTGTGTATATGTCAATCCCAATCTCCCAAGTTATCCCCGCCCCCCCTTACCCCCTGATAGCCATAAGTTTGTTTTCTACATCTGTAACTCTATTTCTGTTTTGTAGATAAGTTCATTTGTACCCCTTTTTTAGATTCCACATATAAGCGATATCATACGTATTTGTCTTTCTGTGTCTGACTTACTTCACTCAGTATGACAATCTCTAGGTCCATCCATGTTGCTGTGAATGGCATTATTTTGTTCTCTTTTTATGGCTGAGAAGTATTCCATTGCATATATGTACCACATCTTCTTTATCCATTCCTCTGTCAAGGGACATTTAGGTTGCTTCCATGTTCTGGCTATTGTAAATAGTGCTGCAATGAACATTGGGGTGCATGTATCTTTTCAAATTACGGTTTTTTCTTTAAAAGAGTTTTTTTTAATTGAAGTGTAGTTGATTTACAATGTTACGTTAATTTCTGGTGTACAGCAGAGTGATTCAGTTAGACATATATATACATTCTTTTTCATATTCTTTTCCATTATGGTTTATCACAGGATATTGAATATAGTTCCCTGTGCTATACAGTAAGACCTTGTTGTTTATCCATTCTATATATGATAGTTTGCATCTACTAATCCCAAACTCCCACTCCATCCCTCCCCAATCCCCCCTACCCCTGGCAAACCACAAGTCTGTTCTTTATGTCTGTGAGTCTAATTCTGTTTCATACATAAGTTCATTTGTGTCATATTTTAGATTCTACATGTAAGTGATATCATATGGTATTTGTCTTTCTCTTTCTGACTTCCTTCACTTAGTATGATCATCTCTAGTTCCATCCATGTTTCTGCAAATGGCATTATTTTGTTCTTTTTTATGGCTGAGTAGTATTCCATTGCATTTATGTACCACATCTTCTTTATCCCCATTCATCTGTCGATGGACATTTAGGTTGCTTCCAGGTCTTGGCTATTGTGAATAGTGCTGCTATGAACATAAGGGTGCATGTATCTTTTTGAATTATACTTTTATTGGGATATATGCCCAGGAGTGGATTGTTGCATATAGCAACTCTATTTTTAGCTTTTGTGAAACCACCATATTGTTTTCCATAGTGGCTGCAATGATTCACATTCCCACCAACAGTGTAGGAGGGTTGCCCTTTCTCCACTTCCTCTCCAGTATTTGCTATTTGTAGACTGTTTAATGATGGCCATTCTGACCGGTGTGAGGTGGTACCTCACTGTAGTTTTGATTTGCATTTCTGTAATATTCACCAATATTGAGCATCCTTTTATGTACCTATTGGCCATCTGTATGTCTTCTTTGGAGAAATGTCTATTTTGTTCTTCTGACTATTCTTCAAGTGTGTTGTATGTTTTTTGTTATTGAGTTGTATGAGCTGTTTGTACACTTTGGAAATTAAGCCTTTGTTGTCTGCATGTTTGCAAATACCTTCTTCCATTCCACAGGTGGTCTTTTCATTTTGTTTATGGTTTCCTTTGCTGTGAAAAAGCTTATAAGTTTGGTTAGATACCATTTGTTTATTTTTGCTTTTATTTCTATTGCCTTGGGAGACTGACCTGAGAAAACATTGATACGATTTGTGTCAGAGAATGTTTTGCCTATGTTCTAGTAGAGATTACCTCCATAAAGTCTCACGCTTTCTTTGAGTCAAATCCTGGGTACCTTATAGATTTGTAGCTATTGCAAATTACAACTTGCTATCTATTTTATTAGTGATTGTTTTGTTATGCTTTGTCTTTTGAATTAAGGAGTACTGTTTCATTTTACATATTGATCTTAAACTTGGGAATTTGCTGAACTTCCTTATTAGTTCTAGTCATTTGTGTACAGTCCTGGATTTTCTATGTAAATGATCTACATTCCCTGTAAATTCAGATTGCAAACTGATCAGCTTATTTCTGAGTCCATCTCTTTCTCACTGTACCTTCTAACAGGCAGGTAGGAGCAATCAACTCACGCTTTTAGCATTCTGACTGTAAACCTTCTTTCCCAAGTCCATAAATTCGTTAGATTCATTTTCTTTCTTCTAAGTAACTAAAGGCAGAAATTTTGTGAATGGGTTGTCAGTATATGACATGAATTGCCATTTTTCCAGCCTTCAGTAACATTTTTCCAGCTTTCTATAAAAGTTTCCCACTGTCTCTGTCCCAAAGCCACTTCCACGTATTTTAGGTTTTCATTATGGCAGAAATTCCATTTCTAGGTACTGATTTTTCTATCAGTCAGTTTTTGGTGTAATATAACCAGAGAACCTCAATGTGGAATAAACTAGGTACTTATTACTTGGAGTTGGAGTGTCTAGAGGGGGCTTGAGTAAGTGGTTCTATGTCAACCTGTGGATCTGGCTGGCCCAGTTCTGCATCTTATGTCTCCCTCTGGGGGCCAGGCTGCAGGGGCAGCATCTACTCAGAAGATCCTGTTTTCATGATGATCACAGAGGGCACAGGAAAGCAAGTGCCAAGGCACCAGCTCATTTCAAGCTCATATCTGTCTCCTGTGGCCTCCCATTGGCCCAAGCAAGTCATATAGCCAAATCCAAGGTCAAAGAACAGGGCAATGTGCCCTGCAATTATGTGGGAGAAACTTGAAATTTACATGACAAAGGATGTAGATACAAAGAGAAATAAAGAAATGGAGACAATAATTCAATATATCATAAGTGCTTTGATAATTTCTACTCAATTGTTCATTTTTAATGACTATATTCAAAGCCACAAATTTCCTTCTTAATACTATTCCACAAAATTTGACAGGTAATGCTTTTGCAAGCATTTAGTTCTAATTTTTCTTATGATTTTCATTTTAATCAAGAGGTTTTAACCAGCATGGTGTGTTATGTGTATAGATTTCAGGTACATGTTAAATATTTGTTTTCAATACTTGTTGTCATTGATTTCCAATGATATTTTGTTACTGTCAGAGAACACAGTCTGTATGAGGTTGAATCACAGAATTTTAAAAAGCTTTCTTTGTGGCTCAGCTTTTTTTTTTTTTTTTTTTTTTTTTTTTTTTTGCGGTACGCGGGCCTCTCACGGTTGTGGCCTCTCCCGTTGCGGAGCACAGGCTCCGGACGCGCAGGCTCAGCAGCCATGGCTCACGGGCCCAGCCGCTCCGCGGCACGTGGGATCTTCCCGGACTGGGGCACGAACCCGTGTCCCCTGCATCGGCAGGCGGGCTCTCAACCACTGCGCCACCAGGGAAGCCCTAGGATCTGCTTTTTGAGAAAGCTCTACGCGTGCTCAAAAAAGAATATGAATACTCTGAATGAGGGGTGAAATTTTCATTTGAGCACATTATTAATGTTATTTAAATATTTCATTGCTGCTTATTTTTGTCTGCTTGATATTAGAATTTATTGGGGGAATGTGTTAGAATCCCCACTTAACAATTATGTATTGATTTATTTGTACGTTTGTCAGGTAATGCTTTATATATTTTGAGTCTATATCACCAATTACATATATGTTCATTACCTTCATGACATCTTAACTGATCATTCTCTTTACCAGTAAATAATGTTCTTTTAAAAATATTTTTAAACATAGAAATGTGCCTAAAACCTAGGTATTCCTTAATGAATGATCATAAACCTTACATTTATGAAAGCAGCGACCAAGTCAAGAAAGAACATTGTGAGTTTCACAAACATCACGTTCATGCTCCTTCCCCAAAACAAAAATAATCATGATTTACTTTTCCTTCTACTCATGTATCTCTAAATAACATAGTAGAAGTTTGTCTGCTTTTGACATTTATATAAATTGAACTATACGGTACATAATATTTTGTGACTGGCTTCTTTCAATCAATATTGCTTTTGAGAAGTTCATGCATGTGGTGGCTAATAGTAGTTTTTTTATCTTCAGTGCTGTATAGTACTGTTTATTTTTCCAAATGATGGACATTGGGTTATATACAGTTTTTGCTAGTACACATAGTGCTTCTATAAACTATTAATAACTACTTTACCACATCACCTACTTCTATGTACATGCATTTATTACTATATTCTAAAAGGTAGCATGACTATGTAAGTTCAACTTTAGTAGCTACTTTTAAGCTATTTTCCAAAGTGATTGTGTCAATATCTTTTCCTACTCGTAAGTGTGGGAGAAAGTTCTAAAACTCTGAATGTTATTGCACACTTTTAAATTTTAGTCATTCTGTTGACTATGTAGTTATATTTTATAATGTATTTCATTTCCCTGATGACTAATAATATTGAGCACTTTTTCATACTTTTATTAGCCTTTTTTTTAAATGAAATTTCTGCTTAAGCAATTGCCCCATTCACCTTTCTGGTGGCCTGTACTTACTGATTTGTCAGGGTTTTTAAAAAAATATATTCTGGGTATGAACCATATGTCAGTTTTATGTGTAGCAAATAACTTTAACTCTGTGGCTTCCATTTTCGCTCTCTTAATGCTATCTTTTGATGAAGTTCTTAATTTTAATATAATCCAAGTTATCATATCAAACATATTCTGTAGCTTCTGCTTTCTGTGCCCCATTTTAAGAAATCTTTCCCTTCTCTGAGGTTATGAAAATACTCTCAAATATTATCTTCTACAAGTTATATTGTTTTACCTTTCTCTTTTAAGTCTTCAAACTACCTGGAATTGATTTTTGTGTATGACATGAAGTGGAGGTCAAGTTTTCTATCTTTTTGTTTTTCTATATGAACATCCAGGTGTTTAAACACTCAGTGGAAAAGATTGACCTTTCTCTGCAGCTCCAGTGTCACCTCTGCTATAGACGGCTCTGTTTCTGGGTCTGCTTTTCTATTCTTTCATTTGTCAGTCTTTGTGCCAATCCTGAACACTCCTAATTACTTCCTAAAATACTTATCATAAGGCTGAATAGCTGACAGAGCAACTCCTCTTCATGGTGTCTTTTCCCTGAGTATCTTGGCTTTTAGTATTTCTCTATAAAATATAGAATCATCTTGTTAATTTACACACACGTACACATATACACACCTGTTAATATTTTAATTAGGATGGCACTGATTCTCTAGATCAGTCTGTGGAAAATGCATGTCTATGTTACCTTGAAAATTCCAATTCGTGAGTATGTTATAACCCTCAATTCTATTTTTCTTGAGCTTTTTTATGTTCTTAAAATATAGCATCTTTCAAAAGATCTTGAGTGCTCATAGCATAAGTATTAGAAATGTTTTGGTGCTGTTGTAAAGGTTATGTCTATAGTTTGTTTTTATTTTATGTTTTGCTTTTTGCCAACATGTAAAATTAAAATTGATTTGTATATTTATTTTGCATCCACCAACCTGGGCAAACTTACATATTAATTCTAATACTTCGTTGGCAGGTTCTTTTGAATGTTTTACATGCTCAAACGTATCTTTCACACAGGCTTTATTTCTCTCCTCTTAACCCTTGTGTCTTTTCCTTCTTGCCTTTGTCCTACTGCACCAGCAAAGACCTTCATTCCATGCTAATAAATCTAGTGAGACAAGAACCCTTACCTTATTCCCGATCTCAAAGTAAATGGTTTTGGCTTTCACCATTAATTTTGATGTAGGCTCCTTATAGACATTCTTTAATAGATAAAGGATGTTTCCTTCTTTTCCACTGATTGCTAAGAATTTTTATACTGCATCGACTTTGAATTTTATCAAATATCTTTTCTTGCATCTACTAAGATATTCTGTGATTTTTCTTTTTTGTGCTGGTAATGTGGCAAGTTATACTGATTGCTATTTTAGTTATTTATTTATTTTTATATCATTATTGGAGCATAATTGTTTTACAATGTTGTGTTCGTTTCTGCTGTATAACAAAGTGAATCAGCTATATGTATACATATATCCCCATATGCCCTTGATTGCTATTTATTTTAAAATAAAACTAATTTTTCATTCCTGAAATAGACCGAACTTGATCACGGTATATTAATCTCCTTATATTATGCTGAATTTGGTTTTCTTATGTTCTGTTTAAGAATTTTTCCGTCTCTGTTTATGAACCAGAAAATCCTATAATTTTTCTCCATAATATAATTTTCAGTTTATGATATAAAGGTTATCATAAAACAAGATGGAAGAAATGTACCTTCTTTATCTTTCCTTCTCTTGAAGAATTTGTATTAGAACCAATCTCATTTATTGTGCTAATCTCAATTATTACGTTATTTCTTTGGTAAATGGGTCATTGAATTTGCCACAGAAACAGTGTGGGCGTGATGTTTTCTCTAGATAAAGTTATTTCCTTAGGAGCATACTTTGTAACAATTATGGCATCAGGCAAATTTTAAAATCTCTTCCTGTATTATGTTTGACTGACATTTATCCTCAGGCCAGAAGTCTGAAATAAGTTCCACGGGCCCCAAATCAAGATGTCACAGGGCTGAGTTCCCTCCGAAGGCTCTAGAGGGGCATCCATTCTTTGCTCCTGCAATTACTGGAGGCCGCTAGCGTTCTTTGCTATATGGCTACATTATTCCCATCTTCACATCTCTCTCTGCTCCATCACCACATGGCCCTCTCCACTGCTTGTGTCTTATGTCCCTCTACCTCTCTCTTATAAAGACATTTGTGATGGCATTTAGGACCCACTGGATAATCTAGTATAATCTCCCCATCTCAAGATCCTGAACTTAATCACACCTGTAAAAAATCCTTTTCCAAATAAGGTAACATTTACAAATTCCTGGGATTAGGACCTGATATCTTTGGGGAGCATTATTTAGCCTACTGCAGTGGTACTGCCTTTTTCATTGGAATTTCCTTTTATATTGAATATTTGTATACCCTCCTTTCATTTCCTTTTTTTAAAAAAATTAAAGTATGGTTGATTTATGATATTGTGTTAGTTTCATGTGTACAGCCTAGTGATTCAGTTATATATACATATTCTTTTCAGATTATTTTCCATTGTAGGTTATTACAAGGTATTGAATATAGTTCCCTGGGCTATATAGTAATCCTTGCTGCTTATCTATTTTAAGTATAGTAGTTTGTATCTGTTAATACCACATTCCTAATTTCTCCCTCCCCTCTTCGCTTTCCCGTTTGGTAACCATAAGTTTGTTTTCCATGTCTGTGTGTCTGTTTTGTATATAGATTCATTTGTATTATTTTTTAGATTCCACGTGTAAGTGATATCGTACAATATTTGTCTTTCTCTGTCTGGCTTACTTCACTTAGGGTGATGATCTCTAGGTCCATCCATGTTGCTGCAGATGGTATTATTTCATTCTTTTTTTATGTCTGAGTAATATTCCATTTATAGCTCATCTTTTTAAGCCATTCATCTGTTTATGGGCCCTTGGATTGTTTTAAGGTCTTGGCTATTGTAAATAGCGCTGCTATGAACATCGGGGTGCATGTTTCTTTGTGAATTAGAATTTTTGTCTTTTCCAGGTATATACCCAGGAGTGGGTTTGCTGGATCATATGGTAGCTCTATTTTTAGGTTTTTAAGGAAAACTTCATACTGTTTCCCACAGTAGCTGCACCAATTTACATTCCCACCAACAGTGTAGGAGGGTTCCCTTTTCTCCACACTCTCTCCAGCATTTACTCTTAGTAGACTTCTTGATGATGGCTATTCTGACTCACCCCTTCATTCATTTCTTAATCAGTCTTTCCAAGGTTTATGAATTTTAAATGTTTTTTTCAAAGAACAAGCTTGGAATTTTTTTGTTCAATTTCTCTTGTATGATTGGTGATATGCTAATTCCTATTCTTACTCCTCCCCTTTATTATTTCCTCCTTAGATTCATTTACTTTATTTTTTTATATTCTTCATATAGACGCTTACTCATTAGTTTTCATCTTTCCTTTATTTTAATATATGTTATGAAATCCTCCACATATTTCAACACTTAGTGTGCTGTTAACATTAAATTCAAAATAATTTTTAATATTGCAAGCTATTTATTCTGTCATCATATTTTATTTAAAAGTATATTTCTTGATTTCCTTTGGTTATTCATTTCTATCTTCATTGAATTATGGTCAGACAAACTACTCTTTATAAATTCAATCCTTTGAAATTTGTTAAGGCTTACTTTGTGGATCATTACATGGCCAGTGTTTGTAAATGTTCATATTTACTTGAAAAGAATACATATTCTTCCATTGCCAAGTCCAGTGATATGCATATTTTTATTACGTCAACTGTATCGATCAAATCTACAATTTTAAAAATATTATAAAAGGGTATTGATATTGCCTGCTTGTTCTACCAGTTACTAAGACAGGTATATTTAAGTATCCCAATATGATTATGGATTTGTCTATTTCTCTTTGTAGATTTGTCAATATATGCTTTGTATTCTTTGTGACTTATTATACGATTTTGGCAAATGACACCTTTATCATAATGAACTTTCCTTCTTTAGCTGTGGGATCCACATTTCCCTTAAGTCTACTTTTTTCTCATCATATAGATCTACTAGTGTTATTTATCTTTTCATAGCATATGTTTTTCCATCTCCTTTTTTTCCTGCTCCACGATGACAAATTGCATGGATGGGGAGGGGAGGGGAGGAGGGGGAGATGCAGGGGAGAAAGAAGGCCCGGTGGGAAAGCCCTTCCTCACTTCTCCAGCCTCTCTCCCCCCGTGTTTTATCTACTTCTCCTCATGCTCTCGCTGCTATTTTCCTTCCACACAGTACCCAAAGCATTTCTCATAGTCTTTTGGGTTTTTTTGAAACACTTCATCTGAATTTTGTGGCATCTCCAGAGCTGAGTGTAAGGGGACATATAAGCAGCTCATGTCAGTTAATGATCTTGAGGCTTTTAAAGGAAAAACGTTTCATAGATCTCCGAGATTTACTTAATTCCTTTTTTATAATAATGGTGCTTAAATAATTACAAATGCAAAATTAGGGGCCCTCCTTATACAGTTGTACAACAACAAAAAAATCTACAAAGTAAATCAAAACGGATGAATAAAACAAAGTATGTGACAGATGATGCCATTTTCTTGAAACTAGGTTGTTTAGTATAACGTCGTCAATATGGTGTCACTAAAACACAGGTCCTATGGCCTTGGCACTGAGGTGCTATTGTGAAGGCAGGTGTGGTGAGGCCCGTGGTGAGCGTTCATCACGTGATCTGAGTCATGAATGTCCATGAGGGTCTGAACCTGCCTGGCCAATATCTCTACACTCCAGGACCAAGATATCAATTAACCGATAAAAACACCGTAACAGGGCAAAGGGGTGGGGTGAGGAATAAAAATGCTTTTCCCCTTCTGCTTTTTGAGCAAAAACTCCATATCTTCATGATCTATTAAGTCCTGCAATTCATATATTTGGCCCTACTTGTGAAATTGATTCTACCATTTTTTCTCTGAATACACTACTTGAAACCGCAGTTCTAAAGCACATTGTTATATCATTCAGTATGCATTTGGTGCCCAGACATTGTTATATATTAAATATACCTCTAGACTTTTCTTGTGTTTCTGCAACAATTTGATGCCAAAGTAATTGTGGACGCACACAGAGACGGGCACTGAGATTACAGCAGCGCTTGGTGGGCATCCAGATGTACCAAAGCGGGCTTAGTCATAAACGTGTTTGGGTTTTATGAAAATAAAATCACAAAATTAATTGTTAAATTTCTTTGGAAGAGTTCTTTTACCCTACCATATGGGAAGATTGAAACAGAACAAAACTATTGATTTAGGGTATGAATCCAGAATAAACTATGCAGGGTCAAACTAAGGTCAAGGTAGTCACAAAATTAACGTCTTCATAAATTTCACTTTACTTGCCTATATAAAATTTTTGCCTGAGATTTCCTCACTCTGTAGAAACATTTATCAATCCCCTCACCAAATTCTCTTAGGTCCCATATGACTTAGGTTAAAATCAATGAAGCTGAGAGAAAGGAAAACGGGGAATTCCTGACTTCAAGGGATGGGGTTGCTTGTGTGCTGCTGTCTTTAAAATGATCTATGGCTCTTCCAGTTAGTATCTGCCTCATTTTGTGGTTTCATATGTGGTTAAGTGTTGGACTTAAATATTTGCCAGTGGTGGTCGTTCTCTCTCTTTCTGCTTATATGTTTTGGTTACTTTTGAATAATTTCTTTTATTCTACATAATGGCCATAGAATAAAAGAAATTATTTCCAAAAGTTTGCAATATTTCACACGTGAATTTTTGTGTTTTGCAAAGCAATTTGAATGTGACTTTTAGAAGAATCCTGGAGACTTTTTTTTTTAATTGAAGTATAGTTGATGTACAGCAAAGTGATTCAGTTATATATATATACACACACATATATATACATATATTCTTTTTTAGATTCTTTTCCATTATAGGTTATTATAAGATATTGAATACAGTTCCCTGTGCTATAAAGTAGGTCCTATTGTTCATCTATTTTATATATAGTAGTGTGTATCTGCTAATCCCAAACTCCCAATTTATCCCTCCCCGTCACCCAACCGTATCCCCTTTGGTAACCATAAGTTTGTTTTCTATGTCTGTGCGTCTGTTTCTGTTTTGTAAATACGTTCATTTGTATCTCTTTTTTTTAGATTCCACATATTAGTGATATCATATGATATTTGTCTTTGTCTGACTTACTTCACTTAGGATGATAATCCATGTTGCTGAAAATGGTAGTGTTTCAATTTTTATGGCTGTGTAATATTCCATTGTGTATTTATAGCCCATCTTCTTAAACCAATCATCTGCTGATGAGCACTTGGGTTGTTTTCAGGTCTTGCTGCTGTAAACACTAGGGTGCATGTATATGTTCAAATTAGAGTTTTCTCCGGATATATGCCCAGGAATGGGATTGCTGGATCATATGGTGACCCTATTTTTAGTTTTTCTAAGGAACGAGATTTTCTAAGTGAAATTTCCAATGAATACTTTGGCATGGGGTTCTAGGTACATCCACAATAGGTAACAGTAGAACCATGGAATGAGGCAATATTGTAGCCCAGTCAATCCAGAATGGAGATATCTTTATACTATCCTTTTATAATATAAACAAAGTCATAGCCAAATAAAGCTGGAAGTCACTGCGCAGATTATCTGGCCCAACTCATTTCTGTTCCAGATGAAAGCTGGCTGAGAGGCTTTGAGTCTTTCCCAATGTCCTGCAGTTAGTGACTCGCTTTTTCTTCTTTATTTCATCTCTCCCCTATTAGTGCCACGCCTGCATCATTCCATGCTTTAAATGACGCTGCCTTGAACTAATCGACTTCCTTTTCCTCTCTCCTCCTTTGCCATCGATCTTGGGTCTCAGATCAGGCATCATCAAATCTGCTGATTACAACTATCTGTCACATCAGGCACAAAATTTCTTTCTTTGGCATTAATGACTTTCTCTCTGAACTACCTTTCAAGCCAGCCTCATCTCCAAAAGCTCCAGAAATCAAATCCACCCGTGGATCTTTCCATGCCGCCAATGCACTGGGTTCCTTTCTTCTTTCCCACCTCTGCTCGTGCTGCTTTTTCCTACTCTTCTCCAAGAAGTCAGCCCTTGGCTAACCTTCATCCTTATTTTCTTTGACTTCTTGATCTGAACCACGTCATCTAGTTTTTCTTTTCTGTTATGTAATTCAAACTAAAAAGCAAATAACTCAATTCCAGAACTCCTTTCTTGGATTTTTATGTGGATCATTTTTAACCTAGCAGAGTGCTACTGGGCACAGAGGCTGGAACCATGCAGCTGACGAAGCCCTAGACCAGCGACTGTGTCCGTCTTTCCCTCTTCCTTTCACTTACCAGTTCCCTCAACAAATAAACACCTTTCCGATGCATATCATTGCTCCGTCACCTTCTTTAGATCTTCCTTCAAGTTCTCAGTGAGGCTTTTCCAATCACTTTATTTAAAACTGAAAATGCCCTCCTTAGCCTCACTCTCCCCTTTTCCCGCTTAATTTTCTTCCAGAGCAGTCAGCACCACCAAACGTTTCTTTCTAGAGAGCCGTGCTAATCTCTTTCATGCCTGTTGCTTGTCTCCTCGCATAGAAAGGAAGCTCCATGAAGCCAAGTTTTGTATGTCTTGCTCATCACTTCGTGACACGTGCTGAGGACAATGTCTGTTACACAGTCCGAAGATGTGTAGACTCAGAGTCGGTCATGAGCTGGGTGAACATGAACACAGGCATATTCCGTGCATTCCTACAGTTCGGGGTTAGAGGGAGAACAGGTTTTGAGCCCATGACCACAGCTGTGGTGAGTCCTTACAAAAAGTCCTGGCTGCGAAGGAGTGTGGAATGAGAGCCCTAATCCAGGCTCTCTTGGTTGAAGAAGGCCTCCCTAAATGAGAAACATTTAGAATAACTAGCCTTTAGTTTCTCTGAGGAGAGAGTGAAGGGAGGGGAAATCAATTGGTTCAGCAGATATTTTTTTTTAAATTTTTTATTTTATTGAAGTATAGTTGATTTACAATGTTGTGTTAATGTCAGGTGTACAGCACTGTGATTCTATTTATAGATATATATATTTTTCTTTTATATATATTCTACATATATATTCTTTTATATATATTTATTCTCTCTATATGTATATTCTTTCCCAGATTCTTTTCCCTTATAGATTATTATAAATATTGAGGAAGTTTCCCTCTGCTATATAGTCAGTCCTTGTCGTTTATCTATTTTATATATAGTAGTGTGTATCTGTTAATCCCAAACTCCTAATTTAGCCCTTCCCTCCTTCCCCCTTTGGTAGCCATAGGTTCGTTTTCTATGTCTGGTTCAGCAGATCTTAAAACAGGCATTTGTGCACCAAATGCCTGCTGGGTGAGAACAACAAAAGGCCAATTGCCGACCTTAGACCACATTAGACAGCACACACACCAGTTGGGCACCATGGATGTTCACCTTTCCAATTGGTTTCTTCAACCCCGGGCAGCATTGGCCACCCCCACTCCCAGTGTGATTGCCCAGCGTAAAACTGCCATATACCTTAAAATACACTTTAAAGGAGAGGTGGAGACATAAAGTAATAAGAGAAGGTCTTATAAAGCAGTCCTTATTATTAGGATATCGACTAAACTCTCATTCTCTCCCCCTACCCAACCCTGAAAGTTCCCATTTTTAATTTTTGAAGACTGTACTTTGTGCTTCCTCACACACAATCTATGTGGCACTGCTGTCCATAGAGCGTTCCCTGGCTTGTGTCAGAGCTGGGTACCATCTGGACTTGCTACTGTTTTCCTTGTGCCAGATGCTTTTTATGGACGGGGAATTGGCCCTCATCCCTTTGGCTGCCACCTCTCCCCTTCAGTGTAAGGTTTATATCCATTTAACCCAGGTTAAAAAGTAGAAGTATTTTTCTTGAAAGCGATTCTGTCATCGTTTAGTCTTCTGTACACACCCTGCAAACGCACCCGATGGGGTTGGAGACAGAGTAAATTACGACTTCAGACTTGTTTTAATCAAGTTATGCAGAAAGCAGTTTTCCAAATTTAGTATCCTTGTTTTTAAGGACGTGTAACTGATGTATGAAAAGTTTCATACCAAATCCACACTTCTTTGGCTTCGTCAGAAGGAGGTAGGATTAAAGTTTAGTTACAAGAAAAGGGGGCTGGAAATTAAATCAGAATGTCAGTGGCATCCTCTTTATACCAAATTATGTAGTTGAATATTTGTATCCATGGGCTGTGAAGACACTTCTACTGAGACAAGTTGACAGGGACAAATAAGAAAAACAACAGGACAGTCTGATATGATCATTTACAACTGGTTAGGGGTTACATGGGAGGAAGACTCCGAACTCAAGTTCTCCTGCCTTTTGCTTTAATTCCGAGAAGTCAGAGGCCGCCCCTGGAGTGCCTTGGTCTAACTCTGGGAGTTGCTCTGCCACAGAAAAAGAAAGAGGAGCTCTGTGATTCTTCCTCGGAGATCTGTCAGGTAATCTGTGAGGGGAGCTAGAATCCGTCTGTGCAAGGACTTAGAATCCAGGAAGGAGGAGCAAACGCACACATATCTGGACCTATGAGAGGTCAAAAGAGAGGATGACCTTTACCAGGGATGCTCAGAGAAAGTTCTTCCAGGGGCGGTACCAAAAACCAGGGGTCAGGGAACAATCCTTTGGTAACCCTTGTCTGTAACTCGACACCAACAGGGTAATGCATATAGTTTGGAATCTTCAAATTGTAAAAAAGTTCAGAGGACCTAGAAGGTGCTTAGGAAGTATCATGAAAAGGATAGAATGACAATAAAGAACATTTGGAAGAACTCATGACAGGGATTGAGAGCTGGAGAGGATGAGGGTTAGCTTCAAATTTAGAATGTTACTTGGAAGGAGCATTGGGAGAGACCGTAATAGCTGGAGTTTTGTTGAAGATTATACCTGTGAATTTGTACAAGTCTTGTCATCTTTTTAACGCTTTGTTCCATTATCTAGAAAATAAGGGAGTTGCATTCAATTATATATGAAACCTCTCACAGCTGTAAAATCATAATTCTAGATCAGTGAAAAGTGCGTTTATAAGACAGGTGCTGAGAAATCATCCATTGTATTCAAAGAAAACAAGCAGGAAAGGCAATGGATTTAAATGAAAGGAAAAGAAAGTATGCAATTAAAACTATTCTCATTTCCTTAAATTATACTTTAGGTGCCCTATTTATATATTATAAAATTACAACAAACCACTATTTTCTAGGGACAGTTTTGGCATAATAGCTACCATTTTTGGGGGTGTTTCCAATGGGTCAAGTGTTATGTTTAACACTTTACATATTTTTTTTTTTTTTTTTTTTTTTTTGCGGTATGCGGGCCTCTCACTGTTGTGGCCTCTCCCGTTGCGGGGCACAGGCTCCGGACGCGCAGGCTCAGCGGCCATGGCTCACGGGCCCAGCCGCTCCGCGGCACGTGGGATCTTCCCGGACTGGGGCACGAACCCGTGTCCCCTGCATCGGCAGGCGGACTCTCAACCACTGCGCCACCAGGGAAGCCCCATATTTTGTTTCATTTAATACTCAAGACCTATGAGGTAGGTGCTATTATTTGTCCCCACTTTGCAATGAGGAAAGTGAAACTTGAAGAGCTGAAATAACTTTCCTCATGTCCCATATATACCAAGAAACAGAGCCAGGATCGGACCTCAGTCTGTCCTACTGCAAAGCACTCGCTCTTAACCTTGACAACATCCTGTCCTGGGCCAAGAATGGGCCAGATCCGTTTGTGAGATCCCTTCTTTAATTCTGTGATCACGGAACAGCTGATAAAATTTTAAGCACAATTTTTTCCCCAATGTTACCTATCAAAGAACAAATATCTTGTGTTTACAGAAATAAAAGTTCTATTACATTTCTTCATGTCAGAGTATACAGAGGGTTTATGTGCTTCTCTGGGAAGAAAAGGAAATACAGCTGTTTTGCAGGTAATAACAGTTTATTTTATGTCCTATTTTCTTTAACAGTGATTGCTCTTACTTGGAAACTCTCCTGGCATTTTGTAGGCAATAAAAACGTAAAAAGAGTGCTCTCTGCAGAGAGTTTCACAAGCCTGGCCCCCAGTTCATAATCTGTGGCACAAGACTTCTGCAACCTGATTCCAGAGCTGTTTATCAGTATGTCCAACAGCAACATAGAAACCAGGGCTACACTTCCGACGAGCCCTGGGTCAAATCTCCCACCATAGGAACCCTCAACATCATTGCGAGAAAAAAAAGAACCATGCCAATTTGAGAAAATGCTGAGGAAAATGTTTCCTGCAAGAAAGACACAGAAATGAAAACTTGACTATTGCAAAGCAAAAATTGCGATTGGATGTTAATAACACTTAATTGCTCTCTGATTAAATATCCTTGTCTGGGCTCAGGACTAGTCCAGAGCAGAACTGTAAAAGAAACTCGTTGATGCCTTGGAACACTCCTTTTGAGCATCTTCACTGCTTACCCCACTGTAATCTCCTGCTCCACTGATCTCCGTATAATGTCCTCTCCCGAGTGGCCCCCAGGGGACAAATTTTGTTCTCTGAACCTTCTTTGCTCTCCATTTGGGTCTCATTGGGCCTTCCTTCATACTAATAAGTTAAATCTGGATGAATGGGCATGGGCACCACTGAATTATTTGCCTTTTTAATTATTAATTCTTGAAAAATAAAGTATCTATTTAAAACATGACTACTCTAACCTATGCATTGTGCTAGGTGCTTTGTGTCGACGAGTTATAAGTCTTCCAAGAGCCCTGTGAGATGGATATTTATGGGAGAGAAATGGGGGCCCGGCAAAGAGAAGGGGTTTGCTCAAGGTCCCATGGAGATTCAGCCAGAGACGATGGTAGAAAACCTGTGCTCTCCTCACTATTCTACGTTTCCTCCCTGTGACCTTTTAGTCAAGGCCATTGGAGATGATGCTAAAATGCTTGGCTTCTCCACCTGGGGTTGACCCATGTGCTGAGTGAGACAGGAAGAGGGGGGCTTAGCAGGTCTACCTCTCTTCAGCCAAATCAACTCTGGAATGTTCTGTCCTCCTTGTTCCTTCTTTCACTGTCTACAAGGATCTAATAGAATTCTACTATTTCTATCGCTGCTTCTTATACTACAACTACTGCTGCCTATACCCTATCATACTGTCTTACAATTGTATAATGTTCTGTTATATTGTTTCAGTTCTGTTGTTACCGGTGGAATGGTGATTTCCTCCGTTCTTGTCCTATGGAGGGAAGGAATTCAGATGAGAGACATAGAGCAGTTTTAAGTAGCAAGAGTTTTATGAAGCAAAGCAAAAGTATGCTCTCAAGAAAGGATGAGATGGTGGTGTAATGAACTGGGAGACTGAGATTGACATATATACACTAATATGTATAAAATGGATAACTAATAAGAACCTGCTGTATTAAAAAAATAAAATTCTAAAACTAAACAAATAAACAAACAAACAAACAAAAACCAACAACAAAGAATGAGAGCAGCCTGTCTGGAAACCAGAAGCAGCCCTGCAATGGGGCTAGGGTTGGTTTTTCAGAGTGGTGGAAAGCCCCTCCCTGTGTCCTGTGTCATTTGACTGACAAGTTGATTGACAGCTTTAGGTTATATAATTTTTCTCCTTGTGCACAGACACTTACCCATAAGCACCCAAGAGAAACACACGGGAGTTAGGGGAGGCAGAAAGCGTAGTGCTAATGTATTACAAATACGGCATAATGGAGCCTGGTTACTCTGAGTCACCGTTTAGGTCTTGGTGCTGTATGCCAACCTCTGCTGGCAATTTTTATCATGTTTGGTCCTGATAAGGCTGGAAGCTTAGCAGTCCTTGACCACAAAGAGAGGATCTCTGGGTGTGTTCTGATCAGCAGTGCCCAGGTTGGGGGAGGGAACAATGTCCTGGTCCAGGATGGGGCAGGACCTGCCCATGTCTGACTAACTCCCTAATACTATGAAGAATAAAATCTTAGTCCCAACAGTATCCCTTTCTTTTAGCTGCTCCTTGAAAGTTTGGAGAAGTAGTAACAGTACTTCTTGAACATCTCGAATTTGTAGGGCTTGACTGAGGCACAATGGAAATTTAGGTTGATTTTGTCATTGTTATGATTTTTATCCCATGGCTGGGGACTTTGAGAAAACTTTCTATGAGTGTGAAAGGTTGATGTTTACTAGTCTTCATGGCCATGGCTGTTCAGAAGAAGGGAATTTAAAAAATCTCCTGACCTTTTGTAATTTATTGATATTCAGGTCAACATGTCCATGGAGAAACAGTTGAACAAAGTATTTGCCACTTATAATGACACTGGATTCACTGATGACTTAAAGGATGGGGGTGGCTCGTGGTTCTGAAAATAGGACCTCCTGAGTGATCCCCGAAGCACACATATTTCAGCATTTTAAAGGTCAATTGGCAGAGCAGATCTCCAAGTGCAGCAGCCTGGAGCTCAGTCAGTCCACCAGCACCAGCAGTGGGTAGATGGTGTGGGAGCTGTTCACTGACCAGAACATGTGCGACAGAAAATGCCCCCAGGGGCAGAGCGCAGGGGTCCCAGACCACCTCCAGGTGGGGAGCTGCCCTCGGGCACCGGTAAGCAAGCTGAGGTCCAGCTTTAGAATCACAAGCTCAGCCACGAGCTCTCCCGAGACCAACCCAATAGCCCTTAAGCATCAGAGGCTCTAACAGATTGCTGGAAACGGGCTGCCCTTTCTGTGTACTTTCTCACAAATGGGAAAAAAGTGGAACTGCAATAGAATCTAAATACATGGATAGCAATGTTCAGTGGCAAAGCTGGAAATCTGGCATCTCACGTGAGAATTTCAGAATGGGCTTCATTCCCATACAATATATGGATTATTTTTTACTCTTAGAATATAGGACATGTTAACAGTTTTTACATCTAGGGAAGGAGACTTCTCTCCCTTGCTCAGAGACTTTGTTCTAAAGAACTTTTTGCATTTGCCTCACCTAGAAGGCTCTCTTGTAAGATGAACCCTTAAGAAGTTCAATAACCAATCTGTAAGAAAGGGTCTCTGTAGTATCAGAAGTGTTACTAGAAGTTCAGTGGGTTTTTTCGTTTCTGTTTTTTTGTTTTAGCTTTTGAAGTTCTTGAGATTTTTCTGCAAATATAGCTTCTATTACATTATCTTAATATTCTTAGTAAATAGAACATTATCTCCTGCTGGCAAAATGACCTTTTCTGACAATTTCAGCTTCCAAGTTACCAGGTCTTACCAGTGTTGCTTGGATAATAATCAACAGGTTTATAATAAGAAGTTAAATGTGACTCTGAAAAGACCTTAAGAAAAAGCCTTTCTAATATGACTGCACATGTTAAATACCTATATAATTTTTGTGATTAACATCATTTAATATTTAAAACCATTTCACACAATCCCTGGGACATAGTTGAGCTTAACTATTGTATAAGTAAACCGCTGTGCATAAAATTGATAACACTGCCATATTTAAAGAGAATCAGATACCACTTATTAGTTTTAGGGAGGAGGTTGATTGCCCTGGTAGCCTCAGGACAACATGGGGGGGGCGCAGATATTGAAGATTTAAAATTGAAGAAAACCAATAAACCACTGTAAAGTGTACTTTATTTTGATCAGTATGCGTGTGTGTCAGGTACTACAGGTGGAGCTGAAAACCATAGATAAAAAGGCATAGTGCTACTTTCAAAAGGTCTGATGAACACTCAGGTACAAGTACAGAATTTATGTATCCCGTAGAGTTATATTGCATATAGACTACACGTAATTTTTTTCTTTTTTCTTTAAATTTTTATCTTATATTGGCGTATAGTTGATTTACAATGTTGTGTTAGTTTCAGGTGTACAGCAAAGTGATTCGGTTATACATATACATATATCCATTCTTTTTCAGATTCTTTTCCCATGTAGGTTATTACAGAATACTGAGTATAGTTCCCTGTGCTACACAGTAGGTCCTTGTCGATTGTCTATTTTATATATACTAGTGTGGGTATGTCAATCCCAATATCTTAATTTATCCCTCACCACCTTTCCTAAGGGTTGGATAGAATCAACTCATAACGAAAGAAACTAGGGGAAACTAATCTTTGCAGATTAATTTGGTTCTCCCACCCCAGTTTATGAGGCAGCAATCTTGCCATGCTTATTGATTATCAGACAAGACTACTAATCGCCTTAAGGTCATTAACTGTACTTAATTAAAGAGCAGTTAGCAAGCTTCTCTTTACTAAAGTAATGTGGCTTTTAAAAGTGATTTGTACTTTACCAATATGGTAGCCATTAATCTGAAGGTCAATTTGTCATTTATATTTTCCCAAACAAATATATTTGGTAGGTCAAGTGAGCACTGATACTTCTCACACGCCCTCTTTATGCACCGTATCTGTAATTGTCAGTAAAGAAAGAAAGCTTCCAACTGCCCTGCCTGTGTGAGAGAACAGCCATTCCTATCTTTTTGAGCTTTGCACCCAATTATTGTTTCCCTAACAATCTGATGCTTTCCCTCGTTTGCCAACGGTGGCGTAGGGGATAGTGCTGATTTGCAAAATAAAGTTATTTCTTTGTAACTAGCTGTGTTCCAAAAAGAACTTGAACAAGAATGAAGGAGACAGATGCATTCACATTATGGAGTAGTTCAGAGACAGAGTAAGGAAGTCAAAACGGTATTCACAAAATTCACAGTTAGAAATTATAGGTTGCTGCATTTATTGTATATCATTTCATGGTATAGTTGTAGGAATATGCAGACGATAGGATTTATTGAGTGGCCTCTATAGCATTTTCTATTTTGCCCTATGCTCTTCATTTCAGGATTTTACCTGCGAAATAGTAAATGCTCAATAACATAGTACCTGCTAGCAAACACCTGTGTGTATTGTTAGGTGTTAAGGTGTTCTTAAGGAAAAGGAAGAGTAATCATATAAAACAGTGCAAATTCTAATAAATGCCACCCACTGCTGCTGGATGTGGTCTACAGTTCAACTGGGGTTCTTGCAGGAAAGGCTGGAGAATTTCCCAGCACTCGGAGAAGTGAAGGCAAACCTGGGAGTTAGCACCTGGTTTCCCGTTTAGGCTATCTCGCTGCCTTTCTCTTTCTGCTAGGGTTCATTCCCATTTTCCAGTTGGAAAATGCATTCCTAAAGATGGCTCTCTCATTTGCGGACACGTAGGCAAACATTAAGCTCCCTGAAGAAACGAAACAAAACAAAGCCAACCAACAAGGTTTCATTTACAGAGGTTATTTTTGGTCTGTTTCTCGAAATTACAGTTCAAAAGGTTAGACCATGATAAATGGGGAGAGAAAAGACCGCTCTGTTTCTGTGAGGTAAGCATCAGGGGAAAAATATATCTAAGTGTCATGTTGCTGAATGACAGGTAGGGAGATTCTTCACCCTTTCTGATTCCAGATCCCTTTACAACCATCCTTTTCCCAGTGGGATCCACCCCTCAGAGCTGGACCAAATGCACAAAACCTCCGAATACAGTGCCTGGTACCGCTGGCACAGTCTCCAACCAGCTAACATCAGCCAGATTTCCCTTCTGGCTGTGGAATATCAGCCCTGTGGCACTGAGAATGTCTAGTGATTCTAATTTTGCTCTTGGGATGGAAACAAACGTTTTGGGGTAATTACTTGGCTCTTTGGGACTATCTCTGACATATTCCTCTTTTTTTATTTCCAACCACAATTAATCTAGCATACATATTTCAGATGGACTATTGTAGGACCAGGAGAGCAATGTGATGAACCGTGGTCCAAATGAGGAACTCCCCAGAGGACCGTCAGTAGGAGGTTAAACCTTGGGGTCGGGGCCAGTTAGTAAAGGTGAGCAACTAGGGCTGTAGTGTGAGGAACATAACATTCATACTTACTGAGCTTATTGATCCCGCCAAGCACGTGCTTACCCCTCCTATCATACAACCACTTGTGACGTATCATTATTATCTCCAGTTTTCAAGTGAGGGAATTGAAGCCTAGGAGACCCTACACTTAGTCAGATGACTCTGGGGTGAAGTCAAGTCCTTCTCCATGATACTAACATATTAAGAAGCGAGAAGGGGAGATGAATGAGCACTTAGAAGGGGAGCCAGAGAATCATCCCAAGCCAAGCCCACCAAGACTCAAATACTGAAGGACATGATCATTTATTAGTGATCATGACTCAATGTCAAGGTGAGTGGTGAGGAAAGCGGTGGCAGATTTCAGTACAGTGTGTTACATACATTTGCTTAAGCTCTGTCCAGTCTAGTGGAGGGTTGACTTTCAACATAAAACCAAATTCCAGAGAAAAGCATTTGACCATGTTTGTTGTATTAGGATGGTATCATTATGCATTAAAGCATGCTGTATTAGTCAACATTCTTATTCGTCTGAGGATTAATGCATCTGGAGTAGCGGAAACCACGCCTTAACTAAATTAACCAAATTCTGAACTTTCAATCTGTGATTTGTTTTCCTAGCTGTTATTCTGTTGCTTTTCTTCAACGTTCTTTATACATGTTCATGTTTGCCAGTGTCATAGTCGTATCCAGGACATCCCTTTAATATTCCTTCAGTGACTATTAAATTTGATTTTAAATTACTTTTATTTGTATATTTTCAAGCTGCTTACCAGTTAGCAGTATTTTTAATGTCCTATTTATCTAAGACAGTGGCTTGTGCTGTTTCCATAATCAGATAAGGGTCATTAAAGCATTTTTGAGATTAAATAGCACAAAACCATTTTTTTCCCTGTTTATGTGTCCCATTAATATTGGAGCTTATGCTTACTATGGCTTAATGTTTCAATTTTTAAATATCATTTATGTTAATGTGGAAAGGCTCTATTATCTAATTGTGAGGATTATTTCCATTACCTTACAGAGTAATCTCTGCAAATATTGGCCTCCATATTTCTTTGAACTGACTGATTTTTAACCTCAGACATTTCTCAGGACATCATTCAAAATACTGTCATATATCCTTACGTATTTAGTTTTTTAAAAAGACAATTTTTTTGAGCAGTTTTAGGTTTTCAACAAAATTGAAAGGGAGGTACAGAGATTTCCCATATGCCTCCTGTCCCTACACACTCCTAGCCATCATTCACCAGAATGCTACATTTTCTTTGCCAAAGATAAGCCTACATTGATACATCATAGTCAACCAAAGTCCATAAGTTTGCATTATGGTTCATTCTTTTTTTTAAATTTAATTTTTATTTTATATTGGAGTATAGTTGATTTACAATGTTGTGTTAGTTTCAGGTATACAGCAAAGTGATTCAGTTATACATATACACATATCCATTCTTTTTCAGATTCTTTTCCCATATAGGTTATTACAAATGAACTTATTTACAAAACATAATCAGACTCACAGACTCCAAAAATAAACTTATGGTTACCAAAGGGGAAAGGTGGGGGGCAGGGATAAACTAGGAGTTTGAGATTAACATATACACACTACTATATATAGAAATAACAACAAGCACCTACTGTATAGCACAGGAAACTCTATTCAATATTCTGTAATAACCTATATGGTTCACTCTTGGTGTTGTACGTTCTATGGATATAAACAATGTATAATTACATATATCCATGGTTATAATAGTGTACACAATATTTTCACTGCCCTAAAAAATCCTGTGCTTTGGTTATTCATGTTTCCCCCACCAACCCTGGCAACCACTGATCTTTTTATTGTCTCCATAGTTTTTCCTTTTCCAGGGTATCATATAGTTGGAATCATACAGCATGTAGCACTTTCAGATTGGCTTCTTTCACTTAGCAATATGTATTTAATGTTGTTCCATGTCTTTTCATGGCTTGATAGCTTATTTCTTTTTAGCACTGAGTAATATTTCATTTCTGGATGTACCACTGTTCATATATCCATTCGACTACTGAAGGACATCTAAGATGTTTCCAAGTTTGGCACATATAAATAAAGCAGCAATAAACATCTGTGTGCAGGTTCTTGTGTGGACATAAATTTTCAACTCCTTTGCGTAAATACCAAGGAGTGTGACTGCTGAGTCATGTGGTAAGAAAATGTTTAGTTTTTTAAGAAACCATCTAACTGTTTTCCAAAGTGGCTGCACCATTTTGCATGCCCACCAGCCATGAATGAGCGTTCCTGTTGCTCCACATCCTCGCCAGCATTTGGTAGTGTCCGTGTTCTGGATTTTGGCCGTTCTAATAGGTATGGTTCGGTATCTCATTGTTGTTTCAGTTTGCATTCCCCTGATGGTGTATGATGTGGAGCATCTTTCATATGGTTATTTGCCATCTGTATCTCTTCTTTGGTGAGGTGTCTGTTAAGGTCCTATTAATAGCTGAAACATAAGGTCAGTGTAAATTTTATCTAATATCACTTATGATGATTGGAGAGAAGGGCTTTCCACACCAAGATTTCACTTTATGCAGCCTTCAATCCACAGAAGTGGGGTTGCTTTGTGCATAACATACCTTCTGCACAGGGGTGGCCTCCTTAAGTGGCTCTGCTGCCTTGGATGAGCTCCGTCCGCCAAACTGGGCTTTCCTATCAGTGACCCAGGGCACCCACCACTTCCTCCAATGCACCCTACCCTTCCCCACTCTGATGCCAACATCAGTGATCAGACTCTATATGTTGTCTCTGGAGAAAGTAGTATTCGTTCCTCTTACCTTGACTTTTGTTTTCCCAAAAGGAGAATGATCCATGTCAAGT
This sequence comes from Kogia breviceps, assembly GCF_026419965.1. Lineage (NCBI taxonomy): Eukaryota > Metazoa > Chordata > Mammalia > Artiodactyla > Physeteridae > Kogia > Kogia breviceps. The sequence continues at coordinate 14,663,143 of NC_081310.1, read as the reverse complement.
GTAGCTGAGAACGCAAATGTTTTGGCAACAGCTTTGTATTTGGATTCAGGAGCCTGGAGTTCAAATCCTTGTTGATTAGAGTGGTTGCTTAATCCCTCCAAACTTCAGTGTTCTTTCTTCAAAATGGATATCAATGTCACCTCCTTCTCAGGGCTCTTATGAAGATTAAACTAGATCAATGTACCTCGATCTGGTTTGTAAGCTGTAAAAATGCCATTTTAAGGTTAGATGTCACCCCACTTACTACTGTCAATAACCCGTGTAAATGTCGACACCTTAAGAGAGTGTAATATGTGCCAGACTCTGTTCCAAGTTCTTTGTTACATTAAACTCCTTTCCGTCTTCCTAACAGCCATGAGCAGTGCGGACAGTGAAATCTCCATTTTACAGATGGGTAAACCAAGAAGGTAAGCAACTTGCTGCAGAGACACATAGCTAGTAAATGAACGAGCTGGGATTTGGCTCTGGACTCTATGTTCATAACATATTATTATGTTACTATATCACACTGCTTCTTTAATGACCACTATATTACACGGCTTATTTAATGACCATAATGCTAATGAAGAGAATGGTACTAATTACTACATCAAAGCACCGTAATGTACAAGTCTTCTTTATGGATCAGTAAATTGGACTTTTTTCTGATCATCCTGCACTCCTTAATCATTGACCCAGCTCCTGAATAAATATTTTTCGTAAAGTAAGGGAATGACTCAGTGTGCAGAAATTTAAAATACATGTCCTGATACAGTGGGTCAACATCTCATTTCCCCTCTTGATGACAGTGTTATTAGGAGCAGCTAAATTTAAATAGTAATATAATCTTTTCATTCGATATAAAATATTAATCATGAGTTTCAACTATATTTTCAAGGAAATTATTGGTCACGTCTTTGTCTACAATGTATTCTGCCACCTTCTTTATTTTAGTTGTCCTCAGTTTAGATAAAATGCATTAAACTTGTATTTATTTCTTCTCAGGTATTCATGACACTTTAAAGATTGTTTAGTTACACTTATGCTTGTCATCCCTAGCATGTAGCTTGCCAAATGGAGTTACAATATATGCTAAGAGATGTGAATGCCTCCTAGCCGTGCTGTGAAACTTTGTCCATAAGGCCACAAATCTCTTTGTTGAGTCCCTATTCTCCCTGATGGGGGAATGTGTTGTAGTCCATTCTGTTTTTCTCAGTCATTCTAGATTTTAACTCAGTTAATTAAGAATTGTCCTTTCTTCATTTTACCCCCTCGAGTAGCATCCGATTCCTGGGGGTCGCAGAGCATCATGGCGTCATGGAGAAGGGTCTGGCCATGATGCCATCAGGAAAGATGGGTACAGTTCTGCACGGCCTCTGGTCTTCAGTTATGTACTTGGTGGCTTCCTTGTCCTGAACCCGGGGCTTCCTTTCTTTCCATGGAACAAATCTCAACACTTACACAGTGTTTTGTGGGCATGGGGAACTTGGGGAGATTATCGTGTGCGCTCTAGGCTTCTGGAGACTTGCAGGAGTGGAGGGGGAGGGTTGGAGGCAGGCTGTCTCGTGTCCCCTCTTCCTGTCCCTGTTTAACACCCTGACTTATGGTTCTGCTGCTCCAGGACCTCATTCACTTTATTGGGCTCCACCTAATGACTTCAGGGCCTTCCTACTTTTGTGGGATCGAACTTATCTGTGGATTCTTTGTCTCCCTTCAACTCTGCTCCCTCTGCGCTCCTACAAGGATCCCAGCTTGAGGTGAGAGTGGGGCTTTGGAGGTGGGAGAAATGCAGTACAAAATTGGTTCTGTATGATAGCACATCCTTACAGATCTTTCCTTATAGGAAAGGGATCTATACCTGGACTAAACACGTTGAATGAAAAGAGGATGATGGTTTTGTCCAAGGATCTGGTGTCCATGTTTCGCTGGTTTTGAGGGCTCCTGAAATGAGAGGGGATCTAGGTGAGACAGAGTGTAGGACTAGGCAGGAGATGTCTTGACATCATCTCACCACAGGTACTTAACCGGACTTCCCAAATCTAAGTCAGTGCCATTGGCAGTGGAGCACTCATCCACTTTCTCCTCTTCTTTCCCTTTCCTTTCAAAGATGAGTGTGAGAAGTGTGGCGCACCTTGCATTGCTGAAGGAGGAATGGCTGCGGTTCTGCTTCTCTGCCCCCATAGAAGTCCTTCTCCAGCTGTGTCTTTTGACTGCGAGTTGCAGGACCCTTGATCCCAGTGGCTCACTCACATTCTCTCTCGTCTCTGGAAGCTCTGGACTCTATTCAGCCCTTGCATTTACATTTTTGTTCAATTATTTACATGTTTTTTATTAGCAATTTAATGTTTAATTCCAAAGTATACTTAACTACTAACATTTTAACAAAGAAGCGTACATAAGTGAGGGCTGAAATATCGGAACCATGTACTGATGGTTTCTTTTCATATTATTTTTCAAATATTTATTGGTGTGCCTGTGTAATTCTTTGTGCCATCCTTGTTCTAGACATTGGAGATATAGCAATGGACAAAGCAGGCAAATTTTTGGAGTTTGTAGCCTCTCTTGGAAGACGATTATTAGGTACTAACAGTAAAAGGTGGTATATGCCAGAAGGGGAAATAAAGGAGGTTGACTCTGTTATGGCCATAGTTTTTCAAAATGTTCGTGTGTTATAAGAATAGAAGAAAAGAGAGTCATCTTACGTAGCTGGAATCAAACTGAAGTTCAATCATCCCGTGACCATTCCCTATCACTCAGAAGTAGGTATGGAGGTGAAAATGTTACGATAGATTCACTGTTACTTATAAAATATTACCACTGAGTAAGTACAAATTTGATGCTTCAGTGGAGGCTAAAGAGATAAACACTGAGTAAAGAAAGACATATGATGAAAATACAGTTTCTTTAATTATATAAGAAATATAAAATGTATATAAATAAATACATTTTATTATTTTATTTCAACATTAAACATGCAGATATGTAGCATGATACTGACGAGTCTGACAAAAAGATTCTGGAATGACACTCAACATCTTCATCCAGAAAAATAGTCCTGACTACATCGGAATTTGTTGTTAAAAATAAACCAGCATGGAAATATGACTCAAAATCAACTAAAAGGTTTTTTGTTAGGGAAACTGCACCAATACAGCAAACAGAAACATTTAGGAATCAAATAGTTGTATGGTACGTTATGGTGGAATTTGTATTAATATTATTAAAACAATCAGGAGAAATTTGGTTGGCTTTGTACCAGGCAACTGCAAATGAGATTTATACCTTGGGAGTCCTGGTTCCAGATTGTATTTGCTTTTATAACACTTATTTCTTCTCACCTCCAGTACTCTTTTTTTTTTTTAAAACAAAGATTTCCTTTCACCAGAATTGTGCCTATAATGTGTAGCCCTATCTCCATGAACAGTGCCTGACCTATGTCTCGCCAGATGAATAAGCAATTGGCATGTTGCTGATTAAAAGGAAAGTCTGTAAATGTATATGAATGTCTGGTCACATTGAAAAAGGAAATCTCAAAAGCCGACAAAATACCTTCCCCCTTTTTATACAATCCAACAGCTTGAGTTCTTGCACATCCGCTAAGCCTTATGCCACATCTTTTTAACAGAGAATGAACCAGTGCGTGAAAAGCAGCCAGGAAGACTTTGGCTTCATGGATCTGCACGAAAAGAATGCCCCGTGAGAGCCTCTTCCTGCTCCTCCATTCCTCTGTTTCAGACTCCCTGGCTGCTGGTATTTGAATGATGTAGCAATAGGTGCTCATGGGATTTCCACCCAGCAGTGAGAAGAAGCCCAGTTTTAGATCATAATAGACCAGCTACTGGTGAGGAACACAGAATGTTATCAGTCAGCTTTTACTTTGGTGCCTTAGAAAGGGATTGAGGGTGGAGGGGTACGGAGCAAAGGAGAAATTGGGTAGGAGAAGATTATGTACCTTGTCAGTTTCCTGAGTTACACTGGGGGACCATAGAGATATTTATTCTAAACTATGTGAAGAGAAGCCATTGGTAAAAATGAATGTTCTTTCAAGAAGTGGCAGGTTGAGAATTAGACATGTACTGCTGATGTGGCCAAAAGGGGTCATTTAGCACACTTACATCTTAAAGAGTGATTAGAGAGGTGTTCCTAAAATCCTTCACTTCTGGGAGTAAATTATGTGGAAGCTCATTGTTTTCCCAGAACATCTCAAAGTTGCACATGTGAGTAAAACCCTCTGTCTTCTAGTTCTGAAGCCAATTAATACATTCACCTATATCAGGTTTTTCATCTAGGCATGTATTCACTTCCTGACTGAGTCATAAAAATAATAGTTGGAATGGTCAAAGCAACATTTCTTCCTCCCTTATCCAAAACAGATAGGTCTTTATTTGAGATTAACTTGTTTTTCTTCCACATTACCATTAGAATTAGACAATTCATTTGACCAAAGTACTTCACTTTTTATGTTTATTTTACATTTATTACTGGAAAAAATTTTTTTCGGCCCACCATACGTATGTTTGGTTGGCATTGTGTAAGATGCTGGGAATAAAAAAAAAAAAAAAAAAGAAAGAAATAGAAAACTACAGTCAATCATCTAGCCCATAGCTGTTTGTTACGTTGTAGATGTTGATGAAAGGTTTGCTAATTGAAGAATGTCTATCGTAGGAATAAAATCCTATTCGTAGCTCTAAGGGAGAGGTCCACACTGTCTGGGACAGACCGGGAACGTTTCTCAGGAGAGGTGACTCTTGAATTGGGTCTTTAAATATTATTAGAAAGTCACAATTTAGAGGAAAAAAAGTTCATTTTGAAATAGAGAGCCTATTTTGTGAGAGACATGAAGGACAAAATGCAGAGCATATTTAGGAGACAGAAGTTTGGTGTGAACACAATATGTAGGGTGTAAGTAGGGTACGGAGAGAGGACAGGGATGAGGCTGGAAGATGGAGGCCAGGGTTCGGAGAAGGCACGGACTTGTATTTTGCTCCCTATGACACGTTCAGTACCAACAGTGCCTGGTTTTTAATAGGGGTCGAATGAATATTTCTTGAGTAAATGAATGGTGAGATGAATGGATAGATGGATGGAATGAATATTATTATTTTTTAATATTTAAAAAATATCTTTAAACTTTTTATTGAAGTGTAGTTGATTTACAACATTGTGTTAATTACTACTGTACAACAAATTGACTCAGTTTTACATGTATAGATATATATTTACATTCGTTTTTATATATACTTTTTCACTATGGTTTATCATAGGATATTGGATACAGTTCTCTGTGCTATACAGTAGGACCTTGTTGTTTATCCATTCTGCATATAAAAGCTTACATCTGCTGACCCCAACCTCCCACTCCATCCCTCCCCCAACCCCCTCCCCCTTGGCAACCACCAGTCTGTTCTCTATGTCCGTGATTCTGTTTCTGTTTCATAGATAGGTTCCTTTGTGTCATATTTTAGATTCCATATATAAGTGATATTGTATAGTATTTGTCTTTCTCTTTCCGATTCACTTCACGCACTGTGATCATCTCTAGTTGCATCCATGTCGTTGCAAATGGCATTAATTTTTTCCTTTTTATGGCTGAGTAGTATTCCATTGCATATATGTACGACACCTTCTTTATCCATTCATCTGTTGATGGACATTCAGGTTGTTTCTATGTTTTGGCTATTGCAAATAGTGCTGCTATGGACATAGGGGTGCATGGATCTTTTTGAATTATTGTTTTGTCCAGATATAGGCCCAGAAGTAGAATTGCTGGATCATATGGTAATTCTATTTTCAGTTTTCTGAGGAACTTCCATACTGATTTCCACAGTGGCTGCACCAGCTTACATGGAATGAATATTATAATGAGGCTGTTAGTTTCCTCTTATAAACAAGGAGAGGTTGCTGAAAATTTTAAGCAGGATGGTGACACCAGATGTATGGCTCAGATGCAAGAATCTGTGGGATGGATAACTGAGGGATTCACTGGGGTCAGGGGGTCACTGAAGGAACAACACACCTGGCTGCTGCGCAGTTCTAAAGGGAATTTTGTCCAAGGTAAAAGAGTACTGAAGCAAGAGCTAGCTATGAAGCAGAAGCAAGAGATAATCGCTGACATTTGGCTGTTGGGAGTGGAGAGTTAAGGGTGACTGGCTGAGCAATTGACTCAGACCGGTGGCCCTTGAAGAAGTTGTGTAGCTTTTAGGGAGGGATGTCCCGTAAGTTGTAAGAGACATAGGTCTGAAAGTCACATGTAAAAGTTGGGTTTGGGGGACAGAGCAGTGGGTGTCATTAGACTATAAATGACATTTGAGGGGGAAAAGAACACGAGGATGGAATTTTGAGGATCATGAAGTGTACAGAAAGATCCAAAAAGGAGCTAAAAATATGGTAGAGGGAGACTCAAAAACAACCAATTAAGAGAGGACCAGGAAGAAGTACAAGTGGCTATTTCTTGTTCATTCGGACACTGAGTAACGTCATGTATTGGAGTTACTGAATATAATTATTTTTTCAGTCTGTTTGGAATTTTCACTGATCATAATACTCAAATACTATCAGTAGCTGGTTTAATGTGATTGTGCCATTTATCTTGGCTTAATGAATATTTCGGATACGATGGTGCTTTGTGATATTTTTCAGAAAGAGGCTACATTTTTCTCTTATGTTAATATTATCTTTATCGCTTTTATTGATACCAGGTGAATACTTTGCCTCATATTCTACCTTTCAAAGTAATACTAATGACACCGATTTTCTGTTAAGATCAGACAAAACCTAGAGAAAACAGTGACAAACTTGTCAGAACATAAGATATTTTCCAGAAAGAAAAAGAAGGAGGAGGAGAGGTAGGGGGTCATCCACACAAATCCCAAGAGACCAGAAAATTTCAACTTTCCTTTTCTTTTTTTGAAGACTGTTTTCTCTCTTGGGAGTTATCTACTACTCAGAGAGACCAGGTGAGTCAAACTTCGTCCGTCCCAAATGGGCATTTGTCCATATCTCCAAATTCGATACAGTTTAGCACAAATTGTCAGTCTGTGCTGGGAATAGCAGGGTCCACTTTGCCGCCGTTCTCCAGGTCATTTTGCCAGAGCTTTGAGGGGAAACCGCCGCACTTACAGGCATAAAGTCATCCGTCAGCATTTCAGTCACCGCCCGCCCACTGTGTCTTTCAGGACCTAGAAAGCAGCTGTTGCCCCTTCTAGAAAAACAGGGAAAGTGTGGTGCAAAAGGGAAATCAATTAATTTTACAAATAATAATGAATACTAATAAGGTAAATGAGATCGTGGGAACAAATTAAGAAATGCATTGGGCTTCTTTTTTCCCTTAGCACACAAATTGGTTTTTATAAATTAGGACATTAATGTATATATAAATCTGGCTGCTGCTTACACCATGCATTTATTATCCCTTCCCGAGGCACATGATAGCTATTTAGATTCTATTAAAAGCCGTAGTTAAATTTTGAGCTTGTTTATGAAATGAGAACTAAATGTCCAAGTTTCTCCAGTCTCACTACCCCCATCTATGTGTTTCATTATTTACTTGCTGAGACTGATTGAAAAGATGATGTTACTGTTTTCTTTAAAATCAGAATATGTATTACCCTATTCATAAGCTTAGAGTTAAGATGCTGAAATATGGAAGGAAAGATCCTTGCGTGGTCAGGGTACAGAGTAATAATCCTGGATTTGCTTACCGCGGACCCTGTGAATGTCTGGTGAACTTGAACCTGAATCAACCTTAATGTGAAGACTACATGCTTTCATAGTTTTTCGGTAAAGTTCATGCGATGTTTCTTGTCTTGTTCTAAAATTTGAGCAGGTTCCTTACCGATCAAGACAAAGTAATACACAAAACAGTGAGAAATATACTCCTTCACTTAACAGTCATTGAGTCTCTTCTGTGTTTTAGGAACTGTGATAAGGATGACGAATACAATAGTAAGATATGTCCCTTGAGGAGTCTGGATTCCTAGCTCACAGTCCACCGTGGAGACAACACAAAACAACAAGATATCATTAGATAACCATAATTATTTAGACCAGATAGAATTTTTAATATTTATTTATTCACTTGCATACTTATTTATTCCACAGAAGATTTGATATAATGCACACACACACACACACACACACACACACACACACTTTTGCAAAAGTAAACATAGATAACTGAGATAGTTGAGGAGAAAGAAAAATATGAGCAGTAAAATAATAACAAATAAAACCAGAGCAAAAATTGCACCCAGCAATGTAGACTGTGGGTTCATCCAGTTGTGATCACTAGAGATGGTCAGAAAATTTGTCCTGTAAGCTTCTCAGAGGCCAAAGAGGAAAACAAAGTCATTTACAAGGTCAAATGCCCCAAAGATAATAGCACCTTTTCAGCCATGTCATCTGTAGTCACCAGTTACTGGGCACTTATATTTCTCAGTTGATTCTCCCAACAACTGTGAAAACACGGAAGGACGGAAAGGTTAAGTAACTTGCTCAAGGATCTACGTCTCATAAACAGCACAGCTGAGATCAGAAGTCAAGGTTATTGGAATTGCGAGTCTGACACCCATCCCCTGCTATACTGTCCTGTCCCCTAACACCCATTGTCTTACAAGACCTTGTGGGAGCCGTTGTTCCTGGATTCACTATGAGGTGATATGTAAGAAGCTTCCCCAAATGTCATGGAAACTGAGGAGGAAATATTTCTGCCTGTGTATTTTAGAGGAGACAGTGAATCCATAGGAACATTGGCCTATGTGTACTTTTGATAATTTGTATGATTTTAGAAAACAGTTTTTACAATCACCTGGATTCCTTCCTGGTGGTTCTCTTTTAGACATGCAACCACAGCACCCTATATTTGAACTTGTTTTTCCTCCATAAATCGTTGAACAATTCTAGAAGATATAATGTTGGTTACGGAGGGTGTCTCACAAAACTCGTATTTTTAAAAGTATCTATAATGCTCACAACATATTTAGAAACCTGCCAAAATTTGGTTGCAACATGTCATATTTCTTTAATCAATAGGCCAAGGATAAATGTGCTATTTCAGAGCTGTGTGTGAAGGCTGGGAATCAGTAAAACGTATTTTTTTTTATGAGTTGCATAAATGCTTTGTGGTGTTACTGAAATATCTTAATTGCTTTTATGAATGTATTTAATGAGTTCCATTTAAGATGCGATGTTATTTACCTTATGGGACTAAATGACTCACTGCATCCAGACACTGTGAAAACCCAAAGGAACACTGTTTTTTGCCCGCGGTGCAGGGTGAACCAGAAAACTCTAAATCCAACTGTTAGTCGCCCTGCCCTGCCTGTGTAAGCTGTGTGCTGTGCCCACAGGAGATCTGCGCTGGGGACTCTCTGTCCGGGAGCCTCTGGTCTGGAATCGAGGCTTAATTGAATAACAGCAGGGGCTTCAGCTAGAAGAGATGAGATGGCCAGTCAAGATGGCTACAAGGTCAACAAACAGCCTCAGAGGAAGTAATGTTTGTGTCACTGAGTTGGTGGAAGATCAATTTCCAACAGTTAGTGAGTTGCCGAGAAGAGTTTTGCTTTATTGTGGAATGAGAAAGAGGGAAGCCAAGGGGAACCCGTACTACGCTAGAAGCCTCGTAATCGCTGTAGCTCAGAGCCAGAGCTTTCATTTTTCTTGGAAGCCTTTTTTTCCCCATAATTTTATATTTTATTTATATAACTTGGGATTTTAAAAATTTGACTTGATTTTTTAAAAATTGGGGTATAGGTGCTTTACAATGTTGTTATTTTCTGCTGTACAGAGAAGTGAGTCAGTTATATGTATACATATATCCCCTCTTTTTTGGATTTCCTTCCCATTTAGGCCACCACAGAGCACTGAGTAGAGTTCCTTGTGCTACACAGTAGGTTCTCATTAGTTATTTATTTTATACGTAGTAGTGTATGTATGTCAATCCCAATCTCCCAATTCCTCCCACCCTCCCCTGCATCTCCCCTTGGTGTCCATACACTTGTTCTTTACATCTGTGTCTCTGTTTCTGCTTTGCAAATAGGTTCATCTGTACCATTTTTCTAGATGCCACATATATGCATTAAGTAATAATAATAGCTGATTCTGATGAACACCTACTGTGTGCCAGGCCCAGTGCTAACACTTTCCCATGCATGATCTCATTTTGTCCTCCCAGCAACTCTAAGCAGTAGGTGTTGCTATTATTGTTCCAGTTTTACATATGAAGGAACAAAGCCTTGGTGACTTTTTTTGCTCAAGGTTATACAGGTATTGACTGCAAGGGGGAGAATTTGAAAGTAGCACTTAGCCATGAAATTACCTTTCATTTATATACTTATTTATTGTTTTGAGTCCACTCTTTTGTTATAATTTACATATAGTAAAATTTGTTCTTTTGAAATGTACAGTCCGAGTTTTAACAAGTCTTCACAGTGCTGTGACCTTTACTCCAGTTGACATGTAGGTCGGAATACTTCTGTGACTTCAGTAAGTGCCCTCACGGCCCTTGCAATTAATCCCTTTCCTTCACACACAACCAGTGGTCATCAGATTGATTTCTGCCTCTCTAGTTTTGCCTTTTCCAGACTATCATAATAATGAAATAATCGCGTTTCAGTCTTTTGTTTCTGGATTCTTTCGCTTGGAACAATGATGTTTAGATGTATCCATGTTGCAGGTATTAGCAGTTTGCGTCATCCCATTGCTGATACTCCACCGTTTGCTTATTCATTCACCACTTGATGGATACCTGGGTTGTTTCCAGTTCTGGGTTACTATGAATAAGGTTGCTCTTGACATTTGTGTACAGGTTTTGTATGGACATATGTTTCATTTCTTTTGAGTAAATACCTAGAAGTGAGATTGCCGAGTTGCGTGGTGTGTATTTAACTTTATTAGAAGCCGACAAACTGTTTTCAAAAGTGGCTGCACCAGTCAGAAGGAGAAAAACAAATACCGTAGGCTAACACATATATATGGAATCTAAAAAAAAAAAAAAATGTCATGAAGAGATTAGTGATAGGACGGGAATAAAACACAGACCTACTAGAGCATGGACTTGAGGAGATGGGGAGGGGGAAGGGTAAGATGTGACGAAGTGAGAGAGTGGCAGGGACATATACACACTACCAAATGTAAATTAGACAGCTAGTGGGAAGCAGCTGCATAACACAGGGAGATCAGCTCGGTGCTTTGTGACCACCTAGAGGGGTGGGATAGGGAGGGTGGGAGGGAGGGAGATGCAAGAGGGAAGAGATATGGGAACATATGTATATGTATCACTGATACACTTTGTTGAAAAGGAGAAACTAACACACTATTGTAAAACAGTTATACTCAAATAAAGATGTTTTAAAAAAAAAAGTGGCTGCACCGTTTTCGATGAGTCCCCATTGCTTCACCTCATCAGCACTTAGTATTGTCTATCTTTTAAATTTTAACCATTCTTATAGGGGTGTAGCAGTGTTTCACTGTGATTTTACGTTGTATTTTTCCTAATGACTAATGATGTAACATCTTTTCATATCCTTGTTTACCATCTGTATATTTTCTTTGTTGAAATATTCGTTAGAAATTGGATTGGACTTCCAGTTGCTGGTTTTGCGTGTAAGGAGCTTGGAATTTGCCCCTCCACCATGCCAACCAGTGAAAAGCTCAACAGACTGAAAAATCAAGAACTCTTCTCGGGTCCGTACTGGAAGGGGTGAAATGGCAAACTGCTGCCGCATGACTGGAGTGGACAACAGGAACTGTCACACATTGTTGGTGGGCACGCAGGATGGTAGAGACACTTTGAAAGATAATTTGACTTTTTTTTTTTTTTTTTGTGGTACGCGGACCTCTCACCGCTGGGGCCTCTCCCGCTGCGGAGCACAGGCTCCGGACGCGCAGGCTCAGCGGCCACGGCTCACGGGCCCAGCCGCTCCGCGGCATGTGGGATCCTCCCGGACCGGGGCACGAACCCGTGTCCCCTGCATCGGCAGGCGGACTCTCAACCACTGCACCACCAGGGAAGCCCTGACTTTTTTTTTTTTAAAGAAATAAGATGAAGCATATTCTTACCATATGATTCAAAAATCATGCTCCTTGGTATCTACCAAAATGAGTTGAATATTTATGTCCACCCAAAAGCCTGCACATAGATGGCTGTGTCAGCTTTACTCATAATTGCCAGAACTTGGAAGCACAGTTTAGTTGGTGCATATACAAATAAACCGTGGTACAGCCAGACAATGGAACATTATTCAGTGCCTAAAAGAAATGAGCTATCAAACCATGAAAAGCACGGAGGAACATTCAGTGCATATTACTAAGTTTAAGAAGCTAATCTGAAAATGCTACACCCTGAATGGTTCCAACTATGTGACATTTGGGAAAAGGCATAACGGTGGAGACAATAAAAAGGTAGGTGGTTACCAGGGTTGGGGAGTTGAGGAAGAGTTGAATAGCCAGAGCACAGAAGATGCTTAGGCCAGTGAAAATACTTGTATGATATTATAATGATGGATATATATTAATATACATTTGTCCAAACCCATAGAGTGTATCAATACAACATCAAGTGACCTGTAATGTCAACTATGTACTTTAGTTAATTATGAGGTGTCAAAGGAGGGTTTTTTCTTGTTAAAAATGTACCATTCTGGTGAGTGACATTGATAATAGGGAAGGTTATAGATTATAGGGAAGGTTATGCATGTGTGGGGGCAGAGGGTGTATGGGAAATCCCTAGACCTCTTTCTTAATTTTGTTGTAAACTTAAAATTGCTTTAACAAAATAAGATGTTTAAAAAAGTAAAGAAAAAAAGAGTTAAAAAAATTGGATTGTTTGTCTTATCATTGAGATTTCTTTATATATGCTGGATATAAGCTCTTTAATTCATTCATTCTGCCAGCCTCCTACCAAACAATCAATAAACATTTATTGCTTCTGTATCGCTTTAGTGGGTTAAAAAGCGTCCCTCCAAAATTCAACTCCACCTAGAACCTCAGAATGTGACAATATCTGGAAATAGATTCTTTGCAGGGGTAATTAAGGATCTCAAGATGAAGTCATCCTCCATATAAGATGGGCTCGAAATCCAATGTCCAGTGTTCTGATAAGAAGAGGAGAGGATGTCGAAACATAGAGAAGGCCACGTGAAGATGAACGCAGAGATCTGAGTTATGTACCACAAATCAAAAACGCCAAAATCTGGAAAAGGCAAAGAAAAATTCTCTCCAGAACCTTCTGAGGGAGCATAGGCCTACTGACATCTTCATTTCAGACTCCAGGCTTCCAAAAGTGTCAGAGAATACATTTTTAGTGTTTAAAGACCCCACGTTTGTGTTAATTTGTTGTAGTAGCTCTAGGAAATGAATACAGACTCTATTCCAGGAAATTTTGTCTACTAAAATAAATTATACGCATTGTCTATAAAAAGTTCAAAGAGTGATGTTACAAAATAAGCTGAGAGCTGTTTGCTGAAAGCATCTGCAACGTTTTCACATAATCAGTAATATTTGAAATTATTTTTGAAAGGATGAGTCAGCATTGCCTGGTCAGATGGAGGGTGGGAAAAGTTTCAGAGAGGCAAGATAAGCAGAGAAGATGGAACAAAATTGTTGAGCCTGAGAGGACTTGGTGGGGATGCAAATAGTGTGACTCTCACAGAAGGGGGGGCTAGTGTATGCTCAGGCCTTTCGAGATGGTTCTTCTCTTGCTCTCTGTTTATCCCCTGCTGGGCCAGGCCCTGCTTCATTCACAGGACTCTCCAATCCTCTTAATTGTAGGCCTTAATCAGTAACTGCCTACATGCTTGTCCCCGCCCACCCCCAGAGGCTGGTTTCCCTGGTAACTGACGAGCCAATTGGAAGTCAGTTCCCCCTATAAATGGTAGGTAGACTCCTCCCCCCATTGGCGGCACCTTTCGCCGTCCTCAGTGTTGCTTCGGGACTCTTCGGCGTCAGACGTGTAGGCTCCCCCGTGCAATAAACCATTGGTATCTCTCTGTCACTGTTTCTTGGCTCTTTGGACTCACAGCTGGGCAACTACAACGCTTACAGGCCTGCGGGGTGCAGCTAACAGGTAGTAAATAAGGTGGAGGGGTTAGGAGGCGGAAATAATCTGAAAGGACTTGTATGCCATGCTAAAGAGTCTTTGTTTTGTAGGCAATTTAGAAGAAGCCAAGATCTTTAAGATGGAGAACAACATAACCAGGCATCAGTACAGTGGAGTGATTAAGAGCTCGAGTTGCCTGTACCTGCATCCCGGCTCTGCTGCATATGAGGTATGTAAGCTTAGGCAAGTTTCTTCTCATTTACCTTTCATCTGTAAAATGGAGATAATATAGGCAAAGCCCTGATGTGAGAAGTAAACGAATTAAACAGGTATAATTCTTAGAACAGTGTCGGGCATAGACTAGGCCCTTCATTGAATGTTACTTTACTTTCTAGTGTGCATTTTATTAATAAAAAAATTTACTCTGGGGCTTCCCTGGTGGCGCAGTGGTTGGGGGTCCGCCTGCCGATGCTGGGGATGTGGGTTCGTGCCCCGGTCCGGGAGGGTCCCGCGTGCCGCGGAGCGGCTGGGCCCGTGAGCCATGGCCGCTGAGCCTGCGCGTCCGGAGCCTGTGCTCTGTGGAGTGGGAGGCTGCAGCGGTGGGAGGCCCGCGTAACGCAAAAAAAAAAAAACAAAACAAAAATCACTCTGGCAACAATGTGGAGATACTGAGTTGGAAAAAAGTCATAAAGTAGTAGCATTTATTTTAGGAAAAGTCCTAATAATGTAGTGAGGAGGAAGGAGAGGTTTTCGGAGATATTTCTTAAGTAGAATCAAGGGGCTCTGTTGATCAATGTGATGTGAAAAATTAGGAGAAAAGGGAAGATGTTAGCGCAAAGATTTCTGCTTTTACGCAGTGGATACTTATGTCATTCAGCAGAGAACAGGAATATACGACAGACATGCAGGTCGGGAAGCTTAGAAGGCAGTTGAGAAGGCATGCTAAAAGAAAGGGGGAAAAAAAGAAAAAGAAAGGGAACGGGTGAAAAATCCTCAAATAATTCTTAACCACTTGCTGAGAATCATCTGGTGCTCTTGTTAAACATGCGCGTCTACAGATACTGCTGAGTCAAAATACCTCGCAAGCAGGCCTTGAGGAATTGCATTTTAAGAGCTCTTCCTAGGTGCTGCTTATTCCTATAAGAATCACTGGCTTCTGGAAAACCTGTAGGTCTCCAATTCTGGCTGTGCATTAGAATCATCTGGAGAACTTTAAAAAACCCTCATGCCTGGGCTCTGTCTTCCAGAGATTCTGACTTCATTGGTCTTGGGTGGGGCTACGGCTTCAGCCTGTTTAAAACGTACCCCAGGTGATTCTCCTTTGCAGCTAAGAACTAAAAGGGGAAAAAGAATACTTGAAGGCAGGAGGAAAGACCTGAAGATCTGAAAAGGGTTCAAGTAAGACAGAAATGAAGATACCTGGAAGTCAGGCGAGGAAAGGTTTTTTAAAAGTAGGAATAGGTAACATTACTGAACTTGGTAGATGTTGACAGAGGAGAAACAGGACTGAACATAAGCTAATGTATTTGACCAACAGGAGATGAGTGATTTAGGAAGGGTATCTTCAGTGGTGTGGAATAGGTACAGGAACAAGAGAAAGGGCTGAGGACACAAAGAATAGCCTCTGCTTTCACCGAATTTGAAGAGATGGAACAGCTTACAGCAAGAGCAAGGTTCTTGAGCAAATTCTCTCTATATATTATATATAAATGAATGAAAAAATGAATATATATAAAAAAACAGGATATTTGTAGTTGAAAAAAGTACCAGAGGAAGTGTTGAAGCCATCATGTTAAAGCATATTTCAAGGCGCAAAATCTCGAAGGAGAAGAAATTGAGAGCTTTAGAGGTAGAGAGGAAAGACACAGTCCTCTCCCTGAGAATTAGAGGCAAGGATGCAAAGAAGGGAAAGTCTGCAGGGATGGGAGCATCCTTATGTGCTGTGAAAGAGGGATTGGGGGACTTTGGAGGGCTTGAGGGCGTGTGAATTGTTTGCATGGGGAATGCAAAAGGAAACTGACTAATGACCAATATAAACACTACTGGACAGTGTTCAGCAGTGCTCCTGGACAGTGCAAGTTATTTCTGTGAGCCTCAACTTTTTCATTTATAAAAATATAGTTTATATATTTCATTTATATAAACTATCTCCTAATAGTTTATTTCTAGGATAAATAAAACAAAGCACTTAGTACAGGTTCTAATACTTACAAATGCTCATGAAACATTAATTCTAATCCCCCCAACTTCCCTTATTCTTGTGTTAATCAGAGTCTGAGGGGCCCCCAAGCAGATACTTATGAAGTGCATTCTAGTACTATCAAACTCTGAGATATGTAAGAAGCATACTTTTTTCTTAAAACTCAGCCCAAGGAGTTTTCTCAAAATGCAGCTAAGTTTTTGTGGAGCAGCTCTAGAAAGGAGACTTGAGAAGCATCTGGTCTACTGAGAAGGCCAGCATTCAGTTTCTTCCTCGGCTCTTGATTCAAGCATGTTGTCATTGAGACATCACTGTTGGCCTCTTTCAGTGCAAGACTTTGGGGGTGTGGGAAACGGCCTGACGCTTCAGGGCCATTACAGGGCACAGGTAGTATTGTGAGGTTGTTTCTGATCTTGCCCCATCTAAGCTCACTGTTGCCTTTCCTTCTCGGGGAGCTCCCCACCCTTTGGTAATGCCTTTCCCCAGAAGCAGGGCATAGAATCATGCTCTGAGATTCCATAAAATGATCTTAGGAAGTCAGAGCACAGGACCCATCCCCCTATTCAGCTTTCTGATATTCAAGCTATCAATGGCTTTTTTCCCATCCTTTCCCAAGTACCTCCATCGCTCCATAGGCTGTGTCCGAAGTAGCGTAGGTTAGAGTATCCTGGAAAAACTGACAGGGAGCCCTGCTCTTTATAATTCTCAAGGCCCCTGCCCACAAACATCTTATGACTCTGTATTCCCTTAAGGGCTTTAGGCCTTTTCAAATCAAAATCATAAAGAGAACTCTTTTACCCTCGCCCCTTTTCTGTCCTATCTTAGCCTCCCCTGAGACAATGAGCAAACAGCTTGACTACTTGGGAAGGAGGGAATGTGAGAGAAATTCGTATTTTTCCACAAAATTTAATCAGTATTTCAGAGGGGTCAACCCTGTGTTTATATCCTGTAAATTGTTCTTCTGATGTCAATGTACTCAAATCTCGTATCTGACAAAGGCCAGAAAAAAATTAGTGATAAATTCTAGACCAGGTCAGTGTGTCATTTTGTAACTATGTAGTAATTGAGCTGTGACTCCAAAGAGAGAAAGAAATGCAAACCTAAACCACCATGAGTCCCCCTCACACCTGTTAGAATGGCTATTATCAAAAAGACCAGAAATAACATGTTTTGGGGAGGCTGTGGAGAAAAGTGACTGTTGGTGAGAATATATATTGGTACAGCCACTACGAAAAACAGTGTAGATGTTCCCCAGAAAATTAAAATAGTACCACAGTATGATCCAGCTCTCCCTAGGTATTTACTCAAGGAAATGAAAACACTAATGAAAAGATATATGCACCCCTATGTTCAGAGCGGCATTATTTACAACTGTCAAGGTATGGAAACAACCTAAGCATCTGTTAATGGATGAATGGTTAAAGAATATGGGGTGTATATATATATATACAACACACACACACACACACACACACACACACAGTGGAAATGCTACTCAAACATAAAAAGAATGAAATCCTGCCATTTGTGACAACATGAATGAACCCTGAGGGCATTAGGCTAAATGAAATAAGGCAGAGAAAGACAAATATGGTATGATTTTACTTTGTATTGTGTACAAATGTTGAATTATGTTTTACACTCAAAACTTACTTAACGTTATATACAAAATTTTACCTCAATTAAAAAATAGGTGAAAGAGAAACAAAAGTATAATTGCACCACCTACTGAAGGTGGAGCTGAAAGACCTTTTTATTCATAACTTTGGCAAGTTGGAAAGCTATGTTAAGGAAAGTTCTGAGGCTTATAATTCAAAATGGATGACCGAGGTCATGCTATAGCATCTCCTACCCCACCTCTAAACATGTTACTAAGAGGACCAAAAATCAGTTCCATAACCACACTGAAACAGAAAGAGGAACCTCAGTGCCAAGAACGAGGAGACAAAATTAGAGATGGTAAGCAGTTTATTTCAGACTGAAGAGGTAAATCATAGTTGAAAGCGAAATGGAACCTTAATGCCGCCAAAAGTAGAAGTCACACCTGGGAGCAGGATGGTGCAGAGAACCAGTCCCCGGGCTGATGATTTCCAGCTGCGCTTTTGGGTGGAGTTTTGCAACGTTCCTCCATCCCCCTTCTTTCCCCCTAGGCCAGGGAGAAGCAACAGAGAGAGAGGTTAGCTGTGGGAGCTTGAGACAGATTGGAAGACAGTGCACCCAGAGGATGGTTAGATCGGGAAGAACAGGGAACACTGCAGTCACAAAACCAGAAACTGAGACCTCTCCTTGATTTTTTAAAAAAAAATCTAAATATGCAGGAATATAAAGTGTAGCCTTAAGTTCCATGTATTTTCAATCAGATTGCCCAGATAGAAATCGCAGGCTGTCTAATGGACAATTTCCGCTATTAAAAAACTGCCTATCCAGGAGTCATCAAATATTTGAGGAAAACTCACCATTTGAGAGAGAATAAAAAGTTTCTCACAGAGTTTGTACTATGAACAACACGACTTCAGAATAAATATAATATCCACAGAGCAAAACTCAAGACACTTGAACAGATTAACTAAAGTCAGAGAAGTTAAACTGTACTGTTGAAATGAAAAGCTTAAAATCTAGTTGGATGAGTCCAAAGGACATAGCTAAAAAGACCATTCATCAACAAGAAGAGTAAAGAATTACCCGGATGTACAGCAATAGATGAAGAGCAATATGTATAAAATATGTAAGAAAAAGACATGAGGTTTAATAGTTCGTCTAATGTGGTTATGGAAGAGAGGAAATATCCAAAATACAAACAGAAGATAATTTCTAAAGCAAAATAGGAGTTTTCAAATTGAAAGAGTTACCTGTGTCTGGCAGCAAAAATTCTAAAAGTAACCTCGCGTCTAGAGTCAACATATGGACACTGCAGAGAGAAAAAACTGAAAACCCCAAAGGTGGGTGTGGGAGAAACCTGATTAGCTACACAGGCATGATAATCATTTTCATATTAGTTTATTAGGTTTCTTATCAGTAAAACTGGATGCAAGAAGGCAGTGGAACAAGATCTAAGTTCTGGGGGACAATAACGTAAAATCTAGAATCCATACAAAATCAAAGTGTCATTCAAATATGAGAATGAGATAGTCATTTTCAACTATAAGAATCAGAAATTTGATCATTTATAGACATTCTGTGAAAAACAATTATTGCTTCAGCAGTAAGAAAATAAATGTAGGAGGTAGAAATGAAAGGTAAGAAGAAACATTGAGTTACAGTAGTAAAATTGATGGATACTTCCAGGTAAATGTTGACAATTTAAAATAAAATTTGGAACTTAAATTCCAAATGATAGCTATGTGACAGGTGAGACAAGAAGGAACTGGAAGTAAAACTATGTGGAAATGCTTGACTTCTTCAGGTAAAAGATAGAAATTCTGACTACACATTTTAAGAAAAATAATATGAAGGTAAAATATCAAATGATAATCATAAGAGTATGAATAAAATGTGTAATTTTTTCACTAGTGAGGAAAAGAAAGTGGATTAGGAAACTTCAAACCACATAAAGACAGAAATAGGAAAAAATAATAGATAGTTTAAATAAATAAATCCTAAAGTATCAGAAGTAAAAAATGTCCATGGATTAAGCTCACCTATTAAAACAGACACTGTCTGATTCTTCCTTTTATTAATTTTTTATTGAATTATAACATGTACACTGTGGACTAATCATAAGTGTATTTTATACAAATGAAACATGTTTTCACAAGTTGAACATACTGTGTAAGCAGCATTAAAATCAAGGAACAGAACATTTATGGGCCTTCAAAAGCATCCCCGCTTCCTCTCCATTGACCCCTTTATCCCTACCTCCATTCAGGCATTACCTCTCAAAAGGGAAAACACTTATTGACTTCTCTTATGATAGATTAGTCTTGCCTGATTTTGAATTTTATGTAAATGCAATCTACATTATGTCCTTTTTATTCCATGGCTCTGTCACTCAATGTCATGTATGTGAGATTGAAACATGTCATTGCATGTGTGGTTTAGATTGTTCATTCTCAATGCTGCGTAGAGTTTTATGGTATGAATATTCAACAGTTTATTATTTAGCCATTCCATTGATGATAGACATTTGATAGTTTCCCATTTTTGGCTATTGTGAAAGCACTGCTGTGAAAATCCTAATGCTTATAAATATATGTCCTTTGGTAAACACTTATACACTTCTGTTGAGTTTAAACCTTGAAATGGAATTGCAGTATATAAGATTTCCAACTGCATTACATATTTGTTCATACTTGGTATGTCTTGTCTTAAATTTTAATCCATTTTGGTAGCGTTGCATTGCTATTGCTGTTTTTCAATTATCTGATCATGGAGGAGTTGAGCATGAATTTATGTTTATTCATGTATATTGACCTCTTACAAAAAGCTCGTTCAAGAATTTTGTCGATTTTTTTCTATATTGTGTGTCTCTCATTGATTTGCAGGTGTTTTCTGTATACTCTGGATAATAATTATTTATCAGATACTGCAAATGTTTTATCTGAGTCTGTGACTTGCCTTTTTACTCTCTTAGTGATATATTAAAATTGGAAATTTCTGTTTATAAAAAGATACTTGTTTTTTCTTTCATTATAGCAAATTGACCCAGAATCCTTTATTAAAAAGAAAAACCAAAAAAACCAAAAATAACAACAAATTTTTCCTACTGCTCTGAAGTGAAATATTTTCATAAATGAAATTTCTATATATTTATGAGTTTCTGGGCTCTCTGTTCTGTTTCCTTTGGTGTATTTGTGTGTTTTCACACGCACCACGTTATCTTATTGCAGATTTATTATATCTTAGTGTCCAGTAGTGTTCTCTGTTCTTTACATTCTCCAAATTTTTACTTCAACTGTTCTTTTTTGTAATTTGTCTTTTCAGTTTCATATAAATTTTATTTTTAAATTAAAAAAATTTATTGACGTGTAGTTGATTTACAATGTTGTGTTAATTTCTTCTGTATGGCAAAGTGACTCAGTTATACATGTATGTATATTCTTTTTCATATTCTTTTCCATTGTGGTTTATCACAGGATATTCAATATAGTTCCCTGTGCTATATAGTAGGACCTTGTTGTTTATCCATACTGTATATAATAGTTTGTCTCTGCTAATCCCAAACTCCCAATCATCTGCTAAATTTTATAATTACATTGATTTACAATTAACCCTGCTGGGATTTTGTTGGGAATTACGTTGGATTTGTTGCTCAATTTGTGGAGAATTGACATCTTTGTAATATTGAGTCTTTCAGTTCATGAACATGGTCTAGCTCTCAATTTATTTGACTTATTTTACTTATCAAAATAAAATTTCATGAATTTCTGTGTTTTTCATTAAAGTTGTTTCTCTGGTTTGTTTAAGCTACTCTAATGCTAATTTAAAAATTTTATGTTTTAATTTCATGCTGTTATATAAAAATTGATTTATTATGTTTTGTAATTATGTGATTGATATTTATGTTTTGATCTTATACCCAGTCACTTGACTAAATTTACTCATTACTTTTAATAGTTTGTAGAGTCTTTTGGATTTTCCACATAGTCATTAATATCTGTGAACACTGACAGGTGTATTTCTCCCTTTCCCATATTGATACCATTTATGTCTTTCATATACCTTGTTGCGTGGATTTTGAGTTTAATGATGAACAGAAATGGCGACAGTGAAAATGTACATATCATTAAGTAGGTATCTGCTATATTGCTATTTTGGGGGATTGGTGTTTTTTTCTTTTCTTTTCTTTTTTTTTGTACCAGTCCACCAGAGTTTATTGAGTGTCCACATTCCAATATTGTGTGTTTTCTTCGTCTGTGTGTGTATTTGGCTTTTTTTTTTTAACATCTTTATTGGAATATAATTGCTTTACAGTGTTGTTAGTTTCTGCTTTATAACAAAGTGAATCAGTTATACATATACATATATCCCCATATCTCTTCCCACTTGCGTCTGCCTCCCACCCTCCCTATCCCACCCCTCTAGGTGGTCACAAAGCACTGAGCTGATCTCCCTGTGCTATGAGGCTACTTCCCACTAGCTATCTATTTTACGTTTGGTAGTGTATATATGTCCCTGCCACTCTCTCACTTCGTCCCAGCTTACCCTTCCCCCCTCCCCATGTCCTCAAGTCCATTCTCTACGTCTGTGTCTTTATTCCTGTCCTGCCCCTAGGTTCTTCAGAACCATTTTTTTTTAGATTCCATATATATATATGTTAGCATACAGTATTTGTTTTTCTCTTTCTGACTTACTACACTCTGTATAACAGACTCTAGGTCCATCCACCTCACTACAAATAACTCAGTTTCGTTCCCTTTTATGGCTGAGTAATACTCCATTGTATATACCTGCCACATCTTCTTTATCCATTCAATTGCCAATGGACACTTAGGCTGCTTCCATGTCCTGGCTATTGTAAATAGTGCTGCAATGAACATTGTGGTATATGACTCTTTTTGAATTATGGTTTCCTCAGGGTATATGCCCAGTAGTGGGATTGCTGGGTTGTATGGTAGTTATATTCTTAGTTTTTTTTTTTTTTTTTTTTTTTTTTTCGGTACGCGGGCCTCTCACTGTTGTGGCCTCTCCCGTTGCGGAGCACAGGCTCCGGACGCACAGGCCTAGTGGCCATGGCTCACGGGCTTAGTTGCTCCGCGGCATGTGGGATCTTCCCGGACCAGGGCACGAACCCGTGTCTCCTGCATCGGCAGGCGGATTCTCAACCACTGCGCCACCAGGGAAGCCCATATTCTTAGTTTTTTAAGGAGCCTCCATACTGTTTTCCGTAGTGGCTATATCAATTTACATTTGGGGGGGGGGGTGGTATTCTTAATGAATGAAGAAACTCTCTTCTAATTCCTAGCTAAGAGTTTTTCTTTTTTTAAAATCAAGCATGGATATTGCATTTTTATCAAATGATTTATCTGTGACTGATCACGTGGGATTTCTTTTATTAAGTTAATATGGAAAATTACATTGATTAGTTATCAGAAAGGTAAATCAATTTGCATTTTAGAAATAAATCCCACTTGATTATGATGTTTTGTACCTCATACACACTTTATGTGTGCTAATATTTTTCCAGATTTCTACACATCAGGAGAGTGACTGGAATGCAAAGTTCCTTTTTTTATATCCTTGCAGGTTTTAGCTTCATAAAATTAGTTGGAATGTATTCTTTCTTTATCTAGTCTCTGGAAGAATTTGTGTAATAATGATGATATATCTTAAGTATTTAGAAGAATTTCCTGGTAAAGTGTATGGAAAGTTCTTTGTGGGAAAATTTTCAACTACAGCTTCACTTGCTTTAATATATACAGAGTATCAGCTTTTAGATAAACTTCTCTTTCTAAGAATTTTCTCAGTTTAATTTCCCAAATTTATTGGGATAAAGATATTAATAATATCACCTTATTTTCCTTTTAGTATCTGTAAGTTTTGCAGGGTATTCACTTGTTACTGGTAAATTCTTCATCTTTCATTTTTCTCTTGATCCATTAATTATCAATTTTATTGGTCTTTTCAAAGAAATGAGTTTTGGTTTTCTTGATTTTTCTCTGTTGTACAATATTGTTTGCATAGATTTGTGCTCACTGGTTAATTACTTTCCTTTTACATTTGGGGGAGGGTGTTCAAATTATTTTCTTCCAATTGCTTGAGCTTGATTGCTTAAGTAATTGACTTTTAATCTTATCATATATGCATTTAGGCTCTTCATTTCCCTTTAAGGAGATTTTGATGTTTCATTGTCATTATTGTTAAACTCAAAATATTTTCTAACATCCATTTTGTGATTTATCTTTGGTCTGTAAATTATCTAGAAACATCTTACTTCATTTCCAAACACTTAGGTATTTTCTGAATATCTCTGTTATTG
This sequence comes from Kogia breviceps, assembly GCF_026419965.1. Taxonomy (NCBI): domain Eukaryota; kingdom Metazoa; phylum Chordata; class Mammalia; order Artiodactyla; family Physeteridae; genus Kogia; species Kogia breviceps. Next base: position 14,639,014 of record NC_081310.1, on the reverse strand, counting down.
ATTTATAGCTTAGTTTTACTGTAGTCTGGTAAACGTTCTGGTTTACTTGAATATCTTGAAACTTGTTGAGAACTGCTTCATGGCCAAACATATGAAAAACTGGTAAATATTCTATTTGTATTTGAAAATATCAGTTTTATCATGATTGGCCACAGTGCTCTCTATATGTTGATTAGGTTAAGTTTATTAATTTTGCTAAAAATATCTTTTTAATTGTTACTGATAGTTTATTAGTTACTAAGAGGTAGGGTAAAATCCTTTGCTTATGACTGTGCATTTGCCTATTTCTCCTTTAATTCTGTCAAATATCTATATTAGGAATTGAACTACAAACATATACATTTATAATTTATGTTCTTGTTGACTGACTTTTTAGTATCACATATGTACATCTTTATCCCTAAAAATGCTTCTTAAAGTTTACATTTTCTGAAAATTTTATTATAACTACCCCAGATTCATTTAGTTAGTATTTGCTGGTATATCTTTGTCCATCCTTTTATTTTTTATCTTACTAAAATATCCTGTAAGTAGCATATAAGCTGATAATCATGGTCTTTTAATTTAACTGTATAATCTTTAACATATCTGTACTTATGCATTCTTCTTGCAATTTGTTTTATATTCTCCTACTTGTTTTACGTTCTTTTTTTTCCTATCTTGCCCTCTTTGGATTGTTTTAAAATTTTACATTATTCCATTTTTCTCTCTACCAGCTTATAGTTACATTTTTTCTATTCTTTTTGTAGTCACACAAGTGAAAATATGAATTCTTGATTTCACAAATATAAATTAATACTTTTTCAGTTAGTGATAAACTCTAACTTCATTTATTCCATCCAAATTTTTGTTTTACTTTTGTCATTAAATTAATTTACTTTATTCAATTTAAATGTCACAAAACATTACTTCTGTTGTTTTGTACACTAGGTATGTATTTATATTTACCCATACATTTGATTTTATGGTTTTTCTTTTTTTAAATTTTATTAAAGTATAGTTGATTTACAATGTTGTGTTAATTTCTGCTGTACAGCAAAGTGATTTGGTTTTACATATATATTCTTTTCCATTGTGGTTTATCACAGGATATTGATTATAGTTCCCTGTGCTGTACAATAGGACCTTGTTGTTTATCCATTCAATATATAATAGTTTGCATCTGCTAACCCCAAACTCCCAGTCCTTCCCTCTCCCATCCCCCATCCCCTTCGGCAACCACAAGTCTGTTCTCTATGTCTGTGAGTCCGTTTCTGTTGCATAAATGTTCATTTGTGTTGTATTTTAGATTCCACATGTAATATCATATGGTATTTATCTTTCTCTTTCTGACTTACTTCACTTAGTATGATAATCTCTAAGTCTATGCATGTTGCTGCAAATGGCATTATTTCATTCCTTTTTATGGCTGAGTAATATTCCATTGTGTATACACACCACATCTTCAGTATCCATTCCTCTGTCGATGGACATTTATGTTGTTTCCATGTCTTGGCTATTGTAAACAGTGCTTCTATGAACACTGGGGTGCATGTATCTTTCCATATTATAGTTTTGTCCAGTTATATGCCTAGGAGTGGGATTGTTGGATCCTATGGTAATTCTATTTTTAGTGTTATAAGGAAAGTCCATACTGTTCTCCATAGTGGCTGTACCAACTTATATTCCCACCAACAGTGTATTATTATTTGTAGACTTTTTTTTTTAATACCTTTATTGGAGTATAATTGCTTTACAATGGTGAGTTAGTTTCTGCTTTATAACAAAGTGAATCAGCTATACATACACATATATCCCCAAATCTCCTCCCTCTTGTGTCTCCCTCCCATCCTCCCTATCGCACCCCTCTAGGTGCTCACTAAGCACCAAGCTGATCTCCCTGTGCTATGCGACTACTTCTGACTACCTATCTGTTTTACATTTTGTAGTGTATATATGTCTATGCCAATTTCTCACTTCGTCCCAGCTTACCCTTCCCACTCCCTTTGTCCTTAAGTCCATTCTCTAAGTCTGCGTCTTTATTCCTGTCCTGAACCTAGGTTCTTCAGAACCATTTTCTTTTTTTTTTTAGATTCCATATATATGTGTTAGCATACAGTATTTGTTTTTCTCTTTCTGACTTACTTCACTTTGTATAACAGACTCTAGGTTCATCCACCTCAATACAAATAAATCAATTTCATTTCTTTTTATGGCTGAGTAATAGTCCATCGTATATACCTGCCACATCTTCTTTACCCATTCAATTGCCGATGGACTCTTAGGCTGCTTCCATGTCCTGGCTATTGTAAATAGTGCTGTGACGAACATTCTGGTACATGACTCTTTTTGAATTATGGTTTTCGCAGGGTATATGCCCCGTAGTGGAAATGCTGGGTCATATGGTAGTTCTATTTTTAGTTTTTTAAGGAACTTCCATACTATTCTCCATAGTGACTGTATCAATTTACATTCCCACCACCAGTGCAAAAGGGTTCCCTTTTCTCCACACCCTCTCCAACATTTATTGTTTGTAGATGTTTTGATGATGGCCATTCTGACCGCTATGAGGTAATACCACATTGTAGTTTTGATTTGCATTTCTCTAATGATTAGTGATGTTGAACATCCTTTCATGTATTGTTGGCAATCTGTATATCCTCTTTGGAGAAATGTCTATTTAGGTCTTCTGCCCATTTTTGTATTGGATTGTTTGTTTTTTTTTTTTTTGACATTGAGCTGCCTGAGCTGCTTGTAAATTTTGGAGATTAATCCTTTGTCAGTTGCTTCGTTTGCAAATATTTTCTCCCATTTTGAGGGTTGTGTTTTTGTCTTGTTAATGGTTTCCTTTGCTGTGCAAAAGCTTTTAAGTTTCATTCGATCCCATTTGTTTATTTTTGTTTTTATTTCCATTTCTCTAGGAGGTGGGTCAAAAAGGATCTTGCTGTGATTTATGCCATAGAGTGTTCTGCCTATGTTTTCCTCGAAGAGTTTTAAAGTGTCTGGCCTTACATTTAGGTCTTTAATCGATTTTGAGGGGTTTTTTTGTTTATGGTGTTAGGGAGTGTTCTAATTTCATTCTTTTACATGTAGCTGTCCAGTTTTCCCAGCACCACTTATTGAAGAGGCTGTCTTTTCTCCATTGTATATTCTTGCCTCCTTTATCAAAAATAAGGTGACCTTGTGTGTGTGGGTTTACCTCTGGGCTTTCTATCCTGTTCCATTGATCTGTATTTCTGTTTTTGTGCCAGTACCATACTGTCTTGATTACTGTACCTTTGTAGTATAGTCTGAAGTCAGGGAGCCTGATTTCTCCAGCTCCATTTTTCTTTCTCCAGATTGCTTTGGTTATTGGGGGTCATTTGTGTTTCTGTACAAATTGTGGAATTTTTTGTTCTAGGTCTGTGAAAAATGCCATTGGTAGTTTGATAGGGATTGCTTTGAATCTGTAGATTGCTTTGGGTAGTAGAGTTATTTTCACAATGTTGATTCTTCCAATCCAAAACATGGTATATCACTCCATCTGTTTGTATCATCCTTAATTTCTTTTTTCAGTGTCTTATAGTTTTCTGCATACATGTCTTTTGTCTCCTTAGGTAGGTTTATTCCTAGGTATTTTATTCTTTTTGTTGCAATGGTAAATGGGAGTGTTTCCTTAATTTCTCTTTCTGATTTTTCATCATTAGTGTATAGGAATGCAAGAGATTTCTGTGCATTAATTTAGTATCCTGCTACTTTACCAAATTCATTGATTAGTTGTAGTAGTTTTCTGGTAGCATCTTTAGGATTCTCTATGTATAGTATCATGTCATCTGTAGGCAGTGACAGCTTTATTTCTTGTTTTCTGATTTGGATTCCTCTTATTTGTTTTTCTTCTCTGATTGCTGTGGTGAAAACTTCCAAAACTATGTTGAATAATAGTGGTGAGAGTGGATAACCTGTCTTTTTCCTGCTCGTAGAGGAACAGATAGAGGATCTTAGAGATTTGCCTGTTTATATTTTCTATTTCTTCCTGGTTCAGTCTTGGAAGGTTGTGCTTTTCTAAGAGTTTGTCCATTTCTTCCAGGTTGTCCATTTAATTGGCATATAGTTGCTTGCAGTAATCTCTCATGGTCCTTTGCATTTCTGCAGTGTCAGTTGTTACTTTTCCTTTTTCATTTCTAATTCTATTGATTTGAGTGTTCTCCCTTTTTTTCTTGATGAGTCTGGCTAATAGTTTATCAATTTTGTTTACCTTCTTAAAAAACCAGCTTTTAGTTTTATTGATCTTTGCTATTGTTTCCTTCATTTCTTTTTCATTTATTTCTGATCTGATCTTTATGATTTCATTCCTTCTGCTAACTTTGCGGGGGGGGGGGGTTGTTCTTCTTTCTCTAATTGCTTTAGGTGTAAGGTTAGGTTGTTTATTTGAGATGTTTCTTGTTTCTTGAGGTAGTATTGTATTGCTATAAACTTCTCTCTTAGAACTGTTTTTGCTGCATCCCATAGGTTTGGGGTCATCATGTTTTCATTGTCATTTGTTTCTAGGTATTTTTAAATTTCCTCTTTGATTTCTTCAGTGATCTCTTGGTTATTCAGTAGTGTATTGTTTAGCCTCCATGTGTCTGTATTTTTTTACAGATTTTTTCCTCTAATTGATATCTAGTCTCATATCATTGTGGTCAGAAAAGATACTTGATGTGATTTCAGTTTTCTTAAATTTACCAAGGCTTGATTTGTGACTTAGGATATGATCTATCCTGGAAGATGTTCCATGAGCACTTGAGAAGAAAAGGTATTCTTCTGTTTTTGGATGGAATGTCCTATAAATTTCAATTAAGTCTATCTTGTTTAATGTGTTATTTAAAGCATGTATTTCCTTATTTATTTTCTTTTTGGATGATCGGTCCATTGGTGAAAGTGTGGTGTTAAAGTCCCCTATTATGATTGTGTTACTGTTTATTTCCCCTTTCATGGCTGTTAGCCTTTGCCTTATGTTTTGAGGTGCTCCTATGTTGGGTGCATAAATATTTATAATTGTTATATTCTTCCTGGATTGATTCCTTGATCATCATGTTGTGTCCTTCTTTGTCTCTTGTAGAAGTCTTTATTTTAAAGTCTATTTTGTCTGATATGAGAATTGCTACTCCAGCTTTCTTTTGATTTCCATTTGCATGGAATATCTTTTTCCATCCCCTCATTTCAGTCTGTATTTGTCCCTAGGTCTGAAGTGGTTCTCTTGTAGACAGCATACATATGGGTCCTGTATTTGTATCCATTCAGCCAGTCTATGTCTTTTGGTTGGAGCATTTAATCCATTTATCTTTAAGGTAATCATTGATATGTGTGTTCCTATTACCATTTTCTTAATTGTTTTGGGTTTGTTATTGTAGGTCTTTTCCTTCTCTTGTGTTTCCTGCCTAGAGAAGTTCCTTTAGCTTTCGTTGTAAAGCTGGTTTGGTGGTGCTGAATTCTCTTAGCTTTTGCTTGTCTGTAAAGGTTTTAATTTCTCCGTTGAATCTGAATGAGATTCTTGTTGGGTAAATTAATCTTGGTTGTAGGTTTTTCCCTTTCATCACTTTAAATATGTCCTGCCACTCCCTTCTGGCTTGCAGAGTTTCTGCTGAAAGATCAGCTGTTAACCTTATGGGGATTCCCTTGTATGTTATTTGTTGCCTTTCCCTTGCTGCTTTTAATATTTTTTCTTTGTATTTAATTTTTGATAGTTTGATTAATATGTGTCTTGGCGTGTTTCTCCTTGGATTTATCCTATCTGGGGCTCTCTGTGCTTCCTGGACTTGATTGACTATTTCTTCTCCCATTTGAGAGAGGTTTTCAACTATAATCTCTTCATATATTTTCTCAGTCCCTTTCTTTTTCTCTTCTTCTTCTGGGACCCCTATAATTCGAATGTTGGTGTGTTTAATGTTGTCCCAGAAGTCGCTGAGACTGTCCTCAATTCTTTTCATTCTTTTTTCTTTATTCTGTTCTGTGGTAGTTATTTCCACTATTTTATCTTCCAGGTTACTTATCCATTCTTCTGCCTCCGTTATTCTGCTGTTGATTCCTTCTAGAGAATTTTAAGTTTCATTTATTGTGTTGTTCATCATTGTTTATTTGCTCTTTAGTTCTTCTAGGTCCTTGTTAAACGTTTCTTGTATTTTCTCCATTCTATTTCCAAGATTTTGGATCATCTTTACTATCATTACTCTGAATTCTTTTTCAGGTAGCCTGCCTATTTCCTCTTCATTTGTTTGGTCTGATGGGTTTTTACCTTTCTCCTTCATCTGCTGTGTGTTCTTTGTCTTCTCATTTTGCTTAACTTACTGTTTGTGGTCTCCTTTTCACAGGCTGCAGTTTTGTAGTTCCTGTTGTTTTTGGTGTCTGCCCCAGTGGGTAACATTGGTTCAGTGGGTTGTGTAGGCTTCCTTGTGGAGGGGACTGGTGCCTGTGTTCTGGTGGATGAGGCTGGATCTTGTCTTTCTGGTGGGCAGGACTGCATCCGGTGTTGTGTTTTGGGGTGCCTGTGACCTTATTATAATTTTAGGCAGCCTCTCAGCTAATGGGTAGGTTTGTGTTCCTGTCTTGCTTGTTGTTTGCCATAGGGGGTCCAGCAGCGTAGCTTCCTGGCAGTGGCGGGATGCACAGGCTCCCGCGAGGGGAGGTATGGAGAGTGACCTGTGCTTGCACACAGGCTTCTTGGTGGCTGCAGCAGCAGCTTTAGCATTTCATGCCCATCTCTGGTGTCCGTGCTGATACCCATGGCTTGTGTCCATCTCTGGAGCTCGTTTAGGTGGTGCTCTGAATCCCCTCTCCTCGCTCACCGGGAATCAATTATCTTTTGCCCCTGAGGCAGTTCCAGAATTTTTCCCGGCCTCCCTCCCGGCTAGCTGTGGTGCGCTAGCCCCTTCAGGCTGTGGTCATGCAGCCAACCCCAGTCCTCTCCCTGGGATCTGACCTCCGAAGCCTGAGCCTCAGCTCCCAGCCCCCGCCTACCCCAGCAGGTGAGCAGACAAGCCTCTCAGGCTGGTGAGTGCCGGTCGGCACTGATCCTCTGTGTGGGAATCTCTACACTTTGCCGTCTGCACCCCCGTGGCTGCGCTCTCCTCCGCGGCTCTGAAGCTTCCCCCCAACCCCCGTCCGCCACCTGCAGTCTCCACCTGCGAAGGGGCTTCTAGTGTGTGGAAACCTTTCCTCCTTCATGGCTCCCTCCCAGAGGTGCAGGTCCTGTCCCTATTCTTTTGTCTCTGTTTTTACTTTTTTCTTTTCCCTACCGAGGTGTGTGGGGGAGTTTCTTGCCTTTTGGGAAGTCTGAGGTCTTCTGCCAGCATTCAGTAGGTGTTCTGTAGGAGTTGTTCCATGTGTAGATGTATTTTTGATGTATTTGTGGGGAGGAAGGTGATCTCCATGTCTTACTCCTCCACCATCTTGAAGATCTCCCCGATTTTATGTTTTTATTGAATTCTTTCTTGTACTCCCTACCCACTTGCCCACCCCCAAGTTCATGTTCCTTCTAACTAAAGTTTTTCTGTTAGTTCTACTTTAATGAAGATTTACTGGCAAAAATGTCTCTCAATTTCTGTTTATTAGAAAATATGTTGATTTCATCCTTGATCTGAAGGTTAGTTTTGATGGTTAAACAATTCTATGTTGTCATTTATATTTCTTCAAAGATAATGTTGTTTTCTTGCAACTGCCGTTGTTTCTGTTGAGACGTCAGCTTTCAGTTTTATTCTTTCTTTTTTAAAGATAAGTGAAGCAAAAATTTTAAAGATAATTTAAGAGAATAGGCTTAAAAGAGGAGTGTCCAAACCGAATGAAACCATGAAAGACCAGGTACAGAGCAGTTGCCGCTTGGATGTCATCTCTCTACTCCCAGAGGCAAACTCCACAGGCTTTATTTTTCAAGACTTTATCCTGACAAGAGCAACCTGAACTTACATGTTAACAAAAATATAATACAATGATGACTTTTTTTTTTTTTTTTTTTTTTTTTTGTGGTACGCGGGCCTCTCACTGTTGTGGCCTCTCCCATTGCGGAGCACAGGCTCCAGACACGCAGTCTCAGTGGCCATGGCTCATGGGCCCAGCCGCTCCGCGGCATGTGAGATCTTCCCGAACCGAGGCATGAACCCGTGTCCCCTGCATCGGCAGGCGGATTCTCAACCACTGCGCCACCAGGGAAGCCCAATGATGACTTTTTAAAAAGTCCATTTTGAATTTCTGAGCCTGGTTCAAATTCTTTTTATTTTTTTCCCTGCTGACTCTTTTGATTTCTCGTTTTCCTCCTACCTGCCAATCTGCCACATCCCACTTTCCCTTATGTTGGCATTTTTAGGAGCTCTCAAGGCTACTGTGTTTCATTATAGTACTGGATGTTGTATGTTCCTCCCCAAGCTAAAGCTGGAGCATGGAGAATGGCCTTCCAACATGAGGGTTGACATGAGCTACATTATAGATTTGGATTGTTTTCTCATTCATTTAACAAATCACTAATTATTAGGTATATTACCAGACAAGATGCAAACATACATAGTGACATAGTTGCTCAGGAGATAGTAAGTCCCACAATCAATCTTCAAGTGACTCCTGTAGCCCACTTTCTTCCCTATTAAATATCTCATTGGGCTTTGCCCATACAACTCATTTTTCTTGAACTCTATCCTGCTTTTGATGGATCATTTGCAGATTTTACTCTAGTTCCATTTCAATTCTGGTGGCCAGTCCTGCAGCTGCCTGACAAAGAGCTCCTTTTTTGTGGTCATAGTGTCTTGTCAAGTTACATTTTTATTACATTTTCACTGCAAGCTGTAATTCAAATAGAGAGTATTTATCCAAGTAGAAAGAATTTTACTGCCCCTATAGTGGTATTTTAGGTTAAAATTAGAGTCGATTCATTTGTCCCTACATAAAGAGGCTCCCTTATTGCCAATAACTTTATAATCTTATCAAGTACTCATTCAAAACTGCTTTACTCCTCATTTTTTCCCCCAACTTCCTGGCTTTTTCTCAGACGATCCTTCTGAATGTGCTCTCTCATTGTGATTCTCGAACAACAGAATTGGAGGCATCTGAACACCCTACAGCCAAAAGGGGCTGCGCCTGTGGATCTCAGTTGAACTTAGGACTTTCTCTTCTCTCCTAAAATAAAATCCTTTATTTTTCTTTTTTTTAAGCAAAAGGCCAATTCTTAATTTCAAGGGTTTTCTTAGAATTGGTATCCATTTATTAGTTAGTGTAGCACAGTGCCTGGTAGACTGTAGATGCTCAGTACCACCTAAATTACTTTAAGGGTACATTTAGAATATAAGAAAAGGTCTAATACGAGAATGTTCTGAGATCATTGCTTTAAGTGACAATGTGGCATTTGGCAAAGATTTAGAGGGAGCTGAATTTGAATCTTGTATTTCTTCCTAAATATTGTCATTCTTTAATAAATTCCTTAATATCCAGGTCCCAGCATCCTGATATCTCAAATAGTGTTTGTTATTGCTGGAGGTTTTTATATAGACTAGATGAGATAGTTTTTCCAACATGATGCCTGATACATACTGTACACTCATTTAACACTTATAACATTGTTATTATTATTATTATTACAAAGGGATTGCTCACATACTCATGTTCCTTAATTCTTCATGAACTGTTTGATTTTGCATATATGTAAAATATGTAATTTTACATACATGCAAAATCAAATGTAATCAGATCTGTTCTTGGGTATGGAACGAGGTAGAAATCATGCTGGTCTGGTCATCAGGAGAGGTGGGTTTGGGTTCAAACCCTAGCAATAGTGAGTCCCATCAGAGTTGAGCCTCACATCACCTCCCTTGCAAACAATTTTCTTTTCAGTAAAATCTCTTATTTCTCAAACTATCTGTTTCAGTTTTGCTGATAATGATAGTGTTTACATAACTTTTAGGAACTATTTTGCAAATGTATTTTGCTCAAATTGTATTATCCTCATCATTTTTCTAACTCTTGCTCTTCTTCTCTTGAGGCCTTTGACTTCTGAACCTAAAAATTATACTAATAAACTACATAAGTAAATTACATGGAGAGTTACAAAGACCTTTTAGAAAAATCTACTGATGCAGATTCCATATTATGTTCCCTAAATTAAGATAAAAGAGCTCTCAAACACATAATGTTGGAGTTTTCTCCTAAGCAAAATAATTTTTCTTCCCATAATCATGACTTTTACGTTTTCTCTTTCATTCTAAGTGTAGCACACTTTTTTTTTTTTTTTTTTTTTCACTCTTTAGGAGTGTTTTAGGGGTTATTCAGCTGGGTTGAGTTTCTAAGACCAGATGTACCACCCTCCCTGCTTAGTTCACTGTGCCCTGAAACCTGCTGTGTCTTCATGTTTCCTCCCTCTCTACGATGGCACTTTCTCAAAAGCATGTTGAAATCGCACCCCCGTGGGTTTCAGGCAATCCAGGGCTTTCCTGCTTGTTAAGAGGGAGGCACCTGGTTCTGAGGAGCGTGGCTCTTTGCAGAAACTTGAGCCTTAATTATTGCCGATTGCCTGTCTGGCTGGAGCTCTGTCCTATGCTCTGCTTGCCTGCTGTCCTTCCCTCACACTGTGTCATTTTCATTTTCAGACCCACACCCACCTATTTGTCCTGTTCGTCAGCTATTAACTTGCCGGCTGCTACCTGTCCCGTACTGCCTGGCAGCTGTTACGTCCCTGCCAGGCTCAGCTCTAGGAAGCCAATCTTGAATTCACCTGCCAGGCTCAGTCTTGGCCCTTGTCCAGCATGAGGAGAAAGAACGGACAGGAGTTAGATGGCCTGCCACACGCTATCAACGGTATCAAGTTCCCCACGTGTCCCAGTGCAACCTGAAATATCCACGTGAAGCTTTTATGCCTCAAACAAATGCAATTCCTGGGCCATCTAAGGGTGTGCATAATTTACGAAGTATAAGAACATGTGTTCAACAATTTTGATCAAGGCAGTAGAATGAGAATGGCTAGGACCTAGAAATGGAATAAAAAACGGAGGCTCCCAGAGTTATTTATAATACCCTTGTTAATGCTTTGAACATTCTCAGAAAAATGTGGAAATCTGATATAATCTACTTTAGAGCAATGAATCGTATTTATGTATTTCTGTAGGAAATACATGTCCTGTAAACGTAGGACAATCTTATTCTAAACTAGGTGTCTTCACGTATGTTGTTCCTATCACTTGAAGGGCTCATTGTGTTCTCTAGCTGTAAAAACCATGAATTCTCAAGACATAATTCAATACCCCAGCATTTCATGAAACCTCTGAGTTCGGCCTTTGAACAAGATGACAGGTACTAGGTCGAGTCCAGCTAATCGGGGCTTCGCCACTTCCCCATCAAGTGATGTAAGCCCAGATTATCTTTCTCTTCATGTGTATTTTGGGAATGATACTGTCTCTGTCCAATCTGTAGTGTTGTTATAAAGATCCAATGAGATAATCTGTAAAAGTGTTTGAAATCTAATGATAGAAAAGTGTATATGGTAGTATCTCCTCCAAATGTACTTATTCTCTCTGTTGTCTTTGGAGGTACAACTACGGAAAAACTCAGTAGGTATAAATTGGAAAAAAACATACATAAAGAAAGCTAACAGTGAAAAGCTAGCCTATGTTCTCTACGTTTAATCCCCTGCCAACCCTAGGAGGTAGGGAATATTCCCATTTTACAGATGAGGAAGCTGAAAAAAAGAGGTTAAGTAACCTGTCCAAGAACACACAGCAAATATAGGGGGTGGAGCCAGGGTTCTAGCCCAGGCTGTCTCTGGAGCTTGCATTCTTACCCACTAAATGGTCCTACCTGTCACAGTGCTCCAGGTGACGGTGGGTATGTGGTCCGTTCATTTAACCTTATTTATTTTATTTTTTTTTTAACTACCCCTAAGACATACTGTGTCCCTCACCAGCTTCTCAACATCTTACGGGGATAGGACTGAGCCTCACCAGCAAGGCGTGGTGCTTTGCTCATCTTTTCCGTGACCGCCTCTTCCGACTGTGAAACATCTTCCACTCTGGTCTCCTATGTCCGAGGGCCCACATCCCTCAGGGCACGTCTCTGGCTACTCTATTGGATAGTGCTGTCGCACGCCTTATCTCCTTGTGGCTTGTTTTCTTCTCGCAAGTGAGAGGTTCTGACGTTTTCTGTCATTCTCTAGGAGGCAAGTGCTCCATTCTGGGGATCTTAGGCCTGGCCTTGAGGATCACACCATTCCAAGAAGTCAACTTCCATTGAGCCCGTGGGTGCATCTCTAACTCACTCCAAGGAAGGAGAGAGATTTCCCTTCTATGGATTATTGGTGTTATCCTCGAATTAAGATGTAGCTTCTGCCTAAGACTGAACTGAACTAATGGGGGTGGTCTAAAGGGGCCTTCCTAGTTGCCCTAGTAGGTGGGGTGTGTGTCTGGCAGTAACACTGCTTCACAAATGACCCCCCTGCTGATGTTTCTGGATGCTTCTCTGATCTGACTTGCTACCGCCTTACGAACTTTCTTTATCCTTATGTTCCAGCGTGTCCTTACCTGTAGTCTTCTTCCTACAGGCCCTTTTTTGGGGGGAGCTTTCTCTTTCTCTCAAAGAGTTTTCCTTGCTGGAATAAACTGTCTCCTTTTCTAAGACCCATCTGAGAAGATTGTGGCCAGTTTTTTGTGTTTTTGTTTTGATCCCCGTTTGCCAACCACCTGGGTCCAACAATTATTAAAGGACTTCTAGCCTCTTAGGGGCCAAAGAGCTGCTGCTTCCTCAGTATGCCTGAAAAATGAAAGATGCAGTCACTCCCTTCCAGGCACTACACGTAGATGCTTTTACTCTGCGGGGTCAACTGTGCTCACTGACTGAAGGATATGGGTTTTTATGGATGCGGGTTAGGTCATTAGTTGTCCGTTGAATGCACCAGCCTTGTTTTCAAGTACATTTGATAGGGGTGTCAGCAGTTTTCCTGCTGCAGGTATAGCTGTATAAGGAAATGCAGCAGGCCCTGTGTATCACAGAGGATAGCCCCTATTGTCGTAACGAACAATCCTAGAATCTCAGTGGCTTAAAACCACATGGGTTTATCTCTTATTCCTGCTACACGTCCTGCGTGTTACATGTCCCTTGCAGGTTATCTGTGTGATCTAGGTATTCAGAGACCTGGATGGTGATTTGTTCCATATCAATATGACCAAAAAATCAGGGGAGAGGGCCCCTCCAGCATTGACTCTTTAAACTTTCACCTTTAGGTCACGTGTCACTTTGACTCGCATAATACTTAGATTTATTCTTACTTTGTCAGTAAGTACCTTAGTTTAAGACTTCAGAAATCAAATAATGTGTGAATTATTCCTATTCAAGGAAAATGATTTACTTTATGCTCTGAATTTTAAGCATTGTAAGGGATTGTATTGGTTCAGAAAATTGCAAAAGAAAATGGATGGGAATCTTCCAAACATAGGAAACATTTTGCTGAAATTTTCACAGTGTGGAATCTGATTGGTGTAGAATATAGATACTTCATGCTCGTAGAGGAAGGTCAAAATTCTAACAGAGGCTTAATGAAGAGATGATGGTGGGGTGTGGATGAAGTCTTCAATTTTTTCTCCTCATATTGCTTAAAAAATCTTTTTTTACAGTGTTCACACATTGTGTAATTTTAAAAGAGAAAATGAGTGGAAGAGAGAAGAAACGCAGTTTTTCCTCATCTTATTAAATGTACTTTAAACATATGTCAGGGCATATCCATCTGATTGGGGCCTCCTCAGCCTAGCTATGTCTACTTCCAGACTGGGTATTGGCTTACACTGTCCTCTGTTTCAGGAAGAATCTGCTAATGCTAGCAGCCATGGTCCTCTCTATCCAACTTACTGTACCCACTTACCAACTCAGTCGTTTACTGTATTTTTTTAATACATTTTATTTACTTATTTATTTATTTAGGCTGTGTTGGGTCTTTGTAGCTGCGTGTGGGCTTTCTCTAGTTGCAGTGAGCGGGGGCTACTCTTCGTTGTGGTGCATGGGCTTCTCACCGCAGTGGCTTCTCTCGTTGTGGAGCTTGGGCTCTAGAGCGCAGGCTCAGCAGTTGTGGCACGCGGGCTCAGTAGTTGTGGCTTGCGGGCTCTCGAGTGCAGGCTCAGTAGTTGTGGCGCACTGGCTTAGTTGCTCCACGGCATGTGGGATCCTCCCGGACCAGGGCTCGGAGCCCTTGTCCCCTGCATTGGTGGGCGGATTCTCAACCACTGTGCCACCAGGGAAGCCTGAGTCATTTACTTTTAACATCTCTCTTGTTCTCTCGGCCTCTCCGTCATGCACCTTCCTTACCGGGTAGTATGTGTTTCCTGAACCACCCCCTAGCCTGGCCCACCACCCTGTTTGATTTATACTCTTGGTTCAGTCAGTCCTTCAGGTTGACAGGACCACAGCCCAGGCCACAGCCTGAGGTTGACACCCCTGTATCCTAGTCACACTTGATATCGGTGCTGCTGTTACGCTATAAGTAGGACACCCTGGTCAAAAACATTGCACTTTGATGACTTTATAGATTCATTTTTGTCATTTAATCTCTTTATAATTTGACAGCACAAAGATTGTTTCTTATGTTGGCAAAACTAATATAGTCTTTATAAAATAGCTAGTGTTTTCAATTCTGGCAGGAAAAATATGATAAAAATAAAGAACATGAAATTAAAAAACCAAACATTGTTTGAGTGCCCCTCCTGTTAGACATGCTCATTTCTCAAGATGCAAAGAGAAACAGAATGAAGCCCTTCCACATTTGTGAAATGAGGCCAGAGCACTTACCTCCTAGAGTTAGAGTAAAGAGGAGATGGTTATGTGTGCACGTGTGTATAAATCATGTGTATGGTGCCTGCTACATGTGAGACACTCAATATATGGCATCTGTTGTGATGACTGTTATGACTCTACGCCAGTCTTTAATTATCCAAGAACTAGCCATCTGAATTTTCCAGTGTGAAAAAGGGTAAGGATGTAATTGGAAAAAATCCCCCATGATAGATGCTAGGTGTGTTCTCAGCTACCATAAGCTGTTGAAAAGATAAAAACCTAGCATCAGAATATTATACTCAGTGCGTTGCGCTTGCCCATTGTAACCTGTGGTTGGTTACTTGGGTGGATCACTGTGTCAACAGTCAACTTACATCATAGGAAATCACGAAGCACGGGGGAACAAAAAGGCAGAGGGAATAAGAAGAGTGACAAAGAGATCAACAGATAGCAGAACTTGTTGTCATAGGAAGATGTCAATGATTTATTGATATTTATTCTAGACATTGAATGGTTTCCAGCTTTCTGGCATTACCAGAAACGACTGCTGTGAACATACAGACTATGCCCCCTGGTGCACAGCACTAAGGTTTTGTAATGAATGTACAGAAGCGTGAACATGCTGTTTTTTTAGGGTATAGGCAGCTTCAACGTTTCTAAATATGCCAAATTGTTCTTCAGAGCAGTTGCATTAATTTGCCCTTTCACCTGAAATATTTAGAGTTCATTTGGCTGCATACTCTTCCTAACGGTTGGCGTTGTCCTAATATAAAATGTGTGTGATCTAGCGTGTGTAAAATAAAATTTCGTTGTGGTTTTAGTTTGCCTCTCCGTAAATATCGATGAAGTCCAAGACTCTCTGTAAGTTTATTGGCCCCTCATGTTTACTGTTCCCTGAAATCCTTGTTTATATCATCTGTCTTTTTAAAAAGAATTGGAATATTTGTCTTTCGATTCACAGAAACTATTTAACCATTCTCTGTGTTCATTTTTTTTCCCATTACATGTGTGACATGTCTCTAGTGTTGTGGCTTAGGTTTTCTTAGGTTTTCGCTTGATGGGGACATTTGATGAACAGAAGTTCTTGATTTTAATGTAGTCCCATTTATTTATCTTTTATGTTTTGTACTTGTGTCCAGTTTAAGAAATGTGTTCCCATCTTAAGGTGGTTAAAGCATCTTCTTTAATTTCAAAAGATTTTCAAGTGTTGTCTCTAAACATTTAGGTCTCAATCTATCTTGAAGTAACTTTCATATATAGTGAGAAGTAGGGATCCAATTTCATTTTATTTTCCAGTAAGTGGAATTGATTTTCCTTGTAAAATTTACTAACTAGCTCATCCTTTGTTTTTTGAGTGATATGCAGGGACAAATATAAGTCTATATATGTGTGACTTTTCCTGTGGTTCTTGATGTTTCTATCGGATTTTTTCCCCCATCTCTGCACTCACGTTGCACACTCCTAGTTTATATGGCCCTGTATACATCTTGACATCTGTTAGCAAAGTCCCTCACCTTCTTCTGTGTTTGCAGTGCCTTGGGTACTGTCGGCTGTTTGCTCTTTTTTATATGCTTTAAAATAGGTTTGCCGGGCTTTCCTGGTGGCGCCGTGGTTGAGAGTCCGCCTGCCGATGCAGGGGACACGGGTTCGTGCCCTGGTCCGGGAAGATCCCACATGCCGCGGAGCGGCTGGGCCCGTGAGCCATGGCCGCTGAGCCTGCGCGTCCAGAGCCTGTGCTCCGCAGCGGGAGAGGCCACAACAGTGAGAGGCCCACGTACTGAAAAAAAAAAAAATTGGTTTGCCAAGTTCCATGAGTAAGTCTATTGTGCTTTTCATAGGAATCGCATTGGATTAATAGACAACTGTATGAAAATTTCATCCTTGTGATAGGCGTTGAATCCAAGAACATAATTTCTCTATTTGTTTCTGGTCTCTTAAATGTTATTCAGTAAAACTTGATTTTTTTCATAGTAGTAGTAATGCATTTTTTAGATTTGTTCTTAAGTACCTTATAATATGAATAGCATCTTTTAGTTATATTTTCTAATTTGTTTATTTCATTCTCTACCTGGCACAGAGAAGTGCAGTTGATTTTTGTTTACTGATGTTCGCGTCACTCGTATTAAACTAAATTATTCTGCAGTAAAAAAGAACTCCAAGATTTCAAAAAATTCCTTTTAATTTTCACACATGCTGTGTGTCCAGTAGGGCCGGCAAGCAGACTCTGATCTGTGTCTTCGCAGCCAGGGCAAGAGGCTGACAGAGCAGGCACCGTCTGGACGTGGCAGGGGGAGAGGGAGTGAGCACAGGAAACTGCCCACTGGTCCTTGTAGCTTTCCCCTGGCAGTGGCTCATATTTCATTGGCTAAAGCAAGTCACGTGGCCACCTCTTGACAAGGGGTCAAGTAGTATGTGCCTAGAAAAAAGAGGCCAAAATTGATGAGCAACATTCATCATATGTTCATCTTCTCTCTAGAACCTCGGTCAAATATTTGTCTTTAGAGTTTGTTATTTAGAGAAATATATGACATTTGATAATCATTTTCAGTACTTATGCTTTGGTTTATATTTTCCTTATTTTCATGCACTGGCTAGTAAAATGTTGATTAGAAGCTGTGATAGTAGGTGTTCTTGCACTACTCCTGATTTTAACAAAAGTGCTATTTATCCTGATTATTATTATATATGATGTTGTTTTTGTAAACTGTCAAGTTATAGAAGTTTTCTTTAGTTTGTTAAGGATTTTGGTCCTAAAAACTCACAAGAATTTTTACGATTTTTATGGTGAATTAATATATTTTTAAAATTCAAACCAATTTTGCAATTCTGGAATAAAGCCAACTTTGTCTGGAATAAAGCCAGCTTAAAAGATTTAAGCTTTTTATATACTTCTGAATTCCGTTTGCTTATGTTTTATTCAGAATTTTTTTTTTTTGCATTATGTATATGAGCATGATTGGTCTTTAATTTTCCCTTATCATATTCTCCTGACTTCTGTCTCTCTCCTCTCTCTCTCACACACACACTCGCTCGCTCGCTCACTCACACACACACACACACACACACACACTCTCTCTCTCTTTTGGTTATACTGCCTCAAAAAAGAAGGGAAATATTCTCTTATTCGATTTGCAAGAATGTTTTTAAAAATTGGAATTAAAGTTTTCCGAGATGTGTGGTATAACTGATTTGTACAACTCTCCAGGCCCACCGTTTTCCTTGTGGGAAGAAATTTAACTGCAGACTATGACAGATAGAACTATTCATCTTAAATTTTTAAAAATTTACTACTCTTTTTTTTATAGAGATATAATTTGCACAAAGTGAACAAACCTTAAGTGTAAAGCTTGATGAACTTTTAAAAATGTATCCACCTGTGTAACCACCACCTATATCAAGATAAATGTCCAGCACTCCTGCTGGCTTCTTTGATCACTTTCCAGTTTCTTCCTCTGTCTTAAAGAGAGCACTGTTCTGACTTCTGTCACCACAGATTAGTTTGCCTTTGCACTTCATATAAACGGAATCATACACTATGTTCTCGGGGGTGTCTGCCTTATTTCACTGACGACCATGTCTGTGAGATTTATCCACGTTGTTGCTTGTAGTGGTAGCTCACTTTTCTTTCAATGTGCTTTCTCATTCCAGTCTATGCATATACCACAGTTTCTTTATCTGTTCTGTAGCTGACATCTGGGTCGTTTCCATCTCTCTTTCTTCTTGAATCAGTCTAAGTTGGAAATATTTTAAGCAACTTCTCCAATTTGCCTAAGAACTCAAGTTTAATTCTCATATAATTGTCTACATTTTCTTGTATTTGTAATCACATTGCCTCTGTAGTTTATGCCTCTATTTTCACATCTAATAGTACTTATTATACATTCACTGTTTTTCTAGATCAGTTATGCCAGAGGTTAGTCAATTTTAATAGTAAATTAAGGGATGTTAAAAACCCAAGGATATCCCTTGATTTTTGTCCATCAACAGGAGCTAAGCGTCAAGGGCTTGAAAAACTAAGCTTATTACAGTAATGTTTTCCACAATAATGAGTATGAACTTACTTACAGTTGTCTAACTAAAAGACCATTTTTTGGACTTTTTCAGAAGAAGGAAATTCTGATTCAATGATGTCTTTACCACTAGAAGAAGAAATTGCTAGCAACTCTCAACTGTTCTTTGAAGAACTGAGTCAATTTCACAGCCCTGGAATCTGGGCTTGGCCATGTGACTTGCTCTGGTCAATGGGAACATTAGCAAATATGATATAAGCAGATGCCTGAATAATACTTTTACATTAGGCTCCTCCCATCTTATGTTGCTCGGAATTTTTCTGCTACCACCAGAATGAGCATGGGGTAGACTCCCTTGAGTGTCAAGCCAACTGCTAGATGAGAGAGTGAGGCCAAATCAGACCATCCAGCCCCAGCCAAGCTGGTCTAGAACAGAACTACCCAGTGAATCCATGAAAATATATGAGAAAAATAGTAGCACATAGTTACTTGTGTTGAACTAAACTTTCCTCCTGTACACTCTTACTTTTTTTCTCTTTATGTATTTCTCAGGCACTTCTAGTGGTGGTAGAACTTTTGGTGCCCAAATCATTTACCAGATGTGTCTTCAGGATTGATAGTACAGAATTGCAAAAGTTGAGGGCTATGTCAATCCATTGTCTGCCCTTGCAAATTTCAGGCAGCGTTTCTGGTTGTGGAGCACAGTTGCTAATCTTAGATCGTCTCTTTTGAATCATGACTTCCTACCACAAAGCAGGAGTTGTTATGTGGAGATGATTTTTCATCCCCAGAATGGTGACCCAAAAGATATACTGAAGCACCACAATTAAAAATTAAAGTTAATCCTTGGATTCATAAGGCATAAAGAGGAGCCAGCCATTGAATAACACATTTGAAGACAAATATTGGTTGCGTGTTTTGTAGAGGTGTGAGTAATCCATTTGTCTACTTCACTGTGTCCTATGTACCTATTTCCAAACATTTCCCCAGATTTTCCTTACATATTAGCTGGTTTTGCATTAAAATTTGTTTTTAAATAAAAGTTGCCCTTGCAGGATTATAATAATCAGCTAGTAGAGAGAATAGGATAATTTGACAAAAGATGAAGATTTCCTCTGGAAGCACCTAGTTCTGATTGGTAAAGTTGATATTTAAAAGTCATGGCCAGGTCTCTCTTGGAAGAGAAATGAAAGGAAATTTGAGTGTAGACATTCTGGATTTGTCTCTGGCTGCCTCACTAACAAGAAATGCCATACAGACATTTCTCTCACTTCTAAACATTTCTCTAAATATGATAACTTATTGAAAAAGCCCAACTGGCTAGTTGTTTCCCAAATGAATTTTCCATTTTTAAGACAGTGGAGGGATAGAAGTATCAATTGCTTTAGAATGTTTCTCATATAGGATGAGATGTCCCCAGATGGTTGAAGAGAGTTTTGGATGTAATAGAACTACATAGAATTGACATCAAACATGCATCCATAAATACACACATATTCATAGCCAGTCAAGCAGCTAAAAAGTCAGCAGTCCTTTTGCTTCTGTAGTTTAATTAAAATCCCTGATCTTCCAAATACAACATCTAGCGATCACATCAGGTTTTCCTCATAAGCTGGAGAAGCATGTTTATTTAGGAGAGGGTATCCTGGGGTGAAGAATGCAGTACCCACTGAATGGGTAACAGAAACTTTCATCAATGGACCAAGCTTTTAGCGCATCAATATATTTGTAGCCCAGAAAAGAGGAAGAGCACTGGGAATTGCTCCTTGTGTTACTGTCTGACAGTGGCAGATCATTTTGATGACATGATTAAATGCATTGAGGTGCATGAAAGCCAGGGAAAGGGGAGGGGCACGAAAAGGGATTAGAGGATAAGGTGCACTGCTACTTTAAAATTATGCATGCCTGGCCCCACGCTGGGCCCTCCCACCGCTTGAGGCACCTGCTGGAGGCTTGAGGAGCTCAGTTCCAGGCGGGCCAGCCAGCAGACTGCACTCAGAGTTTCAGGTAACCAAGCGTTCGCTGTGCAGCATCCCTGACTTGGGCACCCAAGTCTTCCTTGGGGCCGTCCTGCTGCTGCGGCCTATTTGCTGAGACTTTCCGGAGGTTACCGCAGCGTTGCCAGGCAACCAGGGACAGCGGTCCTGTGAAGAGCCATTTGTCACACTGAGGGGCCTGGTTGAAATGCAATAAAGAAATGGTAACTCAGCTTATTTATCAATACAATTACTTACACAGTATTAGGGGTCCATATGTAACCTACAAATAGTCATATGAGGAAACACACAAACGTTTGCTAAATACGAAGGCGTAGGACGGACAGATGGTGTTGGGTTTCTAATCAGCTTTACCGTGAGCTTAAAGTTGCTGCACATGCTGCAATGAGGCGGGGGAAAGGCCCGAAGTGCTTTGCCAGCTTTATTCGGGACACCTGCAAGTTAGCTCTGCGTTAACAACATTCCGTGCGTGTGTAAAGGAAGTCTATATAGTTCTTTCCCTTGTGAAGGAGAGTGGCTAGTGCTAATTCCCTGGGGTGGAGTAGCCATCTGAAATTACCGTGTGGGGAAATATATGAATAAAAGTATCTGCGCATGTGTGTACGTCAAACTGGGTGTCCTGTGGACTTTCCAAGTGCTTGATGTGCCCGATGAAGATAGTTACCAAAAGAGGGGGTGTTTTACTCTAGAGAGTGTACTTCAAAATGTTTTTAAGAAGTTTAGTAATGTTTCTTGGGGACTCGGCATCCCCATGCTTGGAATGCACCGAAAGTTTTAAAGATGTAAGAGCTCTTCCTTGACTCTCTGCTTTTGATTCCCAGACACCAGCTGCTACTCGTGTCTTCGCCGTCACTAAGGAGGCCTCCGGTGTTATCCCGGCGTGAAACGTCATCTGCAGTTTCCCGAAAATGGATTTATGGCAACGTTACTTAAAGCACCCCGTGTTAAAGAGTCGCTGGCCAGCGCCGTCGGCCTTATTATTTATTTAGGAACGCTTGATCGGAAGGAGAATGCTTTTGTGTAAACATGAATTGCCTGGCTCTTTCCTTGGGCTTCGGCTTCTTGTTTCCCACCCCGAAGACATGGCTCTTTACCTATCTTGCTTCCCTGTCGTGGGCTGACTCGCAGGGCCTTTTCCCAAGGCTGGAGAACGTGGCAGCTTTCAAGAAGGTTTCGGTGGTGCCAACGCAAGCGACGTGTGGACTCCCGGCCCGAAGCACCTTCTGTCAGAGCTCGGCCGCAGCGGAAGGCCTTCGGGTCTGTCCCCAGCGGTTCTGCATTCAGGATTGTCCTTACCGATCGTCACCCCCCACCTACGCTGCCCTCTTCTCGGCAGGCCTCGGCGGCTGCATCACCGTAGACCGGCGTGATCTAAGTCCCGGGGCCCACAGCCATTCTGCAAGTCTCATTTTTGGAAATCACCAAAGTTGCTTTGTCTCTCCTGCTGCTCCCAGGCTGGCGGCGTCGTTTACTCTAGCTGTGTGGTTGAAACCCGAGCAAGAAGGTGTAATGTAAGTAGTAGAGGGAGTGTAAGCTTTCCTAGGGTCCTGCAAAATCAGTAAGAGTCAAGGGCACTGCAACTTGAATTGCAACCTAGAAATGAAGGCCCTTTGGACGCCACTGAAGACCTACTCCTATTTTAGGCTCTCCTGGTCAACTTTATATTCCAAATATTTTTTCCTAAATTCAAAGTATTTTTCTCCTTTCCATGGATGAAGTAAACCCTCAAAGAAGAGTGTGTTAAAATAATTTCATGGCAGGCAGACATGTTTACACCTGGCTCCTTTTTTTTTTTTTTTTTTCTCTCCAGGCAGTTTAGTCGTAGATTTTGGTCGTAGTTTTCAGAGGCTCAACCAGGCCCAGTCTGAGTTTTAAGTCGTGGGGACTAGTAATGCAAATAATGGATATTTTCAAAGTTTTGGTCCAGGTTTGTATAAACAACTTGCCCTTACTAGAGTATACAATTTTCATTAGGCATGCAGTTCTCTGAGGGCTTAGGACGGTGTTGTCTGCATCCTTATTTTCCCAGGAAGAGATGTTTGTTTAACTCATCTTGGAAGATGCCCAATAATGAGTTGAATAAATGAATGACACTCTATCTCTGAAAAGAGGTCGCTTTTGGCCCTTTGTTTCCTGGCATTTTCCTCTGTTAGGAAATATAGAGAGAAGCGTAAAAGTTTCTCAAAAGCATTCATGCCATTGATCCCAGTAGAAATGCCTTCAGTGAGTTCGGAGGGGGGCTTCCTTAACATTTTTTGGTTATTTTCTATAATCACCTGATTTTCATTCTGTAATAATTTCTGAAGCTGATATCTAATGTTTCCCCTGAGTGTTTAGAAACAATCTGGAAACTGGAATGAGTAGGACCGTTTTGAGGCATATTTTGCTTATCCTTCGTCTTCTTGTAGGGCTTTTGCCTCTTCTCCTTGTGAAGTTTGCTTTGTATGAGGATGTTGGCCAAATAGCTAAAAACTCATGAAACAAACCAGAAAAGTCTTATAATTTCACAAGCAAATATGTCTTAAATATCTTTGGTGTTTAGTTTTAATGTGCCAAGTGAAAGTTGGCGTATTTTCATTTTGTTTTATTTGGAGTGAAAATCATCACAAACCATTACCCCTATTTCTGTATGTGCCCTAAAAGAACACCCTGTTTTCTTACTGTTTGAAATGTCAGTAAATCCAGCCTACTTAGTTTATGTAACTAACGTGCAAAGAGTTTTAAAAAATTGTCTCTTGATAAATATGGCTAGGATAAAATATTTTTTCCAAGCTTTTTAGAAGGGATATGTCACTACCAAATTCATCTTCCATTGGTATCATTTTGTATAAATAAGACAGAGGAGTATTTATAGAGGCAGTAGCACATGGTATATGGTTTTGAGAGTTCCATGCATCAAGGTCATTTCCATTCTCAAAACTGAAATACCTGTGGGAATTGGGGGAATTTCAGGGTGTTTGTACTAGATAAGTAAAACAAACAAAACATGGATTATCCAATTATTGTTTATTCAGGAGCAAAATAAATCCAGTTCCTAAATATTTTGCTACCTGCCTTCCTCTCACATTCATTATCTACCCAAGCTAGTGTGTTTACAAGCAAACAAAATAGCAAGGAAGATAATCAATAACATATTAAGAAATGCATTTTCAGTAAGCCTGGGGAAATAAGCCTGCATGTGGCAAGTACATCCTTGAGTAATGGTCAAATTCTAACTTGTAGATTTAACTCAAGAGAAATGAACAGAGGCAAACTCTTAGATTGTTTAAGACCTAGAGACAGGGAATAGAGAGAAACTCTTTCATTCCAGTGACTTAGAAATATTCACCTACCAAAGGGTTAAAAAACGAAAAGTCACAATAGAATTTCCATAGGGTTAAAAACAATCACAATAGAATTTCCATAAGATCGTATTTCCACTTTATATAAAATCTGCATGTCAACTAAACATATTTGCCTAATATAAAACATATATTTGGTCTCATAACTTTATCACTAAATATGTACAAATAGAGTAAAAAAGTGACCGTGAAATAGTGACTGTTAAGTGTTCTCCAGTCATATTACTACCTCTCAATTCTCAGAAAGAATAAATGCAAATGAGAAGGACTGATTTGTGAAAAAATGTGCCCTTTCAGGAAAGTTTTAAAAACACCTTTAGCAGTAATTCTTTGTTTGCCCAGTCTTACCTTTGCCTCTTCAATTCTTCCTATTCAGATCACTGACTCATTTTTTTGAGGCTCTACTATAAACCAGGCTATGGTGCTATTGTCAGGAAGCTCATGACCGAATGGGAAGACGGATGGATGGGTGTTGTTACCAAGGCAGCACGCTAAGTGAGCTCAAGGGAAGGCCCCTTACGAACCTTGAGCAGGGAGGATTCTAGGATCAGGCGTTATCCTGGAGATGCTGAGTAGGAGGCAACCAGGTGAGGAAAGGAACCCAGACTCTTCTAGGACTTGATGAAATTCTCCTCCCTGGGATGGACCGCCTTCCTGAGTTCTTGTCTGTGAGATGCAGGCTGAAGAGCATCTTTCATAGCTAGTTATTTGGAGGGGATGTTGATGGCTACTGTCCATGGTAGTCCTCTTTAAATAGAAGATTTTGGGAAGTAATCTGCTCAGAGGGCTCTTCTCTCATCTGCTGAAAAGTTGAGTTGCTAGGTTGACATATAATAAGAAAGGGGCTTAAGTTCATATCCGTCTGTGCTCATTGGGTACAGAGTGGCTAGGCACATGCAATGATATAATTAGTATAAAATAAAATATATTAAACATAAATCAATAGAGAAATTAGAAAACATAAAAAATAAAAATGTCTATTTAAAGGGATGGGAAAAGAGTGCCATTGTGATCAGGATAGAAGTGATTAAAAAAAAATAATTTGATAACTGGCCCTACACAGACCTAAAATTTTTCTGAAAATTCTTCTATTTTTATCAGAATGTTTCACTGTACTCTTAAAAGATTGGATGACCTTTCATCCAGGATCATTACCGTGATCTCAGCGCCTCAGTTGGGCCGTGTGGTCATGGCAAGCTACAGACACTGGCTCTGGCTTCTGGCTAGTTGATGATGAGCGAAGTAAAGACTATAGCTGTCCATTCTCCATTTCATCATGAGAATTAAATAGAGCGATTCTGACTTCAGGGTTAGCAGTTTAGAGCCTTCTATGGGCACTAACCTCTCTTTACATTAAAAAAAAAAAAAAAAAAGAAAAGAAAAGAAAAAAAGATTTATGATGGTGACTCAGTACCCAAGCTGGATGTGGTGTATTGTGCTGCTTCCTATAAAAGACATAGCAGAGGGGCTTCCCTGGTGGCGCAGTGGTTGAGAATCCACCTGCCGATGCAGGGGACATGGGTTCGTGCCCCGGTCTGGGAAGATCCCACATGCCGCAGAGCAGCTGGGCCCGTGAGCCATGGCCACTGAGCCTGTGCGTCTGGAGCCTGTGCTCTGCAACGGGAGAGGCCACACAGTGAGAGGCCCGCGTACCGCAAAAACAAAAAAAAAAAAAAAAAAAAAAAGACATAGCAGAGGAACTAGTGAGCCAATGGTCTAAGTGTTGGTTTCACAGGGTGATTCGACCACTTTAGCTCCCATCATGAATCTCCAATAGAGGGAGTGGAGGTTCTGGGGGAATGTATTGTAAATAAGAATTCTATTGTTTATGGAAATAAAAGGGCTTCTTAATTGAAAGAAAGCTTGCCCTGCATCTGATAACATTCAGGTAACTTATTCATTGTGACGCTTTGAGTGGAGTTTGGGGTCAGTTACACCACCATCACTGGATGATGCCTTAGCCTCGCTTTTGGTTGGAGGCTGACCTTTTCTCTTTTCTGGTTGCTTCCCAAGGTGTGTTGTAGAGAAGACAGCGGATGGGCGGATTGTGTTCAAACTTACAATATCTGAGAAAGAGACCATGTTTTACTACCGCACAGTAAATGGTTTGCAGCCTCCAATAAGAGTGATGACGCTGGGGCGAATTGTTGTGAAGCAATGGATTCATCTCAGTGTGCAGGTGAGTAAAATAAAACATGTTTAACACTTGGTTAAACGCAGGGATCCGTCTTCCCTTCTTTCCTTTGAATGGCATCTCCCCATCAGATGTGAAGCGCTCCCTTTTAGATTTCAACCATGTGTAAATGACAACGAAAGAAAAACAATATTTAAATGACCTAATGATGTATCTCGGTACACCAGAATTTCCCCCTCAAAGTTACCGTGAAAACGCCCACAGAAGGTTAGGACAATCCCGTTTGGGGTGATATCCTCAGGAAATGTTTGTTTTATGCGCTTCGTGTATTTTATTTTGTTCAGAAATGTGGAAGGGCTCTTTTGTGGTCTAGTTGTAATTTTACTGGTCTTGGCAGTGTTAAGACCCCTGCCTGGTGTTTACAGCGGTTTTTGGTGGATAGCATCTGATGATATGAATACAGTTTGGCTGTTGTGTTAAAATGCTGACCTTAGAACTAATGAACTTCACACATCAGACACTCAAAAGGTGTTATATTATTGCTTGAGTTGTCACCCACAGTTTGTATTCACCTTAGAAGCTGCTAAAGACGGATAACTGCGAGATGGTTGGTATTTTATAGTTGTCAGGAGTGGAGACAGTTTACTTGGTTTCTTTAGGGCTCTGGAATGGTCCAGTGCGGCTTAAGTCACCCTTGCCTTGTATACCAGAGGTACTGGGTACGGTAGTTCCCAGTATATGCTCTCGTAGGTGTGCTCAAATGTGGCCCATGCAAACCCCATTTGCCCTAGAGGACATTTGTACCCTCATGCACTTTATGAAAATAATCTTTGATTTCTCACTTTTTTTCCCCCTCACCCTGAAGCAGGTAGACTTCCTTATGCTACTCACCAGGGTTCTTGACCTCCTTAAATTAATCAATAGAAATTGATCAGAGGCCAGAAAAAAATGCAGGCAAGGCTTTACCGGGGCCCCTGCTGCAGCAGCGGGGGGCAAAAGCAAGTAACAGATTCCCTTGCCTGCTCCCGGAAGCGGGGTCCAGCTGATTCCTTATAGGGGGTGAGGGTAGGGGTGTGTCCGGGGATTGGACCAGAGTGGTGGCTTAGGCGGTCTGCCCACCCCCTTGGTGGTGCTGTGTGCAGGGGGCATGTGCGCTGCCCTGCGTTTGCTCTGGCTCTTCAGAAGCGGCGGTTGGTTGTGGTTTTCTTTTTTGTCTTTTTGTATCTTGTCCATGATTTGCCCCAACTGGACATGTATGCAGTTAGTTTTAGTCCCTTATAGTTTCTTTCTTTATATTTTGTTGCTCCAGGGAACATTTGTCCGGGTGTAAGCACTGCAGCAAAGGGTCCCAGGTTCCAGCCTATGTCACTTAGAAGGTCTTGAAAATTGTTATTTGGATTTTAAAGTCTCTTTTAACATAGCTACTGTTACTGAGGATGTAAATACACTTGAAACATCCCTTTGTTTGGCCTGGTAGTAAGTATGAAATTCTGCCATGTATGTGCACTGCGATGCATTAAAAGCCTTAGGAAGAACATTTAAAGTAGAAATGCAGAGAATTAGCGATGATTGATTTCCATAGGATGGTATTGACACAGTGATATTCAGTCATCATGTTCGACTTATCTACTCTGCTTTTCATGAGGATAGGAGTTTAGAAAATTTGGTTGTCAGGACGCACAGGTTTCCATGCCACCAGGGTTGAAAGGACCTACAAGAAGATAGGTCACGTCTGATATCTACAGCATACGATGGATTCACTGTGTCACGCTTGCCTCTCATTTGTTCAGGAGTTAGCAGACAGGGGACTAATTTGTTCTATATCTTGTCCATTCCACCCACTGACCAGACCAACAGAATTGTGTTAGAACGTTTCCATATAAAAAATGGACATAGAAACAACTGCAGAGGGGCTTCCCTGGCGGTCCAACGGTTAAGACTCTGTGCTTCCACTGCAGGGGACGCAGGTTTGATCCCTTGTTGGGGAACTAAGATCCCGCGTGCCGCCGTGTGGCCAAAAAAAGGAAAAAAAAAGAAACCACCGAAGACTGAAGAAATGGAATTTTCAAACGATGTTGAATAGCTATATTTGTCACATATTTTTATATCAACAATGATGAAAAAAAAGCTTTTTACGTGCCTTTATTTTGCCTTATCCATGAAAATGTGCCATGTTTTGGCAGGCAGTAGTACATTAAAAGCTTTACAAAGAAAGTTTAAAATTCCAAATGTGAAGAGGTAACCATGACTGAATTACTCCCCTGGGAGTCAGATGCTCTTAGAGTGCCTATTGGAATCAGCATTATCATTTCAGTACATGTCAAATATGAGTCACTTACTAGTTTAGGCAAAATTTCTTTATAAATCTTTAAATCTTCCCCTTCTTTCAAGAAAAGGTTAAAGTACTTATGATTTAATGAGACTGCTTTATTTCATAACTGACTATCAAGAGAAAATTTGTCCTATCCAATCTGTGTTCTTTTATTTATTTTCTTTTACGTAAGTTCCCCCCCCCCATTCTACATTTTAGGTTAAAACTACAGAATGAAACAGTCATAAATCATTAGAAAAGCCATGCAGATCGCTTATTTATTCATCTGGCATTTATTGATAGATTTGGGGGCACCCAGCATTGTGAAGACCTGGATTCATTCAAATAAAAATTAAAGAGCAATTATTTAAATTGGAGTTCTGCATAGGGTTCCTTTAAACTGGAAACAAGTCTGACTACATTTAAGATATTACAATATTTATAATAACTCCTATTAGAGATGTTTAATAAAGAATGTGCTCATTCCTTGGCAGTTAATACAAAAAGCAGTGGGAAGAATAAGAGATGAGGAGTAGAGAAATCTGACTCAGGTAATGCTGCTCAGTACTCTTGACAAATACACTTGACTCCGTTTTCTCACTTATGTAGTAAGAGGATAGGACTAGATGAACAAAACAAGACTTCCTGGAATTCTACGTTAAAAAGTAAGTGACTTTTAAAGTATGGAAAGCTGTTAAGTTGTGTAGGGTTGTCTAGACAGAGATGGTAAGTGACAGAGCTTCTTCTCAACTGACGATTGGGTTTGTGCTTTTTTTCTGCTTCCCCCTGCTCTCTGGTACTTATTACACAGAAACATTTTTTTTTGGTAGATTTCATAGCCAAGATATGGACAAATGCAGCTTGTAACTCTTTCACTATTTAACTGCAAAGAACATATTTTAATATGAATTGTAACTTATTCTCTGTTGCCTTATCATATAGTGAATCCAAATTCTGTTTGATTTTGGGATTAGGGACTTCATAATTCTGGGCTTAGGCTAGAACACATACTTGATAATCTGGCTTAGTCAAGTTTAAAATTGCAAGTCTGTAGTTAATGTGTATGCATATATTTTTACTCATCCTCCAATACGGCCACAATCAACGAATTTACATGGTATGTGCGTGTGTGTATATAAACATAAAACATCTTTACTCATGGAGGTGACTCAGAATTTAACTTAGAAAGACACAGTGACATAAAATTAATTAACCGATCTGACCTTACACCTTACCTCAGACAGGTTCACTCAGTATCAGCTTTCCATCAGTAAAATCAGAATTCTAACTTACCAAATCCAGAAAAAGAAATGAGTTTTAAATAATTAAATCCCTGGGCAAAAAAAAGATGCTAGGAAGAGCCAGACATACCAAATGTTGGAGGTCTACTTTCCTAAACAGAAAGTGCCTGATGTTACGGTAATGGATCTAACAGCTTTAACTCAAGAACTAGCATTTTGAAGCTTCAACCTGTTGGAAAATGATTAGTTTTTAAATTAATATTCATTCAGGGACTTGAATCTGACATGATTGCCAATTTAAATTTCACTTTGGAGTTTAATATATTGGCTATTTCAAATTATATCAAGCTGAAATTCGTTATGTCATATATTTGGTACTAAAACTGGAAAAAAATCAATTCAGACTTTTTATTATCGAATGGGGAACACTGATAATATTAGCAGAGTTTTTTTAAAGCTTAGTTTTCATATTGAATCAGCACATGTTATAGTTATTTTAAGAGACCTCTTCGGATTTTCTTTTTTTTAAAAAGAAGTGTTGAAATATGCAAAAGGATTTTACTTCAGCAGTTTGTTAGGGCTTGTGGGTAGTACAACTTGGAAGTATATTGACATTTAGTTGCACATCATTTAAAAGTAAAACCTCAGAGTTTTATGAAACTCTGAAAACTGTTTTCCCTTAAGTAGTTCTACACATTTTATAGGACAAATAGCATCAAAGAATCATTAGTATAGTAACCCATTAGTAATTATGCTAAAATGCAAACAATTATGTACTATAATTAGAAGCTGATGAAATACTGCAAGTATGGACGCAAGAAGTAGTCTAGCAGTGGGATTTTTCACATCGTCTATGCTATTTTGAGGGCTCCTTGATACACTGACAAGTCAAGAGCCACAGATGATCCAAGCTACAGTAAAGTGAAAAAGAGCAGTTCTAATCTGATACAGTGAAGGAAAAAAAATGCATGGGTACGTAAAGTTTTAGGGATCAACAGACGAAGAATAGGAGTTTTATAATCATAGTTTGTTCATGAAAAATGTTCTTTTTTTTTTTTTTTTTTTTTTTGCGGTACGCGGCCCTCTCACTGTTGTGGCCTCTCCCGTTGCGCGGAGCACAGGCTCCGGACGCGCAGGCGCAGCGGCCATGGCTCACGGGCCCAGCCGCCCCGCGGCATGTGGGATCCTCCCGGACCGGGACACGAACCCGTGTCCCCTGCCTCGGCAGGCGGACTCTCAACCACTGCGCCACCGGGGAAGCCCGAAAAATGTTCTTTGATTTATGTATTCAATCTGAAAAAGGGAAACTATTGATGGTTCTGGAGAAAAAGAAAATGCAATTTAACCAACATTTGTTAGAATAGATAAACCAACTCTCTCAATTAATCTCCGGAGTGTATGCCCACGTGCACACTTTATAAAGGTATTGCCATATCTCTGTTGATTGAAGGAACATAAAATGTCCTCGCAGCCTTATGGAAGCTTCCTCATTCATTTCAGGAAGCTCTGTGTACTGGGATTCTCCTGGGAGCACCACCTCGACTCCCACCACGAGAGAATCTCAGTCCATATCGTTCCTTTAATAATTTTCATTACTTTAAACTGTAACTATTTACATGTATATGAAAGCCTTCTGTTTGTAGCTAGCTAACTGAATATCACCCAAGTTAGGGGAATAGTTTGTTATTCAAAATGAAGTAAAGATCAATAGAATTTAACAAAGCTTTTCAGAATAATCAGCTGAAAATGATGATAATAATAACAGCTGTGATTATTGAGCACTGACTAGGTGTACTGGATTAAAAAAGGAGCCTTAGAGAGGTTAAATTATCTGCCGGAATTTGCAGTCTCAATTTTCTCTGACCTTTACCTAAAAAAATAATAAATTGCTGTGAACCTAGGTCACTGTGAAGACAGAAGAAGTAGTTAATTATCAAAGTTCTCTGAACTCCCCCGACAAAAAACCAAGAACTGAAACAAGACATATTTGTAAAATAAATAAAATATAAATGAATTTTCATACATTTGTACATATTTGTAATGCTTCACATATTTACATGATTTGTACAAATAATTCAAATCAATATAGTTTACAGTTATATCTCTCAGTGATACAGGTGCCTTAAATGCATAACAGAATATAATTTTATATACAGTGCTGCTCAATATCTTTTTGGTTTATGACAGTCAGGAAAGACTACAGTGGATTGAAGAAAGAATAATCCACTTAACCCACCCTGATCACCTGATGCATGGCATACAGAACCAAGCCTCTTGTAAGGATACCTTAAAAACAGGGGGGAATTCTTCCCACTTGATTATGGAGAAAAGTAAAACCCTCCAAGTAAAAATTATTCTCTGTACATTTTTGCATGAGACTTTAAACTATAATATGTAGCAGACTTTAAACTATCATAATATTTAGCCAAAAGGCAATGTTTAATTCTTGATATTTTACTTAAAATTTGTACAACCCTAGGAAGATCATGTAGCTCCTTGAAATGATAGATACCTGTGACAATTGGGAACAAAGATAAACCCAGCCTATTTAGCTTCTACTATACATGACATGTAAAGAAAATAATGTCTCATAAAGTACTTTATAGTCTGCTGTAATGGAGCTTACAGTCTATTAGAAGGAAAAGACAGACAATCACACCAAGGAAAACCAAATTATAAGTGTGATATGTTCTGTGGGATCATCTGAAGGACAATTTGATCAAATCTCTGAAGTCAAGGAAGGCTTACTTTGAAGAAATTGTACTAGATATGTGTGTTAGTTTGCTAGGCCTGCCCTAAAAAATCACCAACGGAGTAGCTTAAAATAACAAAAATGTATTCTCTCCCAGTTCTGGAGGCCAGAAGTCTGAAATTAAGGTATCTGCCAGACCGTGCTCTTTCTAACACTCATAGAGGAGTAGCCTCACTTGGTGCTCCTAGCTTCTGGTGTTTGCCAGAAATCCTGAGTTTTCAGATGCATCAGCCTCTTCTCTGCCTCCGATATCACATGGCCATCTCCTCCCCTGTGTGTGTGTGTGTCAACGTCTCCTCTTTCTGTAAGGACACCAGTTATACTGGGTTAGGGTCCAACTACTCAGTATGACTTCACCTTAACTTGATTATATCCATGAAGACTCTGTTTCCAAATGAGGTCCTAGTCACAGACATGGGGGGTTAGGATTTCAATCTGTCTTTTGTGGGGGGACGGAATTTAACTGATAGCAATATGTATTCAAAAGAACATATAGGATTGAACTAGGTGACCAGAGTAGAGAAGAACGTTTCATCCGTGCATAGCAAATAGTGCAAATGCCCTTTTGTAAAAGGGACTTTGTTGCGTATGAGATACTGAAAGGCCAGTGGAGGTGGAGTGCAGCAGCCAAAGTGGAGAAGCATGTGAAATGTAGCCAGAGCCATTGGAAGATGCTGTGTTTTAAAGATCATTGTTGGCCGCGCTAGGGTGTTTTCAAGAGAACTCTACTGAGATGCTTTATGCAGGGAACAGGGGATGAGGGAAGATGTGGTGGGGGAAGTAAGGAAAATGTACGGCCTGAGCAGATTATCTTTTCAGAAGGACCATGTTGGTTGCACTGAAGGAGAACAGTTTGCATGAGGACAAGAAAAAAGTGTTGTTAGGTTACTCTTAGAGCCCAAGTGAGATACCTTGAACCATGATGGCAGTAGCAGATACACAAAAAAGTGGTCAGCTTTGAAAGCTATTTAGGAATTAAAATCAAAGGGCTTGGGCTTCCCTGGTGGCGCAGTGGTTGAGAGTCCGCCTGCCGATGCAGGGGACGCGGGTTCGTGCCCCGGTCCGGGAAGATCCCACGTGCCGCGGAGCGGCTGGGCCCGTGAGCCGTGGCCGCTGAGCCTGCGCGTCCGGAGCCTGCGCTCCGCAGCGGGAGAGGCCACAATGGTGAGAGGCCCGCATATCACCAAAAAAAAAAAAAAAAAAAAATCAAAGGGCTTGTTGATGGCAGGAAAGTAGAGGTTAAGGTAAAGGGAGATGATAAATCCCAGATTTCTGGCTTGGATGATTGTATGACTAATGGTTTCATTTGCCCAAGGAGAAACACTGGAAGAGAATCAGATTTTTGATATTTAGTACTTACAAGCCAGACTGCAGCTCAGAGCAATAATTCTCAACTCTAGAAGAGATCATTAGCATCATTGAGAAACTTTCAAAAATATTCAGATGCCCACACTCCATTGTGTCTTCATTGGTCTGGGGTGGGGCCCAAGTATTATTTCTCGTTCTCCTTCCTTCCTCGATGGATTACAAAGTGTATAACAAAATAAAATAATCAGAATTTAAGACAGGGAATGACTCGTTCCAATTCAGGTATGTCAGGAAAGATGCATAAAGAAGGTAGGATCTGAGTTAACTACTGAAGGAAAAATAGGCTTTTAAGGTGGAGAAGAGGAGGAAGGAAGAAATTCTACATACCAGGAATAGGTGAGCAATGCCTGAAGATGAAAATAGCGGAAGATGTTAGTAAGCCTCAGGGGGTCTGGTTTCTTAGAAAGAAATATATCATGTGTTAAATGCAAAAGGCTGGAAAAAGTGACTTAGAGTTTTACATAGAGCTATGAAGTCTTTTGTTTTGGTTTCTCTGTCTGACAGACAACCCAGGTTTTTTCACCTGCTCCTAATCCAATCTATTTCATAACTATTATTCTCCATTAGTATATACACTATATATATATATACACACACACACACGCACACGCCAAAAGAAAAGGTTTGTCTCTCCGATGTATGCAAAAAGATGAACACACCTCTCATTGTAGTGTTTTTTTTTCTTTTTGCGATACGCGGGCCTCTCACTGTTGCGGCCTCTCGCGTTGCGGAGCATGAGTTCTGGACGCGCAGGCGCAGTGGGCATGGCTCACGGGCCCAGCCGCTCCGCCGCACGTGGGATCTTCCCGGACCGGGCCACGAACCCACGTCCCCCGCATCTGCAGGCGGGCTCTCAACCGCTGTGCCGCCAGGGAAGCCCCTCATTGTAGTGTTTACCCTTTTCAAGTCTGAATGTTATCAATCTAAAATTTCATAGCAAAAATTTATGTTCAGTAAGACCTTTCCTCTGGAAAAACCTCTAATCAAAATCTAAAGCAAGCTGTGGATAAATTAAGATTTAAACTTAGAAACTGATATTTGAAGAATTTAGCAATTTTTTTCTGCTAGAAGATGGTTGATTCTCAGCCAATAGCTAGAAAATGTACAATATATACAAAAGGAAAATATATACAAATATTATAGTGCACAGTTATTCCATGCACTACTAAAATTGAACATTGCGATAAAGAGAAAAGTATTTTCCAATGTCTCCTTATTTGTTTCAGCAATCTCTGGTCTTGCAAATGCCACTATGGTAATTCTCTCAAATTTGTAATGGTTAAAATTTGATGGTAGTGCTTTTTAAAACCTATATTATCTAATGAAATGGTCATTTATATTATATCACTTTCATCTAAAAGCCAAATATAATAAGACAGATAATTTTTGCTTCTTTTGAGGGTAGGCATTTTTGTGCGCACGGGGCTAACTGAAGCCTTCAGTTATACATGAGCAATTCCCACTAAAGTCAAAAAGAAGAGTGCGCATATAACCTAGGGCAGAATTTGGCCTATGGTATGTATCGCTTGGTAATGGAAGAGAGAATATGACTTTATTTAAACATGGCCTTGAATAGTTTTATTTTCACATATGTTTTCCCTTGGTATTTCTCTCTCTCAAATGCGACGTTCAAAAATATTCCAAGCAGCTGTATTGTTCTGGATGCATAATAAGAGCATATGTTCAAGATACCAGTTTAGATATCTCTAAGCCAAAGAAAGAACAGTTAAAATAAAACAAATTATAAAAACTTTCCCAAGAATGGAAAGACTTTCATAGATTTGCTAATCTTCCGATTATTTAATTACAGCAGAGAAAAACTGATATTTATATATATAATATATATAATTATGTGTGTATGTATGTCAGTATATATTTTTTGTAAGTATTCATATCAGGAAAAGCAGTTTCATTCTGCTTTCTAAAGATGACATGAGATAATCCCTGAAAAACATTGTATATTCTAGAAGTAGAAAACTAGTTGGATTCTTTTGTTTATGATTTGTGTTCATGGTTTTCAGTCTAGGAAGAAAAGAAAGAAAGGAAAAAGGAAAGGGCAGGGAAAGGACAGAAGGCATTCCAGATGAGGGGTCGGGGAGGGGAGGAGAGCCAGAGACCAGGGGCTGGAAGAGGAGACTCGGCTTGGGGTGGGGTGGACCAAGAAAGTTTAGCTTATGGATGTACAGTATGTAATTTTAAGTTTGTTATTTTCTGGGATGCAAATCCCTTGTGCTGTTGAAGTTACTTGGACAAAATCGATTACAGGTAGCTATTTTGAGGGGTTTGGTACCTTAGGGAATTTATATAAAAGAGTTGGGTTCAGTGTTTGGGTTGAATGAGAGGTAGCAGTAAACTGGAAATAAGATGAATTCTGTGGGAATACACATTGGGACAAATGGTGACCATTATTATTTAATCCCTTAAAATACCTGCAGCAGTCTCAGGCAGAACATCTCAAAGTTTGTGGGAAGAGGCTTTTATTAATATTAAAGAGAAGTGAGACCCAAGAAATTTTGAAAACTGGGGAGCACTGAACTTGGAGAGGTCCAGTGTAGAGAGTGCTTCTTCGTTTATTTTTAATTAACTTTTTTTGAGATAATTGTCGACTTGCAAACATTTGTGAGAAATAATACTGAGAGATCCCAAGTATCCCTTACCCAAGGGTAACATCTTGCAAAACCATAGTATAATATCACAACCAGGATACTGACAGTGGTACAATCCACCCACTTTATGTAGACTTTCCATTTTTCTTGACTTGTTTGTGTGTGTAGTTCTATGCAATTTTATCACATATGTAGATTTGTGGCTCCATCATAGTCAAGGTAAAGAACAGTTCTATTACCATAAGGCTACCCCAAATTTCCCTTTTATAAACACACCCAACTTGTTCCTTACTTCACCACAGATTTCATTTTTTTAAATATATTTCAGGGCCTGTGCTTTTCCATATAAGTTTTAGAATAAATTTACCTGTGTCTACCAAGTGTCTTGTTGGGATTTTGTTAGGAATTTCATTGCATCTGTAGATCAACTTGGGGAGAATTGGTATCTTTTAACTATGCTGAACCTTCCAATACATGAACAATTTAGATCTTTGATTTCTTGTATTGGTATTTTGTAATTTTCAGCATACAGATCCTGTGCATGTTTTGCTAAGTTTATTCATAAGTGTTTAATTTTCTTTGGAGTGATTGAAATTGGTTATAGGTTTTAAATTTTAGTTCCCACATATTTTTTGTTATAATACAGAAAATGTCACTGATTTGGGGGGGCTTGATTATATATATATTTATATATATATATAAAATTTTTTTTTTTTTTTGGTTTTACACAGGCCTCTCACTGTTGTGGCCTCTCCCGTTGCGGAGCACAGGCTCCAGACACGCAGGCTCAGCGGCCATGGCTCACGGGCCTAGCCGCTCTGTGGCATATGGGATCTTCCTGGACTGGGGCACGAACCCGTGTCCCCTGCATTGGCAGGCGGACTCTCAACCACTGTGCCACCAGGGAAGCCCTGATTCTATATTTTAAAACCTTGCTGAACTAACTTATTAGTTCTGAAAGTTCTTTTGTAATTTGTTGGGATTTTCTACATAGACAATCATGTTGCCTGCAATTAGGAGCCGTTTCTTTCCAGTCTGTGTGATTTTTATTTTTTTATTTCTTTGTTGCGATAGCTAGAACTTCTAACACTATGTTGGATAAGAGTGGTTATAAACAAACATCTTTGCTTTGTTTCTGATCTTAGGGAGAAAACATTCAGTTTTTCACAAATACGTATAACGTTAGCTGTAGATGCTCTTCATCATGTTGAGGAAATTTCCCTTTTTTGCTAATTTACTAAAAATTTTCAGCATAATGAGCGCTGGATTTTGTTAAAGTCCTTTTTTACATCAATTGATGTGATTTTTCTTCTTTAGCCTGTTAATCTGGTTGGTTACACTGATTGATTTTCAAATGTTTAACCAGCTTTACGTACCTGGAATAAATTGGACTTGGTCATGAAGATTCCTTTGATATGCTGCTTGATTTGATTTACTAGTATTCCTCTGAGGAATTTTCCATCTATGTTCATGAGCTGTATTGATCCACAATTTTCCTTTCTCGTACTATCTTTTGGTATTAGGTTAATGCTATCCTCATAGAATGAATTGGGAAGTGTCCCCTCTTATTCTGTTTTCTGAAACAGATTATGTAAAATTAGTGTTAATTCTTCCTTAAATGTTTGGTAGGCATCTCCAGGTTTAGTGAAGCTGTTTGGAGATCTCATATTTGGAGATTTTTAATTAAATTGAATTTCTTTAATTCAGATTGTCTATTTTATCTTGGTTGATTTTAGGTAGTTTGTGGTTTTCAGACAATTAGTCTATTTCTTCTAAGATGTTGAATTTGTGACTGTAATATTATTCATCTTATCTTTTATTACCCCTTATTATCATTTTACTGGCCATAGGATCTAAAGTGATATCACCTGCTTCATTGTTGATATTGTGTCTTTCTTATAATTGTTAGTCTTGCTAAAAGTTTATAATTTAATTGATATTTTTGAAAAACCACATTTTTCCTTGATTTTCCTCTGTTGTTTAGCTATCCTCAGTTTCATTGATTTCTGCTTTTATATTATTATTTCCTTCTGTCTGCTTGATTTGTGCTTATTTTGCTCTTTTTCTGGGGTTTCTTGAGTTAAGAACTTAGATTGATATTTCCAGACCTTTTCTCTTTTTAAAAGCAAGCAGTAGGTTTAGTGCTGTGATTTAGTATGTAATTTCATTTAATGTTTAATTTAGTGTTGTAAATATTCCTCTTTGTACTGCTTTAGCTGTATCACAAATATTTTAGTATGTTGTATTTTCATTTTTATTCGGTTCTATGTATTTTTTTATTTTTGTTGAGACTTCTTAGACTCATGCATTAATTACAAGTAGGTCGTCTAGTTTCCAAGTTTTTGAAGATTTAACAAAATTATATTTCTGATATTGATTTCCAGTTTGAATCCATGGTGGTCAGAAAAAACACTGTTTGGTTTCAGTTCTTTAAAATTTGCTGAGTTTTTATAAAAATGGTCCAACGTTCTTGGTGAACCTTCTGTGAGCACTTGAAATTGATGTGTATTCTGCTGTTGCATAGCATGTTATATATATATATATATATTCTGTATGTATTTATATTCTATGTGTATATCAATTATCTATGTATCTATCTAATTTTAATCCACTCTGCCAATCTCTGTCATTTATTTGGTGTATTTAGACCATTTACATCTAAGCTTCTTAATGATGTGATAGACTTATGTCTGCAATTTTGTCATTAGTTCTCTGTTTCTTCTGATTTGGGTTTTTCTGTTTCACTTTTCTTACCATTCTGTGGGTTACTTGAACACATTTTAGGATTCCATCTTTATTTATAACATTTTTGGTGTATCTTTTTGTATAACGTTCTTAGTGGCTTAGGTATTACAGTATATATAATTAACTTAGTCTGCTGACACTGATGTTTTGTCACTTCAGTTGAAGTGTAGAAACTTTACTTCCATTAGGTCCCTTTACCTACACTGCTTTTTAAGTATAATTGTCTTGAGTGTTTCCTCTCCATACATTGAGCACCACATCAAGTGGTGTTAAAGTTTTTGCTTTGACCAACAAATATTATTTAATAAACTCATGATAAGGATAGTTTATGTATTTACTCCTAATATTACTCATTCTGATGTTCTTATTTTCTTCCTGAAATTCTAAACTTTTTGTTGTCATTTTGTTTCTGTTTAAAGGACTTTCTTTAGTCCCTCTTTAAGAGTGGGCTGGATGAAAACAAATTCTCTTAGTTTTCATTCAACTGAGAATGTGTTGATTTTCCCTTCATTCCTAAAGGATATTTTTGCTGGATGTAAAATTTGTGATTGAGAGTTAATTTCTTTCATTACTTGAAAAACGTTGTGCTGCTC
Organism: Kogia breviceps; assembly: GCF_026419965.1. Classification (NCBI taxonomy): domain Eukaryota; kingdom Metazoa; phylum Chordata; class Mammalia; order Artiodactyla; family Physeteridae; genus Kogia; species Kogia breviceps. Next base: position 14,599,192 of record NC_081310.1, on the reverse strand, counting down.
CTTCTGACCTCCATCGTTCAGGTGAGAAACCTGTTGTAATTTGAATGGATATTCCCTTATTAGTTTTGCATCATTTTCCTGTGGCAACTTTCAAGAATTTCTCTTTGCGCTTTGTTTTCAGAAGTTTAATATTGAATTCTTGGCATGAATTTCTTTGGTATTATTCTATTATTGGGAGTTTGCTCAGCCTCATGAATCTGTATGTTTATGTCTTTTGCCATTTTTCAATGTTTTCAGATAATATTTCTTTCAATATATTTTCAATGTCACTCTCCTCTATGATTCTAATTATATAGGTACTATCTCTTTGTTATTGTCCCACAGATCCTTGAGGCTCTCTTCATTTTATTTCTTTTAATATTTTTTCTCTTTTGTTTCAATTTAGGTAAATACCATTGATTTGTCTTCAAGTTCAAAGTTTCTATTCCATTATCTTAACTGTACTCTTGACTCCATATAGCAAGTTTTTAAATTTTCTCACAGTTTTGTTTAAAAAATTTCTTAAATTTCCATTTGGATCTTTTATTATAACTTCTATTACTTTGCTGAGATTTTCTCTTCTTTCTTCATTCACTTTGAAAGAATTCACAATTTCTTGTGGAAGTATTTTTATGCTTTTAAATCCTTATCAGATAATTCTTCTCTCTGATTCATCTCAGTGTTGGTATTCGTAGATTTTCTGTTCTCATTCAAGTCATAGTTTTTCTGGTTATTTGTATGACACGTGACTTTTATTTTATCCTGGACATTTTGGATACTGTATTCTGAGGCTCTGGCTCCATTTTACTTTTCATTTTATCATTAGGCTGTGCCCCTATTGAGATGTGACACAATAGCCAGGTTGAATGTATATGCTCAGTTTCCCAGCTGTCCCTGTCACCACCACCTCACTGATGGCCTTGTTGCAGATGATGGGTTGGAAGGTTAGCATTTTCAATACCTCCTCAGTGAAAGTGGGCCACCTACCCACCCACCTGTCATCTCCAAGTGCTGATGGATTCTTTTTTTAATTTGATTTTTATTTTATATTGGAGTATAGTTGATTTACAATGTGTTAGTTTCAGGTATACAGCAAAGTGATTCAGTTATACATATATCTATTCATTTTCAGATTCTTTTTTTTTTTTTTTTTTTTTTTTTTTTTTTTTTTCATTTTCAGATTCTTTACCCATATAGGTTATTACAGAATATTGAGTAGAGTTCCCCATGCTATACAGTAGGTCCTTGTTGATTATCTATTTCATATATAGTAGTGTGTATATGTGAATTCCAAACTCCTAATTTATCCCTCCCCACCACCTTTCCCCTTTAGTAACCATAGTTTGTTTTTGAAGTCTGTGAGTCTTTTTCTGTCATGTAAATAAGTTTATTTGTATCATTTTGTAGATTCCACATATAAGTGATATCATACGACATTTGTCTTTCTCTATCTGACGTACTTCACTTCGTATGATCTCTAGGTTCATGCATGTTGCTGCAAATGGCATTATTTCATTCTTTTTAATGGCTGAGTGATATTCCATTGTATATATGTACCACATCTTCTTTATCCATTCCTCTGTCGATGGAGATTTAGGTTGCGTCCATGTCTTGGCTATCATAAATAGTGCTGCAATGAACATTTGGGTGTATGTATCTTTTCAAATTATGGTTTTCTCCAGATATCTGCCCGCTGAGCCCCACTGTCACCAGGAGGGGGAAGCATGTTGCTGACTCACACCCCTTTGTGACTGTGGGGTGAGTGGAAACTCAGCTTCTTGCTGGTCCACATTGACACCAAGGAAGGGGCAGTGGAGTGTCAAGTAACCCCTCTCCTGTCACCGTATTCTGCCTCACGGATGCCAGGTGTAAGTGGAGGCTTAGCTTCCCATTGAGTTCACTTCACAAGGAAGTAAAGAGGACAGTGGAATACTGACCAGCGCTACCTCACACCACATCCTTCAGTCTCACTAACACAAGTTGGGAGGGGGGCCCAGCTCAGCTCCCCATTAGGCTCACTTGGTGGGAGTTGGGTGTGAAACAGAATAGAGACTAGTCCTGATACGCAACACTGCATTCAGTCTCATTGCCATGAAGTGGGTGTAGAGGTACAGCTCTCAACTGGGCTCCCCTGACACCAAGGATTGGGGGAGATAAAGTGCTCACCAGACCTGGCTCACACTTCCTTTCCTTGTTCAGTCTTACTGATGCTGGGTGAGTAGGAAGCGTCAGCTCCTGCTAGGCCCTGGCAGGGGGCGGTGGGGGAAGTGGAATGCTGACTCGCCCCACCTCTGCACCTCCTCATTAGGTCTCCCTGTTGTGAGATGGGAGGGTAGAGTTGGAGTCTCAGTCCTTGCTGGGCTGAGGTTACACTCCTCTGGTGAAGAATTGGAGTACAGCCCGCTTCAGTCAGGTGGGGATGGCAGATCGGCTCCCCTCTCACCCTGCCAATACTATTTTGAAAAGGGATCAGAGTGCCACCTCCTTCCGTGGAGCAGGGTATAGAAAAATAAGTTCCTTACTCTTTGCCACCAATACTCCCCCTACCGTTAGATTGGAGAGTTGCCTGCTTTCACCAAGTGGAGAAGGAAACAGCTCCTTGTTGGGTTTTCAGCACCACCTCGCAGGGAACTAGAACACTGCCTGCTTTGCCAGGGGCAATGGAAGACGAGATCTCTGAATGGCCCTGTCATTTCTACCAGATAGGAGATTCAAGGTACTGCAGCTTACTTCTGCTGGGTGGGAGGCTGGGATGAAAGATTAACCTTCTGATGGGCTCTGTTAGAACCATGAGAGAGTGTTTGTGTGTTTATGTGTTTCTCTGTGGTTTTTCCATTGGTGTTTGGCTGAAGTAGGGCAGACATTGCCTAAAAGGCCTTTTATCTTAGGCCACCATTTTCCCTGTCCTTTATCTAGGCGAAGTAGACTATTCTTGGAATTTATTTTACCTGTGCCTGTTGGCAGTTCTAGGATAGATGCTTCTGGAATGCTCTGTCTAGGGTATATGGGCAGTAATTAGAATACTAGGGGAGTAACTGCCATGTTGTTTCTCAAATCCTGAGGTCCCTAAGTTTTTTTTTGCCTTCTTCCCACCTTGAAGAGTCCTCCTATACTTGTTTGTCACGCTATGCCTAGGGTTTGTAAATTATGGAAATAGGACCTGGGAGGAATAGGACTTCTCCACCGTTGTGAGGACCAGAAGTCACCATGTTTTAAAGGAGACCTTGTCTACCCTTTCTTAATGCTTTTTTATCTTGAACTCTTCATTATGTTTAAAACATGTTGGCTAACATGGTGGGAAGTAAGGAAGAATCCTTCATAGAATGAATTGGATATAGGAAAAAGACGATACGCTGGTCAAATATTGCAAAGTCAATTTGGACAAAGCTAGACAGGGTCTTATTTACAAATAAAAGTTTCACATACGTTGCAGCAGTGTTCAGGTGTCCTGACGAATTATACAATGCTTTATGAGAAACCTATGGGTGAGCATTTGCAGATTCTCATAACGTTTTTCAGTAACTCTTTTGGCAAAATAGAAGTTAAAAGGTTGAAATGGTTTCTGAACCAAATATCACACCAGATAAATGTAAAATAACTACATAGGCCAACAAGGTGTGTCCTTTATTGCCTGTGATTATTGCAACTACTGCAGCTGGCAGAGATCCATCCCTTTCATGTGGGCAAGTCCAAGATTAATTCTCAATTAGAAATAGAGACTTGATTCAAGGGCAACATTTAACTTGGCATCAGTGTGTCAACATTTCAGCCAATTTAGGTGACCACTTTCCTCTTCAGAGGAAAGAGATTGCTGTTTCATATTGAATACAGAATGGAGCTCGGAGAGATAAGGTAGTTTGTACTTTTTCGCATTATGTTTCAATTAATTTTGGCAGGTATGTCTTTTGTAGCAACCTTAGGTGTTGAAAAGCTACTTGTGACCCCCTCAAGACTTGTCTCTTTCCATGTTAAAGTGACCATCATCTTGGTTTATATTTGATTTGTGAATGAGGTACATAGCTGTCTTATGATGCAAAAGCAATTGTCACTATTTGCAAATCTCATGATTGAGAGTTTCTTGTGTTAATATATGTAGTTTGATGTTCATTTTCATTGTGTGTAACTGGTTCATGTAGTCGATTAAAATAATAAGCAATGCTTGATCGTGGTTAAAATGAATGCCAAGGATAAATTCTTCTATTAATTAGTGAGAGCTTATCCAAATTAGCATCTATAATTATTAGCTGTTGTTAATTTTTGTTGCGACCTATTAGATATCCTGTCCTAAATCATTAACTCTAGTGTAACTGGGCATTAATGATAGGTGACTTGCTTTTTAAATCGACAGTGGAAGCTCTCATGCAAAACTTATACTAATAAATACAGATTTTATACTGTTTCACACAGAATCATCGAAAATTCATGTGGAGTTTTAGACTTAGCATAAACAGAAATGTATTAGGTTTTTTAAATTGAGCCAGACCTTAAAAACCAGACCTGTGTTCCCATGCAGGAAGTCATTGATTCAAGATTTCCTTGCACTCCAACTCATTTTTGTATGGCTTTCTGTTTCCTTAAATCACATATATTTCTTTCTATTGCAAACTTTTGATGTATTTCTTAAACTGCTACAGTCTTATGCCTTTGTATAACAAGTGATAATGTACTGTTACCGCTTCCTGATATTGAAAAATCTGTAGTATCAATATGTAGCTGTGGAGTCGTTGGAAAGAGAATAAGTGGAATGCCTAGAAATTACCCCAAGTTTTGATTTTGTGCTCATGTTTCATTAGTATAGGTCATTCTTGAATAGTTTGATTTCTTTGGGGCAGGATTTCTCAATCCTGCTGAAGTACAGTTGATTTAGTTGATGTAGTTGATATATCATATTACATAAATTACAGGTATACAATATAATGGTTCACAATTTTTAAAGTTTATACTCCATTTATAGTGATTATAAACTATTGACTGTATTCCCCATGCTGTACAGTATATCCTTGGAGCTTATTTTATACCTAATAGTTTGTACCTCTTAATCCCCTACCCCTATATTGTCCCTCTCCCCTTTTCTCTCCCCACTGGTAACCACTAGCCTGTTCTCTGCATCTGTGGGTTCAATCTCAGCACTTTTGACATTCTGGACAGGATAATTCTCTGTTGTAGGGGCTTTCCTGTACGTTGTAGGATGTTTAGCATCAATCCTGGCCTCTACCTACTAGATATCAGTAGCAAACCTCCCATCTCTCCATCTCCCTCCAATCCAGTGACAAGCGAATGTGTCTTCAGACATGGCCAAGTGTCCCCTCAGAGGCAAAACCACCCTTCTTTGAGAAAAACTGCTTTAGACGTTCATCCTTCGCTATTTCCTTACAATTTGCAAGGTTTTTTTTTTTTTTTTTTTCTTTTTTTGAGGGGTATAAGGTAAGATGTCAAACCTGTACAGAAAAGACTTGGACTTAAGGTTAACCACATTTAATTTAGGGAAGTTTATCAAAGCATAAAACAAGAAAAATGGGGACAGAAAGGAAATTCCAAAATTGGCTTATGCAGTTTCTAAGGATAGCTGATAAGAATTCTGAATTGGTGACATACAATATTTTGACTTAAAAGATGATCCAAGTTAAAGTTTATTGTTAAAAATTTCTATTTAAAGAAAGTGCATAGAATTGTTAGCATCAGAAATATTGTGCTTGAGAGAGGAGTTTCATTTATATGAAAATAATAGGATATCAGTAAATGGTCAATTTGAAAAGCGAAACAACCTTGCAGAAGTCTCAAAGTGTTTTGAGGTGACATAGAGTTTAAGTGTGAGATCAGACAGTTAAAATTTTAAATGTCTGGATCATTTATTAGGGCCTCAAGTTGGTGATCGAAACCATTTGCCGCGTTGACAATTGAGAGACATTTGCAGGTGATATTTGACATTTCTGTGAAAAGTCTGTTATCTGTTCTAGTAAAGGTTTTTGAAAAGGCTTATTATCACATATTTGTATGATGCTTTTTTTTTTTACTTTTTAAAATTTAAAACTTATTTACATACAGCAAAATCTACTCCCTTTTTTGTGTACACTTCTATTAGTTTTGGTAAATGCATAAAATATCATGCAACCATAGTAGCTATGTAACCACCAACCAATCAACGTATAGAAGAGATATAGAACCTCCAAATATTCCTCTGTTACCCTTTTATAGCCATTGCCCTCTTCCCACTCCCGCACCCTGTCAACCTCTGACCTGTTATCGCAGTAAATAACTAGTAGTAGGGTGGCTGGCTCCTACGGTAGGTGTATGCGTACATTTTTCAGAAATTGCCAAGCTTTCTTCCAAAGTGGCTGTCTCATTTTGTATTCCCACCAGCGAGATGTGAGATGATAGTTGATTTGCTTGCCAGCACTTGATACTGTTGGTCTGTCTACCTACCCATCTACCTACCTACCTGTACCTAGTTGGCCATTCTTCTGATAGATATTTATTGATATCTCATTGTGGTTTTGATCTGCATTTCCCTGGTGATCAATGACATTGAGGGGCTTCTGTGTTTTTCCTCCATGTATCTTCTTTGGTGAAGTATTTGTCCAAAATCTTCCCATTTAAAAAATGTGTTCTTTGTTTTCTTACTGAGGACTTTCAACGACTTTTTATGTATTCTGCATTTGAGCCTTTTGACAGTTGTTTGTTTTCCAAATATTCTCCCAGTCTGTAGCTTCTCTTCCCATTCTTTCAACAATGCCTTTTACAGATCGGAGGTTTTCAGTTCTTTAGGATAATGACTCCTTTTCACAATGTGTTTGCTTTGGTTCATTTTTCAGAATCCTCAGGTAGTTGCTTTTTGTATTTTGTTCAGGGATTTTTGGTGGTAATTGCAAGGAAAGATAGGGCTTACTCCATCTTGGTCAGAATCAGAAGACTTGTGTGATGCTTTCTAATTTTCAGTATTTCATAAACATTATTTTCAGTCCATTAATAATATTTATGATTGACATCATCCATGTAAGAGAATAAAAACATCAAAAGCCAGTGAGTTAACACCTCATGCAAGTCACAATGGTCATCCTCAAAAAGTCTACAAATAAATGCTGGAGATGATGCGGAGAAAAAGGAACCCTCCTACACAGTTGGTGGGAATGTAAATTGTGCAGTCACTATGGAGAACATTATTGAGGTTCCTTAAAAAACTAAAAATAGAGCTATCATATGATCCTGCAATCCCACCCATGGACATATATCTGGAGAAAACCATAATTCGAAAAGATATATGCACCCCAAAGTTCATTGCGGCACTATTTACAGTAGTCAGGATGTGGAAGCAACCTTCATGTCCATCGACAGAGGAACGGATAAAGAAGATGTGGTACATATATACAAAGGAATATTACTCAGCCATTAAAAAGAATGAAATAATGCCACTTGCAGCAACATGGATGGACCTAGAGATTATCATACTAAGTGAAGTAAGCCAGACAAAGACAAATATAGGATATTGCTTATATGGGGAATCTAAAAATAAAAAATGATACAAATGAACTTACGTGCAAAACAGAGATAAATCCACAGACGTAGAAAACAAGCTTATGGTTACCAAAGGGGGAAAGGGGAAGAGGAATAAATTAGGAGTTTGGGATTAACATATACACACTACTGTATATAAAATAAGCAGCAAGAGCTACTGTATAGCACAGGGAACTATATTCAACATTTTGTAATAACCTACAAGGGAAAAGAATCTGAAAAAGAATATATGTATATAAATGAATCACTTTGCAGTACACCTGAAACTAACACAACATTGTAAATCAACTTCAATGATAAAAAAAATCAAAAGCCATAAGATTTTTAAAATTCATAAATAAATAAAAAGCCATATGGGAAATAACTAGTGATCAAAAATACCTGAAACAAGTAAGCCTGAAGATGTTAAGTCCTAGTTAATGTGTTTTGAGCACAAGCCCCCCAAATGCAAATTGTTTTACTTAAAAACCTTATCTTTGTTTTATACACATTCTTTTTAGTATTTTTGGAACTCCTTTGATTAGATTTTCAATTTAAATATTTGCTGGAAAATAAGAAAGTTGTAAGAACTATATCAAAAAGATCTTCAAGAAAACTTGTCTTTTTTTTTTTTTTTGCGGTACGCGGACCTCTCACTGTTGTGGCCTCTCCCGTTGCGGAGCACAGGCTCCAGATGCGCAGGCTCAGCGGCCATGGCTCACGGGCCCAGCCGCTCCGCGGCACGTGGGATCTTCCCGGACCGGGGCACGAACCCGTGTCCCCTGCATCAGCAGGTGGACTCCCAACCACTGTGACGCCAGGGAAGCCCAAGAAAACTTGTCTTTTACCCATACTCAGGAGGAACTTTTTTGTCCAGTAGTCTTTGGTGACACAAAAGCAGCTGACTGGAGTAAGGCCACAGTGTACTTGAGGAAAGAGCACGTGTAAAAGTCAGCATTGGCAAATGTGTCTTCCTTTTTCACATGCAATACTTGAAAAGAACCTCTGTGGCCATGGTCCTAGTAAACAAATCAAATCCTCTTGCCTAGAACACTTTACCTTTACCAATGTAAACACCCTTGACATCTGCTATGCACACACCACTTCATGAAAGGTCTTAAGGTGAGCAAAGAGGTGAATTTGTGGCCTCTGTCCCTAAGAAGCTGTACAGAGGAGAAAAGAAACAATGTGGGGAGGTTGGGTAGAGATTGTTGGAAAATAATTTTTATCTAAAAATGAGATTTAAAAAAATCACCTAAGTTATAGAATCAGCATTTTTAAATTTTTATTTTGATTGAAGTGTAATTGATTTATAATGTGTTAATTACTGCTGTACAGCAAAGTGACTTGGTTATACATGTACATATATATATATCACATTCTTTTTCATATTCTTTTCCAATACGGTTTATCACGGGATATTGAATATAGTTCCCTGTGCTGTACAGTAGGACCTTGTTGTTCATCCATCCTGTAGATAATAGTTTACATCTGCTAACTGCAAACTCCCAGTCCATCCCTCCCCCACCCCACCTCCCTCTTGGCAACCACCAGTCTGTTCTCTATGTCTGTGATAGAATCAATATTTTAGAACACTTAGAAAATAAATAAAAAATACGAACCCAACCAACCTCTCCAGTAATTTTGTTATATTAATGTAATTCTCTCTAGTCTCACGTACATATTTTAGATCTAACCATAGCACACCCTTTGGGCATATAAAATGTTGTCTACTCCTCCCTTTTTTTTTAAGTTAACATTACATCACAATTTATTTCCACGTAGCTTCATAGTTTGAGGTAGGTCTTGAGGGAATGATCAGTAATAGAGATTCCTTGAAAGAAGGTAAGCGCTATTGCTAAAAACAGGACTAGTGTGAGAGTTCAGGAATCTACTACACTCTAGATTTTTTTTTTTTTTAAATAATGTTGCAAGTCATGTACCTGTCCTTATGTCCTGTAAAGATTTGTTCTTAGCAGTGCAATTTCTCTTAGAGGGACAGGAAAGTGTTTACTTAGTACTTTAGAAAGTAAAACATCAATCCACCCACCTATGTCGATTGGTTTCTCACGGAGTCAAGGGTTTTACGTGTCATTTTATGAGCTACCCTGTGAAGAAGGTACAGATGAGACCACCGAGGCAAAGAGCAATTGAGGGTATCGAACAGAGGTGAACAGAACATCACAAGTTGTTTGGAACTCAACGTATTTTTCTTGGTTGAAAATACGGACTTCGCTGGTAGCGCAGTGGTTAAAAATCCTCTTGCCAATGCAGTGGACACGGGTTTGAGCCCTGGTCCGGGAAGATTCCCACATGCTGCGGAGCAACTAAGCCCGTGCGCCACAACTACTGAGCCCATGCTCCGCAACAAGAGAAGTCACCGCAATGAGAAGCCCACGCACCACAAGGAAGAGTAGCCCCTGCTCGCCGCAACTAGAGAAAGCCCACGCGCAGCAATGAAGACCCAACGGGGCCAAAAATGAAATATAAATAAATAAATAAATGTACTAAAAAAAATAAAAAGGAAATATGCCCAGACAGGAAAGAAATGGAAAGTTTGTTCAATACAGGATTAAGACCTGGAACAAAAGTATATGGGCCCCGGCAGAATCTGCTTGAGCGGTCACAGTGCCCAAGGGGAAACAACTCCAAGCGAGTCATTTAACCTCCCTCACCTTAGTTTTCTTGTTGGTATAATGCAGTGCTTATGCAAACTCAATACATGTCAAAAAAAAATATCTGCAAGGCATTGTCTAAAATTGACCCTCTGGATTTCTCCCTGCATGCCTGGTTATTATTTATTAAGATGTATTGGGGGCAAGTCTCAAATGGTAGAAAAGATAAAAGGCAGACCTGCAAAGTGGCAAAGTGGGGTTAAGCACAATATGCAACAGGAACTCTCCTACTAATCCAGGAGGACTTTACCTGTCAATCAAATCTATATTCATTTTTTTTTTTCAAGATTAATAATGGTTTGTTAACTGAGCCAGCTGGCAGACGTTAGAGCAGTGAGATGAGCTCTTGGGGGCATCTGTGACCAGCTGATGACTTCCTGACCAATTTCAAAAGATGCTCTGAAGGATCATGAAGTTTAGTTCCATGTGTGTTTTGATGATAGTTGCATCTATATTTAAAGCTTTCTGTCACTGGAAGCACTCTTGGTGTTGTCAGACTGTCTATTGGACGGGATGAGCTGCAACTTCTCAAAATTGAATGTCAATAAGACCAAAGCAATTTTGGTTGATTCATAGCACCAGCTTAAGCATATTCACTTGCACAGATTACATTTGACAGATAGTTACCTTCAGCTGAACTCTGTGGTTAGAAGCTTGGGCGTACTCTTGACAGTGAGCTTAGAGTTGATGCCTAATGTTTATTTCATAGCCTGTTTTAACCTTCCCTGATACTGCGTGTGTAATGCTATATTTAAATATATTCACAGTTTATGTTCTCGTCTGTCCATTGGTTATCTCTGGACAGAATGCTGTAACGATTCAGGTTCATTATTTGAATAAAAATGTGCCTTCATCCAGGTTTAATTTCATTAAGTCAGATGAGTGATGATGAAATGTAAGGAGTCTCCTTGATGAGCAGATGCACCACTATACCAGGAAAATGCCCAAGCGATGGGAGAATTCTTACATCTCTCATAAACTTAAAATCTTCAAAGTTTTGTGTGCTTATGAATACCAATAACATAGACACACGTTAATTTGTCATATCATTATTCCTTTATCTTCTGTTAGTTATTTAGATCCATGAGTTCTCTTAAAAGCTTAGGTATAGAATGATCCATTTCAAGACCATTTAGCCCTTTAAAGTGAGTATAATGTAAATCACATATTCTAAAATACTTGCACTGAACTCTAAAATACCTGTAACCCAATGTATTATAAAAGAAAAGCTCTGTTGCCATTTCTGAATATTGAGATTGGGAAAATAATTAAGACTTGGGGTTTTATGTTCGAGAAGCGATGCAGTTAGGGTGTGAATTCATTCTTCCTTATGGTATTATATGCTCGACTTTTCAGTTATGTTAAATTCATTAAGATTCTGGTTGGGAAATTTAAGGGACATATAGATCTAATAATCTGAGCCTAAGTCTCCTGTTCTATACAAATAACACTGCAAAGCTCCAGAATCCCTTTATTTGACTAGGTGAATGACAGTCGTGTTTACATCGGCCCGAGCTAGTTTGGAAATAGTGATTTCAAAGCAAACATGTTTTACCCGTGCAGTTCCATTTTCTCTAGAATCTGTGATTTTAAGACATCAAACCATTCAAATTATTCAGTTATACGTTTCACACAGGAGGAAAAACTCATGCTGAAAACAGGTAAAATATTTTTCAAAATTATTTTCTCCACATTTGCTGGTATACTTTCTTACTCTTTTTTAAAACTGACAGTCAATTTTTAAATTTTCCTCTTTTACCGACAGCTAGTAAATGTACTGACAGCTGAGAGGCAAGATGTAAATGTAAGTCACTATTATTTTGTCCACCTGATGCCTGAGTGTTGGTGGAAATGTTTGGCTATATTTTAAAATAAAAACTAAATCATTTCCAGTGGTTCTGAAGGGAAGATGGATGGAAAAAAAAGTTCTCTGTAAATAAAAGTGTGTTTGAGGCAAGATTTTAATGTATTTAGAAATACCATACTTTCCTCATTAGGGATGGGACAAGTATTGAAGAAAATGGCCCAATTATTTAAGGTGTGCATTTACTTTCTGTTCCATTAGCTATAAATCTTCTCAGCATATGAATCTCTTTTAGAAATGAATGGAGAGTATATAAATGGAGAAAAGAAAACAGGTTAAGAAGTTAATGTCAGATTAAGAATTTCTCCTGCTTAAATATGAATTAAGATTTAAAATTGTTTTATTGTCATTAGAAAAATCCTTCTTAGTAAATCTATCCCTGGAAGAAATGCTATGTAAGTGGGTGAATTGGTAGAAGTAAGTTGGGCCAACCCCAACCAACGCTTTTATCATAAAAGGACTGATTCCTTACTTCCTTTAAGAAGTGATTTGTCATTTCTCTATGTTGTAGATAACAGCTGAGTTCCAGGCACAAGGAGATAAATAAATAGTAGTGTCCATTTATTTATAGTTTAGATAGTGTTCATCCTTTTTTTGGGTCCCAATACTATTCTTTTTTTAAAATAAATTTACTTATTTATTTATTTTTGGCTGGGTTGGGTCTTCGTTGTTGCGCGCGGGGTTTCTCTAGTTGCGGCGAGTAGGGGCTACTCTTCTTTGGCGGTGCATGGGCTTCTCATTGCGATGGCTTCTCTTGTTGCAGATCATGGTCTCTAGGCACGCGGGCTCAGTAGTTATGGCTCACAGGCTCTAGAGCACAGGCTCAGTAGTTGTGGTGCACGGGCTTAGTTGCTCCGTGCCATGTGGGATCTTCCCAGACCAGGGCTCGAACCTGTGTCCCCTGCATTGGCAGGCGGATTCTTAACCACTGCTCCACCAGGGAAGCCTGGCCCGTAGTTCCTTTTAATTGTTTTATTCTGCTCCATCACTGCTTTTTAAATCCTTATCCTTGTCCTACAGTTATATATAGCTTTGTGAAAATTTGTCATGTAAGACGAAAACTGATTTGCCTTTAGATATAGGAGTTCCAATATCCCTTTGATTGTTTGAAGAATACGTAGGGGGAGGCAAGGAAAGACCTGCATGATAAGTTACAAAAGACAGGAATTTCCTCACAGGAGAGCAGCAGGAGTTTCCTTGGCAGGAACCTCAGCCAGTGGTATCCCCAGCTTAGAAGCTGCCATCGGACTGCAGAGCCTTACGCAGATAAATCGTGGTTCTGGCTTGTCCTCTAATGTCATTCTTTGATTCCTCCCTCTGTTAACATGGCATTAGCATTTTGGTCTGACTGAGAACAAGACCCTGTGCAAATGCCTCATGACATGTGTAAAAAGCTGCTTTTATGTGCAAAGTGAGCTGTTTTTCTGTTCACTATGCCAATCATAGAAGTTCCGCTTCTGTGTCTTAAATCACCTGGAATTCCTTTGCATTTGCAAGTTCCATTTTAAGTCAAAATATTAAAATACAAAGAGTGGAAATGACTTTTTTTTTCCCCCCAAACGACAAAACAACAAAGTTAGTTGGTTACCGGCAGCAAGAGCCAAAAGGCAGCATAACCCAAACACACAGAGTTAGTGGATTTCCAGCGAAAGATGAAATCCTTAAGGAGGAGATCCTTAAGGGTCACTTTAAAGTGAGCTCTGAAGAAAGGAGAGCATTAAAATAATGTCATTTATGGAAAAAGCATCATTTCTTGCCAGACATTTGTTTTCACTGACTTCTCAAACTGGAGTCACCTGTGGACCCCCTTGCTTTACATGAAAGGTGAATTTTTTTTTTCCCAAGAAAATAACAGTTATAAGTGAACTCACTGAGTTAAATTTATAGACATTTGTTGATTTTAACTTTAAACAGCCATGTAACTGGATCTCTGCAGAATGTAGTCAATCTTGGACAAGGATTTTTCCCCCTTTCCAATGACGCTATTCCAGGGGCAGCTAGTTACAGTGTGACACATGCCTGGTTCTCAGGAGATTCGGACAAAAGAGAAGGTTAGAGGGTCAGGAGAGCCTGATGCTATTCAAGGAGATAATTTGAGTCGAATTCCCACACCAGAATTTCGCATCATACGGAATTCAGACAGTGTCAGAGTTGGGGGGAGGGGAGAAAGAGGAAGGGAGGGTAAAGATGTCCTCACAGGTTAAAAGTTAAAATAAGGTCCTTTATTTCTGTCTCTGGTGGCACAGGGCATTCAAGACCCTGTGACACATTTTGGAAGTGTTGCTTTAAAATAGATTTTTACGTTTGAGGATCTGTAAACGGAACTATTGGGTACTTAATGGAGTCTGTGTTTGTCTATTGAAGTCACCACATGGCCAGTAGCTACCTCATTAATTTGTAAAGTACTTTGGCCCACCTGGAGAGTATGCCCTGTATTAAAACCATTTTTATACCGGGATTCTTCTTGTCTCATAATTATAAAATGTTCAGCGTCTGAATGCCAGAATATTGGTCTTGGAAGAATCCTTGCAGAAAAATTTGGTCTCTATTGAAGACTTTTTTCGTCAGGTCAGATACACCAGACTCAATTGGGAAAATGGAAACGAAATTTTTTTTTTTTTTTTTTTTTGCGGTACGCGGGCCTCTCACTGTCGTGGCCTCTCCCGTCGCGGAGCACAGGCTCCGGACGCGCAGCCTCAGCGGCCACGGGCCCAGCCGCTCCGCGGCACATGGGATCCTCCCGGACCGGGGCACGAACCCGCGTCCCCTGCACCGCTAGGCGGATTCTCAACCGCTGCGCCACCAGGGAAGGAAGCCCTGGAAACTAATTTTTTTAACAATGGATTCCACAGTTTGTTTTGACTGCCAGAATGTTGTTGTTGGAGTTTGCTCCTCTACGGCTTAGGAAAACCAAGTTTATGTATTCTGAGTAGTGTCTTTAACCATTTTCCTTGTAAGCAGTGTCTTTATCAAGTTGATATTAGTTTTATAAGTGTTTTTCATATTCAGATTTTTTTTTTTGTCTTTTCCAAATTACATCCTATTTACTTTCATAGAAGTATGAAATTTATCCACACTCTGGGTCCTTCATACCTTGGATTGTTTTCTCCTTTATGCAAAGTAATTAAATTACGTTTTTAAAAGGAGTTCCTCCTGCCTTACTTCAAAACCCCTTTACGACCTGTCAGGATTTTCAAGTTGTCCTATGACAACATTCTCAGAGTCTGAGAAGCTAAATGTCAGGGGCGCGGGTGGTGTATTGGTATTTAAGCTCTGCCCACAAAGCTAAAGCATGAGCAAAGTGAGGAGTTGTTACTCTTTTTTTTTTTTTTTTTTTTTTTTTTGCGTTATGCGGGCCTCTCACTGTTGTGGCCTCTCCCGTTGCGGAGCACAGGCTCCGGACGCGCAGGCTCAGCGGCCATGGCTCACGGGCTTAGTTGCTCCGCGGCATGTGGGATCCTCCCGGACCAGGGCACGAACCCGTGTTTCCTGCATCGGCAGGCGGATTCTCAACCACTGCGCCACCAGGGAAGCCCCAGAGTTGTTATTCTTTTTGATGACTGCTATTCTGTTTGTGACTGCTGTGAGTTTTCATTTATTTTTCAAATTAAACACTACGTATAAGACACTGTGTAGAGGTTTTGGAAGTGACAAAAATCAGCTGAAAAGAGTCTTGGTAAAAGGAACTTAGTAGAAGAGATAAGACGTGAACACTGGTGACTGTAACACGGATAGCGTGGTGAACACGAGTGGTTGTAGTTGTTGAAGTTGCAGTATCTTCTGAAGCTTCATGGATCCTAATGCATTTAACTAGGGCCTTGAGTTTCAAAAAGTTCCCAAGAGGCAGAAATGGGGTGAGAATTCTGGGTTTTGTACAGGGACGGGAAAGGAGCAAAGGTTGGGGTATTCATGTAATGCTTAGTGTGACTGGTCAAGTTTGCCTTGAGTAGATTTTGTGGAGGAACATAGTAAGATGAAAGCCTGAAGGATGTTGGTTATCAGATGATGGAAACTTGAGAGAAGTTGGGAATACCGTCCAATAATCAAACAGAAACAAATAGCAGTTTTGAACAAAGAAGGAATAGGGTGAAAACGGTCCTTTATTTTATGTATTGAAGTGTAGTTGATTGACAGTGTTTTGTTAATTTCTGCTGTAATGCAAAGTGATTCAGTTATACATATATATACATACACATTCGTTTTTAATATTCTTTCCATTATGGTTTATCATAGGATATTGAATACAGATCTCTGTGCTATACAGTAGGACCTTGTTGTTTATCCATTCTGTATATACCAGTTTGCATCTGCTAACCCCGAACTCCCACTCCATCTCTCCCCCAACCTGGCAGCACAGAGCCACCTTCACCCCAGAATTCCAGTGGAATGTGGAGCGGTTAATCTTGCAGGGTCCAAGAGCCCCGTCATCTTTTGTTACAATTCATGCCCTTCAATTATGTGTCCTCTCCCATGTTCTCATGCTGTCATTTCTCTGTCCTTCCTTCCTTTACTTTCATCTTCAACATTTGGGCAACATTTTCATTGTACACGCTACTTTACGTACACTTTCAGCCCCTTGGTCAACGGTTCTTCAAAACCCTGGCCTTACAGACACTGATTCTCTCCCTGGAGGCACCCCTCTCCTGTGCTTTATAAGTGGAGGGCACTCATTCCCCCACTTTTCATCCATCTCAGTGCTGGGGGCAGGTGGAGATCTAAAGATTGACATTATTATTATTATTTTTAACCTTGCATTGGAAAGAAAGAGTACTTTTAAGCTCATGTTAACTAAGCATATAACTTTCTTCAACAGCTGTCTCATTTTTTGCCACAGCTGGAATCTGGGGCAACCGCGCCATGAACACAAGAAAATCTCACCCTAACTCTTAGGGTTTCTCAACATCAGCATCATCTTTTGGTCAATGACCATGTAACCTCATTTTCTCCCCTTTTTACCATCCCACTCACTTAGTCACACTAACAGCCCTCTTTCTGATGTCATATCTATTGTGAATGGTAACTTTTGGTTACAGACCTAAGTTAAGCCTCTGGACCCTTGTATTTGTCTTTGAATCTAATGAGTGTCTTCTGGATTCACTTCCTCCACTTCTAGTGGAGGCCACGAAGAACATGATTTCACTAGTCTCTTAACCATTTCTTTTATTTCATGTCCCCTGTCCTTCTCTTGCCTCCAAACACCCAATTCTCAAATTATTCATCAGACTGCCTTGTTACTGCCTATGTATAGACTGCTGGCTAATACTGGGGAAAAAAAAGAAAACCCAAATAGGTGTGTGCACTGATTTAATGATTTCCAGCCAGAGGTGCTTTCTCAGTACAGCCTTAGGGTCAATTACAGAGGTGCAGGTTTTGATTCAAAGGGTGTACATAATTTTACTTTTGGTGCATATTGACAAATTGCCTTCAGAAAGTGTTTGACAAATGCAGACTCCTATGAAAAGTAAATCAGAGTGTCTGTCCTTTAACTTCTTGCCAATACAGGGAATTATCTATTTCACTTTCCCCAGTCTGATGGGCAAAACAATATTCGTGCATTCTTGTTTCCTTTCGCATTTCTTACCCTAACTTGTGCACGTCTTACCTTCTGTAGGCCTTATTGAACAGCCGAATATATATTTTTTTCTTCTGAGTAATACCTGTACATTGCTTTCTTGCTTTATTTTTTTAAATTAAGGGGTTTGCTTTTTTATTGATTACTAAGAAATCTTAATGTATTAGTAATTGTTTCTCTCTGGTAATTTGGAAGGAATTAAATTTGGTTCCATTTATGCTAGTGATTAATTTAAAAATCCATATGTAAAAATAATTTAAGCCTGTATTTCTCCAGTCATGATTTTCAGACATCGAACTATATATCAACTCCCATAGGAAAGTAAGGGAGCTATCATACCTTCACTTTCACGATTCTTTTTTTCTCTTCCCACAGTCTAGTTTTTGTTAGTATAAATAACGATTCTTATCCCAATATATTATAGCAAAATCGTTATATTGAAATGTTGTTACTTTTATTTCAAGCATTATCATAACATTTCACAACTGTTATTTAAAAGTAATATGTTTAAATGGATTCAATACTCATTGACCGTCCTCTTGTAACTTATCTAATTTCTTAATTTGAATTGAGCCTTCTCTTTGGTGCGAGTATTTGTTTTCCAAAGGGAACGTGGCTGGTGCTGTACCTTCTGAATCCTTGTAGAGTTGGGCGTATCTTTTTAAGGCCTGTATTCATGAGCAGTGACTTCGAGGAGGGTGAACTTCATCTTCTCTTTCATTTCTGAGCCTTTAATACAATGCATCATGTTTCTGAAGAGAAATCTGAGCCAACCTTGAGAATTACTTTTCACTGTGTGTGTCCTGTGTGTGTTGGGGGTGGGGATTTTTATAGGTTTCCTTCTTTATCCTTAAAGTCCCAGGACAAGTACCATTTACCATGGTGTTAATGAATCTTTATTTGTTTCTCTGGGAATGCAGGAAGCTGTTCTTAGCTGAATGTTCAGAACACTTTTCTAATCACTAAATGCTGGTTTCTGGTACGTCTCTGTGTTTATATCCTAATTATTTGTTTTTTTCAAACAATTAGTTTTTTCAAAACTAATGTTTTTAGTTTCTTCCTTTTATATCCAAGTTAAATAAGAACGTGTATATACTCTAATGTCCGTTCGTTCATCAGCGTATCCCTATCACCTCAAGCCTCTTTTATAAGAGCTCTTCTACCACTCAGGCTCTTTATTTTGGTATTTTCATGGCCACTTGCTTAACTGTATTCACTTTTCATCTCACACACTCCCCCTCGGCGTCCTCATTCACAACCATGATTCGCTCTAGAACGATTTCTATCCTCGTGATTATGAAATCTCTGATTCCTAGATTTATATTGTCACAGTGCTGTCAGAGATCTTTCAAAATTCAGGTGTTCTTCTGCTCAGTTTTAAGATGCCTGAGTGTGGAGCGGAGATGCTCAGTGACTTTAGCTCCTGCAGCTGCACAGCCTCCTGTCCTGTAGAGCCTCCCTGTGTACCTTTCATTCCAGTGATGCTGAACTCTCGGGTCTTGCCGTGAATCAGTCTTTCTTGCATTTGTATAACCACACACGTTCCTGACTTTGCCGGGACTCCTCTCCCCCCTACTATTTCTTCAGCTTAACCCTACTTCTCCTTTAAGTCATTTGGCATCAGATTCTTCAGGAAACATTTTCTCATCTCAAACGCTGAATGAGATGTGTTTAATCCTTCTGTGAAATCATCGCAATTAACTCAATGCTCTACGTTTGTATCCCCAACTAGACCAAGGAACTTTAGGTCAAAGAATGTACGGTATTTACTGATGTCCCCTTCAGGGCCTGGCATCATGTCTGACTGTGGTCAATTCTCAATAAATATTTTTATGAATGAATGAATGGAGTGAGTGAACGAATGATGGCATCATTCAGTGTTGTAATAAAGAGTTTTGGAAAATAGGACAGTCAGTTTGGAAGCTCCTATGATAACACGGATGAGAGGTACTGATGGATTGAATATGCAGCAGGAGAAAACTAAAGGCAAAAGCAGGTTTATGAGGCAAATAAATCGGAAACTGAAAATTTCATTAGTAATTGGGAAGTTTAGAGGGGCAGTAAAGATGACCCTAAAGTTTTGAACAAAGTTCTTCACAACTTGGTTTGCAGGTAGGAGTTAGAAAGAGGAGCCTTCCTGAACATTTGGGTTGTGTATTGCAACTCATTTTCTACTCCCCACCCCGTACTCTCCACCCCTTTCCCCTAGTGTTTTCAGTTACTTCTGTCTCCAAAACAACCTCCAGAGTGAAAACTGTTTTCTTTCTAAAATACAAATGTGATTACATGCCTCCTTTGTTTAAATAAACTCTATGCTCACCCTTACTTACACTTTAGAGAATGAATTCTCCTCTTAGCAACTCTTTCAAGACCCTTTACAATGTGCTAGACTGTCCGTCATAGCCTAACTGTCCTTCTAAGTATCTTGAGCTTTAACTGCAATATTTTCTGAGTCTCTGAAAACTGTGCTTAATGGTCTTCATTCAAGTTCTTCCTGCTTGCCCTCATTCATGGTTCCTTCCGCCTTGTACCTTTCTTCCTCTCCCTCTTAACCCCTAGTTTTTTTGTACACATATTTTAATGTCCAGCACAAATGCAAATTCCTTTGTAAAAAAATCCCTTTCCCCTTTTCTCCTCTGTGCTCCTACAGCATTTTTTTCCTATTGGTCATACAACATTTTCTTTATAGGTAGATTTCATTAGACATTTATGATTTTGCATTAAGTAGATTTTGAATTTATTGAAGGCAAATACTTTCTTCATTTCTGTGTGTCAAGAACATAGAAAAGTGCCTGTTGCATGGTGGATGTTTAATATAAATAAATATGCAAACAAATGGAGTTGAGTGAGTTTGGTAAAGCATGATGATAATGAGAAAAAAGTGGTATGTGATAGACTGAAAAGCTCAATATATTTTTAAAATGATGAGTGAACACTTACAACTTTGCTAAATTCTAATTAAATCCTCTCTTTCTTTATCCTGAACAAAATTCTCTCTCCCATGATCGTTGATCACTTTGTAGTCTCTTCCATTGATGGTGATTGTATAGCTCACTGCTCTCTTTGCTCCAATAAGTTAAAAAAAAAAAAGAATCATACTATGACTTAAACTAGTGATTCTCTTTTTTTTCCCCCTCACGTTTTGTCGCACACCGAATTCTACAATATCCTTTGCTCTTCACAGATGTACTCACATTCAGCTTTTTCTGAATTCTGTTACAGCCCAGAAGATAAGTGGAATTTCCTTAAAAATAGTACAAATTTTCTTCACTTTTCATATCAAGGAAAATAAATACACAAACATTGGCTTTCTCTTGCATTCCCTAGAACTCTTTTCTCTTTTGCATTTGGCATTTTTGATCTTTTTGGTTTTTCCCAGTTCTGTCTCTGTATTCTGTCTGGTATCAGAAACAGTATTGCTCCCTAGTAAATATGAGGTAGTGAGAATGGCAATCATAAACATTTTCAGCTACTTGGAAAGAGATGTTATTTAAACTGTGTGTTCTGAATGGCCTTCTCTTTGAATAGAATGAATTTCCTACTCCATTCCTGCCCAGTATCTAACCTCTTGCATTTTCTTCTAGGTTGTTTCTTAGTGACTTTCATAATACCTATCAATTTAGTGGCTTCTGCAGATTTCATGAACAGACGAATTCCTCTTGTGGATCATCAATGACAACCTGAAGTAAAATTGGAATTCCCCTCTTAATTCCATAAATATGTAGTTTTAAATGACAGGGCTTGAATTCACATTCATATAAAATGTTATTTCAAGTAAGATGGAACTTTTATACCTCTGTGGTTCCTCAGTGCCATTATATTTCAGTTTTATTCGTTTTGTGTTTTGATCCTTTGCAGTAGCCTGTGCTAAGCTCGTCCATTAAAATAGACAGTCCTTCTAAACTCTGGTTGGAGCGCAAGTGGTGTAGCTCCATGGGGAGGTAAATGTAATTTGATTGGATACTCAAGCTTTTCAATTGTTTTATTTCCTTAGAGAAACAGAAACTTTAGCTTTCAGGTCAATTGGTGTAATGGTTGGATCCAGCTGGAGTGACACTTTCTCCCCCTTGTAAGTCTCTAGTTCCTCAGAGAAATCCTTGAGCAATCTGTTGACAACTTGCTGTCATCTAGCTGGTCTAATGGTATAAATGACTTAGACGCTGATTCCGAGGAGCGTGAGAGCCTGATGGTTAAGTGAAATTGTGAGGGCTTCCCTGGTGGCGCAGTGGTTGAGAGTCTGCCTGCCAATGCAGGGGACACGGGTTCGAGCCCTGGTCCGGGAAGAGCCCACATGCTGCAGAGCAACTAAGCCCGTGAGCCACAACTACTGAGCCTGCGCGTCTG
This sequence comes from Kogia breviceps, assembly GCF_026419965.1. Lineage (NCBI taxonomy): Eukaryota > Metazoa > Chordata > Mammalia > Artiodactyla > Physeteridae > Kogia > Kogia breviceps. Next base: position 14,577,267 of record NC_081310.1, on the reverse strand, counting down.
GAGCCTGTGTTCCGCAAACAAGAGAGGCCATGATAGTGAGAGACCCGCGCACCGCGATGAAGAGTGGCCCCCGCTCGCCGCAACTGGAGAAAGCCGGCGCACAGAAACGAAGACCCAACGCAGCCAAAAATAAATAAATAAATTTTAAAAATTAAATAAATAAATAAAGTGAAATTTTGAGAAGTGTAATGCAGTCTCAAGTGCACTGAGGATAAGGTACTTAGGCAGTTCCCCATGTTTATTTTCTTCCAGCGAGTTTTCCTAGGTCTTCGCTGTTTTTTCGCCAGGGAAAGAAATTTACCATTTTAACGTGCTCAGACACAGGAGCAGCTGATCACCAATGCTACTATTGGGAGGTAGAGAAAAGAACGCAATGATTAAGACACGTGTTGTAGGAATCTAGGAAAGTCGAAAGCAGATGAGATCAGGTTGGCAGAAGAAACCACAGCCCAAAATACACACAGAAGAGAAAAGTCGTGGCGGATGAGAGAACTGCGTCGTGGGTGTCGTAAGCCTGGAGCTGACAGACTCCGTGGGCAGGAGGATGCGTGGGGACGACTGCCGGGGACAGGACTTGGCAGATAGCGCCTGGAGTGACCGTCTGGATCAGCTTCTCCCACTTTCCCCATCCGATGGCGTCAGGCGGTGGAGACGGTCGACCTCAGTGTGGAGTGTAGAGCGTGTTCTGTAGGCCAGAAGAAGGCAGGCGGCTGCCGCCCTGGTGAAAGGGGATCCTTGCGCCGAGAAAATGAGTTGTGCTGCTTAACCTGCTCGTGCCCTGTAGTTTTTGGATCTGATCTAGAGTGAACAGAAAGATGTCCACAGGGAGATCCAAGCTTCCCCTAAGAGGAGTTTCAGAGATGGAAACAGGAAGAATGGATGGGGAAAAATCGCAGAGAGTAGAAACAGTTACGATGAAGTTGTGGAAAGAAATGCTTTTGAATTAGAAGGGTTTTGTGCTAGTGCTGGGACTAATGCAATGACCCGATTAGAGCTGATGTTATTTTGTGAGTGCACGTGTGCGTGTGTGCGTGTGTGTGTGCGTGGATGAGGGATGGATGCAGAAAGGAAAAAAAAAAAACTAAATCATAAATATGTTGAGAGAAAAGTTATACTTAATTAAAATATGACAACATGATAGAAAGTTATTAAGTGATGATTTAGGCTGGCTTATGCATTAAAGGACTCTCTGAGGTGGCCATATATAAGTGAGATCTGAGTAGCAATAAGGACTTAGCTAACTCTACATCCCTTCATCCTGACCACCTGTATTAGAAAAAAGTCTCAGAAGTCCTAAAATCTCAACCTAAATCGAGTATTTAAACATTATAATTCAAAGGTGAATTTGTGGAAAGTAGAGGTAAACTACTACCTAATTATACTTAATGGAAAGTTACAGTAATTTACAAACGTCCATTGTTTACAAGTATTAGGAGATAACAAAACACTAGTGAAGTATCCTGAACAGTAAGTATGGTGTGGGAGAGAATGAATATTATGCTGATTTTTTTTTTTTTTTTTAGATGTTGGGGGTAGGAGTTTATTTATTTATTTATTTACTTATTTATTATTTTTGCTGTGTTGGGTCTTCATTTCTGCACGAGGGCTTTCTTTAGTTGTGGCAAGCGTGGGCCACTCTTCATCGCAGTGCGCGGGCCTCTCTCGTTGCAGAGCACAGGCTCCAGACGTGCAGGCTCAGTAGTTGTGGCTCACAGGCCTAGTTGCTCCGCGGCCTGTGGGATCTTCCCAGACCAGGGCTCGAACCCGTGTCCCCTGCATTAGCAGGCAGATTCTCAACCACTGGCCACCAGGGAAGCCCTATGCTGATTTTTATATTATCTATTGTAAACTTAGCAGTTCTCCCCCTAACCTTTCAATTGTTTTCCCCTTTAACAGTCACCTTCATTCTTTTTTTTTTTTTTTTTTTTTTTTTTTTTTTGCGTTATGCGGGCCTCTCACTGTTGCGGCCTCTCCCATCGCGGAGCACAGGCTCCGGATGCGCAGGCTCAGCGGCCATGGCTCACAGGCCCAGCCGCTCCGCGGCACGTGGGATCTTCCCGGACCGGGGCATGAACCCATGTCCCCTGCATCGACAGGCGGATTCTCAACCACTGCGCCACCAGGGAAGCCCCCAGTCACCTTCATTCTTGATTTGCTCTTTCTAAAAATATATTGGAAGCAGTTGTAAACTCATTGTTATTCTCTTTAACAAGTTAAATCAACACGCAAATATTTCTCCCACCTGTTATATTTATCCTGGGTCTCATGATTCTGGGGCCTGTCAGCCTTTGGAGAAGGTTAATCCAGGCTTTGCAGAAAGAGATGAACTATTCCAAATACACCACCAAATTTAGAGGGTTTTTTTTTTTTTTTTTGGACAGCTGCTGCTTACCTGGCGGAAAATGGTTTGGAAAGAAATATGTAAGAATTGGACTGTATAAATGTGAATTCTAAAAAGACAAAAATGAATATTATTTTCAAGAGTGCCATTTGAATCTGGTAATCCAATTGCTAATATGAAGTTCTTCAGATGATAATAAAAGCGTTCATTTATTTTGCCCAAATTGATGACACAGTCTTAGTGTTTTTTCATTGTGAAGGGGTAAAAGAAAGGAAACTTTGCTGAATGTTCTACATTTGACCCATAAATAGCTACTTTTGTTTTTAGGGCTGATATAATCCTTACCTTAAAAGAATGCTGTCTATTTGCTGCCGTCATTTTTCTGTCTAAACCAAATTAAATGTGTGTGCTTCTCCATTACTGATTGAAGAAAAAACTGCTTAGACAAGTACTGTCTCACCAACTTTAGGGCAGAGAGCACCCCCTTTAAACAAGGGTCACCATGAAGACCTTATTCTCAATTCTAGAGTGTCTTCAAAGATAAAGCAATTCACATCAGATTTCATGGTATAGCTCTCTAAAGGAGGTTAAAGAGATTCACATTTTTCCTTTGGCCTAAAATGGCTCTTCTTCATTTAGTTTATGAGACACATTTTGAATGACTTTTGCTCAGTACTCCTAGAGCTGGAAAATAAAACAAAAACAAAAAAAAAATTAAAAGGACACACAATGGCAGGACGATAGGTACTTGTAGAAAAGCATGCATTTCTTTTAGGAATGTAAAATTAATAATCCATTAATTATTTAATGGAATATTCCACCTTGGTTGATGATTTTAGTAGGAGTGACTCCTGCAGAGAGGAAGCAGGCATTTTACCTCTGTTTTATTTATACGGCAGGACTCCATTTCAACTTACAAATTACTGCTCAGGATCTTTAAGATATCAGCTGAATACTGGCATGGAGTTGAGTTTTTGGATTGTACACAGAAATGATTTCCTGTATATTCATCTGCATGTTGAGGGCTTGATTGATGACCCTCGGACTTTGGGTCAGGAGTGAGTTCACATCTTTGTCTTATTCCCTGAAAGTATAAACAGGAATCCAGAGTCCAACATTTTCAGGCATGATTTGACCTAGTTATATGCAACTTTATAATTTAAAGAGGTTTAAAAATCTGGAAAAGATTTGGGGGGAAAGTGAGAAAGATGACTTCAAATTCAACACATTGAAAAGAAAATAATTTTAAAAAAAGGATTGATCAGTATACATGGAAGGCTTGGGATAACTTTTAAGCCTCTTTCCATTTTCTTATTTCTGGTGTTTTCTGTATTCCTTCCTGCAACTCACTTATTCCCTATCTTCTACCACTTCTGCCTTTTGCTAATTTCTATTAATCTTTCAAGTTACTTTAGTTAATCCTTCAATCCTTAGTTTAGATGAAGCTTTATTCATTCAATGGAGATTTAATAAGTTCCTAATATTTGCTAGTTACCGATCTGGGGAATGAGGGAACAATAGTGAACAAAACAGTGAAGGAAACAAAGCCAAACCTCTTCTTATGGAGTTTAGATTTTAGGCAGGAAAAGGAGACTAAATAAAACAGAAAAATAAATAAAATATGCAATATGTTTGATGTGGGTAAAGAGAATAGTCTGATAGGGAAGGGGGTTAGCAGGGATGGGGCTACAATTTTAGGTAGGGTATTAGGAGGGGTTTTGCTAAAATGACAGTTAAGGAAACATCTGAAGGAGATGAGGGAATAAGCCAGCAGGTGTCTGAAGAAGCAACGTCAAGGAGAAGAAATAGAAAATGCAAAGGCTTTGAGGAAAATAGGTGCCTGGAATGTTTGTGGAGGACAGTGTAGCTAGATCAGAGAGCACAGGGCCATACTAATAAAAGATAAGCCAGAGGTAGCAAGGAGACAGATTGGGTAGAAATCAGTAGAACTTTTACTTAGTGTAAAAACCCATTGGTTTACATGCGGTAAATCAGTGAAGTTAGACCACACCTTCACACCATACACAAAAATAAACACAAAATGGCTTAAAGACTTAAATATAAGACACGACACCATAAAACTCCTAGAAGAGAACATAGGCAAAACATTCTCTGACATAAATCGTACCAATATGTTTTCTTAGGTCAGTCTCCCAAGGCAATAGAAATAAAAGCAAAAATAAACAACTGGGACCTAATCAAACTTACATTCTTTTGTACAGCAAAGGAAACCATAAACAAAATGAAAATACAACTTACAGACTGGGAGAAAATAATTGTAAATAATGCAACTGACAAGGGCTTAATTTCCAAAATATATAAACAGCTCATACAACTCAATAACAAAAAAAAAAACAGCCCAATTGAAAAATGGGCAGAAGACCTAAATAAACATTTCTCTAAAGAAGACATACAGATGGTCAAGAGGCACATGAAAAGATGCTCAACATTGCTAATTATTAGAGAAATGCAAATCAAAACTACAATGGGGTACTACTTCACACTGGTCAGAACGGCCACCATCAAAAAGTTTACAAATAATAAATGCTGGAGAGGGTGTGGAGAAAAAGGAACTGTCTTACACTGTTGGTGGGAATGTAAATTGATACAGCCACTATGGAAAGCAGTATGGAGGTTCCTTAAACTAAAAACAGAGTTGCCATATGATCCAGTGATCCCACTTTTGGAGCACATATCCCGAGAAAACTCTAATTTTGAAAAGACGCATGTACCCCAGTGTTCATAGCAGCACTATTAACAATAGCCAAGACGTGGAAGCAACCTAAATGTCCATTGACAGATGAATGGATAAAGAAGATGTGGCAGGGCTTCCCTGGTGGCGCAGTGGTTGAGAATCTGCCTGCCAATGCAGGGGACACGGGTTCGAGCCCTGGTCTGGGAGGATCCCACATGCCGCGGAGCAACTAAGCCCGTGAGCCACAACTACTGAGCCTGCGCATCCGGAGCCCGTGCTCCGCGGCAAGAGAGGCCGCAACAGTGAGAGGCCCGTGCACCGCGATGAAGAGTGGCCCCTGCTTGCCACAACTAGAGGAAGCCATCGCACAGAAATGAAGACCCAACACAGCCAAAACTAACTAACTAACTAAATAAAATTTTTGAAAAAAGATGTGGCATATATACACAATGGAATACTACTCAGCCATAAAAAGGAATGAAATAATGCCATTTGCAGCAACATGGATGGACCTGGAGATTATCATACTAGGTGAAGGAAGTCAGAAAGAGAAAGACAAATACCATATATCATTTATACATGGAATCTAAAATATGATACAAATGAACTTATTTACAAAACAGAAACAGACTCATAGACATAGAAAACAAATTTATGGTTACCAAAGGGGAAAGCGGGTGAGGGAGGGATAAATTTGGAGTTTGGGATTAGTGGATAGAAACTACTATATATAAAATAAAGAACAAGGTCCTACTGTGTAGCACAGGGAACCGTATTCAGTATCCTGTAATAAACCATAATGGGAAAAATATGAAAAATTATATATAATATATATGTCTAGCTGAATCACTTTGCTGTACACCAGAAACTAACACAACATTGTAAATCAACCATACTTCAATTGAAAAAAAAACTTACAGTCTTCTGCAAAAGAGTGACATAATCTGCTTTTGTTTTGTCAAGAATCCTTGGGCTTCTGTCTTGAGAATATACTGAAGGGGAACACAGATTGAATCTGGGAGGCCAGTTAGGAGGCCATCGCAGAAATCTAGGGAAGAGGGGGCTTGGGCTAGTGTTGTAGCGAGAGAGGTGGTGAGCAGCAGAGAGGTGGTATAGGCAGCTTATAGGCATGTCACTACAGTGGGAAGGAGAGAAATGGGGAAGTATTTAGAGGAGAAGAGTTCTAAGATTATTTTTCTCTTTCTCATCTTTGTCCCTAAGCACTTTATTCATGTTTACTTTATTACATTTTCCCACCTGGCATTGAAAATAATTTTATATGCCAGTTTCCATTACAGAATACAAACTCCTTGAAGAAAAGGTCTGTGTTATATATGCTTTATATGTAGCATAACAATTAGCATATTATAATATGCTCATTGAATATTCAAACGACTGAAACATTTTCAAAAAAACTATGGTTTTAAATGAAGTGTATGATGAACAGTTTTCTTCCTAAACATGGAAGACAAAATAAGAAGTTGACTTTTTAAGGAGGGGAACTTGTAGGCATAACAAATAAACAACTTCCAGATTTGGGGATATAAAATGCTGAAAAGGTTACTAAGGTGTTTTACAATTGATTCTAATAATCTTTTCAAAGTCATCTGTTCCATATGGATTACATAGAAAAAAGAACTAATGATACATTGAGATAATTAAGAGTGTAGAAAATTGTGATCATCTCTGTACCAAATGTGAAATTGGGCTCGAAATGTTCCTAGACAGTATCTACAGAAAATGGGCTGGCTCTATTCCCGTTCCCTAGGAAATCAATAGTAAATCAAACCATTGGCAGATTTTTCTATTTTATATATATATATGTGTGTGTGTGTATGTGTGTGTCTGTGTAAATTAATAGCTTTTTTTTTTTTTGAAGTGAAGAGAGTAATAGTTTCGGAAGAAGTGGCCATGAGAGTTTTACATCTACTCAAGATAGGACAAAGAAAACAACTTAGATTCCTATGTTAAATTTCTAGAGATTAATTAAGTTGGAGGCTTATTCTTAGGAGGTTGCAGTATATGGAGAGAGAAATTTAATGGATATCAAGGGTGAGTAGTACATCCAAAGCATCATACTTAGGGTGAAAATGTAGTACACTTAGGCATGGATCACTCCCAGGGCCTGGCTTGTCTGAGTTACTCAGAGAGGAAAAAAAAAAAGTCTGTATGTAGGGGACAGGGGTCTGGTGGGGAGGGGGTGGGGGGATGAACGGGGCAGGGGGGAAGGGAGAAGGGGCCAGGGAGAGGAGTGTTGAAATGAAATGTATGAGCTCATGGGAAGTTAAGAAAAGAAACAAAAGCAAGAAAATCTTGAGGAATATAGCTGTGTCTGAAGTCATTTCCCTGTAGCCATCTTTCATACAAAGAGAATGAGATACAAGATGTCATCAGTAAATCAGACCAGTAGTGGGAACGCATGCACATTGCAAGTACTTGTGGGCAACTCATGTGGTTAATTTCTACCAAACCAACCTTCCATGAACAATTACCTCAACTCTTTTTTTCATGTTGTTTGTATAAATATAGCATAGAAAATATTTAATAGAGTGGCGTATTTATTCATAATTATATGATTCTGTAAAAACCCATGTTAGTAAATAAGGTCACTTTACAAAGGTGAAGAATCCCTGTACGATATATTTTACCTGTTAGAAAATGGTGCCTTTTCTTTATTGCTTACAATTGCAGAACAGTGTAGATTGTGTTGGTGGTTTTGTTTTTGGAGTATCTATTAGTCAATCAATTAGTATTTATTGAGCTTCTGCCCAGCATGTAGGGCATGCTCATCAAATTTGCAAACGACACAAATCTTGGAAGATGTTAAGTACATTGGATGACAGACATAGCATCCAAAAAGATTTTGACAGCCTGGAACAATGGGCTGAATCTAACAAGATGAAATATAATGTGGATAAATATAAATTCCTATCCTTTGGTCCAAAAAACTGCCTATGTATAGGATGGAGTAGATATGCTTTAACAGTGGTGTAAGTTTTAAAAAAAAAAAAAGACTTAGTGTCTTAGTGACTAGTCAGCTCGACTTAATTTATCAGGTTTAGTTGTATGATGTCATGAAATCTAGCATGCAGTTTTGGATTATATTAAGGTGATAATCTTACTTCAATTTGGCGGGAGACCACAAGTAGAGATTGTAGTATTTCTGGAGCCACATTTTAAGAAGAGAGAGACCCAGAACCATGTCATATTTAGAACACCACAGAAACTAAACACATTTATCGTGAAGAAGATTTAGGAGAAAAATGATATGTGTGGACTCTCGTGTGGAAAAGGGATTGGATTTTTTTTTCACGTGGTCTTAATAATCAGAGCTGGGGCCTACGAATTGAAGTTATAAGGAGATATCTTTCAGTTCAATCATTTATAATAGTAAAAGCTGTTCAAAGATAAAAGGGTTCCCGAAGTCTTCAGGAGCAGAATACTGGAGTAGGTAAACCTTAGTGTCCTCATTCTGGGGATAATAACACAGTAGAGGGACAATCTGAGAACCCCGTGAGATACTCTCAGTGAAGCACTCAGCGCACTGCCCGGCAAATGGCAAGGGATTGTATAGCTCATTGGAGTTCTTACTCTTCTTCTTATGGGAGGTGTTGATACAAAGCCTGAATCATCACTGTGTTGAGTTAAAGCCAAGAAACTCAATGGGTGGGTCTGATAAACTAGATGGTGGTCATTTCTAAATGCTCGCTGGGTGCAATCTCTGAAACCAGTTATTCTTCTGTGTGACTTTGAAGAGTGTAACCTTGTTAAAAAAAAAATTCTCTGTGATTCCATTTCATCACTTGCAGATAATGCCAAACCTGCCTTAGGTTGTTGTAAGGATTAAAAAAATGAATATATATATAATTTAGAACAATGCTTGACATGCTAGTTAATAAATGAGAGCACCTTTATGATGCTGAAGTAGTCAACGAAGGATCGTTGTAGGATACAGGACTTGAGATATACGTTTTGAAAAATATTATAAATTTAGGTAAATGAAAAGCAGTAGAAGGTTATTCCCATATGGAAATAGCTTGAATAAAACATGGAGATCGAATAAGCATTGTGGGCTCATCAGACAGTGAAGAAACCTTACCAGTTAGGTGAAGGTGGCTACTGGTGACCAGTTAGAAATAAAAGTGGATGGAATGAGTGAGGGAAAACCTCAGAAGACCTTTGGTTTGGGGTGGTACACAGAGTGGCGTTCCACACGCTTTCAGGTAGGGGATGAAACATACATGTGATATTTAAAAATAACCTTATGAAGTTTTCAGAATAAATTGCCTTCCTTATGCTTAAAAATTATGGATGGAATAGTTGAATCTTTTATGCAAATCCTTCTTTATCCTAGAAATAGAAATTCTATTTCAGGGCAATTTCTATTTCAGAAAGTCCAAAACACTTTTTCCTCCATGAAGTTTTCCCTTCAGATTCATATCACAGTGGTTTTCTTTTTTGTTTGAAACCCTTAGCATTCAAAATGTCTTTCGTATTTGTTATCATCCGTCATCATCTTCTGAGAGTGAATTTGAATTCACGATCTGTTGCCAGATCACTTTGTGTTAAATCTATGAAAAAGGTGTTCTTCAAAAGGCTTCAAATTATTTTGTTTTAAAATGAGACCCATCACATTAATGAAACTGCTATTCTTGGGAGGCTTACATAAGTTGGTTCTAGGAAGACAGGACCCACAGAGAAGGTCCAAAAGTAGTTTATATACCACACATTCGTGGATTAAGGTGTGACTTCTGAAAGCAACTCCATAAAAAAAGACAGCACTGCATTCACTGCACGAAGATTCAGTACGTAAGTAAAAAACAACCGTCATCATTTGTAGTGACTCAGACACTATTTAGTATGCTAAAATTACTGTTGTTTCATACATACAAGCTCCTTGAGAAAAAGGACAGTGATTTTATTTTCTTGGTGCAACTCACAGGGCCACTGTGGGTGCTGGGTTAATGCCGTGTTGAATTAAATTTAAATTAGGAGGATATTGGCAACAGGAAAGCTATAAAACGAAAACTATTTCTCCAATGAGGAAGTCAGCATAGGTTCTCTGCCTTTTTGTTTCCCAAGCTGAATCAGCACTTTTTTGTTTTCCTTTATCTTTGTTGTTGTTCCTGGTGATGGTGGCCTACAGGAGCAGCGTAGCAGCAGACGTTTGGTGTTTCAGTGGAACAGGTGATTGTTGACAGTTACGAGGTGAATTTGGTTGTATTTTTTCCCTTGGTAGCTTCTCCGCAATTGTGTGACCTTCTGGAATTGTGAGTTATGCTCCTCTCTAATAAGGCATGAGAATGGTTAGGAATTCTACATTTTTAAGTCCACTACACTCTTGTGCTCAAAGGACTGAGGACAGCGTATCCCAGGGACACCAAATTTGACCCCCTAAACAATGGCTAAAATAAACTTTGAAACCCTGAGCGAATGAAGGCTGGAGAATGACTTGCTCCCCTGTATCTTCTTCCCAAAATGTTTTTGGACGTCTTATGAAGGCGTTTAAGGCTTTTTCTACAGCTGCTATTGGTTTTGCCAATTCATTCCTTCAAGCCACGCCAATAAACATGTACAGACTCCTCTAATCCTCAGAGAGGTGGAGAAAAAGATAGGTGGGAAGTGCACTGTAGTAGAAGGCTTTCTTTTCACAGGTGAGAAGTTCTGTCGTATATGTTCCTATTCCCCTAAATAACTGGCAAGCTCATCAGGATGAGGTCTTGCAAAGAGCCACCATGATGGTTACGGTTTCAGTGTGATGGGGCCCCAGACCTGAATTGCAAAGTGTAGTGTAGAGGATCCTGGAATATAAAACATGGTGCAGAACACCAAAGAGGATTTAATCTTATTTATAAAAAGGTGGTTGCAGGGGGGTGGCAAAAACAGGCGAGAGTGACTGGGGATCATCATTAATCATGTTTTAAGTACCAGCAAAGTGAAAACATTCTCCTGGAATTCACTTCAGCGACACTGAATCCTTCTACTAAGCAAATATGTGACGAGTTGATAAAAAGAAAAGAAAAAAAAGAAAGGTCCTGAACTCTTGACTACAGATATAATACAGTGAATACAGAAAATCAAAAGCATGCTTTCTATCTGACTCAAAATAAAGGTGCACTTAAACTTGTAAACGACAACATTTTTATTTGAATGATATGACAGAACTGTCAGAGGAGTGTTACCTGCTATAAAGAAAGCCAAAGAATTATTACCTTTATTAGACCAGTGACACTGAGCTTTAGCCATACATTTCTAACTTCTGTCCCTCTACGGAGACAATTTTCTTTTCTTAAATAAACTGTCATGCTAGTGTTAATATATTGTTGGCTCTCTCATGCTCTGAGAATACTGCTGATATAAAACATGTATATGTTAGATTGGTAATAGTATCTTTAGTGTAGCTGACTAGAACAAATGTGTTTCCCTCATGGCTGTGCTAATGTGATAAAGGAAAATTGGCTGTTCATCAGCTTTTGGCTGGGTAAAGACAGTAGAGATGGAGCCACATTCTTTTTTATGCATTAATACCATCGAGAACTTTTCACGAGTTATATTTCATGTGCCTGCATGTTGCACAAAGATGTTGTAAAACATGAGATAATGCTACAAATAACAAAGTAGAAAAGCCTGTATCTTTTATAATGATAACAGTCAAACACCAAATGACAGTAACAGGCTGTAAAAAATGGGATGCAAAAAAAAAAAAAAAAAAAGCCACAGTGGTGGTGTACATCCAGGTCCGTGAGGAGCTAGTGTGTGATTTTATGTCTTTATGTTAAAGCTTTGTTTTATAATTAAGTAAAATGCAACACAGGGTCAGTGAGTTTAGGAAAGAACATGAAAGCAGGTTGGGTAGAGTGGATAAAAGCCGTATTGAATAAGTCTTTGAAGAATTGGTATTGCCAAGAAATTATGATGTTAACTTCTAGGTGTGTGTGTGTGTGTGGTGTGTGTGTGTGTGTGTGTGCGCGCGTGCTTTTTTTTTTTGAGAAGCAGTTTGAAAGGAGTTCACTCATATGATTTAAATATATCAGAGGATGGTTATTTTTGTCTTTTTTTTTTTTTTTTTTTTTTTTTGCGGTACGCGGGCCTCTCACTGCTGTGGCCTCTCCCGTTGCGGAGCACAGGCTCCGGACACGCAGGTTCAGCGGCCACTCCGCAGCACGTGGGATCTTCCCGGACCGGGGCACGAACCCGCGTCCTCTGCATCAGCAGGTGGACTCCCAACCACTGCGCCACCAGGGAAGCCCCTATTTTTGTAAGGCTATTTTAATAGAATTTCATTTTGGATGCTATGATTTGATATTTTTAAATTAAGATGGTAGCATCTGACCTTCAACTGCAAGGCATTAAGTTTCTCAATAAAGTAATCTGCATAAAAGTTTGATTGAATTGACTATTTAGGGATCAACACAGACAAAAATGTCATAACTTTTTATGGTGTAATCCAGGGGTGGTCAGACTACAGCTCACGGGACAAATCTGGCTGGCTACCTGTTTTTTTGTTTGTTTGTTTGTTTTTTGGTTTTTTTTTTTTTTGCGTTATGCGGGCCTCTCACTGTTGTGGCCTCTCCCGTTGTGGAGCGCAGGCTCCGGACGCGCAGGCGCAGCGGCCATGGCTCACGGGCCCAGCCGCTCCGCGGCACGTGGGATCTTCCCGGACCGGGGCACGAACCCGTGTCTCCTGCATCGGCAGGCGGACTCTCAACCACTGCACCACTGGGGAAGCCCATGGCTACCTGTTTTTACAAAAGTTTTGCTGGAACACATCCATGCCGATTCACATACATGTCTCTGGCTGCTTTCCTATTACAGCAGAGTTGAGCAGTTATGACCTGGACCGTTTGGACCACAAAACCAAATCACTCGGCAAACAAATAAACAACATTTATTCTCTGGCTGTTTACTGAAAAGGTTTGTTTACCCCTGCTGTAGAGAGTTGTTAGGTTGCCTGATTAATTAGTCTAGCACACGATTGGCAGTTTTTTACATTATTCTGTATTAGAGAAGTAGAGATGAAAATTACCAACTAGATACCAACACCAAAGAAAGTAAATGTTTACAAGGAGCCTTTTGTACTAGCAACCTAAACTGAATTATATCCATATGGAATGCATCTTTGGTATATCTGGTTTTGAATATTTTTGCCTTTTGTGTTCATTTCTGTTTGTTTGCAGATATGACTGTAACAGATTTAACTAGTAGCTAAAGAAACAACACGTCTCCAAAAAGACTTAGAAAGGCATGGCAGTCAGAGCTGTTAAATATATGGGACAAACGCATGCCCGTGAATACCCTGGCAGATATGACCCCAGCACAAAACTATAGCATATAGGTTTATATCTAGATATACAAACACAAGACATATCATTGAGCCATTAAAATAAAATTCCAGTCTTTCCAGATGAAGGAAGTGGAGAAGTGGGAAATTAACTTGAGAAAGCCTGCTGAAGTGTAGTTATTATAAAATAAAAGGTTATGCAATCAAAACAATAATGGCGATAATTTCTTACAGGTACATCAGACGAAAATCAGTTTCTTCGTCAATGGTTTGGAAGAGGATAATAAAGCTTTTGATGCAAGAACTCTAAGTGGTTCAATTACAGATTTTGCCTCTGGTACGATGCAAATAGGACAGAGCTTAAATGGTAAGAGTCCGACTTCAGAAAATTATTTATTTTATCCAATTACACTGTTTCTTAAAAATTGTGTCAAAAATAATATTTTAAAATACCCAGGTGTATTTGTTTCGTAGGGCTGCTGTAACGCATTAGCCCCAACTGGGTGGCAGCTCAATTAAGCAGATTTCATGCCCTGGTGGTTCTGGAGGGTCGAAGTCTGAAATCAAGGATTCAGCATTGGTTTCTTCTGGAGGTTCTGAGGGAGGATTCATTCCATGCCTCTCTCTTTCTAGTGGCTTCTGGTGATACTTAGTGTTCCTTGACTTGTAGCTGTACAACTTCAAACTTTGCCTCCATCTTCACCTGGCCTTTTCCCCTTCCCTTTTCAGGACACTTGTGACCAGATTTAGGACCCATCCTAATCCAGTATTGTCTTGTGTCAAGATCCTTAATTACATCAGCAAAGACCCTTTTTCCAAATAAACTCACACTTGCAGGTTGCAGGTAGTCGTATCTTTTGGAGGCCATTATTCAACCCACTATATCAGGGAATCTTTAAAATTAGAGTGTCTCTATCATTTATTTTTAAAGTAAGAACACTATGTAATAAACTATATTTTCTTTTTTAAATTTATTTTTTATTGAAGTAAAGTTGAATTACAATGTTGTGTTCATTTCTGCTGTATAGCAAAGTGAATCAGTTACACACATATATATATATACATTCTTTTCCATTATGGTTTATCACAGGATATTGAATATAGTTCCCTGTGCTATACAGTAGGACCTTGTTGTTTATCCATTCTCTATATACCAGTTTGCATCTGCTAATCCCAAACTCCAACTCCTACCCTTTCCCACTCCCCTCCCCCTTGGCAACCACTAGTCCATTCTCTGTGTCCGTGGTTTTGCTTCCATTTCATAGATAGGTTCATTTGTGTCATATTTTAGATTCCACATATAAGTGATATATGGTATTTGTCTTTCTCTTTCTGGCTTACTTCACTTAGTATGATAATCTCTAGTTGCATCTATGTTGCTGCAAATGGCATTATTTTGTTCTTTTTTATGGCTGAGTAGTATTCCATGGTATATATGTACCACATCTTTATCCATTCATCTGTTGATGGACATCTAGGCTATTTCCATGTCTTGGTTGTTGTGAATAGTGCTGCTATGAACATAGGGGTGGATGTATCTTTTTGAATTATAGTTTTGTCTGGATATATGCCCGGGGTTGGATTGTTGGATCATATGGTAATTCTATTTTTAGTTTTCTGAGGAACCTCCATACTTTTTTCCACAGTGGCTGCACCAACTTCCATTCCCACCAACAGTGTAGGAGGGTTCCCTTTTCTCCACACTCTCTTCAGCATTTGTTATTTGTAGACTTTTTAATGGTGGTCATTCTGACCAGTGTGAGGTGGGACCTCATTGTAGTTTTGATTTGCTTTTCTCTAATAATTAGCAATGTTGAGCATCTTTTCGTGTGCCTCCTGGACATCTGTATTTCTTCTTAAACTATATTTTCTTTCAGGTTTATATTTTATTGTATGGCTATTGTTAAAGTAAGCCTTAGAGTATTAGACAGAAACTGGAAAATAATAGTCAACATGGAATAAACTGGATTAATGGTGTTCATATCTTCCCACCCTAAAAATTGGCTATGTAGATTAAGAAGATAATATGCATCACATCCTGAAAAGAACAGAAGTTGTATTTAGACTTCTCTTGAAATAACTATCACAGTGGTCTATAAAATTGTCTGCACTTTAAAATGAGAATGTGAATTATTTTATATTACTAAATAATAAATGCTCATTATAAGAAAATCCAAACAACACAGAACTCTATAAAATAGGAAGCATTTTCCTTTTTTGACATTCATAGATAGAAATAGTTAACTTTGTTATACCCTTCCATCATTTTTGCACATATAGCTAGAAATATGGTTATAAATATAATAATTTTCCAAAAATGAAATTATCATACATATGCTTTCTCTGAGCCCTCTAAAAATAAATACTTCCCCTCCAAATGTGATGAGAAACATGTCAGTATGCCTTCTCATTTAAAATGGCTGCATTGTGCACAATTGTATAGCTGTAACCAAAACTTTTTAAACAAGATTGTATTGATGAACATTTAGGTTATTTCTACTATTTCAATATTATTAGCAGTTGTTTGATAGAAAACACTAAATATATATATCTATATATTATATCTGTGTCTGTATCTATCATGCCTATGCACATATACATATATATTTGTTTGAACAATTGCCTGTGCAGTTTCCTAAGACCTTAACTTTGGCGTCAATTTCCCTGATTTCAAATCCCATCTCTCTACTTACTAGCCATGTGACCGGGAGTAACTTTTTAATGTCTCTAAACTGTAGTTACGTCCAATTTAAAATCATGATGATGATGATATTACAGTCCCATTGTAAGGATCAAATGAGGCTATGTCATAAAAAGCACTACTATTTTTCCAGCATCTGGTACCTAGTAGTTGCTCCATATTTGTAGAATGAATGAATACTGTACCTTGTATATACTAAATCATATTGATATGTAATACTATTATTAATATTATAATTATTTCCCTAACATGAATCAATAGAAGTTAAATAGGTTGAAATACATGGTCATTTTAAAATTTTAATACATATGAGATGGATTACCCTAAAGCATAACAACAGATAATCTCCAGAAAGGTTGTGAAAATTTACAACCTGATTTAAAAATAAAGGTAAGTATTTGCCTCCTTAAACAGTAACTGACCTTACAAATTATCCTTGTTTTTTTCTCTTTTGTCATTCCTCTCATTGAAATATGTTTTTGTGCACTGCCTTAGAATTATTTGGCCATTAGTGAGGTTGACTGGCTTTCCACATATGTCTTGATAATTTGCATTTCATTTGTTAATTCCTTATACATATTGTGTGTCTATATTTATAGTCTGGAATTTCTTATTTGTAAAAGCTCATTAATGCTAAGAATATTATGTTACACACGTTTTCGTTAGTTTTTAGATAGTCTGGTAACTTTGCATTATAGAAATTTAAAAGTATTTTGTTTTTAATAAAGGCAAAACATGCATGTAACATAATGCATAAATATTAAGGGGTACAGCTTTATAAAATTTTAATCCTATATAATTCTCATCCAGAATGAGATCATCAAACATTTCTTGTATTAAGAATAGTGTTAGTAAGGACCTCTATTGGCATAGATTAGTGTTGCCTATTCTTGAATTCTCATGTAAATTAAATCATGCAGTAGGTACTCTTTTGTGTCTAATTCCTTTTCTAAGTACTATGCTTGTAAGATTTATCTATATTGTGTGTTGCTATTTCTTTAAGCTTTAGGAAATATTTCTTTACTTTTTCAAAGTGGATATTCTAACCAACGATATTTGAGAATTTCGGCGATCCGTGTCCTACCAACATTGAGTATTGTCATATGTTATTGTTGTTTGCCATTCTGGTGGCTGTATGGTACATTTCCTGATGATTTATGATGTTGAGAACATTTTCATGTGCTTCTTGGTCATGGCTATGCTCTTTTGTGAAATACCTATTTAAGTTTTTGCCTATTTTTAGTTGGATAGTTTGTCTTTTTATTACTTACAGGAGCTCTTCAGTATTTTGAATATGAGTTCTTTGACAGATACATGGACTTCAAATACCACTTTCTGGGTTATGGCTTATACTCTCATTTTTCCTTTGATCAACAGATATTCTTAATTTTAGTGAAGTCCAGTTTATTAACTTTTCTTTCAAACTTAATACTTTTCATGTCCTGTTTAGAATATCTTTGCAAATCCTGAAAGAATAAAGTGTAGGAGAAAACCATAAAGACCATAAAGATGTTCCCATACACTTTATTTTAAAAGTGCTATCATTATACGTCTCAAATTTAGATTGATGCTCTTTCTGGGATTGATATTTGGGTATGGTATGAAGTAGGAGTCAAGATCCATTTTTTTCCCCCCTGAATATCTTGACCCAGAAACATTTTCATCATTTCTCTACTACTTTGCAGTGGTAACTTTGTCACAAATTATATATTTGTTATGTGAAAATGGGTTTGTTCCTGAGCTCACCGTTTTGTTTCAATGATATGTTTGCCCTTACTTATCATTAAAGCATTTAGTTTTCATTATCGTAGCTTCATAAAAGTCTTAATATCTAGAAGTATTTAAAATTTCTCCAAATTTTTTTTCTTTCAGCATTGTCTTGGCTATTATATGAATTTTAGAAGGAGTTTTTTGATTTTCACAAAACTTTGAGGGAATTTAAATCCTTAACTCAATTCTGAGAGAATAGACAGCTATAGAATATCAAGTCTTCCAATCCATGAACATCATATACTCCTTACTTTCTCCCAGCAATGTTTTTAGTTTTCTGTATAGCGTCTCATTCATATTTGTAAGACTTAGTCCTGTGTATCTGTTGGTCCTTTTCTTCATGTAATTTTACTTCAATTGTTTTGGAACTTTATTCTCTAATTTTCTTTCTGTTATATAAAAATGCCATCAATTTTTATATTGACCTTAAGTCCAATGACCTTGCTAAATTTTAATTCTAATAGTTATACAATCATATCATATATACATAGTAGGCACTCAAATGTTTGCAATAAAGGAATAAGTAGTCATGGCTTTGGAGTTGTCACATAGATGTTTATGGTTGTTGTTATTAATAATTTTGAAACAATGTAAAATTTTAATTTCCCCCTCTGACCTGAGCTGTCTAGTTTAAAGAAAAAAGTAAATATTTTAAATTTTCAAAAAACATTCTAAAACACTGTGGTTAAATTTCCAGGCTCTGGGGTCAGATAAATGTAGGGTTGAATTCAACTTAGTTGTGTATTTTTGGTCAAAATATGTATCCCTTTTAAGTCTTAGGTTTCTAATCTATTAAGTAATGTTTTAATAAATGATTCATGGGGAAAATTATAAGAATTATATGAGACTATGTATGTGTAGTATGTACTGCTTGTCATACTGTAAATGTTAATAAGTGACAACTATTATTATCCTCTTTGAATATCTATTTTCTTCTTGTGAAGCAGAGATAACAATTACTTTCCATAGAATTGTTGAGCGATCCAAAGAAAAGTGACTCTATTATTTTAATTTGTATATTCTCTTAGATCAAGCTAAACTTATGTGAAGAAGTAACATTTTAGGGAGCCAATATATTTAGAAACTTGGTTTGAGTAATTAGTATATTGAAAAATTTTATAAAGTACTGTGCCTGCAGAAATTCTTAACACATTACATCTTGTGAGCCTTATTTCAATATTTAACTCCCATTAGCACTTCTAAAAGTGTTTTATTGCCCCCAATATTGCTCAAAGTAGTAGACAGTGCCATAAATTTGTCCACTCTGCACTGTGGGGTTGAAGTGATTTGCTCCTATTCTATTTCAGTATACTAAATGTTGAATTAATGCTTTCAAAGGACTTGTGGACTGAATATGATATTTGTTTTTAAACTGCAAAAAACTGATTCAACTTATGATTGGAAAACACATCATTGGAAAAGCGTTTATTTCCAATGTTACCTAGTTTTTATTACAGTTTTTCTCCTTAAGTCCTGAGCATCGGAGAACTACAGGAGGAAAGAATATTTTAAAATGAGTTTTATCTTTTTTCCCATCAATTTATAGGTACAGTTGTACCTACTGTATCTTTTCTCTAATTAGAGATGGCAGATAGACTGGCTCATTACTTCCGCCTAATGAGGCAGGCTCCATGCCACCTCTCTAATCAGAAAAGAGATAGGTACAGAATGTTCCCACGGACTTATTATAAATCATTTTCTTTCTCTCACCTTGCTCCTTTTTTCAATCAAAAAATTAAGTCCCTGTTCTCCATACTTTTGTCCGCATCCAAGATGGTTTCATTCAGGAGAGGTAATTGTGCAAGAGATTACCGCGAGCTGAATTAAAGGTGCTCTCATGGAGCATGGGGCTGGCTGTCTCTGCTTTGGAACAGATACTACCTCAAACACAGGCATATCAAACGAAGGCCTATAGGAAATCAAGATGGCTTTTCTTACTTTCTCTGGTTAGGCTTAATTGGTTTCTTTGGTTCTGTACCCAGGAAGCAACGACTTTTCACATGAGTATTGGCTGCTAGAGAGCCTTTTCTTTGAGTCTCATTTCTAACTAGCATAACTTTCTAGAAAAATACGTTGCCAATGACACTTTCTGTTGCTGCAAGCCTTGTCTTTGCCTCACCTAGGAAATTAATCAGTGGACCAGGTGAATGCTTTTTCCTGAGCCCTGTATCGGTAGTAATGGGATATGTATACGTATAATGTGTACATATTAATGTGATACTCAGATTTGCTTGGACTGATTTTTAAATATACAAATAGAAACACCTTAGACCATCCATATCAACCAACATGTATCTGTTTATTTTTAGAATATTTTCTTCCAGTTGTGTGTCTATTTCAATGCCTCCAGTTGGGCATAAAACCTAGAGGAGTTGTGGTAACAGACATGTAATTGTAAGCAATCTCTAATGTCACTGTGATAATGAACTACAATAGCCCTCCACATTGTGGATTTAAAAATACAAAATCATGTGAATCAAAACTTGCCCGAGCTATTTCTGAATTCATTTATCAACAGAATTCTACTTTCCTTTTTAATGTGGGCATCTCTACATGATGCATTTGAAAGTGTGTAGTACTTTCTTAAGAAGGTGATTGGTCATTAAGAAATCAGTGGATGTTTGTTGTGTAGCTGTGAAAGTGAATATACAGGGAACAAAGTGACAATCATCTGAAGCTAATGCCAGCTTCCCTTCCCTTCATGTTTTCTACTGTGTGTTGCATCTTAATTCACCTGCTTGTTCTTCCTGGAGTTGGAATACTACTTTTATTTCTACTAGTGTCCCAAAGGTTAACATTTCTAACTTCAGCGAGGTATAGAAAGTCGGCTTTCCTTTTAGTTTAGCTGAGATTATGCATAAATTTTTCTGAGAATTTTTTTGGGGGGAATTAGATAAAAAGACATGAAATAGAAAAGTTTAGAAATTGATGGATTAAGACAGGTAAATGGAATGGAAGAAGAGTATAGGAACAAGGTATAGAAAGGTATAGAGCAGTTTGGTTAAAGATGAAATTGGTGTTTCGGAGCATTGCAGAAGAGATATCTAGCAATGTTATCAGGACAAGTGGCACACTATGGTACAAAAATAAAAATAATTTAAATGTGTACCTTACAACCATATTAACTAAAAACTGCAGATGAATTAAAATTTAAATGTGAAATGTGTAATCATGAGGTAGTAGAGGACAGTAAAGGCAAATGTTTCCATAATCCTGGCATATTGAAAGATTTTTATTAGCATGATACCATGGCCAGAAATAGTAAAGGAAAAATATTGAAACATCTGACTAATAAAATGAGAATTTAAAATTCAAACAATGCTTATCATTTTGTACTCAGTTTGGCAAGGCATAAAAAGAGAGAATGCTAGTGTTGGAAAGAGTCTGTGATAACCTGGCAAGCTATGAAATGTAAAAATGTGGAAGTTACGTCATCCAAGTGTTCTCCTTCCAGGGCCTATATCTCAAGAATGCAATTAAACAAGGCCCTAAATATGTACACAAAAATGTTCATTGTAGAATGACTTAAAGTGGCAAATAATTGGGACCAGTTAAAAACTTCAAAAGGGAATTGCTTAAACAGATGATAGCTTATACTTAACAATGAAAAAGTGTGTACCATTAAGAGAAATAGAATGTCTGTTGGTAGAGACTTGGCAACAGGTCCATGATGTGTTATTACATGAGAAAAGCATGAGTGTGAGGTACACTATACTCTAACATGGGTTGAAGAAATACAAATCTGCACTGGATATTAAACTCATTGTACATAGAAATTATTGTTGTTATAATAATTAGTGCCTGAGAAACAAGGCATGAAATTTAGAGTCGGACAGTTTTTGGTTTGAATCCGGCTCTGCTTCTTAGAAGCCAATGACTTTGGCAAAGAATTGAGCTTCTCAATCCAATTTCCTCATTTGTTTCCTCATATGTAACATGTGTTTTAGATAGAGTTTTCAAAGCAAGTATAAAACTTATGCATAATATATACTTGGTTTGTGTTTGGTACTCAATGAAACTTTGCTATTATAAATATTAGTGTTATAATAATTTAGATATTAAGTTTATTGACTGTGAAATTTAAATATTTAAAAATAATGATCATGGACTGCATTTAATTTTTTGGCTCAAAATTTTCTTAGAGCGAGGAAGAAAAAAATGTTCAATTTAGGGCAATGATGTACTAGATGTTTAAAACTGCTGTATTTTTATAGGAAAGTCCCATGAAATAATTTCTTTCTCTCTTCAAAGATTAGTCCTCTCTGGTACTCTTCATTGTTTCTTGCAAATCCTGAATTCTACCTGGTGTTATTTCTTTTTAGTCTGAAGAATTTCCTTTTTCATTGCTTATAGTTCAGTCAGTGGGAAACAAATTCTCTCAGCTTTTATGAAATATGTCTTTAATTTGTCTTTGCTTTTGAAAGATATTTTCACTGGCTGTAGAATTCTACATTGCTAATTGTAATTTTTTTCAGCACTTTAAAGATTGTTGTTTCATTGTCTACTTGCCTTCATTGTTTCTAGTGAGAAATCAGCCACCGTTCATATCAATATTCCCTTGTAAGGTATATGCCATTTTTCTCTTGTTGCTTAAAATTTTCTCTTTTATGTTAATAGTTTAAGTTGTGCCTGGATGTAGTTTTCATAGTATTTATCCTGGTTGAGGTTTGCTCAGATTCTTGGATGTATAAGTTGATGTTTTCACTAATTTTGGAAGTTCTGATGATTATCTCTTTAAACTTTTATTGCTTTTCCTTTTTTTTTTCATTCCACATTCTTTCTCCTCTTACTCTGGGACTTCAATTACACTTATGTTAGAGTACAGATAGTGTCTCACAGATCTTGAGCACAATTTTTATTTGTTGCTTGTTTTTGTTTTCCCTACTCTTTTTTTATTCTTAGTATTTCTCTTTGGATACTTTCTACTGATTTGTCTTGATAGTCACTGATTATTTTCTCACGTGTATCTAGGCTGCCATTAAGCTTATCTAGAAAATTCTTCATTTTTTAATAACATACTTTTCATTTCCAGTATTTCCATTTGACTCATTTTTTTAGGATCTATCTCTCTTCTCCTGTTTCCCCATCTTTTCACATGTATTGTCACCATTTCCACTAGACATTTTAGTATTTTTACAATAAATATTTTCAAATCCCTATTTGGTGATTCCAACATCCGGGCCATGTCTATTGACTATATCCTTTTTTATGATGGGCCACATTTTCTTGCTGTTTCATGTGTCTTAAAATGTTTTTATTGTGTACCAGACATTTCTTATAAGGGAATAGAAGAGAGAGAAGTAAATAATAGTGACCTCCAGAGAAAAGAGCACTGCAGTGATACTGTTATTTAGAACTTTATTTTCCTTTTTATAATTTCATGACAGCTGGAGTGTATTCTTATCTTTTTGCTATTGATACCTAAAAACAACATTAACAATAACAAAGACAGAAAACACATTTTAAATTTTCTTGCATAAAATCCTTACCATCGTGAGCATTAAAAATTAAATGAGCAAGCTCCTTTGACTCTCCATTCTAGAACCATCATATTTTGAAGGTCTAGATTTTTATGATTTGTTTTTTTAATTTGTTTCAGAGTGAAATGTTTTCTTTTGTGTCACACTGACTAGAGATCAGATAATTAACCTAACCCCATCATGCAAAATTTTAATTTCAAATTTGAACTTTTGATAGAAATGAGGAAAAGCCATTATCTAACTCTTTGTGGAATGGACACATATTTGTTTTCTGTTCTACCACATTGGCAGTTTGTTTCATACCTATATCAGCCTATTAATGGTATTGTCAAAATGCTCAGTCTTTAAGCTTTGTTATGTTCAAAAATGAAGATTCTCTACCAAATGTTAAATAGATAGCTAGTGGGAAGCGTCTGCATAGCTCAGGGAGATCAGCTTCGTGCTTTGTGACCACCAAGAGGGGTGGAATAGGGAGGGTGGGAGGGAGGTGCAGAGGGAGGGGATATGGGGACATATGTATACATATAGCTGATTCACTTTATTATACAGCAGAAACTAACAAAACATTGTAAAGCAATTGTAGTCCAATAAAGAGGTTAAAAAAATAAAACAATTTAAAAAATTTATAAAAAAAGAAGATTCTGTGTTTCATATA
The DNA here is from genome assembly GCF_026419965.1 of Kogia breviceps. Lineage (NCBI taxonomy): Eukaryota > Metazoa > Chordata > Mammalia > Artiodactyla > Physeteridae > Kogia > Kogia breviceps. Next base: position 14,553,344 of record NC_081310.1, on the reverse strand, counting down.
CCAGATATTTTTTCCAAAAATTTAGAGTAATTATCTTTAATTCTTCTAGCCTGTAGGTGGGTACCTCTGTTTAAAAACAACTATGCCAATCATTATACATCTAGTTCCAATTCTAAAATTTTTTTCATTCACAAGGACAGATCTAATCTTAATAACTTGTTGCTATTTCCTTTTATTTGACTTCAGCATTTTTAGTAATATCTAACTTTCTAAAATAATTTAGAAATTTTTCCTTACATCAGTGATTTTTTCCAGGTAATGGAAATTTATGACCTTAAAATATCAAAATGTACTTAAACAATTTTTAAAGATTCTTGAAGATCCCCCTCTCCTATTCTGTATTTACAATTATCATTCTCATGTCTTTTTTATACCTTTTTAAAATATACCGTTATTATAAGGTTGAACCACATAAAATTGCCATTCTTACAGACTAAAAATTGTCAGATATTAACTATTTCAACCTAATATGTTTATAAGTATATTTAAATAATATAAATGCTATTGTCTTCATGTTGCTAAAATTTACATAAGTGGCTTTATAGTGTATTTTCACCTTGGATTTTTCATAAAAATAGTTTTTGAGAATTTAAAATTTTGAGGTCTGGTTCATTCATTTTAGCTGCCCTATTAATATTCCATTTTATGAATAAAAGCATATATTATATATTTGTTCCCATGTTAAGAATTTTTTTTTTTATAATTTAGGAAATTTCATAGTTAACATATTGTATGTTTCTTCTTGTACACATTTCTTTTACTTCTTCCTCTCTAACTTGGAAGCCTTTTCTTTTTCTTGCTTAATTGCCCTGGCTAGTACCTCCAAAACAATATTTACACTAGAAGTGGTAAACGTGGATGTTGGTGTCTTATTCATGATCATAGGGGGAGAGTAGTGTTTTGCTTTCAATTGTGATGTTAGCTGTTGATTTTTATAAATTCCCTTTCTCAGGTGAGGAATTTCTATTTTTTAGATGTTTATTGTTTTTTTTGTAATGAAAGAATGTTGGAATTTGACAAATGCTTTTTTCTGCATCTATGGAGATGATCATTTGTTTTTGTCCTTTATTCTATCATGTTGTTCATTATGTTGAACCTGCCTTGAATCTTTAGGATAAATCCCAGTTGCCTGTGGAGTATAATCCTTTATTTATGATGTTAAATTTGGTTTACTAGTATTTTATGAAGTTTTTTTGATCTGTAACTTTCTTTACTTATAATGTCTTTATTGGTTTTGGAATCAGGGTAAGATAACTTTATAGAATTATTTGGGAAGTGTTTTTACTTTTTCTGTTTTTTGGAAGAGTTTGTGAAGGATTGACATTGTTCCTCTTTTAAATGTTTATAAGAATTCAGTGAAGACATTGATTCTGGATTTTCTTTGTGGAAAAATTTTTTTTTACTAAATTAATCTCTTTTTTATTATCACTCTATCCAGAATGTCTATTTCTTCTTTTTTCATTCACTATCAATTTTCTTTGTTTTTATTGTTTCTTCTTCCAGTTTTATTGAAATATAATAGACATACAGCACTGTATAAGTTTAAGGTATACACAACATAATGATTCAATTTACATACATCATGAAGTGATTATCACAGTAATTTTAGTTAACATCCATCATGTCGTACAGGTATAAAAGTAAAGAAATAGAAAAAAAGGTTTTTCTTATGAGAACTCTTGAGATTTACTCTCTTAAAAGCTTTTGTATATGACATACAGCAGTGTTAATTATATTTATAATGTTGTACATTACATCACTAGTACTTATTTATCTTGTAACTGGAAGTTCATACTTTTTGACTGTCTGCATCCACTTCCCCCTCCCTCCACCCCATCTTCACCTCTGGTAACCACAAATCTGATCTCTTTTTCTGTAAGTTTGTCTGTTATTTTTTTAAAGTATAATAGAGCTATAGCACTATGTTAGTTCCTGTTACATAGCTTATTAATTCAAAATTTCTGTGTAATTCAAGCTGATCACTACAATAAATCAGTTACCATATGTCACCATGCAAAGATATTACATAGTTATTAACTATATTCCCCACACTGTACATTTCATACCTGTGACTCATTTGTTTTACAACTGGAATTTTGTACCTCTTAAACTCCCTCATCTATTTCTTTCCTCCTCCTGCCGCCCCTGCCCACCCCCCCACCCCTGGCAAACCCCTATTTGTTATCTGTATCTGTAACTGTGTTTATGTTTTATTATGTTTGTTCACTTGTTTTGTTTCTTTAGATTTCACATTTCAGTGAAATCATACATTATTAGCCTTTCTCTGACTTATTTCACTAAGCATAATACCCTCTAAGTCCATCCATGTCATTGCAAATGACAGGATTTTATTTGTGTGTGTGTGTGTGTGTGTGTGTGTGTATACCACATATTATTTATCCATTCGTCTATTGATGCACACTTTGGTTTCTTCCATATCTTGGCTATTGTAAATAATGCTACAATAAATATAGAGGTGCATACATCTTTTCTAATTGGTGTTTAAGCTTCTTTGGATAAGTACTGAGGAGTGGTATTGCTAGATCATATGGTAGTTTTATTTTTAATCTTTTGAGAAATCTCCATACTGTTTTCCTTAGTGGCTGCACCAATTTACATTCCCACCAACAGTGCACATGGGTTCTCCTTTTCTCCACATCCTTGCCAACACTTGTTATTTGTTGCCTTTTTGATAATAGTTTTTATGAAAGGTGTGAGGTAATATCTCATTGTGGTTTTGATTTGCATTTCCCTGATGATTAGTGATGTTGAGCATCTTTTCATCTGCCTGTTGGCCATCTGTGTATGTGTATCTTCCTTGGAAAAATGTTTATTTAGATCCTCTGCCCATTTTTCAGGCAGGTTGTTTGTTCTTTTGTTGTTGAATTGTATGAGTTCTTTATATATTTTTGATATTAACCACTTATCAGATATATCATTTGCAAATACCTCTCCCATTCACTAGGTGGCCTTTTCGTTTTACTGATAGTTTCCTGCTTTGTGAAAAAACTTTTTAGTTTGATATAGTCCTGTTTATTTTTGCTTTTGTTTCCCCTACTCAAGGAGACATATCCAAAAACATATTATGAAGACCAATGTCAAAGAGCAAATACCTATGTTTTCTTCTAGAAGTTTTATGATCTTAGGTCTTACATTTAAATCTTTAATCCATTTTGAATTTATTTTTGTGCGTAATGTGATAGTAGTCCACTTTGATTCTTTTGCATCTAGCTGTTCAGTTTTCCCAACACCGTTTGTCAAAGAGACTGTCTTTTTCCTATTGTATATTATTGCCTCGTCCTTTTTCATAGAGTAATTGTAAGTCCATGTTCACTGGGCTTTCTATGCTGTTCCATTGATCTATGTGTCTGTTTTTGTGCCAGTATTATACTGTTTTGGTTACTGTAGCTTTGCAGTATAGTTTGAAATCAGGGAGCGTGACACCTCTGGGTCTTTCTTAAGAATGTTTTAGCTATTCAGGGTCTTTTGTGTTTCCATACAAATTTTAGAATTATTTGTTCTATTTCTGTGAAAAATGCCACTGGTATGTTGACAGGAATTGCATTGAATCTGTAGATTGTTTGGGTAGTATGGTCATTTTAACATTGTTAGTGTATAGAAGTGCAACAGATTTCTGTATATTAATTTTGTAACCTGCATCTTTACTGAATTCATTGATGAGCTCTGGTAGTTCTTTGGTGATGATGTCTATTTCTTCTTGAGTCAGTTTCAGTAGTTTGTATCTTTCTAGAAATTGGTCTGTTTGATCTGGATTATCTAATTTTAGCATAAATTGTTCATGGGATTCTCTTACAATCCTTTTATGTCTGTAAGGTCAGTTGTAATGTCCCCTCTTTCATTCCTGATATTACTAATTTGAGTCTTCTCTCCTTTTTTCTTTGTCCATCTAGCTGAAGGTTTGTCAAATATGTTGACCTTTTCAAAAAACCAATTTTTGATTTTGCTGATTTTCCCTTTATTTCATTTGTGTCTAATCTTTATAACTTCCTTTCTTTGGATTGCTTTGGATCATGTTTCCTTTCTTCTTTCTAGTTTCTTAAGATAGAAGATTAGGCTATTGATTTGATAACTTTCTTCTTTAATATAGATGATTATAGCTATACATTTCTCTTTAAGCAGTGTTTTACCTGAAACTCATGAAGTGTGATATTTTTATATTCATTTTTATTTGTCTCAAGGATTTCCTGGTTTTCTTGTAATTTCCTCTTTGACCTATTGGTTATTGGGAATGTGTTTGGTTATAGTCTATGTGATTTATATGTTTTTTGGTTTTTTTTTTTTGCTACTTTTTAGCTTTAACTATTTGTTTCTTTGAGCTTGTCTCTTGTAGAAAACATATATTAGAATCATATTTGTGGTTTGTTTATCCATTCTGCCAATATCTCATTTTTTTATTGGGGTGTTTAAACCATTTACATTTAATGCAATTACTGATAAGATAGTTACCTTTGTGATGTCACTTTGCTGTTTGTTTTCTATGTCTTATGTCTTTTTGTTCCTCTATTTCTCCATTATTCTTTTCTTTTGTGTTAAATAAATGTTTTTCTGTGTACCATTTTCATCCCCTTGCCATTTCTTTTACTGTATTTGTTTTTATGTTAGTAGTTTCTCAGGTTATCACAGTTACATCTTAACTTATAATAACCTAGTTTGAATTAATACCAACTTAATTTCAATAGTATACAAAAACTCTGTGCCTATATTTTGTTTGTTTTCCTCCCCCTTGTTATTATCATTCAAATTGTGTTGTTAGATGCCCATCAACACAGATTTATAATTATTGCTTTATTCAATTCTCTTTTTAATCAGGAAAAAAAGAATTATAAATGAAATATTTATATAATTTTTATATTTATTATGTAGTTACTTTTAAAAGTGCTCTTTATTTCTCTAGTGCATTAGAACTATTGTCTAGTGTTCTTTCATTTCAGCCTAAAGACTTCCTTTAGTACTTCTTGTAAATTAGGTCTGTGAGTCATAAATTCTCTCAGTTTTTGTTTACCTTGGAATGTCTGAATTTGTCCTGCATTTTTAAAGAATAGTTTTACAGGAAAGAGAATTTTTGTTGACAGTCTTTTTTTCTTCCGGTGCTTTAAATATGCCATCTCACTACCTTCTGTCCACCATGGTTTCTGATGAGACATCTGTTGTTAATCTTATTGAAGATTCATTGTATGAGATGGATCATTTCTCTCTTGCCACTTTCATAATTTTCCCTTTTTATTTCAGCAGTTTGATTATGATATACCTAGGTACAGATCTCTGAATTTATCCTTTTTGAAGTTCATTGAGTTTCTTGGATGTGTAGATTATGGTTTTCATCAAATTTGAGGAGGTTTAGTGATTATTTCTTTTAAATATTCTTCCTGCTCCTTTCTTTACCTCTTCTCTGGGATCACTATTAGGCTTATGTTTGTACACTTGATGGGGATCCCACAGGTCCATGAGGTTCTGTTTAGTTCTTTATATTTTTTTCTTTCTATTCTTCAGACTAGATAATCTCAGTTGACCTTTAAGATTCTTTTTTCTACCCATTTGTACCTGTTGTTGAGCTCCTCTAGTGACTTCTTCGTTTTATAACTTCTGTCTCTTTACTCATCTTCTCTATGTGTTGAGGCATCATTCTCGTACTTTCCTTTAGTTCTCTAGATATGGTTTCCTTTAGTTTTTTGAACATATTTAAATAGTTGGTTTGAAGTGTTTATCTAGTCAGTTTAATGTATGGGATTTTAATTGGCCCAGTTTCTATGGCCACTTCCCCCCAACTGTGTATCAGCCATACTTTCTTGTTTCTTTGCATGTGTCATAATTTTTTTGTTGAAAACTGGACATTTTACATAATATAGTATAGCAAATATAGAGTCTTTTTCTCCTCAGGATTTTTTTTTTTTTGGTGCTGTTCGCTTGCTTAGTGACTTTCCTAAACAAGTTACATAAAATATGTATTTTTGTCATGTGTAGTCATTGAAATCTCTGTCCAGTTAGCTTAGTGCTGAGCTAATAATGGAACAGATAATTTCTTAAATTCCTAGAGCCAATAACTATTTTTAGCCTTTTTTGAGGACTCTGTTAGTGTGTTGCAGCATACTTTTACCATTCAGTCAGACAGATGAGCACTCTTCTTTAGTCACCATTTGCTGCTTGTGCAGAACCACAAGGTCAAAAGGAGGTGAGAGTTTAGGTTATTCTCAGATGTCTCTTGGGAATGCACATGTCCCTGTGTGTACACACACCCCTTTGCCTGATCATGACCTTCTAGATTTCTGGGAATATGTTGGAGCTTTGCAAAGCCCCTTATGGACATGTCATTTCTCAGCTTTCCTTTTACCTTTTTTTGTTTGTTGTTTTCCCCAGCTGTTATTGCTGCCTTAGGCAATTGTAATGTTAAGCAGTTGCCACTGATTATTTTCAACAAACATCCTAAAGAAATGACTATTTCCACTGGGCAAACTCTGAGTCAGTTCAAGCCATACTTGTGGGGATTTTAGAGTACTGCTAGACAGATTAAATAATGACAGTTTTCTGAGGTTGGGGCTTTGAAAGAGCTCCAATCCCATTCTCATTCCTCCAGTGGATGCTAGGCTGCTGTTTTTCACTGTGATTGTAGAATATCCAATTTCAAGATTAACTGCTGCGTGATAGAGAGGAGGAAGGGAATAGAGAAAGTTAAAATGCCACAAAACATGATATTCTTACTATTATTCATCCATGGGGGGAAGAAAAACACTCCCTGGATTGTTGCAAATCTTTGGTCAATTTCCATCATTTTAGAAAGCTGAATTTGGCATTCTTTGCTAGTGTTATCATTGCTTTTATGGCAGAATTTTCAGTTGTTCTTACTCTGCCATTCCTGATGACATCCTGTAATTTATTTCATCATTATCTTGCACTTTTATCAACAGACACTGCCATGCTTTATTAGATTTATAACTAGTATGTCATGTTTGGGGGCTAATATAAATGTTACTTTAAAAAGTTTCTCCAGTGTTTCATCACTAGTGTACAGAAACTGAATTGATTTTTATACATTCAAGTTGTATCTCATAAAATTGCTAAATTTCTTTATTACTTCTAGTAGGTTTTGTGTAAATTCACTGGGATTTACTAGGAGACAATTATATTACCCATGAATAGAGGCAATTTTGTTTCTTCCTTTCAAATTGTTGTGACGTTTGAAAAAATTAGCCTTACTGTTTTTATCTTGATTTATATATTATCTGTTTTTATCTTGATTTATATATTAGATTATTTACTCAGAGTTTTCCTATTTAACTAATTTTGCTGTGCCACCAATCATAATGTGGCTGTACTGCTTCTTACCAGTGATTACATATTTTCTAAATAGACAACTATGAGGGCTTTCTGGTATGAGTCATATCTATTTACTTGATCAATTTATATAATTTAGACCTGTCTTTGCCATATGAATATTTTTCAAGGAAGAATCTCTTTATGAAATGTTTATTCCACTGAATATCTGTTGCCAAAAAGTTGGCAACTAGCAAAGGAATGAGTAAAATTCACTCTTAAGACTATGTCCTTGAAATATTTTATGATAAATTGAAATATTTTATGATATTCTCCCCCAAAGTCAAATCATAATTCTCCTGTTTGGAGAAGATGATTCACATTAACTCTAGGTCTTTAGAGAACTTTTTTAACTTTAAAAATTCCCTTCAAATATGAATTCTGTGGTAGAAGATGTGATTGTTTTATGTTCAGATTCCAAAATTTAAAACTAAAATGGTTTTTAAAGGTTATAAAGCCAAGCCCCTTTATTTTATAGGTGATAAAATAGATTTCATAATCCCTCTGCAGCAAAGTTTCCCTTTAACTATTACTAAAATATAAGAAGAGAATTCAAATTTATCAGTATTGAGATGTACACCTCTACTTCTATACCCTCATCTGACTACCATTGTCTTTCTCTTGGATGACTGTAATAGCTTTACTGGTCTCACTGCTTCTACCCTTATCATCCTATATTCTACTTTTTAAATATATATATAATTTTTTCAGGGCTACTGATTTTTTTTTTTTTTTTTTTTTTTTTTTTTTTGGCTGCGTTGGGTTTTCATTGCTGCACGAGGGCTTTTCTCTAGTTGCTGTGAGAGGGGGCTACTCTTCGTTACACTGTGCGGGCTTCTCATTGCAGTGGCTTCTCTTGTTAAAGAGCACAGGCTCTAGGTACATGGGCTTCAGCAGTTGTGGTACACAGGCTCAGTAGTTGTGGCTCACGGGCTCTAGAGCGCAGGCTCAGTAGTTGTGGCACACAGGCTTATTTGCTCTGTGGCATGTGGGATCTTCCTGGAGCAGGGCTCAAACCTGCGTTCCCTGCATTGGCAGGCGGATTCTTAACCACTGTGCCACCAGGGAAGCCCCCTATATTCTACTTTTAATACTTTGGAATAAACCTGAGTTCATGTCACTCTCTACTCTGAACCCTCCAGTGACTCCCTCTTTTATATACAATAAAAACTGAAGTCCTTACAATAGGCTACAGGGCTTTTCACAATTTGAACCCAATTCCCTCCCCACCCCTACTGCCCTACCCCCAGCAGCCAGTTACTTGTCTGACCTAGTCTTCCAATAGCCTCACTTCTCTTATTCTGCTCCAGGATGCTGGCTTCTTGCAGTTCTTCTCATATGACAAGCATACTGCCTTAGATCTGTGCACTCAATGACTCCTTTCTGGAATATTTTGCCCCGATTTATAGATAAGATTGTTCCCTTTCCACTGTCAATACCATGTTCTCAATGAGACCTCTCCTTAACATACTATCCAAATTAAAGTCCAGCCATGCTCTCCAAGCTGCTCTTATTTTTCCTGTTTTTCATAGCATTTATCTTGTTTTAATATAGTACATAAATTACTCATTATATTAATCTAGTTGCCTGAATGCAAGCTCCATAAAAGCAAGTTTTTTTTTGTTTGCTTGTTAGCTTGTTTGAGGTTTTTTTGTGCCTGTTTTGTTAACTGATGTATTCCTGAAACCCATGAAAGTTCCTGGCATGTAAATGGTTCCCAGTAAACATTTGTTGAGTCAATGAATGCATAGAAGAATGAATCCACCCTGATAATTTAAAGCCATGATTCTGTTTTGGTTTGCATTTCTCTAATAATTAGTGATGTTGAGCATCTTTTCATGTGTTGGTTGGCCATGTGTATGTCTTCTTTAGAGAAATGTCTATTTAGATCTTCTACCCATTTTTGGTTGGGCTGTTTGTTCTTTTGATATTGAGCTGCATGAGCTGTTTGTATATTTTGGAGATTAATTCTTTGTCAGTTGCATCATTTGTAAATATTTTGTCCCATTCTGAGGGTTCTCTTTTCATCTGTTTATGGTTACCTTTCCTGTACAAAAGCTTTTAAGTTTAATTAGGTCCCATTTGTTTATTTTTGTTTTTATTCTCATTACTCTAGGAGGTGGGTCAAAAAAGATCTTAAGGTGATTTATGTCAGAGTGTTGTGCCTATGTTTTCCTCTAAGAGTTTATAGTGTCTGGCCTTACATTTAGGTCTTTAATCCATTTGGGGTTTATTTTTGTGTATGGTGTTAGGGAGGGTTCTAATTTCATTCTTTTACATGAAGCTGTCCAGTTTTTCCAGCACCACTTACTGAAGAGGCTGTCTTTTCTCCATTGTGTATTCTTGCCTCCTTTGTCATAGATTGGCAAATCAAAACTACCATGCGGTATAACCTTATACTAGACAGAATGGCCATCATCAAAAAATCTTCAAAAGATAAATGCTGGAGAGGGTGTGGAGAAAAGGGAACGTTCATGCACTGTTGGTGGTAATTGAAATTGACACAGCCACATTGGAGAACAGTATGGAGGTTCCTTAGAAAACTAAAAATAGAATTAACAAATGACCAAGCAATCCCATTACTGGGCATATACCCAGAGAACAGCACAATTCAAAAAGACACATGCACCCCAGTGTTCATTGCAGCACTGTTTACAATAGCTAGGGCATGGAGGCAACCTAAATGTCCATAAACAGAAGAATGAATAAAGAAGATGTGGTACGCTATGAGACTAGATATCAATTACAGGAAAAAATCTGTAAAAAGTACAAATACATGAAGGCTAAATAATACATTACTTAATAGCCAAGAGGTCACTGAAGAAATCAAAGAGGAAGTCAAAAAATGCCTAGAAACAAGTGACAATGAAAACATGATGACCCAAAATCTATGGAATGCAGCAAAAGCAGTTCTAAGAGGGAAGTTTATAGCAATACAAGCCTACCTCAGGAAACAAAAAAATCTCAAATAAACAGCCTGACTTTACACCTAAAGCAATTAGTGAAAGAAGAACAAAAAACCTCAAAGTTTGCAGGAGGAAAGAAATCATAAAGATCAGATCAGAAATAAATGAAAAAGAAATGAAGGAAACAATAGCAAAGATCAATAAAATTAAAGGTGGTTCTTTGAGAAGATAAAATTCATAAACTATTAGCCAGACTCATCAAGAAAAAAAGGGAGAACACTCAAATCAATAGAATTAGAAATGAAAAAGGAGATGTAACAACTGACTCTGCAGAAATACGAAGGGTCATGAGAGATTACTACAAGCAACTATATGCCAATAAAATGGACAACCTGGAAAAAATGGACAAATTCTTAGAAAAGCACAATCTTCTGAGACTGAACCAAGAAGAAATAGAAAATATAAACAGACCAATCACAAGCACTGAAATTGAGACTGTGATTAAAAATCATCCAACAAACAAAAGCCCAAGACCAGGTGGCTTAACAGGTGAATTCTATCAAACATTTAGAGAAGAGCTAAGACCTATACTTCTCAAACTCTTCCAAAATATAGCAGAGGGAGGAACACTTCCAAACTCATCCTGCAAGACCACCATCACCCTGATACCAAAACCAGAAAAAGATGTCACAAAGAAAGAAAACTACAGGCCAATATCACGGATGAACATAGATGCAAAAATCCTCAACAAAATACTAGCAAACAGAATCCAACAACATAAACGATCATACACCATGATCAAGTGATGTTTATTCCAGGATTGCAAGGATTCTTCAATATACGCAAATCAATTAATGTGATACACCGTATTAACAAATTGAAGGAGAAAAACCATAGGATCTCAACAGATGCAGAAAAAGCTTTTGACAAAATTCAACACCCATTTATGATGAAAACTCTCCAGAAAGTAGGCATAGAGTGAACTTACCTCAACATAATAAAGGCCATCTATGACAAACCCACAGCCAACATCATTCTCAATGGTGAAAAACTGAAAGCATTTCCACTAAGATCAGGAAGAAGACAAGGTTGCCCACTCTCACCTCTATTATTCAACATAGTTTTGCAGGTTTTAGCCACAGCAGTCAGAGAAGAAAAAGAAAAGGAATCCAAATTGGAAAAGAAGAAGTAAAGCTGTCACTGTTTGCAGATGACGTGATACTCTACATAGAGAATCCCAAAGATGCTACCAGAAAACTACTAGAGCTAATCAATGAATTTGGTAAAGTAGCAGGATACTAAATTAATGCACAGGAATCTCTTGCATTCCTATACACTAATGATGAAAAATCAGAAAGAGAAATTAAGGAAACACTCCCATTTACCATGCAACAAAAAGACTCAAATACCTTGGAATAGACCTACCTAAGGAGACAAAAGACCTCTATGCAGAAAACTGTAAGACACTCATGAAAGAAATTAAAGATGATACAAACAGATGGAGAGATATACCATGTTCTTCGATTGGAAGAATCAACATTGTGAAAATGACCAAACTACCCAAAGCAATCTAAAGATTCAATGCAATCCCTATCAAACTACCAATGGCATTTTCCACAGAACTAGAACAAACAATTTCACAGTTTGTATGGAAACACGAAAGACTCCGAATAGCCAAAGCAATCTTGAGAAAGGAAAACAGAGCTGGAGGAATCAGGCTCCCTGACTTCAGACAATACTACAAAGCTAGAGTAATCAAGACAGTATGGTACTGGCACAAAAACAGAGATACAGATCAATGGAACAGGATAGAAAGCCCAGAGGTAAACCCACACACACATCGTCACCTTATTTTTGATAAAGGAGGCAAGAATATACAATGGAGAAAAGATAGCCTCTTCAATAAGTGATGCTGGGAAAACTGGACAGCTACATGTAAAAGAATGAAATTAGAACACTCCCTAACACCATACACAAAAGTAAACTCAAAATGGATTAAAGACCTAAATGTAAGGCCAGACACTATCAAACTCTTAGAGGGATACATAGGCAGAACACTCTATGGCATAACTCACAGCAAGATCCTTTTTGACCCAACTCCTAGAGAAAAGGAGATAAAAACAAAAATTATTAAATGAAACCTAATGAAACTTAAAAGCTTTTGCACAGCAAAGGAAACCATAAACAAGATGATAAGACAACCCTCAGAATGGGAGAAAATATGTGCAAATGAAGCAACTGACAAAGGATTAATCTCCAAAATTTACAAGCAGCTCAATATCAAAAAAACAACCCAATCCAAAAATGAGCAGGAGACCTAAATAGACATTTCTCCAAACAACATACAGATAGCCAACAAACACATGAAAGAATGCTCAACATTGCTAATCATTAGAGAAATGCAAATCAAAACTACAATGAGGTATCACCTCACACCAGTCAGAATGGCCATCATCAAAAAATCTACAAACAGTAAATACTGGAGAGAGTGTGGAGAAAAGGGAACACTCTTGCACTGGTGGTGCGAATGTAAATTGATTCAGCCACTATGGAGAACAGTATGGAGTTTCCTTAAAAAACTAAAAATAGAACTACCATACGACCCAGCAATCCCACTACTGGGCATATACCCTGAGAACACCATAATTCAAAAAGAGTCATATACCACAATGTTCACTGCAGCACTATCTACAATAGCCAGGACATGGAAGCAACCTAAGCGTCCATCGACCAATGAATGGATAAAGAAGATGTAGCACATATATACAATGGAATATAAGTCAGCCATAAAAAGAAATGAAATTGAGTTATTTGTAGTGAGGTGAATGGACCTAGAGTCTGTCATACAGAGTGAAGTAAGTCAGAAAGAGAAAAACAAATACCGTATGCTAACACATATATATGGAATCTAAAAAAAAAAAAAAAACACCAAAAAACCAAAAAATGGTTCTGAAGAATCTAGGGGCAGGATGGGAATAAAGACGCAGAGGTAGAGAATGGACTTGAGGACATGGGGAGGGGGAAGGGTAAGCTGGGACGGAGTGAGAGAGTGGCATGGACTTATATATACTACCAAATGTAAAATAGATAGCTTGGGAAGCAGCCTCATAGCACATGGAGATCAGCTCAGTGCTTTGTGACCACCTAGAGGGGTGGGATAGGGAGGGTGGGAGGGAGACGCAAGAGGGAGGAGATATGGGGATTATATATATATATGTATAGCTGATTCACTTTGTTATAAAGTAGAAACTAACATACCATTATGAAACAATTATACTCCAATAAAGATGTTAAAAAAAATGTGTGGTACATGTATACAATGGAATATTAGTCATAAAAAGGAATGAAATTGGGTCATTTGTAGAGACATGGATGAACCTAGAGACTTTCATACAGAGTGAAGTAAGTCAGAAAGAGAGAAATAAATATTGCATATTAACACAAATAAAATCTAGAAAAGTTGTATAGATGATAATACTTGCAAAGCAGAAATAAGAGACACAGACGTAGAGAACAAATGTATGGATACCCAGGGGGTAAGGGGGATGGGAGGAATTGGGAGATTGGGATTGACATATATACACTATTGATACTAAGTATAAATTAGATAACTAATGAGAATCTACTGTATAGCACAGGGAACTCTACTCAGTGCTCTGTGGTTACCTAAATGGGAAGGAAATCCAAAAAAGGGGATATATGTATACATATGGGTGCTTCATTTTGCTGAACAACAGAAAGTAACACAACATTGTTAAAGCAAGTATATGCCAATAAAATTAATTTAAAAAAACAACAGTGTGATTCAGGCTTTGACAAAATCAGTGTTCAGCAATTCTGCCTTCAGTTATATTAGGGCTTTCAAAACCAGAAGTCATTATCCCTTATTCGTTGTGATCTGTATTTTCTGAGTACTTTGAATTGAATTAAAATATTCCCTAGAGGTTGTATATATAACATATTAGACTTTTTTTTAATACTGTGAAGACAAATTAGATAACGTGGAATACACTGTTGCCACTATTTATTTCTCTTTGATAAGTCATTATGTTAACAACCATAGGAAATGATGATTAAATTGGTTTCCTGGGCCTCCATAACAAAATACCACAAATTGGGTGGCTTACAACAATAGAAATTTATTGTCTCACAGTTCTAGAGGCTATAAGTCCAAAATCAAGGTGTTAACAGGGCCATGTTCTCTCTGAAACCTCGAGGGGTTATTCCATGTTCTTTAACTATGTCAGCCTAAACCCTGCCTTTGTTGACACATGGCCCTTCTCCCTGTGTGAATGTGTTTTTACATAGTATTTTCCTCTTCTTACAAGGACATTAGTCAGATTAGGGCCCACCCTAATGACATCACCTTGATGATATCTGCAAAAACCCTGTTTCCAAAGAAGGTCATGTTCATAGGTACTGGGGGATAAGACTTCAGCATGTAATTTGGGAAGGGCAGCATTCAACCCATAACCATATTGTTTTTTTATTTGAGGGGTGTTTCTTGATGGCATAGCATGCTTCGAGTATGATGGGAAACTTCCTGTTGCTTCATTAGTCAATGCTGCCAAAAGCAGCACCAGTGTTTATCTTTATTGTGTCCCCAGGCAGCACCAAAGTGAATACTATGATTGTTTCAAATAGCCAGCTGCCTCACTTCTACAGCACTCTTACTTAATCTGAGGCCCACTACCTTGACTCCTCTCTTTTTTTCTGGTCTATTACCTCTCACCCTGTTTCAGTTTCCTGTTCTCTTAAGTACTGTGGTGCATTATTTCTTCTATATTACTGGAATCTTACCTTCCTGTTCTCCTTGTTTGATATACTGTACCTGAAAACCCTCAATCCTGGCTACCTCTAATCATTTGATATTTCTCTTGAGGTGTCAGCATGTTTGAGGAAATCACTTAGCTTTCAGACTCGTGCCATTGCAAAGTTACAGTCTCTGATTTCAGATGGCCCTCAAAATACTTCTGAAGGATCCATGTATTTTTTCCTGGTCAACCTTCTCACTCATTTTGTATAGCGTTCATTATACATTTTAATTACAGGTATAAATACCGCTATTCCTCCTCGCTTCCCTCCTTCATTTTCCCTTCATTAGTAAATAATTTTTGAACAGTTTACCCTTTGCCAGGAAACTTGGCTATGAGCTAGGGATAGAACAGCAGGTAAGACCAATTATTAGTTTGTATGTCTTTCTAGGGAAGACGTCTACATTTCATAAGCATGGTAGAGAAGTAAATCGGCATTTGTAGAACAGAATCAGAAATGCAGAGTGCTACAGGAACATATGGGATCCTGCTGGGCCACAGAAAGTTTCCCACGAGAAATATTTCAAAGCTGAGAAATTAAGGGCTGGGATAGAGCGGAAACACTGGAAGTAGAGGCAAAATCATGTGCAAAACCTTAGGGCTGAGAGACCTTGGTCCTTGTGGAGTACTACAGGTAGTCTGTAGACCTGCACCATATGGCATATGAAGGATGCTGGGGGAGAAGGGCTGGGTGTGAGTGGAGTAGGTGAAGGTGAAGAAATAAATAGGGGACAGATCCAACTTCCTTCATTCCAGGCAGTCATTACTTCTTTCTCAGAGAGCAAATTCATACCATGAGGAGTGATTTTCCTGTTCGTCTTCCCTACTCTTCAAACAAAACCACAATGACTTAAATATATTCACAGCTGTTCTTCCTGTCTTTCCTCTATGTCCAAGAAAGGTGTATCCTTCATTATATCATTTCCTACCTTGCTTAACTTCAGCTCTTTGATCCAGGGCAATTTACCAAATTGCCTGGATGGCCAATTTGTCAAATGAACTGTGCATAATGTTTTCTTTATTCTTTTCACTAATTATAAATTTTAAAGCAATTTGTGTTGGAAATCTGAAGATTTCAATGACATTTTAATAGAGTGGGGTTTTTTGGTTTATGATTGTTATTTCTTCATAACACTGCTTTAAGTAATAATTAGTTTGCACTTGCCTCAATTGCCTATTTCTAGACAAAGGGTCGAGGAACTTTCCTAACAGGAAAGTGAGAGCATGCGGCTGCATTGAGCATTGTTTTCTTTGGGCTTTGGGTTATGGGGTGTGTGGAAAACTGAGGCAGAGAAGTGGAGAGGTGGCCTACAGATATACTTTTTCTTAGAATGTATCAATTGGAAACCTTTAGATTCATGAAGAAATATTCATATATGAAATATTGTAATTTTCTTAACTACAGCCTTTAATATAATTACAAGAAGAAAGATAAAATACACACTCACACAAACTCACACATAGACACTCTTTTTATGCCCCTGAGTCCCATCTTTCTTTGCTCATTCATCTCCTGCTGCTTCTAGATCAGCGTCTCAGACTATTTGGTGTGCCAATTCTACTCTACATCTTTTACTCATCTGCCATAACCTCACTCTGCCCCAGGTTCCTCCGAAGCACCACCAAAAAACTGCAGCAAAGATAGATCAAACATTCCTTAAAACTCTATTATTAAGATAAAATTTAAAAAATAGAATAGTTAAAAAAAACATTTAAGGAAATAGTCATTTGGTGATTGGCCATTGCTCCAAGTTTAATTTAAAAAACACAGTTACTGAATTAGCATTATACTTTAGATCATATCATTTTTGTGTCCCCATGATTTAAACTCGCTAGAATTTTACCATTTTCATTGTTTTTCTCATTATTAAAAACAAAAAATACCTTAGCTTTCTTACATTTTTCTGTTCCTACTCTCCCTGGGCTTATCTGTTAGTACATCCTAAATAAATATTTGGTGAATTAATAAAATAATGTGTGGTTTAAAGTTGATATATACCCACATCTTGAAAAGTCACCTAATTCAAAGCAGATAGGGCTCTGAACCTGACTTGTCTTAGAAAAATTCTCGTGAGGTGGTTTTAGAAAAATTCTCATGAGGTGATGGAATTTTGAGACTGAGCTAGGAAGCCACTGATACATGTGAATAACTCAGAACTCATGAACAGGAGGTTTTCAATTCATCCTCACTTACTGGAGATTTTCTAGATGAGGCATTAATCTTAGTTTGGAGAAGACCTAAGCTGATGCCCTGGAGCTTGGGGATAGAACAGGTGGGATGGAAAAGTGGGGAGTCCTGTTCTTGATAATTTGAATGCTCTGAAAAGCAGGATGCGAAACAGATGACAATCACATTTAGGGCTGATGAGATGATAGATTTATAGGTTTATAAACTACAGAGAAATTTGATTTGGGGAAAATATTCTGGATAGAGATCATAAGTTGGGTCAGTAAATAGGCTGGCCAAAATATTAACTCTGACTTAAGTCCTATAATGTATATAGAGATAACTATGATTATTATTCACTTGTAATTAGCAAAATATATATTGGTCTGTAAGAATTTGAAAGGACTGTGATATAAACATAAAAGTTTTCTAATCTATAGACCAATTACTAGTAAGGAAATTGAAACAGTAAATAAAAAGTCAACAAACAAGTTCAGGATCAGATGAATTCACTGGTGAATTCTACAAAGCATTCAAAGAAGATTTAATACCTAGTCTTCTCAAACTCTTCTTTGATGAACATGAAGGCAAAAATCTTGAACAAAATATTAGCAAACTGAATTCAACAAGATATTAAAAGGATCATACACCATGATCAAGTGGGATTCATTCCAAGGATGTAAGGATGGTTCAATATCCACAAATCAATTGAGGTGATAAATCACATCAGCAAAATGAAGGATAAAAGTCATATGATCATCTCAATAGATGTAGAAAAAGCATTTGACAAAATTCAACATTAATTTATGACAAAAACTCTCAGCAAAGTGGGTATAGAGGGAGTATATCTCAGCATAATAAAGGTCATGTATGACAAACCCACAGCTAACAATGGTGAAAAACATGAAGGCTTTTCCCGTAAGATCAGGAATAAGACAAGGATGCCCTGTCACCACTTCTGTTCAACATTGTATTGGAATTCCTATCCACAGCAATTAGCAAGAAATAAGAAACAAAAGGAATCCAAATCAGAAAGAAAGAAGGAAAACTATTCCTATTTGCAAATGACATGATATAGAAAACCCTAAAGGCTCCCCCCAAAACCTGTTAGAACTAATAAGCAAGGTATGTTTCAGGATATAAAATCAATATACAAAAATCTGTTGCATTTCTATGCACAAATAATGAACCATTAGAAAGAGAAATTAAGAAAACAATCGCATTTACAGTTGCATTGAAAAAAGGAATAGGGACTTCCTTGGTGGTGCAGTGGATAAGAATCCACCTGCCAATGCAGGGGACATGGGTTCAATCCCTGGTCCAAGAAGGTCCCACATGGTGTGGAGCAACTGGGCCCGTGCACCACAACTACTGAGCCCATGTACCACAACTACTGAAGCCCACACACCTGGAGCCCGTGCTCTGCAACAAGAGAAGCCACTGCAATGAAAAGCCTATGCACCACAATGAAGAGTGGCCCCCGCTCACCACAATTAGAGAAAGCCCATGCACAGCAATGAACAACCAATGCAGCCATAAATAAATAAATATTTTTTTTTTAAAAAGGAATAAATTTAACCAAGGAGGTGAAAGACCTGTACACTGAAAACTATAGGATACTACTGAATGAAACTGAAGACACAAATAAATGGAAAGATATTTCTTATTCATAGATTGGAAGAACTGATAATCCTAAAATGTCTATATTATCCAAAACAATCTATAAGTTCAATGCAATTCCTTTCAAAACTCCAAGGGCAGATTTCATAGAACTAGGCCAAATAATTTAAAAGTTGTAGGAAACCACAGAGATCCTAAATTGCCAAAATAATCTTGAGAAAGAAGAACAAAGCTGGAAGTACCATTCTCCCTGATTTCAAGCTCCACTACAAAGCTATATTAATCAAAACTGTATGGTGGGGGCTTCCCTGGTGGCGCAGCGGTTGAGAATCCGCCTGCCAATGCAGGAGACGCGGGTTCGTGCCCTGGTCCGGGAGGATCCCGCATGCCGCGGAGTGGCTGGGCCCGTGAGCCATGGCCGCTGGGCCTGCGCGTCCGGAGCCTGTGCTCCGCAACGGGAGAGGCCACAGCAGTGAGAGGCCCGCGTACCACACACAAAAAAAAAAAAAACTGTATGGTGGGCTTCCCTGGTGGCGCAGTGGTTGAGAGTCTGCCTGCCGATGCAGAGGACATGGGTTCGTGCCCTGGTCTGGGAAGATCCCACATGCTGCAGAGCGGCTAGGCCCGTGAGCCATGGCCACGGGCCATGAGCTGCATGTCCGGAGCCTGTGCTCCGCAACGGGAGAGGCCACAACAGTGAGAGGCCCGCATACTGCAAAAAAACCAAAAAACAAAAAAACAAACAAAAAAAACCCCTAAAAACCCCCAAAACTGTATGGTGTTGGCACAAAAACAAATACACATATCAATGGGACAGAACTGAGAGCACAAGAATAAACCCACATGTATGTGGAGAATTAATCTCCAACAAAGGAGAAAGAACATACAAGAGAAAGGATAGTTTCTTTCCAGTTGGGAGAATTGGACATGTAAAATGATGAAACTAGATGACTATCTTATGCCATACACAAAATTAACTCAAAATGGATTGAAGACACCATAATATTCCTATAAAAAACATAGGCAGTAACCTCACTGACATCCAATTTAGCAAGGTTTTTGTGGATCTGACTCCAAAGTCAAGGGAAACAAAAGCAAAAATAAACAAATGAGACTACATCAAGCTAAAAAGCTTAGGCACAGTGAAGGAAACTATCATCAAAACGAAAAGGCAGCCTACTGAATGGGAGGAGATACTTGCAAATGATATATCTGATAAGGTGTTAATATCCAAAATATATAAAGAACTCACACAACAACAATAGAATGAACAACCTAATTAAAAAGTAGGTAGTGGATATGAATAGGCATTTTCCCAAAGACATACAGATGGCCAACAGGCACATGAGATGATGTTCAACATCACTAATTATTAGGGAAATGCAAAATAAAACTGTAATGAGATATCACCTCATACATGTTAGAATGGCTATTATCAAAAGGATAAAAAATAACAACTATGGAGAGGAGGTGGAGAAAAGGGAACCTTTTTCTGGGTTGGTGAGATTGTAAATTGGTGCAACCACTGTGGAAATCAGTATGGAGATTCCTCAAAAAATTAAGACTAGAACTACCATATGACCCAGCTATTCCACTTCTAAGTATTATTTGAAGATAATGAAAACACTAATTTGAAAAGATGTGTGTGCCCCTATGTTCTCTGTAACATTATTTACAATAACCAAGATATGGAAACGACCTGTGTACCTGTTTCTATCAATTGATGAATGGATAAAGAAGATGTGGGGTGTGTGTGTGACATTCTTTTTATTAGTCTGTATATTCAAGAGATGCCCCTCTCTCTCTCTCTCTCTCTCTCTCTATATATATATATATATATATATATATATATGTATGTATACACGTATATATATATATAAAATGGAATACTACTCAGCCATAAAAAACAATGAAATCCATCTTTGTGGCATCAAGGATGAGCCTTGAGGGTGTTATGCTAAGTGAAATAAGTCAGAAGGAGAAAGACAAATACCTTATAATTTCACTCATCTGTGGAATCTAAAAAAAACAAAACAAATGCACAGATAAAAACAAACAATCCCATCAATACAGAGAACAGTTTAGTGGTTACCAGAGGGGCAGGTGGTTAGGAGTGGGTGAAACTGATGAAATGTGTCAACTCATATGGTGATGGATGGTAACTAGACTTGTGGTTGTGACCACTTTGTACTGTATACAGATGGTGAATTATAATGCTGTACACCTGAAACTAATATAATAAAAAAAGTTTCGTAGCTTTAAAAGAATTTCACGTGAACATTTGTCAGCCATTGCTTGATAAACTAAGATTTCTCATATACATATATGTATTTTGCAGGTTTAGAGCAATTTGTTGGAAGAATGCAAGATTTTCGATTATACCAAGTGGCACTTACAAACAGGTAAGCAGATCGTAAAAGTTTATTGCTGAAGTGTAAGGATAAATGATGAATTCATTTAAGTAAGAGTATCATGAAGATTACAGCATTTTCCATCTTTACAGTATTTGAGAAACATCATCTAATTAATGTGTACAGTGTTTGCTGTGGCTTAGTCTATGGTTGTTATTCACTAGTGCTACCCTATTGGGTAACTCCTCATAATATAAAATTGATCAAATTCTGTACAAAGGATTTCTTCTAAGAAAACTAGACTTTTGAACAAGTTGTATTATAGCATTTGGGATACATTTGTTTAAATGTTCTGTATGAAGTTTTTTCTGATACTTAAGAAACTGCTATACTTCACTCTGTATGATAATCTCTAGGTCCATCCACATCTCTACAAATGACCTTTTTATGGCTGAGTAATATTCCATTGTATATATGTACCACATCTTTATCCATTTGTCTGCTGGTGGGCATTTAGGTTGCTTCCATGACCTGTCTATTGTAAATAGTGTTGCAGTGAACATTGGGGTGCATGTGTCTTTTTGAATTATGGTTTTCTCTGGGTATATGCCCAGTAGTGGGATGGCTGGGTCATATGGTAATTCTATTTGTAGTTTTTTAAGGAACGTCCATACTGTTCTCCATAGTGGCTGCATCAATTTACATTCCCACCAGCAGTGCAAGAGGATTCCCTTTCCTGCACACCCTCTCCAGCATTTGTTGTTTGCACATTTTCTGATGATGCCTATTCTAACAGGTGTGAGGTGATACTGCATTGTAGTTTTGATTTGCATTTCTCTATTAATTAGTGATGTTAAGCAGTTTTTCGTGTGCCTCTTGGCCATCTGTATGTCTTCTTTGGAGAAATGTCTAGTTAGGTCTTCTGCCCATTTTTTGATTGAGTTGTTTGTTTCTTTTAATATTGAGCTGCATGAGCTGTTTATATATTTTGGAGATTAATCCTTTGTCCATTGATAAGTTTGCAAATATTTTCTAACATTCTGCAGGTTATCTTTTCATCTTGTTTATAGTTTCCTTTGCTGTGCAAAAGCTTTTAAGTTTCATACACAGTGAAGTAGGTCAGAAAGAGAAAAACATCATATATTAACGTATATATGTGGAAAATGGTACAGATGAACCGGTTTGCAAGGCAGAAATAGAGACACAGATGTAGAGAACAAACATATGGACACTTGGGGGGGAAAGCGGGGTGGAAGGGGGTGGTGGTGGGATGAACTGGGATATTGAGATTGACATATATACACTAATATGTATAAAATAGATAACTAATAAGAACCTGCTGTATAAAAATAAATAAATAAAATTCAAGTTAAAAAAAGAAACTTCTATATCTGCCTTTTAAAATTGCTTTGCTGAATTCGTAAGTGCTAGAGAATATAGAACAGTGGAAATGATTAATTATTTTGATATA
Organism: Kogia breviceps; assembly: GCF_026419965.1. Lineage (NCBI taxonomy): Eukaryota > Metazoa > Chordata > Mammalia > Artiodactyla > Physeteridae > Kogia > Kogia breviceps. Next base: position 14,530,686 of record NC_081310.1, on the reverse strand, counting down.
TGGAAAAATCTCAAGAGACTGGACTCTTAGACTTGGAGACAAGAAGAGTGAGTAATTTGAAGTATTGTTATATATTTCTATTTCCAGTGAACAAATAATTATGTAGACTTGGACTATATTTAATGAAGTATTTCCTCATCTTGAAAATAAGTGGCAAATCTTTCTTAGGCATTTTTCAAAACATGTAGGCTTCCATTCTGTTCAGAAAGTTCAAGTGAAATTCTGCCTGAGACATCCTCTGAAGTTTGTTTCCCAAGTTATGATTTGATGATATAATGGTAAATTATTATATGGATGAGTTGCTCTTATTCAATTCAAAAAGAAGAATGTTTATTCCTATTTCTTTAAGGGAAATGTAGATTAGTATGGTGAATTTCCAAAAAACAGGACTAGCTCTTGTATAGTTGAAAAGCATTGCTCTTGTGGTGCTTCAGTGGTCAGTGTTATGTCCATTAGCAATATACACATTTTTTTATTAGTGTATATAATCCAGAGATGCCTAAATATAGGATGCTGTACCACTGAAACACAGTCTTGGGGAGATTTACTGCCACTAGCCTCACCATCTTTTAAATCACCGTTGTCTAAAATTCTGATGAGCAGCATTGCAAATAAAGATTTCCCTGAGATAAAGGTCTCACTGGATGGTCACTTTTGGCCCCATGCAACATGTGATATCAATTGAAATCTATGAATGAGATTTAAAGAAGAAAGTGTGCCTTTATGCGATTTAGTGAATGAAAAAGCTTCCTACCTCCTCCATTGCCTTCAGTGGGGTTGGAGAGAAGTCTAGTCTCTCTACTTAGACCTGGGTTACTGGTGTTGGCCTATCTGAAATGTCTGGAAAGGTGCTATGTGGAAGAATGCCTATAAATAGAATGACTGATTCTGCTCTAGATTAGTATATTGCCCTTAATGCAAAAATTAAATATATCTGCCTGAAACTGGCGTTCTTCTTTGACTGTTGGCAGCGGCCATATGATCTGAAGCCATTGAAGCATCTTAGGGTGCCAGAATCTGTACTGATGAGTCACAGGAAACCATTGACAAATGATCTTGGCCTCAGTCCCTTTGCCTAAAACAGCAGCAGATAAAATGATACTTATTTTCTTCTTTCCCATGGATAAATGAGAGACCCTATCTATAACTCTCATTATTTTCAGTACATTATTGTTCACGCTCAGTGGTAAGTCAGCTTAACAACCTAAGTTAATGTTGCTTTTCTTTTTATTACAAATAGGCCCAGTAAAATACTATATCTTAATAAATATCTTGATAATCAGTCAAGGACTTGTTCATGCTTCTTGATGTACAAAGTTAACACTTAAGAAAGTACTGTTTTTACACAGAGAGTAGACTTGTGGTTGCCAAGCGGGGTGGGGGAGGAATGGAGTGGGAGTTTGGGGTTAGCAGATGCAAACTGGTATATTTAGAATGGATAAACAACAAGGTCCTGCTGTTTAGCACAGGGAACTATATTCAGTATCCTGTGATAAACCATAATGGAAAAGAAAGTATGTACATGTATAACTGAATCACTTTGCTGTACAGCAGAAATGAACACAGCATTGTAAATCAACTATACTTCATTTAAAAAAATGTACTGATGTTTTTGACATCCATTTTCTGAGAATGAGTATGTTTATTTGGATAGGAATGACTTTGATTTTATGTTCTGTTTAGAAAATTATTAAAGCTGAATGGCTGCAAATCAAACAAAATAGTGATAGTCATTGATAACACTTCTTAGAAGATCTGTCACTGTTGAGCTATTGGTCCTTACCGTCTGCTTCTTGACTCCCACAGAGAGATTCAGGAAGTTTTCTCTGGAGATCTGCCCAGACTGCATACCCAGTCACATTGCCGTTGCCCTGGCAGCCACCCTCGGGTTCCTCGTTTGGAACAGCGGTACTGTGTTCCTAATGATGCAGAAGACACAACCAATAATAGGGTGTTACGGCTGAATCCTGATGCCCATCCTCTTTCTTTTGTCAATGATAACAATATTGGTACTTCTTGGCTTTCCCATGTGTTTACAAACATGACCCAGCTTAATCAAGGAGTGACTATTTCAATAGATTTGGAAAATGGACAGTATCAGGTAATTTGAAATAGTGGGACGTGTGTTAGTTTCCTGCGGTGGCTTCAACAAATGACCACAGATTGAATGGCTTTACACAACAGAAAAATTTCTTATAGTTCTGAATATCAGTAGTATGAAATCAAGGTGTTGACAGGGCCATGCTCCCTCTAAAGAGCCTAGGGAAGAATCCTTCTTTGCCTTTTCCAGGTTCTGGTGGCTCCTGGCATTACTTGGTTCATGGCAGCATAACTCTAATCTCTACTTCCTTTTTTCATGGCCTTCTTCCTGTTTCTGGGTGTATGTCAATTCTTTCTCTTTTTTCTCTCATGAGTACCATCCTACATCCAGGATTATCTCCCCTTGAGACTCTTAACTTAATTACATCTGCAAAGACCCTATTTTCAAATAAGGTCACTTTCACAAGTACAAGAGTTAGTACTTGAACACATCTATTTGGGGACACAATTCAACTATAAAGTGAAAATTGAATTAGGCAATTGACCATTACCTTACTAAAGTAGTATATTATAATGTATGAAATAAAAATATTTCAAAGAAGGTATGTAGGACCTAATTTTTTAGAGAAAAATTAGAGATTTGTATCAAAATTATATGAAATATTGAAACATCTTTTCAATATTAAGTAGCACAAATTAATAAAAACTGAGGTCCTTATTTTAAATTACTACTTAAGAAGAAATATATAACAATTATTTCATATAAGTAATGTTCTTTTCTCATGTTTATAACAAACTTAATATTAATTTCCACCTTAATTTATAAAATGCTTGAGAAGAGGGACATATAAGCAATTATAGAATGTGTGGCTTTTACTATGTGGCTATGAAATTTCTGGATATCTAATAAATATTTGGTAATTATCATTATAAGGAAGTAAGCTATTATATTTGAATCTAACAATTCCATGATTTATACTGATGCGTCAAACTTAAAATTTCAGTGACAATAATTAACATCCATTTTCAGGTGTTTTACATCATCATTCAGTTCTCTAGTCCACAACCAACAGCAATAAGGATTCAAAGGAAGAAAGATGACAGCCTAGACTGGGAGGATTGGCAGTATTTTGCTAGAAATTGCAGCACTTTTGGAATGAAAAACAATGGAGAATTGGAAAATTCTGATTCTGTCAACTGTCTTCAGCTTCCCAAGTATGAATATTTTTAAATGATTGTCTTTGAATGTATTTAGGAGTTAATTTTAAGAGGCTAATGAGCAGTAGTAACCTACATGTAAGCTAACCAGGTTGGTAGAGACTTCCTTCTACCACAAACTTTCTTAAGGCAGATTTTTCTAGGACTCCTCCCTAAATTGAGTTTTAAACAATGTTTAAAATTCTTGTAAAACTTTATAGAGTATCTCTTGCTTACAGTCCCACTTGTGCTTTAAAATTGATTTTCAGATTGTCTACCAAGTTATCTATATAAATAGGATTTTTATTATGTCCTCAAGGAAATATTTTACTATATTTTTCTGTAATGCTCTGATATTGTTTGTATATGAAATATATGGAATATGTTTGTTCTCCCAGCATGAAGAATTTAAGCTATTATTAATATTGTGTTGTGATTTTTGTTCTGTCAAAAATATGAATATCTTATGATTTCAAATTTCATCAACAGTTTTACTCCATATTCCCGTGGTAATGTCACCTTTAGCATCCTAACACCTGGACCAAATCATCGTCCTGGATATAATAATTTCTATAATACCCCATCTCTTCAAGAGTTTGTAAAGGCCACACAAGTACGACTTCATTTCCATGGACAGTACCATACAACTGAGACTTCTGTCAGTCCCAGACATAGATACTATGGGGTCAGTGAAATCACCATCACTGGAAGGTAGTGTTCCTTACCAAGGTTTCGAGTGTGCTTTTCATTATGAATATTGTTTCTAATTAGACTTTTACCATACTTATTTTAAAATACATTAACTAACATTTTAGAGCAAGCCAGATTCTAATCTTCATGTATTGAATTGGTTTCATACTCTTAAGATTTTGTGGGGAGATTTGTATGCGAGTCTTTGCTGTACATAATAACACATTGTTATAAAATCAATTTTCAAAAGCTGTTTGGTTTAGAAGTTATGATACTATGAATCCAACTTAGAAAATATTTACCAAATATTTTGCTTGGTTTGTTCTGGAATATAATTTTCAAGTATTCTTGAAATCAAAGAGCAGGAGCTAGTTTTAGATTTATAGTTACAACTATAGTACCAGCTAGTTTATAAGTGCTGGGCTTGGTATCCCTGAGTCCACAATTCACAGTTTTATTAGGAATATCTGTTTTCCTTTAAAGGAAAAATCTCCTATACTCTAAGTAATTTATAGATATCTGATCTAATTGAGAACAAATTTAAACAAATGAATAGCTGGAGAACTAGGAGGCAGCATACTCCCTAGTATGGAAATTGTGCATATATAGACAATATTTAAAATTGGTTTGTGCTAGAAGAATGATATATCTTGTGAATAAAGAACATCTTTCAAAAAAGATCAGAATATCAACATGTAAGTGTTATTTGTTAAGTCAGAGCACAATGAAAAAATAATACTATTAAATTTTCACCATCTAATTTTGGGGAAAAAATTGAAATTTGTTAACTTTATTTTCCAGTTTATTCTGAACTATATAGTCTTAACTGTGTTTTCAATAGTTTCAGTAAAAGCCTTTTCTTGGCAGGTTTGTCACATGGTTAATATAGGTGTAAACAACCCAAGATGGGCTTGAAAATTACCTTCATGGTCGGTGTGGTTTGGATATTAATGACGATCCTTCCCATACTTAAGTTAATTTAAAGCTGTTATGAATATACACATGATTAAAGAGAAACTAATTTTTGTGTTGATTAACACATTTGTCTCCCTTGTTGGATTCACATAGTGGATATATATATATATATATATATGCAGGTTTTTAAATATATTCATGATTGAGCTGGTGTTTCTAAGGAGTTATCTCATGCTCATGTTCACAGGTGTCAGTGCTGTGGTCATGCTGATAAGTGTGACATGAGAAGCCAACCCTATAGATGCCTCTGCTCTCGGGAAAGTTTCACTGAAGGACTTCATGTGAGTTCTCTGTTTATGCATGGAAATCTCAAAAAAGAGGGGTTGGGATGTTGAATATAAATTTCTTAAACTTGATTTGGTCTAATTTCTGGGTATGAATAAAAGTAAATTGATATGAATTTAAAATGTTAATTAGTTCAGAAAACTTTTTCATAGAGAAAAATTAAAGCCTTCAATAAATTTGAAAATTTCATTTAAAAATACTCTAAGGGAGAAATAACAACTAATACTATACCCAGAGATTTTCTTTTTCCTTTCTTTTTTCATCTTTGTTTCATCAGCATTATCATGTTTATCATATTTTATAAAACAATTTTTAAGGTATCTGAATAGATGGCACTAAAAAAAAAAAGGGTCACATTACTACACCTAAAGGGTAAATTTGTGCAAAGGTATATTGAGAGATCTTTATGTACTTGCATCAATCAAGTTTAGTTCATTACTGATATCAGGAATTTTAAGTAGTTAATTTGAAAATCTACAGTAAAATTACTTAGAAATTACATTATTTTAGCTTGTCTATGATCATCAGGGTAAGTTTCATAGTTGAAGTGGAAATTTAGCTACATCTTTAGGAATAAGAGGTAAATGAAAAAAATTTGAGAGAGATTTGTTAGAAATATTCAGCATAAATATCAGTAACAGCTCACATGAAAGAGGGTTACAGCAGCAGTAACAGTCATACCAAAAATAAAAGTTAAGAGTATGGAGTCTTCAGTAAATGGTGTTTAAAGCAATTGGCTGCCAATTTGGACGAAAATAAAGTTCAAGGCCTACCTCATAGCATGTACAAAAATCTAGGCACTTAAAGAATTAAGTGTAAAAATAACTGTAAATTTATTAAAATAATGATTAGAACAGTATTTCTAAATCTCAGGTGGGGTGTCTATATAAGTATAGCATATGAAATACACAAAAAACAAACAAGCATATCAGGAGTCATGAAAAAATATTGACATTTTGTCATATAAATATTTAAAATTCTTTATAGTGTAAGGACTAAAATAACTATAGTGTAATGATAAGTGATGGGGCTGATAGAAAATACTTACATCATATTAACAGATAAAGATTTTTTAAAATCTTTATTGGAGTATAATTGCTTTACAATGGTGTGTTAGTTTCTGCTTTACAACGAAGTGAATCAGTTATACGTATACATATGTCCCCATATCTCTTCCCTCTTGCATCTCCCTCCCTCCCACCCTCCCTATCCCACCCCTCTACGTGGTCACAAACCACCTAGCTGATCTCCCTGTGCCATGCGGCTGCTTCCCACTAGCTATCCACCCTACATTTGGTAGTGTATATATGTCCATGCCACTCTCTCACTTTGTCTCAGCTTACCCTCCCCACTCCCCATATCCTCAAGTCCATGCTCTAGTAGGTCTGTGTTGTATTCCTGTCCTACCCCTAGGCTCTTCATGACATTTTTTTCCCCTTAGATTCCATATATATGTGTTAGCATATGGTATTTGTTTTTCTCCTTCTGACTTACTTCACTGTGTATGACAGACTGCAGGTCTATCCACCTCATTACAAATAACTCAGTTTCATTTCTTTTTATGGCTGAGTAATATTCCATTGTATATATGTGCCACATCTTCTTTATCCATTCATCTGTTGATGGACACTTAGGTTGCTTCCATGTCCTGGCTATTGTAAATAGAGCTGCAATGAACATTTTAGTACATGACTCTTTTTGAATTATGGTTTTCTCAGGGTATATGCCCAGTAGTGGGATTGTGGGGTCGTATGGTAGTTTTATTTGTAGTTTTTTAAGGAACCTCCATACTGTTCTCCATAGTGGCTGTATCAATTTACATTCCCACCAGCAGTGCAAGAGGGTTCCCTTTTCTCCACACCCTCTCCAGCATTTATTGTTTCTAGATATTTTGATGATGGCCATTCTGACCAGTGTGAGATGATATCTCATTGTAGTTTTGATTTGCATTTCCCTAATGATTAATGATGTTGAGCATTCTTTCATGTGTTTGTTGGCAATCTGTATATCTTCTTTGGAGAAATGTCTATTTAGGTCTTCTGCCCATTTTTGGATTGGGTTGTTTTTTTTTTTGTTATTGAGCTGCATGAGTTGCTTATAAATTTTGGATATTAATCCTTTGTCAGTTGCTTCATTTGCAACTATTTTCTCCCATTCTGAGGGTTGTATTTTGGTCTTGGTTATGGTATCCTTTGCTGTGCAAAAGCTTTTAAGTGTCATTAGATCCAATTTGTTTATTTTTGCTTTTATTTCCATTTCTCTAGGAGGTGGGTCAAAAAGGATCTTGCTGTGATGTATGTCATAGAGTGTTCTGCCTATGTTTTCCTCTAAGAGTTTGATAGTGTCTGGCCTTACATTTAGATCTTTAATCCTTTTTGAGTTTCTTTTTGTGTATGGTGTTAGGGAGTGTTCTAATTTCATACTTTTACATGTACCTGTCCAGTTTTCCCAGCACCACTTATTGAGGAAGCTGTCTTTTCTCCACTGTATATTCTTGCTTCCTGTATCAAAGATAAGGTGACCATATGTATGTGGGTTTATCTCTGGGCTTTCTATCCTGTTCCATTGATCTATATTTCTGTTTTTGTGCCAGTACCATACTGTGTTGATTACTCTAGCTTTGTAGTATAGTCTGAAGTCAGGGGGCCTGATTTCTCCAGCTCTCTTTTTCTTTCTCAAGATTGCTTAGGCTATTCGGTGTCTTTTGTGTTTCCATACAAATCGTGAAATTTTTTGTTCTAGTTATATAAAAAATGCCAGTTGTAGTTTGATAGGGATTGCATTGAATTGTAGATTGCTTTGGTTAGTAGAGTCATTTTCACAATGTTGATTCTTCGAATCCAAGAACATGGTATATCTCTCCATATATTTGTATCATCTTTAATTTCTTTCATCAGTGTCTTATAATTTTCTGCATACAGGTCTTTTGTCTCCTTAGGTAGGTTTATTCTTGGATATTTTATTCTTCTTGTTGCAGTGGTAAATGGGAGTGTTTTCTTAATTTCACTCTCAGATTTTTCATAATTAGTGTATAAGAATGCCAGAGATTTCTTTGCATTAATTTCGTATCCTGCTGCTTTACCAAATTCATTGATTAGCTCTAGTAGTTTTCTGGTAGCATCTTTGGGATTCTCTATGTATAGTATCATGTCATCTGCAAACAGTGACGGTTTTACTTCTTCTTTTCCGATTTGCATTCCTTTTATTTCTTTTTCTTCTCTGATGGCTGTGGCTAGTATCTTTTCTGACCACAATGCTATGAGACTAGATATCAGTTACAGGAAAAGATCTGTAAAAAATACAAACACATGGAGGCTAAACAATACACTACTTAATAACGAAGTGATCACTGAAAAAATCAAAGAGGAAATCAAAAAATACCTAGAAACAAATGACAATGGAGAGACGACAACCCAAAACCTATGGGATGCAGCAAAAGCTGTTCTAAGTGGGAAGTTTATAGCAATACTATCCTACAGGAAATATCTCGAATAAACAACCTAACCTTGCACGTAAAGCAATTAGAGAAAGAAGAACAAAAAAACCCCAAATTTAGCAGAAGGAAAGAAATCATGAATATCAGATCAGAAATAAATGAAAAAGAAATGAAGGAAACGATAACAAAGATCAATAAAACTAAAAGCTGGTTCTTTGAGAAGATAAACAAAATTGATAAACCATTAGCCAGACTCATCAGGAAAAAAGGGAGAAGACTCAAATCAATAGAATTAGAAATGAAAAAGGAGAAGTAACAGCTAACACTGCAGAAATACAAAAAATTATGAGAGACTACTACAAGCAACTCCATGGCAATAAAATGGACAACCTGGAAGAAATGGACAAGTTCTTAGAAATGCACAACCTGCCAAGACTGAACCAAGAAGAAATATGAACAGATCAATCACAAGCACTGACATTGAAACTGTGATTAAAAATCTTCCAACAAACAAAAGCCCAGGACCAGATGGCTTCACAGGCAAATTCTATCAAACATTTAGAGAAGAGCTAACACCTGTCCTTCTCAAACTCTTTCAAAATACAGCAGAGGGAGGAACACTCCCAAACTCATTCCATGGGGCCACCATCACCCTGATACCAAAACCAGACAAAGACGTTGCAAAGAAACAGATAAAGATTTGAGAGCCCCCTAAAAAGGCAAAACACACTGTTCTTCTACAAGTACTGCTTACACTTCTGACACCAGATGCATGGGGTTTTTGTACCTAAAGTAGTTCACTTCTCTGTGGACACCAACTGGGTGTCCTACAATTTAATTCGATTCTGACACTAACTGGAAGTATCACAGACCCCATGGGTTTAGAGGTCAGTCCCACAAGAGAGCTCTCACTTTAGATGCCAGCTGCAAGTAGTGGGTCCCCAGGTTAACTACAACTTCGGTCTGACTTCGCTGCAAATTGGGAGTTCCCCAACCCCCTTTTTGGTTTGATAATTTACTAGAATGGCTCACAAAACTCAAGTAAATACTTTACTTATTAGATGACCATTTATTATAAAAGGATGCAACTCAAGAACAGCCCAGATGGAAGGAATGCGTAGGGAAGATAAGGAAGAAGGGGCACAGAGCTTCCATGTCCTCTCTGACCATGCCACCCTCCCAGCACCTCAATGTGTTTATCAATCTGTGGGCTTTCTGAACCTCTTCAGCCAGAGTTCTTATGGAAGCTTCATTATGTATGATTGATTAAATCATTGGCCATTGATGATTTAACTTGACCTCTAGGCCCTCTCCCTCCCTGGAGATCCAGAGATGGGGCTGAAAGTTCCAACCCTCTAACCCTGGCAACCAGCCCCTGTCCTTAGGGTGTTTCCAAAAATCACGTCATTAAAATAAACTCAGGTGGGGTTGAAAGGGACTTTTTACGAATAAAAAAAAGATGCTCTTTTACCTTTTTGTTCTGGAGCTATTTTAGGAACTGGGGACAGAAACCAAATATTAAAACAAAATATGTCCCTATCATTCTTATCAGTTAGGAAATTACAAGGGTTTTAGGAGTTTTGTGCCAGAGCCCAAAAATATAATTTATTATGTCACAAACCCTAATACACAAAGAACACTTTAAGAATAATTAGAAAAACAATAAATAATAATAATTAGGAGCAAATATGTTAACAAGTAATTTAGAAAGAAGAACTGACAATTTTCAACAAACATATGAAAGGTTACCCAACCTCAGTTTTAATTAGAAAACTGCAAATTATAATAAACTATTGTTTTTAACCTATCAAATTAGCAAAAAGTTTCAAAACTGGTAACATTTAGATTTGTGAGAATGTGAACTTTTTATATATCATTGATGGAACTACCAATTGGTACAAAAATTTTGGAGGATAATTTGGCCATATGTATATTAAATTAAAGTTGTAAATACAATGAGTTACACTATGTAGCTGTCATTCTAAAAAGCAATTCTGCATTGACAAGAGTATGGAATGGTTGTATCTATATCTTTTGTTACATAAATATGGGATTATATGTTAGTGTATTTTAGCTTTTAAAATCATAGCACTGTCTCTTGACTCCTGTATGACTTGTGAGCTTCCCTGCCTTCTAGATCTTTACCTGACTTGTGTTTAGTTAGTCACTTCACTTCTCTGTGTAGTTTGTTTTAGAATTGCATGGAATATCTTGTTCTTTAAAAACCATCTGTAAAGAATTTGGCAAACTCCATTTCTGTCTTCTGAGATTCTTAACCTAATCTAATTTGTTTCTGACTACATTAGTGCATATAGTTCAATGGCAAGAATATTATCTAAAATGCAGGCTTCCTCTGGCACATTTAGGATGTAGTGCTGATCTTTAGTTTCAACTCATGGTCTTTGATTTGGTTACTGCCACCTTTCTTTCTATGTGCTCAAACCAAAACTTTCATGTTCTAATTCAGAGGCCCCTTTGAACTTTTTCTCCAGATCATTGCTTTATACTGCTGATCTTTCTATTTATACATTTAGTCTTCCCCATTAGTTGATAATCCCTCTGAAAGAAGGAATCTTCTACATTTTTTGGATATCTAACACTGGAGGCTTTGAGTTTGATTTGATTAGTATATCATGAAAACAAATCTTTTGAAAAAGCATTGATTTTAATGTTTCATTGTATGGCCTATCATATTGTTGCAGAAAGGAAATTAATTGGATTAACTTGATTGACTCACTCTTTATTCAGCCATAAATGTGTGTTTAAATTTTGGGGATTTTGATTTGTTCTTGATTTTAAAGTGACGTTCATTTGGTTTTTCTTAGTGTCTTCTCCTTTTAATCCTTTAAGATAGACAGTTCTTTCCTGGCAGTCAGTGATTTCTTTCATTAACCTCACACTTTCTCTGTAAACCTACTAATTACCTAATTAAAAATTGCTCTGGAATTAATTGAATAGGGCACCTTGATCTGAATCGGTCTAGTAAATGCAAACTGAGGACTGGCTAATACATTCATTTGATATGTTGTTTTCTGAGATTCTCTTGCTTTATTTTGACTAGTTAGTTCCTCTGCTCCGCCCTCACCCCCATCTCTCTTCCTCTTCATGCCTCATCCCATTTTTTCCCTTTTCTCTCTCTTTAACTGCTCACGGTTAAGTGATTGATATTTTATGATTCTTGCATGATTTCATGCTTCCTCTTAAAAATAGAGCTATTAAATGTTTCCTGGCTTATGATTGGTTTCAGAAGTCAAGTTGGGATTTTCAGACTTGGTCTCAGGTGGTGACTGTTGGATTATGAACTAGTGAAATAATTAACTGTAATTTAGGTTGGGAATACGTTTTAATGCTTCTTGTTTTGACACTAAGTGCCCTTTGAAAACAAAAGTTTCAAAGTTGACTTTTCTGTTATTTTCCTCCTGTCATATTTTGATAATTAATGAATGTAGCCATAAATTAAAAAGCAACAAGTATCATTCACTTACCAAAGTTTGGCAAATGCAGCTGAAGGGAAAAAATAGACTGTTAAGTTGAATGATTTCTCAGTCTTATGATATTTTCAATGGTGCGTTGAAAATAAAAAATGATTTTATAATGCATTCATAGCATGAGCTTCTCTTTTGTTATCATTCTAGATATTTTAATAAATGTGGGACTTAGATATCTGAAAAAGTTGTCTTAAAATAATTTGAAAATATATTTATTCAGATGCTTTTCATGTTGTTCCACTTTTTAAAATAATAAGTTTTGATATAAGCCATTCATATCCTATTGGAACCATGTTCTTTTTAAAGATTTGGACATAATCCAAAAAGAATGTCTTCAATTTCACAGTATTATGCTAGCCATTAATAATATTACTCAATAAACAGTGCTTTTGTGAATTATATTACAGCCATTTGGTAAACAGATGAAAACGTAAGACTTGAGAATATGCCAGTTCTGGGCAATTGTCGGTCCTATGAGAAAGTGTTTTTAGCGGAAGTGAAAATGAATGAAGTCGGGGGAAAGGAATGGAATGGTGAATTCAGAAGCAAGTTCATATATGTAGCCATTCTAGAGAATTTTCTGTATGAAACATTCTTTAGTTGTTTATAAAGTTGATGTTAGGAACTGGTGGTCCTCAGGTGGGAACAGTGTTTAAATAGTTTTTTCTTTAATTTCCAACAAAAGTTTTTAATTTTCTTTCTTTCTTTTTTTTTGGGTTACATCTCTGAATTCTCTTAATTAGAAAGTAGTCCAATACTATGCCCATGTTCCCCATGGCAACAGTTGGCTAACTCAGGGTAGCAATTACCATCTTTAGAGCATTATCACTGTTCAGTTGCTGCTAAATTTACTACTATCCTTAGCTTTTTATCTAGGTGACCTCATTCATGTTGACTACCTGTCTTCAGACACTTTTAAGCTTCTGAACCCTAAAAAACAAAACTCACTAATATTGAGACTTATGCTAGTAGCCAGAATGCATGATTAATTATTTTAGGTATAGCTGGATTGGCAGTCTATTTCATAGCTCCTATTTATTTTGTCCATTCATAAAATTATAAAACTAACAAATAACCAAAAACAGCTCAAGAAAATCTATTACCAAAAACACCACTGATTCTAAGATGAACTTAAAGCCACACTTACTTTTTCTTAAACATTTTGTGAAACCTAAAGCATTTATCTTCGGGAGGCTCACTGACTCTCCTCAGTGCTGTTGGACTGGGAACTCTGACATATTTTGGTATGCTATTGGCAATTTTAAGGCTTTGACTTTAGTGTATTATGTATGCAATAAATAAGAATGGCATATTTCATTAATAGAGAATAATTTTTGCATACTGTCACATTTCTTCTCTCCAAATGACTGAAGCAGTGAGTAGTTAATTTACTGGTCCATTTTAGGATTAATCTATGGAAAAACAAATCCCAACAGACTGGATACTATTCAAAAACTTTTGAGCAAAGTTGAATGTTTTAAAGTAGATTTTAGGATTACATGGCATTGAACTTGCATGGGTCATATGATTGTCGATACTGTTTTAAAATGAGTAATTTTATTTGGATAATTATTTTCACTTATATGTATTTTTAACTTAAATAATTTTTTGAGATAATTGTGAATTCATATACTAGTGTAAGAAATAATACAAAGAGATTTCTTGTCCCCTTTACCAAATATGACTCATGGGAACATCTTGCAGAACTACTGTTTTTTCTTTTTAAATCAACTTTCTTGAAGTATAATTTGCATACAATAGAATACACCCATTTAAAAATGTATAGTTTGATGAGTTTTGGCAAATGTATCCCCTCGTGTAATAACCACCATGATCAAGATATAGAATGTTTTCCTCTCCCCACTCTTTTGTGCTCCTTCGTAGTCAATATCTGCCCCCAAACCTCAATCCCAGGAAACCACCAATCTGTTCAATGTCACTGTAGATTAATTTTGCCTGTTCTAAAATTTCATATCATGGAGTTATTCAATGTGTGTTATTTTGGTACATAGGCTTTGTGGACTTAAAAAATGCACAACATGAGAGTTATGAGTTAAGTTTTATTTGGGGCAAAATGAGGACTGCAGCCCGGGAGACAGCATTTCAGATAGCTCTGAGAAACTGCTCCAAAGAGGTAGGGGGGAAGGTCAGTATATATGTGATTTTGCTGAAGTGAGAATACATGCAGTCAAGCACATATTTTTTTTTTACAGAAGGTCTCTGCTAGTCACGAGGAGCAGACATCACCATGAAGGATTTCAGTGCTTTTCTAGATGTGAGGAGATACAAGAATTGGGCTCATAAAATTGGCTCCTGAAAATATCTATCTGAAGACCTGTTCTACCTGTTTTTCCCAGAGCACAGAGTGCCCCATTGCTGCTCTCCAGCTGAACACCTTTCAGGGAGGTGTTGAAAGTCAGCAGCTTCAGTAGCACGTAATTTAATCCTTGTGGAGGTAGATGGTCAGTGCCCTTGGCAAGTGCCAATTTGTCGTTGACAGCTTCCGTATCCCATCCCCACAACTCCTTTGTACTTTATAGATCATTTCCTAACTAGTCATATTATTAGCTTTATTGTAATAAAGTACCTCTGGTCCACCTGCTCAGGAAGTCCATTTTAACTATCAAAAACTATGTGTTAAGGTCATAGGGGCAGAATACAACCTAGGAATTGGAACTTGTGTATGGAACTAACTAGTCTCTGTCAACTAACATGGTGGCATAGCTACAATATAGGTCTTACTTCTTTTCTCCTCCTGTCTGGTACTTTCTTTACCTGTTCTAAGAGTTCAAGTATTGATAGAATCTAGCTTTAAGAAAAGTGCTATCCGTTGAAACTTGCATCCTTAGAATTTTTCATTTTCTTTGAATAGCTGCATGCACCTTTCAAGGGCTTTGGGCCAAGAATGATGCGCTGACCACTGCCTCTGCCAAGCACTGGCACTTTGTTGGCTACTTAACTAGTCTTTCATCATCGTGTGACATCATTGTCTGCAGGGGTGGTCAAGCATTCACAGAGCAATTTATTAGGAACCATGAATACTTCCCTTGTTCTGTGGCTCTGATTTGTGACCCTTTTATAACATTAATCATGAATTTTATGAATTTTAACTAAAATCAAATCATCAGTATGCATTTTTGTTAGTATTATAAATAGCAGAGCCAGTTTAAAGCATTTTATATAATAAACTTTCCTACCACTCAATAATTTGAATGGTGCCAGCATCACACTCTACATTGCTTTTTATGTAAATGAATATTTCCTGTTATTTGAGAGAGTGTATTCCTTTAGAGCACTGAAGTACAGAAGTATGAGTCATCATGACTAACTTGTGTCATATTTTTATTACACATCAAGCTTTATGACTACTTATGTTTTCTATTTGCTCACAGAAATTTTTTACTCTAAATGTATTTCATTTTATACGATAGTTTTATAACACTAATGAATTAATTCATTTTCATGTAACTAGCATTCTGGCAGTTTGTATTACAGAATCTCCATTAGATGTACATTTAGTGAGTCAAGGTCAAGAATTTCATTTCCTATCTGACACGTGGATGATAATATTTGAAAAACACTTATACTTGTTTCCCTGAGATAGGTATATACAGAAATGTCTTTAAAATACAAGTTTAAAATGTGAAAAAGAGGTTAGGATCAAGGGGATAAATTGAGACAGCTTTATAGAAGAAGTAAATAGAGATGATGAACATATACAAATGAAGAAATATGATATTTAAGAGGATAAAGGTAAATAATTGTCCAAAGCTGAGGAATGGCATGATTCTTCTGAATCCTAAGTAGACTATGAAAAAAATACATAGGTAAGATAAAATGAATCTGATGATCATCAAAGACCAAGAGTAGATACTAAAATGTAACCAGAGAAAAAGATAAATTATTTATAGATCTGAATTATAAGAAACTGTGACATTGGATATCTCAATCCACAGTAGGAGCCAGAAGACAGTGGAATAGTACAATACCTGTGAATTGCAAAGAGAAAATAACCAACAAACATAGAATTGTATTTGTAGCTAACCTATCAATTAACAACAAGGGAGAAAAAGTAAATTTTTGTCTAACAAAAATTTATTAACTTTACCACCAGTAGATTCACTAAAAGAATTTTTAAAGGCTGTACTTCATAAAGAAATATAATGATTTCAGAAAAAAAGGTCTGATATGCAAGAAGGAATTATAAGCAAGTGAACCGGTAAATATATATAAGCTGTATTAAATAATATTGTTAATAATGATATATTTAATAATAAATGTAAACTCTATTAATAATAACATTACAGATGGTGGAGTGTATAAAATAGCAAGATACTCCTAAAATGGACATTAAAATACAATTAAGGGAAAGGAAAATTTTCGACTCCAGCCCCCTCTAGTCATCCTGCTGTGTGTGTCTAAGGTGTCAGACTGAGGGACTGTTGCACACTCATTAAAAGCCTGAGACCTAATTATAGGGTTGTTGAACACTTCCCCACACCCCACACCTTAGACCACATCACTAAAGGCCTATTTTTATGGAGTTCCTTTAATCCAGTACATAATGTGCAGTTTTCAAATAAAAATTAAAAGGCATACTAAAAGACAAAAAGTACAGTTTAAAGAGACAGAGCAAACTTCAGATCCAGATTGATATAGTAGAAATGTTGGAATTATCAGATTGGGAAGTTAAAACAACTATAATTAATACGCTACAGGTTCTAATGGGAAAATGATATAAAATATAAGAACAGATGGGTAATGTAAGCAGAAAGATGGAAATTCTAAAAAAAAAAAAGAAAAATGCTAGAGATCAAAAACACTATAACAGGAGTGAAGGATGTTGTTGATGGATTCATTAGTAGACTGGACATGGCTGAAGAAAGACTCTCTGAGCTTGAGAATATGTCAATAGAAACTTCCAAAACTGAATAGCAAAGAGAAAAATGATTAAAAAAAAAAGAATATCCAAGAACTGTGGGACAATTACAAAAGATATAATATAGGCATAATAGAAATACTAGAAAGAGAAGAAAGAAATGGAAAAGAAAAAGCAATAATGACAGAGAATTTCCCAAGTGAATGTCAGACACCAAACCACTAATCCCGAAAGCCTGAGAACACCAAGCAAAATAAATTCAAAAAATTTACACCCAGGTATATCATATTCAAACCATAGGAAATCAAAGATAAAGAAAAAATCTGAAAAGAAACCAGAAAGAAAAAAAACCAAACACCTAACCTATAGAGGAACAAAGATAAGAATTACTTCTGATGTTGCAGAAACCATGCACACAAGGAAAATTAAATATTTCAAGTGTTGAGAGACACAACCCACCAACCTAGAATTCTGTAACTTGCAAAATTATCCTTCAAAAGTGAAGGAGAAATGAAAACTTTCTCAAACAAAATTGAGGGAATTTGTTGTCAGTAGACGTGTTTGCAAGAAATTCTTCAGAGAGTTCTTCAGAGAACAAAGAAGTTCTTCAGAGAGAAGGAGAATGATATAGATCAGAAGCTTGGATCTACATAAAGAATGGAAGTGACTTAGAGATGGAATAATTAAAGATAAAATAAAACATTTGTTTTTCTTATTTTAATTGATCTAAAAGATAACAATTTGTTCAAAATAATTGCACAGTATATTGGGTTGGCCAAAAAGTTCGTTCGGATTTTTCAGTAAGATGAAAAACTTGAATGAACTTTTTGGCCAACTCCATACTTGATGATTATAGCTTATGTATTAGTGAATCAAGTGGCAACAATGATACAAGGGACAGAAGAGAGGATCCAGGGGTGTTTTGTTTTATTAAAGTACTTATTCTACCCATGAAGTGGTGTAGTGTTATTTGAAAGTGGACTTAGATTAGTTGTAAATTATTGTAAATTAGTTGGAAGTGTATATTACAAACTCTAGGACATCTACTTTTTTAAAAAGAAAAAAAAAAAAAAGGATAATTGATATGCTGAGAAAAGAGAGCAAATGGAATCACATCAAATGCACAATTAAACCAACAAAAGGCAGAAAGAGTAGAAGATAAAAATAGAATTAAAGAATGAGGACAATGAATAGAAAAGAGTAACAGGTACAATAGGCATTACTCCAAATATGTCAGTAATTACTTTAAACATCAATGGCCTAAACATCAATTAAAAGAGTTTGTCAGAGAGGATCAAAAACATGACACAACTATACGTTGTCTACAGGAAACCCACATTAAATATAAAGATACATATAAATTAAAAGTAAAGGAATGGGGCTTCCCTGGTGTGGCGCAGTGGTTGAGAGTCACCTGCCGATGCAGGGGATGCGGGTTTGTGCCCCGGTCTGGGAAGATCCCACATGCCGCAGAGTGGCTGGGCCTGTGAGCCGTGGCCATTGAGCCTTTGTGTCCGGAGCCTGTGCTCCACAAAGGGAGAGGCCACAGCAGTGAGAGGCCTGCATACTGCAAAAAAAAAAAAAAAAAAAAAAGTAAAGGAATGGAGAAAGTTATATCATGTTAACACTAATCAAATGAACACTAGAGTAAATACTGAAATATTAATTTCAGACAGAGCACAGTTAAGAGCAAGGAAAATTATTAAAATTATTAGTGATAAGATGGAGTATTACATAGTAGTAAAAGGATCAAATCTCTAAGGAGACATAACAATCCTTAATGTGCTTGTGCCTAACAACAGAGCATCAAAGTACACAAGGCAGAAACTGATAGAAGAGGAAGTACAAATAGATGAAGTCACTGTCATAGTTAAAGTCTTCAGCACCCCTCTCTTAGAAATGGGCAGATCCAGTAGGCAGAAAATCTGTAAGGGCATAGTTGAATTCAACAACACTTTCAATCAACTGGATATATAATTGAACACCAGTAGATTACTTTGTCCAACAATTGCAGAATATGCATTCTTCTCAAGCTCACTTGGAACATTCACTAGATTAACCACATTCTGGGCCATAAAATGCACCTGAACAAACGTAAAAGAAATCATACAATGTGTGCTCTCAGACCACTTGGTTCCAACTATGGGAGGATATTTTATAAGTGTATATAGGAATACATATTTTGGTGGATCAGGCTTGAGTATGGCTTAGTGTGACACTGATTGTAGATTGTGAGATATGTACCTAAAACACAAACACACAAAGTTTGAAAATGTAAGAAAGCTGGCTTAAACTATATTAATATTAGGTAAAATAGACTTTTTAAAGTTTTATTAGGGATACAGAGGTACATTACATAATGAAAAAAGATGCAATTCTAAGCTTATATGCATCTTACAGTATAGATTCAAAAGTACAGAGCAAAATTTGACAGAACTGGAAGGATAAATTGACAAATCCACCATCAATATAGGTGACTTTAATAATATCTCATTAGTAATTGATAAAACAGGCAGTCCAAAAATGAACAAATAAATAAGAAAAACCTTAGTAATTGAGGATTGAACTAATTTGAAGCCCAAACTAGTAGATTCCTGTGTCCAGCAATGAAAAAATACACATTCTTGTCAAGATCATGTGGAAAATTTATAAACATTGATCATGCATTAATCTATAAAGATGGTCTTAACAAATTATATAGAATTTGTAATCAGAACACATTGTAGGCATTAACTAAATAGTTTTCAGAAAATGACTGCATTGAATCATTTCACCATTATGTAAATCATCAAGAAAAATAGAGTAAGAGAATATAACCCCCAACTAAAATTATGAATCTTGTGTTAATCCAATAAAATTTTATTGAGTACTCATGTACTGAGCAATAGATTTACGTCTCTGAGCAAAGCACAAATTTTATTCTTGAAGAGGTTTTTGCATTCTCTTAAGCTTGGTGGTGGGGATAGAAGACTCAACAGCAATTAATAAGTTAAATATGCATCATGCCAAGTTTTTTTTTTTTTTTTTTTTTGTGGTACGCGGGCCTCTCACTGTTGTGGCCTCTCCCATTGTGGAGCGCAGGCTCCGGACGCACAGGCTCAGCGGCCATGGCTCACGGGCCCAGCCGCTCTGCGGCATGTGGGATCTTCCCGGACCGGGGCACGAACCCGTGTCCCCTGCATCGGCAGGCGGATTCTCAACCACTGCGCCACCAGGGAAGCCCAGCATGCCAAGTTTTTATCTGAGGGCACAGATCTTTATTTTGAATTCTATCAGTAGAAGTGAGGAGGCCAGGAAAGAAAATCAGACAAAGACAGTACAAAAAAGAAAATTTATAGATGATTCTCACTTGTAAACATAAGACTAAAATTTTAAAATGATAACAAACCAAATCTAGCTATTTATAAATAAAATAATATATAGTAGCCAAATTGGGTTTCTCCCAGGAATGCAAGTGAAATTTAGTATTAATAAATTCATTAATATAATTTACCACATTAGCTCATGAAAGGAGGCAAAACATGCTCATTTCAATAGATTTGGAAAACAGCAGTTGACAACATTTCACATCCATCTAGATTAATATTTTCAACACCCTCTGAATTAAAGCAGACTTCCTTAACCTGATAAAAAAAAATCTACAGATTTCTAGAAACAACAGTGCACATAATGGTAATTCCCTTTAAAGTCAGCAATAAGACAAGATTGTCTGTTATTCAACATATTTTTAAAGGGTATAGTCAGTTCAATATGATAAGAAAAAGAAATAAACACTTAAAGATTTGGAAAGAAATAATTCCAACAGGCACATGAAAAGATGCTCAACCTGGCTAATTACTAGAGAAATGCAAATCAAAACTGCAGTGAGGTATCACCTCACACCACTCAGAATGGCCATCATCAAAAAGTCTACAAATAATACATGCTGGAGAGGGTGTGGAGAAAAAGGAACCCTCCTACACTCTTGGTGGGAAAGTAAATTGGTATAGCCACTATGGAGAACAGTATGGAGGTTCCTTAAAAAACTAAAAATAGAGTTACCATATGATCCTACAATGCTACTATTGGGCATATATCCAGAGAAAAATTAATTTGAAAAGATACATGCACCCCAATATTCATTGCAACACTATTTACAGTAGCCAAGACATGGAAGCAACCAAAATGTTCAGTGACAGATGAATGGATAAAGAAGATGTGGTACATATATACAATGGAATATTAGCCGTAAAAAAGAATGAAATAATGCCACCTGCAGCAACGTGGATGGACCTGGAGATTATCATGTTAAGTGAAGTAAGTCAGAGAAAGACAACTCTCATATGATATCACTTATATGTGGAATCTAAAAAAAAAAAAAAAAAAAAAGATACAAATGAACTTATTTACAAAACAGAAATAGACTCACAGACATAGGAAACAAATTTATGGTTACCAAAGTGGGTAGCACAGGTAGGGGGGAGATAAATTAGGAATTTCGGATTAACATATATACGCTATTATATATAAAATAGGTAACCAACAGGGACCTACTATATAGCACAGGGAACTATAGTCAATATCTTGTAATAACCTATAATGGAAAATAATCTGAAAAAGAATATATACATGTATGTATATATATATATATATATATATATACATATATCAATACATATAACTGAATCACTTTGCAATACACCTGAAACTAATACATTGTAAATTAACTATAATTCAATTAAAAATATTTAAGAGAAATAATTGAACTGCTAGTATATGAAGACAAGATGATTTGGTCATAAAATGACAGAAAACTTGATAAATTATTAAACATTAATGGGTTCAGTAATCCTAGATGAAGGATGGATTCATGGAAATCAATTGCCTTTTATATAACAGAATAACAAATAGGAAGCTTAATTTGAAAAGAGATACTAGTAGGAATATCCAAAGGAAAACCTACCAAATGATGTGTATGATGAAAACATTATTGAAAAATATTTGAAAGACCTAAATTATTGGAGAACTACACCATGCTCATATAGAGGAAGATTTAATATAACAGATGTCAATTCTCCCCAATCATAATATAAATTCAGTTTAATTCTAATCAAAATATTACAACAGATTTTTTTTTCTGTGACTTGACAAACATATTCTAACGTAAAGACATTAGAGGAGTGCAAACAGTGGAAATAAATTTGGGGAAGATAGTGGCAGGGTCTTGCCCTTTGCAATATTTTCTTATGAAGATAAATAACATTTTTCCCTTGGATTTCTGGACACATGAAGCATAAACTAACAAAGGAGGAAATTGGTAAATGTGGCTATGTTAAAATTAGAAACTTCTAATCATCAAAAACTACCTTTTTAAGAAAAGAAAGAAAAACTACAGAGTAGCAGATGATATTGGCAACACAATGCATATAACAAAGGGAACTTCTAAATCATACAAACTAATTGAAAAACTTACCAAAATAATGAATGGGTAATTCACAGAAGAGGCCAGAAGTGGCAACTTAAATGGTCAATATACATATGAAAACATCTGAACCTTCACTGGTTATTGATAAAGTAAGCAAAACTATGAGATAACGGTTTATACCCATGAGGTTGGTAAAGATGAAAAAATCTGAAAATTTCAGATGCTGACAAAGATGTGAATTACGTACTGAACACTGATATGCCACTGATGGGAAGGTGTCACCACTGTGGAAAAACAATTTGCAAATATTTAAATGAAATACAGCAGTGGATATGAATGAATATAGGTATTGTGTCAACATTAGACTTCTCAAACAATGGAGTGCAAAAAGCTTGTTTTAGAATAATACAGTATACCATTTATGTAAGATTAAAACCATGTAGAACAATACTATGTTACAAGTAATGCAAAAATATAAAGTATAAGTATCAAGAAATACTTGTGAATGAATATTACTAAATTCAGATGTTATTGGTAGGGTGGAATGTATACGGCATTTTATTTTATTTTCGTCACGTGGTGGATAAGGAACACAATTATTTGTTTATATAAATTTTGCATGTCTTAAATATCTCAACATAATTTTCCTAAAATATAATAATTTGATTTATTAATCTATTAGGAACATATTATCTATGTTAAGTATTCATTCTATCGGTAAAGACGGTGGAGGTGATGCTACTCTCTTCAGCATGGAATAACCATTACAAAATTAATGATTACTGTGTACCCTTATTGTTCTAATGTGAAGCTTCATCATTTGCTCTCTTCATTTAACAAATATTTATGAAATGCCTTCTATATATAGAACCTTATGCTAGAGTACAACCATAAAATCTTGATTATAGGTGCAAGTATTTGAAAATATTGAAGGACTTTCATTTTTGAAATTCAAAAAAGATTCCCTGGAAGACACTAATTACTATAATAAAAGGAGATGACTTTAATGTAAACAAGTGATTCAGGCTGACAATTTGTAATTAACAAATAATATAAATATTGTTGACATTTTAAATCTTAAAAGGAAAAATTAAATGCAGCTATACTAATAAGAGGATTTTTAATTTACTAATCTAGTACTCATGTCTAGCACTAGATAAAATTTGGAATGTAAGTTGGCTTTATATCCAAATAGTAACTCAAATGCATTTTTATGTCTACTCATTAAACTTAAATGACAGATATAATAGATTATGATTCTTAATATAGGAATCCATATTTTATATTACATATATTATTTGGAACAGTTGCATATAAAGAACATTTTAAATATAATCCATTTCTTTTTCATTAAATTTCTTTTCAAAATATGCAGTTTATATTATACAAATGTGTTCTTTACTCCAGGCCATATTTTCTGGCCTATAAACAGGGTTAAATTATTATATCACACAGTGGAATTGCTTTGGCTTGGCCACTGCCCACAAACTTGAGCAAATCTTAAAGTACTCCTTCTGGACTCTTGGGGGAACCTGTTGTATCTTCACATGTGTCTTTTTAGTGCACTGAACAAGTCACACAATAAAAAGAAAGAGGGGGAAATAAAAGAACAGAAAGCTCAAGGGAAGAATCAAATATCAAACACCATCAGTAAGATTACATAGTAATCCATAGGTAACATTTTGCAGGTAAAATATTGCATTTACCTTTAAACCTTTTATATTACTATTTAATTAAATACTGCACGTACTAAGTTACCATCCTGCAGCATGTTATAAATGTAAGCAATCTATTAGGTCACTCCTCCATACATTCATGCATTTATCAAACATATATTGATCACTTATTGTGTGCAAAGCATTCAGCCATTTTCTGTCTACATTCTCTCCAGAGTTGGAAGTTTTATCTATGCTTCCACACCCACCCCACCCAATCTATCATGATGATAAATTAACAAGTTTGTGTAGCAATACCTTTACGATTGGAACGTTAGAGATACCTAGAGAAACTTCTATCGGAAAAAATAGTTACATGAGTACACTGAAGTTCTTATGTTTATAAAGATGATTTCTCTAGTAGTCAAAAGAAATTACACGAAATGGCATCATTTGAATTACAACTGCCACTACATTCGAAGGAAAGAGGAAGCTTGAATAGGGCCTGAGGACAATTATTATTATTAGAGATTTAAGACTCTTAAAATTTCCAACATACTGGTCTGGCTTCTACTGATGAGAAAGGAGCAATTTACAGACCTTCCAAAGATCTCTAATTCATTTAGGCCATTTGGGAATAGAGTGACAAATAACCTCTTTTAGCTCCGTAAGTAGTACTATACTGACTAAAAAGTGAGCAGTTTATAATCTCTCACTTTGAAACAGATTGCCTTGTTTCCCTTCCCGTAGAGGCAGGGGCTGCCTACATACCTCTGAATTTTCCAGCCAGGAGTGGGGTGACTCCTAGTTTGGGTTTCCCTGGCTCTGCCATCCAGTTTACACGCTGAACAGAAGGAGGTAAGAATGGACATCTAGCCATAGTGAATCCACTCAACACCTCCCTCCCTCAGAGGTCATTTTCTATCCCTGGAAACAGCCTAGCATGGTAATTAGGAGCAAGGGCTATCTATCTACATGTGTATGTATGTACGTATGTATGTCATTTGTGTATCTAAATTGAATACCTGCTGTGTGTTAGGGCTTCCTCTAGGCCCTGGAAATATATTAATGAATAAAAACCAGTAAACTTTTCTGCCCTTAGAAATTTTTACATTCTAGTTTACACTAGTTGATGTTCTACTGGATGATTTTCGAAATTTATTCAATTTCTTTCCTATTCCTCAGTTTTCTCAGTTGTAAAATGGAGGTAATAGCAACTACTACTTCATAGGTTGTTGGATAGATTTAGTCATCAAATACGTATGACGCACTTAGGCCTGACATCATAAGCCTTAGCTCTTCTCAGTATATGGGAAGCATTGCCTAGATAAAGACATCTGTGGGCATTTTACTGTTGAGGGTAGAAAGGGAAATAATTTTGTCTCACTTTTGTTTTTATGCTAGAGCCAGGAATGAAAGAAATGAATTCACTGATAGAAATGAGCTTTCGTTGCATCAACCGTTCATTGATTTATTCACTCATTCATACGTTCATTTGTGCATTCCCTCACCCAGTAAACATTTATTGAGCAGTTACAAAGTTCCAGGCATTATGCTGGGATTCATTAGATCAATAAAATCTGGTTCCTGCTTAAGGAAGCTCAGAATCTAACAAGGATAACAGAGAAGTAAAGTACTATTATAATATTCTATTATAATTGCAGTAATTTTAAAAGTATTGACAAAATGCTATTTTCTCTATGCATGCTTAAGGAGATAAGTCAGTACCCATAGTTCTTCTTTGCACCTCTAAAATTTTAGCCTGTATGATATGCACTAGACTTTAAAAAAAGATTATTTCATTTATTTACCAGAATTGCGGAATTAACTACTCTTTGTAAATTTTCCAGATGTGATCTTTTAAAATGAACATTAAAAGAAGTTTTAATCTGTTTTTTGAAATCATTAAAAAACAAATTGTTCACTTCTTTGTTTTCTTAACCTGTGACTGTTAAAAACAAGTTGTTTTTGATGACTCATGGTCATCATTATGAACTTGAGCTTTCAAAGGGCATTGAGTCTGTTGGACGGTTGAGTCTGTTGAGCTCTTCTGTTAGTAACTTGTGGGACGACCCCACCCACCTCCCATCTTCCCATGGCCTTTATGTATTTTTGGCTAAGAGGACATTTTCTTCTTCCTTCCTTCAAAGACACATAATGAGCATTTAAGATGGCTGGATAAGTGACTGAAGAAATGTGTTGCTGCTATAGTTACATTTTTGAAAATGGGACTATATGTATGTTTGTACTTTTTGTGTAATTTTGGATCAGATTTGAAATATTGGCAATAGTAGATCAAAATTGAGACTGATGGGAGTAGAGTTGATAAAAGTGCTTTTGGACCTGTGGATAATCTTTGAAAGACTGTCTTTGCTAGTCTGTAATAGTAACAAAAGAACACTATTCCAGTTTAATGGTCCAGAAGAGAGAAATGTCATTGTGTAATATTAATACGTAATGTAGTAAAATAAATGGCATCAGTGTCTCCTATAGTTAATGATTATTCTATGATTTGTCTACCTGAACGTGTCAAAATATTTGGCTGCAACTTAGGGGAGTTGATTAATAGCCTTTAAGATGCTATCAGAATGAAAGCAATTAAATGAATCAGTTGATAAAGGTCCTCACCCGGATATAACCATTGTCTAACTTTATAATTTGAACAACCAGGGACATATCAGGGGGAATCCAGTTGGTACAGAAGAAACTGAAACATAATCAAAAGTGACAAATGATCAGCTGGAGATTGGGAGAACGTTAGGTAGAAAAACATTTGGGTCAGAACCAAAATATAAGATATACAACTATTTCTAGATTTTAAATGAAACTTTAAAAGTAATTAACAGAAAAGATAAAAATAATTGTGAGAATTCAAACATTTACTCGTCATGCCCTTAATCATTATTTCTTCCATTTTGTCATGATATTCTTTGTATTATCGAAAAGGAGTTGTGAGAAACAGAATTATAAGATGAAAAATGTAACAGTTTTATGAAATGTTGTAATCAAAAGATATACTACAGAGTATTCCTTCTCTCATCTGTCTTTGTAAACCACATAAAATGATAAAAACACAGCTTCATCCTTAAGATCAGAGGCCAAAATGTGTGTCAAGGTGCCATAGTTGGGTATGTTTTAAATCAAACTTTAAAACAGAAATTTAAGCTGTCATTTCTCAAAATCCTTGCTTCTATATGTTAATCTCATCATTTTGAAATTTTTCTATCATTTAAAAATCATATCTGTTTACTGGTAATTCATGTACTCTTTCAGCGTACATTATGCTCAAAGAGAGAGTCATTTTCTTTGTAGTATCTTATTGATCTGTGTGTAATTTAAAATAAGATCATTTTAATTTTCTTAGCTTTTCTTAGTGAAATGGTACATGCAAATGATGCAAATAATGTATAATTTTCTTGTAATCATCCATGCAGTTGCATTTTATTTGCACACAATTTTTAATACATTAGTAATAAATGCACACTGTGGAAAGAAATAATGTTATAAAAAGTAAGTCATCTGTAACCCTACCGCCCCTAGACAACCTTGGCAAATAGTTTACATCCTTTCAGATTTTTTATTATTGATATTCTATGAAAGAAATCTGTGTCATCTATCTCTGTCTTCTTAAAGTTGTATCTCTGTATTCATATTCACAGATGAGTCTACCTTTATCTAGAAAATAGGCTTATACTCTACATACTACTTTTCACTTGGTTTTTAATTTCAAATTGTATTATAAATACTTACCTACATTTGTCCTTATGAATGGTTGCATTATATTTCTTTGAATATATATGATATTTTTTAGCCATTTCTTTGCTTTTGGACATTTATCTTGTATCCTTTTCTTTCCTATTATAAAAAAATTCTTTCTCAAATAGTTTAAAAAATGTACTTTTCTGAATTCCCAGTGGAATTGTTGGGTCCAGTGGAAGGTACGCATATGCTGTCCTGAAAGCTGTGGACAAACTCCCATCCTAGATATATTGTCTCAACTGGCCTTTTCTACAAACTCCTGCACCCTAGTGTTAGAATTTTTTTTTTCCAAAAAAAATTTGAGAGTTGAAAAACGATAGCTATGCTTGCTTTCTCCAGAAAAGGCTAAAATATTACCAGTATTTCTGTAGGTTTTTTATTGTCCACAAAAAGAAGGCTAGCCATGTAACAACTACTTGGTCAGACCCAAATCAACCAATTAGGTTCGTGGCAAATTCCTCTTTGTTTTTAAACATTAAAGGAGTGAGGACTGTATTTTTAGAATATCAATAAAATATTTAGTCCAGTATTATTTACAAAAAGACTTTTTGAGAATGGCTTCTAAGTTGACAATAAGGATAAAATCTCAAAGGAATCTTTTTAGATCACAGTCTAAAAGCATAAATGTGCTCGTAAGAATATCAAAGGAATGTTTTCGCTGGATTCACTCCACTAATTCATGTAGGCAACATCCCAAACTCCAACAGCCGGCAGTTGCTTTGTTGAAGACAAACTGCACCTGTAATCAGTGTGACAGGACCACAGGTTGCATATCATCACTTCCACCAAGTTATGCAAGAAAGCGTAACTTGAATAATATTAACACCATCATTGGGAGAGCACAGACGTTAATAAGAATACTTTTAAATGAAGTAAAAAAAAAAAAATAGACTTCAGGCATTGAAGCAAAATTTTGCATTTGGCCAAGGTTTTTCAGTGGGATAGAGTTTTTAAAACATTGGGAATGAGGTTAATTTCATGGCTAATTGACCTGGGGAAGAAAATGTAATAAGTGCATTTCTCTTCTCCAAAGCCAGGAGGTCAGAGTGAGTATTCATCTATCCTTCTTATCCACACTTAGGGCTACTAGAAATGATCTCCTGGTGATGTCTGATGGCTACTAGGAATGAAGTGTAGATGAGACCTCCTCAGTAGTTGTAGCTACAGATGATAAACCAGAAATGCATTTTGGTCATAAATTGCTCCTTGGTCCACTCTGTAGCCTACATCATCTAAATCAGACCAGTACGTTTATGATCACAAAAATCTCCTATCAATGGTTGTAGACAATATATTACACAGGGACTGTCTTACATACTGCTGGTGTCATTTGAACTTGAGATCAACACCTCTGTTGGATTTTTATCCTGCTCATCCTCCTCATTCCTCCTCCTCCATCTTGTAACTTCCAGATTTTGAAAGCATAGTATGTGCCAGGCTTTATGTTGAGCATTTTTTATTTATTTTTAAAATTTTTATTGGAGTATAGCTGATTTACAATGTTGTGTTATTGTCTGCTGTAGAGCATTTTAAAAATATTGCCACTTATCCTCAGATTATTTTGAGTCTGTAACAGTTAAGGTGTTGTGTTACATTGCCTTCCTTTTAGAGGTGAGGAATCTGAGATTCAGAGTTAAAGTAGACTTAGGGACTTATTGTTCAATGATAGTTTTCACATTACTTATCCTCTTTGATCCTCAATTGCTAATCTAACAATAAAGTAGTAGACAATGTTTACTGAGGGCTTATGATGTGACAGACACTCTGCTAAGTACTTGGACTTTACAACATCTCTAAGAGGCAGGAATTATTACCCCCCATGTTAGAAGAGAAAAATAAGGCTTAAAGAGGTAGAATTAATTATACAAAAACACATGGCTAGGGCTTCCCTGGTGGCGCAGTGGTTGAGAGTCTGCCTGCCAATGCAGGGGACACGGGTTCGTACCCCGGTCTGGGAAGATCCCACATGCCGTGGAGCGGCTGGGCCCGTGAGCCATGGCCACTGAGCCTGTGCGTCCGGAGCGCCTGTGTTCCACAACGGGAGAGGCCACAACAGTGAGAGGCCCGAGTACCACAAAAAAACAAAACAAAACAAAACTCACACATGGCTAGCAAAATCAAGAACAGAAATCAGATGTGGGATACCATATAATACAACGCCTAGAGGATTCAATGTAATAATTCATTTAAAATGCTTAATGTAGTGCCCACAACATAGAAAGTATGCAGTTCATGTTACTTTTCAAAGTTAGTGGCAGTACCAATAATTGAACTAAGATGTCTGACTTCAGCCTATGCCTAATTTCTAACTTTTGACTATACAGAATAAAATTGATTTACAAATGGTTATTGCTGATGAGAGAAAACTTAAAGAGGTCAATTCCCCCACTTTTAATTTTTTTTGGCCAAAGACCCATAGTTGACAATACCCTATTGAATGAATGCTACATATCTTTTACAAAATGTGTTTCATTTTATATTTTTAGGGGGTTTATTGCAAGTCATCAAATACCATGCAATTGTGAACACTTTACATAGACATTACTGTTTATTAATTGTTCCCATTGTACCTCTGCCTAAATTTTCTCAAGAATGACTTTGTTTGGAAATTAGTATCATTAGAAGTGAATTTTCAGTTAACAGCTTAGCAATTGTCTATTAAACTCCTACTGTGAGGATGACTACAGGAGTATAAAAATCAGTAACTTGCATTTCCTGAAAGATACATGTAAGCAAACCAATCATTTGAGTTCAAAGTGATAGGAGCAGGGTCAAGGTATTAACAGAGTACAGGGAGAGAAGAGAAGAGGGACAGCTATCCAGCCCAAAGGGTTATAAGTGATCTTGTGAAAAACAATCTTCTTCATTCCAAGACAAATATGATACCGATTTTTTTAATAGGCCAAAATGTAAGCATGAATACTTTATCAGTAATTAGAATGCAGCCTTACCTGACATGAAAACTGACTTAATATTTACATTCTCATTCTCTTCTCTTTTTTCTTTTCCTCCTCAGATAAGTAGAAAGACTCAATGCGATTTCATGCTAAACTTTTCAGCATACCATAAAAGAACAGCACATTGGACAATTAAATTCTTATATTTTTTTCTTTCTACATTTAAAAACATTAAGGGAAGAAATTGTTCAGCCATGAACTAGTAGGGCAAAATAAATACTGGAAAAAATGCTTTTGACTAGAGTTTGTTCCAATAATAATTATGAAATATGTCAAATAAACTGTTCTGAAATAGTAGATACTTATTGCAGAAAATAGAAAAAGGGAATGACATTTGTTGTCCAAAATATCAAAATAGTTTTAAAAACTGTTAATTAAAAAAAACAAAGGACTATTATTGTGAACATATGGGGAGACTTTTTGATACTTTATTTTACATGGTTTGACTCTTCTGGTTCCTAATTTATGTATGTGACTATGGAAAAAGTTGGGTACTTTCAGAAGTCACGTTAAGTATTTTACAGCCCCCCGAAAAAGGGTAAGAATGTACATATTTATTGGTATGTACATATTTATTTCAAATCTTATCTAGAATCAATCATAATTTAAATGCAGTATAACTTGACAAACTATAATAGGTTTTAGTGTACAAAATGAAAATTTGTTGATCATTCAGACATTGAAATTAACTTGATAAATACAAATACATATTTATTCCTTATTAAAGTTTTAATATTTTATTTATTTAAATGTCTGTATAAAAACATGGAGCAATAGAATTTATGACTATAAATGCAGAAATCCTACATAACTTTAACCATTATTTACCATTATTATTTACCATTAATGATGTTGAGTTTATTCTAAGAATGCAAGCATCGATTTTAATTAACCTTTTAACCTATAACATAATGTTTCAGTTCAATAGGTCAGTTGATTCAAAACATTTAATAAAATTAACAATATTTTGTTTTTATATAAAATCACCTTGTTTATTTTGGAATAGAGATTTCTCCTTTTAAGTGATAAAGATCATCTACCTAAAATCAATAGTCAACATCATTGTAAAAGTTGTAATATTAAAGACATTTCCATTAAGGTCAGAAATAATACAAATACATCCACGGTCACCACTATGACATACTTATTAACTATCGTGCTAAAATTTTTGGCCAATAATGTAGAAGTAAAGTAGAAAAAGAAAATAAAATATAAGTATATATTGAAAATTATGAACTAAATCCTCACTATGTGAGAGGCAAAGAAAAATGTACCTAATATATGAAAAAATATTTAAAAACAATAAGAAAAAATGAATATGCAAAATAAAAATGATCAATTTGCTCACAAAAATATTATATTTTATCAAAACTAGATGAAAAATATAAAACCTTACTAGTAATCAACAACGTATGTACTGAAACAGTGATTGATATTTTTCTAAAATCAAAATAGTGAAGAGATAATCATAGACTTCAGTTGAGCAGAACACAAGAAAATGGACGTTCTCAGATGCTATTTGTGGGATTATAAATTAGTTTAATTTTTCTAGAAGAAAGTGGTCATATTTCACAAAATCTTTTTTTTTTTTTTTTTTTTTTTTTGCATTATGCGGGCCTCTCACTGTTGTGGCCTCTCCTGTTGCAGAGCACAGGCTCCAGATGCGCAGGCTCAGTGGCCATGGCTCATGGGCCTAGTTGCTCTGCAGCATGTGGGATCTTCCCTGACCAGGGTACGAAACCGTGTCCCCTGCATCGGCAGGCAGACTCTCAACCACTGCGCCACCAGGGAAGCCCTCACAAAATCTTTTAAAATATTTATATTCTTATGATATAACTTTATCACTTGTAATTTTGTTAAGGAAATATCCACAAGAAAAACAAAAAAATAGAAGTTGCAAAGTGTTGTGCTGTAGTTGAAGACTGGGTAAATAAGTTATTTTATGAATAATATGATAAGTAATGCAATAAAATTCATGATATTTAATGATGAGACTATGTAATATTATGGGTCATATATGTGTATATGTGTATTTTTGTATATTCCTAATTTTGAGAAAAAGGAAAAAATACACATTTATAAGTTTTGAAAAAAGTCATTAAAATATTGTAGCTTATCATTTGGCAGTTGAATTATCAGTGATTATTTTCTACTTCATTTATTGATTTTTTGAAAAGGATAGTATTACTTTTATGAAGTACATAATTATGCTAAAATTTTAACACAGTTCCCATGAATAGTTCCTTAATCTATGGAATAAATTTTGCTTTGTCCATAAATTGTATGTATATTAGATGCTAAAAAGCACTAATTTAAAAAAAATTCTAGCTTTAATTGATCCAGTACATAACAGGTCTGTTTTAAACACCAATCCTCTAAAGACATGGTTCAAATATTATTTATCATGGTATATTACCTGTAAGTAATTTCATAAAATACAAATTTTGCTGCTGGCTTGTCAGTCTACAAATTATATATATATAACTGTTGCACATCATGATCAGTGACCAATCATGCAGCTTCTTTCACTCTATTGGTGACTGGTCAGTGCACATCCATTAATCAGTTCATTCACAGAGAAGCTTGTAGTGGTCTTTTAAAGTGATAAACCCATGTGACATTTTATAAATATGAATATTCAAAACAGAAGAATTGGCCAACAAACATGGAAAGAAAGAATGTTTTGGGAGTGAAATTTCAATTAAACATTTCTTTTTAGAGAACAAATAGCTGATCACTGTCACCATTTGAAATACTTTATCTATGCAGCCAGGGCAACTTAATGAATGTGAATTTAGCATAAATGAGGACATTGGTTGTGATGAATAGGTAAAGATGTTCTAGAGGAAATGATGCCAACCAAAACTTTACATTAAAGGAATCTCAGAGATATTGCACATCAGTGAAAGCATAAACATGAAAATGATGGAAGCAGGCTGATCCATACTTAGAAAGGAGTATGACAATTCTCAAGGCTTAGAAAAGAGGCTTGCTCAATATGGAAATTTACAGAATAAGAAAGCAAGCATTATTCAAGATACTGAATGATTTTTCACAAGGAAAATAATTCTCAAAGTTTCTAATATTAAATGACAGTTTATTAAATGTTAGTTTTATTGTTTTCTATTTCCCTTTACATTTATAACTGATAGGAAGTTTTTACAGTTTTATCTTCACTTATCCTTCTTTGATGCTCTTCCTTTCTTTATGTAGATCCAAGTTTCTGATGTATATTATTTTCCTTTTCTCTAGAAAACTTCTTTTAACATTTCTTGCAAGTAAGGTCTACTGGAGACACATTTTCACAATTTGTGTTTGTCTGACAAGTCTTTATTTCTCCTTCACTTTTGTAAGATAATTTTGCAGAGTACAGAATTCTAGGTTGGTAGTTTTTTCTCTCTCAACACTTTAAGTACTTCACACTTCTTGCTTGCATGTTTTCTGAGAAGTTAGATATAATTTTTTGTTACTGTATAGGTTAGGTGTATTTTAACTTTGGTTTCTCTTTCTGAATTTTTTCTTTATCTTTGATTTTCTGTAGTTTGAAAATGATATGCCTAGGTATAGTGGGGTTTTTTGTTTGCTTTTTGGCATTTATCTTTCTTGGTGTTTCCTGAGCTTCTTGGATCTGTGGTTTGGTGTCTGACATTAAGTTGGGGAAATTCTCAGTTATTGTTGTTTCACATATTTCTTCTATTCCATTCTCCCTCTCGTTTCCTTCCCATTATACATATGTTGCACCTTTTGTAGTTGTTCCACAGTCCTTGGATTTTCTGCTCTGATTTTTCAGTCTTCGTTCTTTTTGCTTTTCAATTTTTGAGGTTTCTATTGATACATCATCTAGCTCAGAGATTCTTTGCACAGCCTTATCCAATCTACTACTAAGCTCATCAGAGGCATTCTACATTTCTGGTACAGTGTTTTTGATCTCTGGCATTTCTTTTTGGTTCTTTTGTAGAATTTCCATCACTCTGCTTATATTGCCCATCTGTTCTTGCATGCTGTGTACTTTATCCATTAGGGCACTTAGCATATTAATCATAGTTGTTTAAAATTCCTTGCCTGATAATTCTAACATCAATATCTCTGTCATATTTGGTTCTGATGCTTGCTTTTTCTCTTCAAATTGTGTTTTTTGCTTTCTGGTATGCCTTGTAATTTTTTTCTTGAAAGCCAGACATGATGTGCCAAGTGAGAGGAACTGCTGTAAATAGGTTTTTAGCAATGTGCTGGTGAGGAGTGAGGGGAGGGCAAGTGTTCTATAGTCTTATGATTATTAAATGTGAGTTTTACTATTTTCTTTTTCCCTTTAGTTTTCAGTCTTTTAGTAAGCCTTTGCCTCTGGACTGTGAACTTCATGTGTGCCTCTTTGTCCCTTCTCCCCACCTCCCCTTTAGGTGGGACAGAGTGACTAGAGGGGGCTGGAGTTGAGCATTTCCTTTCTCTAGGTCCGTTAGGCTCTGGTTAACTAATTTATCCTGAGGCAGGTATCGTTAAGAACAGAGTGCTCTGATGTACTTCGAAATGCTTCCTTTCTTCTCCCTCTGCCAGAAGCACCTGGGGATTTTCCCCTGAGTTCATTTACTGTGAGAACCTGGTCAAGCTGCTGGAAGAAAATCTCACAGAATGGTGAGGGCCCCTTATAACTACACTACCCTGGAGTTTTCAATTTTCAGACTTGTGCACAGTGAACTTCCAGCAATATATCAATTATAATTCAGATTTTCTACCCCAGCATTAGTTCCCATGGAAGTTTCCGCTAGTGAGTCTTTGATCCTATAGTTGAGACTCCCTTTATTTGCCTGTTTCTCCAATCTTGGGGACAGATGTTTGCCCTGTGTCCCCCACTTAGGGATCCAGGGAGAGTTGTTGATTTTTCAGTCTGTTCAACTTTTAATTTTTTGTTAGGATGGAGCGGCAATTCTAAGCTCTTTACTTGTGGAACCAAGACTTGGAAGTCAAGCCTTTAATGTTTGCACAAAAAATTTCAGATTGTGGAACAATCATAATTGTCCCCATTGGTTATTAAGATCACTTTAAATGGTTTCAGCTTGCATTGTCACTTTTACAATTCTGCACTACCATGACTGTAATATGCTAATTTCTGATTTATAAAACACTTTTAAAAATACAATAGTTGCTGATTTTCAACTCTTTGATATTAGCTTTCTGTCTAGTGAAAGTGCGGGATATGTAAATAAGAAACAAAGCACAACTTTATATATTTATCATTCTGATATTACTTTATTGTTCTAGTGTGATCACTGCCTGCCTCTTTATAATGACAAGCCTTTTCGCCAAAGTGATCAAGTTCATGCCTTCAATTGTAAACCCTGTGAATGCAACAGTCATTCCAGAAGCTGCCACTACAACATCTCAGTGGATCCCTTTCCATTTGAACACCACAGAGGAGGTGGAGGAGTTTGTGATGACTGTGAGCATAACACTACAGGTAACTAGCAAATAACACAAAAATAACAGAAGCTGACTTGGTCTTGAAGCCCATGTGCTTCTATGTATAATGCATATTATTTTAAATTATGTTATTGCTATCTTATTTAAGAAAGTGCTTTCATACCATTAAGTTTGAAAACCACTCTGGTTTACTGAATCTTCATGTTCCAAATGATTAGGTAGTTTTCAGATATAACACTCTAGTCTTAGACTATGTATTTTCAGGAAAATGGTTTTTTTTTTAAGTAAGTTCACATCATTTGATTAGATCATTAATGTATTTTGGATACATCAGGAATTACTGGATTATTCTGAGTATATATATCCTTGAAATAAGTTTTCTGTGTGACCCCTGATCTTCCATTGTGTCTGGATTTCCATGTAGAGAGGTTTACAATCATTCAGATTTGGCATGGACTCTAGTAATCAGGGAATACTCTTTTTAAAAATGTTCATTGAATGCATAAAATAATTATTAGAGTCTTGTCCCTAAAACCATCCAGCATTTTGACTAGTCATTAAAAAACTACTCTTTTCTGAAAGGCTGATAATGTTAAAAGCAGAAATAGACAATGTCTGAATTTGTAAAATATAATGGCCCAAGTCTGAAGGGTTTGAAAGTGTGCTACTCTGAAGCATGAATGAATTTGTTAGATAATTATTGATAACCTAATGTGGGACAAGCTCTTGGCTAGGTGCTGGGAATATAAGGATTAACAAGATGATGAATTTTCTTGTCTTTGTATAGATTATTACATGGTGGTAAAGGCACCCTATTAAAGGAACAATTAAAAAGTTGTCTGGGCTTCCCTGGTGGCGCAGTGGTTGAGAGTCTGCCTGCCGATGCAGGGGACACTGGTTCATGCCCCGGTCTGGGAAGATCCCACATGCTGCACAGCAGCTAGGCCCATGAGCCATGGCCATTGAGCCTGCACGTCCGGAGCCTGTGCTCCGCAACGGGAGAGGCCACAACAGTAAGAGGCCCACGTACCACACACACAAAAAAGTTGTCTGATGAGTGCTAAGATGGGGAAGTATAGTAGGAGTTAACCAGGTGAAGGAGCAGGGTTGGGGATTAGGAGCGTGAACAAAGTTTTCCAGTAAGAGAAATAGTTGTGCAATGGCCTAGAGGAGAGAGAAACATGGCGCCCTTGAAGAACTGATGAAAGTGCAAATGGCTGATTGTTAGAAAAGGCTCTAGGAAGAAAGACAGAGCCCAGATACTGGAGGGCTCTCTAAACCATGATAAAGAGATTGGCTTCTATCCTAAGGTTAAGGAGATGCCACTTAAGGGGACTTAAGGAAAGGAATTTTGTGTTTTTTAAAGACCCATTTGGTTATAAAGTGGAGAAAGGATTGGAGAGGGTCAAAAGTGGTTTGAGAAAAAAATGTTAGTCAGATGTTGCAATGGTCCAGATGAGAAATAATGAGGAAAAACATTTAGGGTGGTGTGGATAGAGATGAGCGGATCCAATAGACACTTAGGGTAGACAGTGACAGCATTTTCCGAGCAAGGTGCAGAGTGTAGGTAAGGGAAGGAAGAAGGGTCAAGACTTATGCCTAACATTCCAGTTTGAGCAACATGGTCAACGTTGGTACCAGGCATTGAGATAGGAAATACAGGAGGATCAAATTGAGGGAGAAGATGACAAGCTCTGTTTTGGACAGGTTCACTGTGTGTTTCCAAGAAACTCTCTTTGGGGCAGTCAGAAACACAGTTCTGAAACTCCTTTCTTAAAGAAAGCCTTCCATGATGCTTCAGAGAGGATCAGTATAATCTATATACTGTAGTGGTATCTTATGGTTATCACAGTTTGTAACTATATATTTATTCCTGTAATAATTTAATTAGGATTCATCTTACCTGCTAGACTATAAGGTAACTCTGTGAAAAGGGTGCAGTTTGTATTTTCCTCAGCCTTTAGCATAGAGTTTAGAACATGGTAATCACTCAGTAAATATTCATTGAATGATAAATAAAGGAGAGATTTCTAGATTGGAGATATAAATTTGGGAGTCCTCAGCATACAGAAATGGAAATATTCTAGACATATTATAAATCCATTTAATTTGTCCACAGCCAAGATCCATTAGAGTGTGAGTTTTTCATTTGATTAAGTTGTTTTCATAGTTTTCTAATATTGGGCCAGTTTCAGCAATATTTGAGGAAGAGTGCATCATGTTTAAAGGGGGAATTGATAGCCTTCAGTTTTATTTCAATTTCAGTGATCTGATATGCTACTCACATTTAGTTTAGAAACTCCCTGTAGTTTAGATTGCTTTCTTATATAAAATGGAAGGGAAAATTTTCTGAATAATAAATTGTAAACAATAGGAATTACCTCATATTTCTAATGTGCCAAGATATTCTAATATTTAATATGAAATTTATTTGATGTAGTTAAATATAAAATTCTATTTTAATATTTGAAATAAAAAATAATTGCCATAAGTTTAACAGAAGCATTTGCTTTTAATCACATTAACTATGAAATAGTAAATTATATTAAAAGCAGTCTTCTATTTTATAAGATTTAGTTCTGGAAAAATATTTGAATAATATATGCTTATTTGCTTCCAACTGTAGAGCTATCATCTACCATGAATGTAGAAATTTCTCATATTTGGTTTAGATTCAGCACCTGGTCCTAGAAATAAAAATTTTAAGTTTGGAAACAAACTCTTTCAAAATGTATGGGCCCCTACAAAGCACAGCTTTTTAGAAGTGTGGTATCATATAACAGATGGGAGTTTAATGAAGTAGAGCACAGTTTGTAACAGGTTCATTGTTTCATATGCTGTGGATCACTAAATTGGCAGGTAGAGATGAAAGGTGCATTAAAATGGACATCCCTAAAATTACAGAATTCCCTCAAAGGAATACAGTCTTTAATTTTGAATTATGCAGCTGATTGTAATGAATTGGAAGTCATAAAGCATAACCTTTCCCCGATGCAGGGAAGAACTGTGAGCTGTGTAAGGATTACTTTTTCCGACAACTTGGTGCAGATCCTTCAGCCATAGATGTTTGCAAACCCTGTGACTGTGATAAAGTTGGCACTAGAAACAATAGCTTCCTGTGCGATCAGGTGAGTTCTCACTATTGAAGGTAAAGAATTGCTCTCTTCCAGAAACTAATTTAGGAGATGGTCTGTTAGTGATACTGAAGGCTATATCAGGAAGTCCTCTGTATGTGTGCTTACATTTCAAAGAGGTGGTTGCTTTCTTGGTCTTTCTGTACAACTTTTAATATGAATGTAAAATATAAGGCTACTTGGGTGGTCCATTTTACAGTTGTCAAAAAACTTGGAAGCTGGGGGTTCCAAGTAAACAATGAAGTAATTTAAGTATGTGTCTTGGAATTACTGGTGAATTAATATTAATAAGTGATATTAAGTAAACAAGAACAGTTTTCCTCCCAAATTCCATAGAAGATAGTATAGCAAAAGTCACTTACACATAGATCCAAATGGAAATTATGATAGCTCTGGTCTAAATTTCTTTTAACCTTTTCACTATCTACCAGTAACAATGGGTTTTTATCATTTTATTAATTTTAATTACCAACATCACAAATACAGATGTCTGACCTATATGAACACAGATTGTATTACACATCAGGAAAAGCAGCTCCATACTTAAATGTGCTGTCTTCAGCTGGAGCTTTTTACCTGTCCTGATTATATTACCACATGAAAGTAGATAAAAGGCAAATTTACCTTGAAGAACCAATTCAATGATTGTATTAATTTTAATAATTACATATTCTCTTGCAAATAGTTGAGAATGCAGTGGCCAAGAGCATAAACCACACTCTGGTTAAAGAAAAAGAATTTTTTTTTAAGTTACAATGGAATGATAATAATTTCAAGGCAAAATATATTTGTGGTATAACTTGGAGCATGCATTAAAAACTGCTTTAACAAATAAAAGCCAAATATAAAGTGAGCTAATATGGATTTGAAGACCTTCAGATTAAACTTAGTGTGTGATATGCTTCATTGGAGAGCTGGGAGGTAGAAAAATAACTAAAAAGGCAATCTCTACTGGGGTTTTTTTTTTAACATCTTTTTTGGAGTATAACTGCCTTACAATGGTGTGTTAGTTTCTGCTTTATAACAAAGTGAATCAGTTATACATATACATATGTTCCCATATCTCTAACCTCTTGCGTCTCCCTCCCTCTCAGCCTCCCTATCCCATCCCTCTAGGTGGACACAAAGCACAGAGCTGATCTCCCTGTGCCATGTGGCTGCTTCCCACTAGCTATCCACCCTATGTTTGGTAGTGTATATATGTGTCCATGCCACTCTCTCACTTTGTCACAGCTTACCCTCCCCATAACCTCAAGTCCATGCTCTAGTAGGTCTGTGTTTTATTCCCGGCCTGCCCCTAGGCTCTTCATGACATTTTTTTTTTCTTAGATTCCTTATATATGTGTTAGCATACGGTATTTGTTTTTCTCTTTCTGACTTACTTCACTCTGTATAACAGACTCTAGGTCCATCCACCTCACTACAAATAACACAATTTCGTTTCTTTTTATGGCTGAGTAATATTCCATTGTATATATGTGCCACATCTTCTTTATCCATTCATCCGATGATGGACACTTAGGTTGCTTCCATATCCTGGCTATTGTAAATGGAGCTGCAGTGAACATTTTGGTACATGACTCTTTTTGAATTATGGTTTTCTCAGGGTATATGCCCAGTAGTGGGAATGCTGGGTTGTATGGTAGTTTTATTTTTAATTTTTTGAGAAACCTCCATACTGTTTTCTGTAGTGGCTGTATCAATTTACATTACCACCAGCAGTGCAAGAGTGTTCCATTTTCTCCACACCCTCTCCAGCATTTATTGTTTCTAGATTTTTTGATGATGGCCATTCTGACCGGTGTGAGATGATATCTCAGGGAAGTTTTGATTTGCATTTCCCTAATGATTAATGATGTTGAGCATTCTTTCATGTGTTTGTTGGCAATCTGTATATCTTCTTTGCAGAAATGTCTATTTAGGTCTTCTGCCCATTTTTGGATTGGCTTGTTTGTCTTTTTGTTATTGAGCTGCATACGCTGCTTGTAAATTTTGGAGATTAATCCTTTGTCAGTTGCTTCATTTGCAACTATTTTCTCCCATTCTGAGGGTTGTCTTATCGTCTTGTTTATGGTTTCCTTTGCTGTGCAAAAGCGTTTAAGTTTCATTAGGTCCCATTTGTTTATTTTTGTTTTTATTTCCATTTCTCTAGGAGATGGTCAAATAGGATCTTGCTGTGATTTATGTCATAGAGTATTCTGCCTATGTTTTCCTCTAAGAGTTTGATAGTGTCTGGCCTTACATTTAGATCTTTAATCCATTTTGAGTTTATTTTTGTGTATGGTGTTAGAGAGTGTTCTAATTTCATACTTTTACATGTACCTATACAGGTTTCCCACCACCACTTACTGAAGAGGCTGTCTTTTCTCCACTGTATGTTCTTGCCTCCTTTATCAAATATAAGGTGACCATATGTACAAGGGTTTATCTCTGGGCTTTCTATCCTGTTCCATTGATTGTATTTCTGTTTTTGTGCCAGTACCATTCTGTCTTAATTACTGCAGCTTTGTAGTATAATCTGAAGTCAGGGAGCCTGATTCCTCCAGCTCCATTTTTCATTCTCAGTATTGCTTTTGCTATTCGGGGTCTTTTGTGTATCCATACAGATTGTGAAATTTTTTGTTCTAGTTCTGTGAAAAATGCCAGTGGTAGTTTGACAGGGATTGCGTTAAATCTGTAGATTGCTTTGGATAGTAGAGTCATTTTCACAATTTTGATTCTTCCAACCCATGAACATGGTATATCTTTCCATCTATTTGTATCATCTTTAATTTCTTTCATCAGTGTCTTGTAATTGTCTGCATACAGGTCTTTTGTCTCCTTAGGTAGGTTTATTCGTAGACATTTTATTCTTTTTGTTGCAATGGTAAATGCAAGTGTTTTCTTAATTTCACTCTCAGATTTTTCATCATTAGTGTATAAGAATGCCAGAGATTTCTGTGCATTAATTTTGTATCCTGCTGCTTTACCAAATTCATTGATTAGCTCTAGTAGTTTTCTGGTAGCATCTTTGGGATTCTTTATGTAGAGTACCATGTCATCTGCAAACAGTGACAGCTTTACTTCTTCTTTTCTGATTTGGATTCCTTTTATTTATTTTTCTTCTCTGATTGTTGTGCCTAAAGTTTCCAAAACTATGTTGAATAAGAGGGCTGAGAGTGGGCAACCTTGTCTTCTTCCTGATCTTAGTGGAAATGGTTTTAGTTTTCACCATTGAAGATGATGTTGGCTGTGGGTTTGTCATAGATGGCCTTTATTATGTTGTGGAAAGTTTCCTCTGTGCCTGCATTCTGCAGGGTTTTTATCATGAATGGGTGTTGAATTTTGTCAAAAGCTTTCTCTGCATCTATTGAGATGATCATATGGTTTTTCTCCTTCAGTTTGTTAATACGGTATATCACGTTGATTGATTTGCGTATATTGAAGAATCCTTGCATTCCTGGAATAAACCCCAGTTGATCATGGTGTATGATCCTTTTAATGTGCTGTTGGATTCTATTTGCTAGTATTTGTTATGGATTTTTGCATCTGTGTTCCTCAGTGATATTGGCCTGTAGTTTTCTTTCTCTGTGATGTATTTGTCTTCTTTTGGTATCAGGGTGATGGTGGCCTC
Organism: Kogia breviceps; assembly: GCF_026419965.1. Lineage (NCBI taxonomy): Eukaryota > Metazoa > Chordata > Mammalia > Artiodactyla > Physeteridae > Kogia > Kogia breviceps. Next base: position 14,487,759 of record NC_081310.1, on the reverse strand, counting down.
ATAGAATGAGTTTGGAAGTGTTCCTCCCTCTGCTATATTTTGGAAGAGTTTGAAAAGGATAGGTGTTAGCTGTTCTCTAAATGTTTGATAAAATTTGCCTGTGAAGCCATCTGGTCCTGGGCTTTTGTTTGTTGGAAGATTTTTAATCACAGTTTCAATTTCAGTACGTGGGATTGGTCTGTTCATATTTTCTATTTCTTCCCGATTCAGTCTCGGCAGGTTGTGCATTTCTAAGAATTCGTCCATTTCTTCCCAGTTGTCCATTTTATTGGCATAGAGTTGCTTGTAGTAATCTCTCATGATCTTTTGTATTTTTGCAGTGTCCGTTGTTACTTCTCCTTTTTCATTTCTAATTCTATTGATTTGAGTGTTCTCCCTTTTTTTCTTGATGAGTCTGGCTAATGGTTTATCAATTTTGTTTATCTTCTCAAACAACCAGCTTTTAGCATTACCGATCTTTGCTATCGTTTCCTTCATTTCTTTTTCATTTGTTTCTGATCTGATCTTTATGATTTCTTTCCTTCTGCTAACTTTGGGTTATTTTTGTTCTTCTTTCTTTAATTGCTTTAGGTGCAAGGTTAGGTTGTTTATTTGAGATGTTTCCTGTTTCTTAAGGTAGGATTGTATTGCTATAAACTTCCCTCTTTTTGCTGCATCCCATAGGTTTTGGGTTGTTGTGTCTCCATTGTCATTTGTTTCTAGGTATTTTTTGATTTCCTCTTTGATTTCTTCAGTGATCACTTCGTTATTAAATAGTGTATTGTTTAGCCTCCATGTGTTTGTAGTTTTTACAGGTCTTTTCCTGTAATTGTTATCTAGTCTCATAGCGTTGTGGTTGGAAAAGATACTTGATATGATTTTAATTTTCTTAAATTTACCAAGGCTTGATTTATGACCCAAGATATGATCTATCCTGTAGAATGTTACATGCGCACTTGAGGAAAATGTGTATTCTGTTGTTTTTGGATGGAATGTCCTATAAATATCAATTAAGTTCATCTTGTTTAATGTATCATTTAAAACTTGTGTTTCCTTATTTATTTTCATTTTGGATGATCTGTCCATTGGTGAAAGTGGGGTGTTAAAGTCCCCTATTATGAATGTGTTACTCTTGATTTCCCCTTTTATGTCTGTTAGTATTTGCCTTATGTATTGAGGTGCTCCTGTGTTGGGTGCATAAATATTTACAATTGTTATATCTTCTTCGTGGATCGATCCCTTGATCATTATGTAGTGTCCTTCTTTGTCTCTTGTTATAGTCTTTATTTTAAAGTCTGTTTTGTCTGATATGAGAATTGCTACTCGAGCTTTCTTTTGATTTGCATTTGCATGCAATATCTTTTTCCATCCCTTCACTTTCAGTCTGTATGTGTCCCTAGGTCTGAAGTGGGTCTCTTGTAGACAGCATATATATGGGTCTTGTTTCTGTATCCATTCAGCAAGTCTGTGTGTTTTGGTGGGAGCATTTAATCCATTTACATTTAAGGTAATTATCGATATGTATGTTCCTATGACCATTTACTTAATTGTTTTGGGTTTGTTATTGTAGGTCTTTTCCTTCTCTTGTGTTTCTTGCCTAGAGAAGTTCCTTTAGCATTTGTTGTAGAGCTGGTTTGGTGGTGCTGAACTCTCTCAGCTTTTGCTTGACTGTAAAGGTTTTAATTTCTCTGTCGAATCTGAGTGAGATCCTTCCTGGGTAGAGTAATCTTGGTTTTAGGTTTTTCTCCTTCATCACTTTAAATATGTCCTACCACTCTCTTCTGGCTTGCAGAGTTTCTGCTGAAAAATCAGCTGTTAACCTTATGGGGATTCCCTTGTGTATTATTTGTTGTTTTTCCCTTGCTGCTTTTAATATATTTTCTTTGTATGTAATTTTTGACAGTTTGATTAACATGTGTCTTGGCATGTTTCTCCTTGGATTTATCCTGTATGGGACTCTCTGTGCTTCGTGGACTTGATTAACTATTTCCTTTCTCATATTAGGGAACTTTTCAACTATAATCTCTTCAAATATTTTCTCAGTCCCTTTCTTTTTCTCTTCTTCTTCTGGGACCCCTATAATTCGAATGTTGGTGCATTTAATGTTGTCCCAGAGGTCCCTGAGACTGTCCTCAGTTCTTTTCATTCTTTTTTCTTTATTCTGCTCTGCAGTAGTTATTTCCACTATTTTATCTTCCATGTCACTTATCCGTTCTTCTGCCTCAGTTATTCTGCTATTGATCCCATCTAGAGTACTTTTAATTTCATTTATTGTGTTGTTAATTGTTGCTTGTTTCCTCTTTAGTTCTTCTAGGTCCTTGTTAAATGTTTCTTGCATTTTCTCTATTCTATTTCCAAGATTTTGGATCATCTTTACTATCATTAGTCTGAAGTCTTTTTCAGGTTGACTGCCTATTTCCTCTTCATTTGTTATGTTTGGTGGGTTTTTATCTTGCTTGTTCATCTGCTGTGTGTTTTTCTGTCTTCTCATTTTGCTTAACTTACTGTGTTTGGGGTCTCCTTTTCGCAGGCTGCAGTTTCGTCATTCCCGTTGTTTTTGGTGTCTGTCCCCAGTGGCTCAAGTTGGTTCAGTGGGTTGTGTAGGCTTCCTGGTTGAGGGGACTAGTGCCTGTGTTCTGGTGGATGAGGCTGGATCTTGTCTTTCTGGTGGGCACATCCACGTCTGCTGGTGTGTTTTGGGGTGTCTGTGGCTTTATTATGATTTTAGGCAGCCCTCTGCTAATGAGTCGGGTTGTGTTCCTGTCTTGCGAGTTGTTTGGCATAGGGTGTCCAGCACTGTAGCTTGCTGGTCGTTGAGTGAAGCTCGGTGTCGGTGTTCAGATGGAGATCTCTGGGAGATTTTTGCCGTTTGATATTACATGGAGCTGGGACGTCTCTTGTGGACCAGTGTCCTGAACTTGGCTCTCCCACCTCAGAGGAACAGCACTGACTCCTGGCTGGAGCACCAAGAGCCTTTCATCCACACGGCTCAGAATAAAAGGGAGAGAGAGAAAGAAAGAAAGAAAGAGAGAGAGAGAGAGAGAGAGAGAGAGAGAGGAGAGGGAGAGAGAGAGAGAGAGAGAGAGAGAGAGAGAGAGAGAAAGAAAGGAAAGAGAAGAAAGAAAGAAGGAAAGAGAATAAAATAAAATAAAGTTATTAAAATAAAAAATTATTATTAAGAAAAAAAATTTTTTAAGTAAAAACAAACAAAAAAATGGACAGACATAACCCTAGGACAAATGGTGAAAGCAAAGCTATACAGACAATATCTCACACGGAAGCATACACATACAGACTGATGAAAAGAGGAAAAGGGAAAAATATATATATGTATATTTTTGCTCCCAAAGTCCACCTCCTCAATTGTGGATGATTCATTGTCTATTCAGGCATTCCACAGGTGCAGATACATCAAGTTGATTGCGGAGATTTAATCCGCTGCTCCTGAGGCTGCTGGGAGAGATTTCCCTTTCTCTTCTGTATTCGCACAGCTCCTGGGGTTCAGCTTTGGCTTTGGACCCTCCTCTGCATCTAGATCAACTGAGGGCGTTTGTTCTTCACTCAGACAGGATGGGGTTAAAGGAGCAGCTGCTTCGGGGGCTCTGGCTCACTCACGCCGGGGAGTAGGGAGAGGTATGGATGCGGGGCGAGCCTGCAGCGGCAGAGGCCGGTGTGATGTTGCACCAGCCTGAGGTGTTCTGTGTGTTCTCTGGGGGAAGTTGTCCCTGGATCCCGGGACCCTGGCAGTGGCGGGCTGCACAGGCTTCTGGGAGGGTCGGTGTGGAGAGTGACCTGTGCTCGCACACAGGATTCTTGGTGGCAGCAGCAGCGGCCTTCGTGTCTCATGCCCGTCTCTGGGGTCCGCGCTGACAGCCGCGGCTCACACCTGACTCTGGAGCTCCTTTGAGTGGCGCTCTTAATCCCCTCTCCTCGTGCACCAGGAAACAAAGAGGCAAGAAAAAGTCTCTTCTGCCCTCCAGAGTTTTCCCAGACTCCCTCCCCACCAGCTGTGGTGCACTAGCCCCTTCAGACTGTGTTCATGCCACCAATCACAGTCCTCTCCCTGGGATCTGACCTACGAAGCCTGAGCTTCAGCTCCCAGCCCCCGCCCATCCCGGCAGGTGAGCAGACAAGCCTCTCGGGCTGGTGAGTGCTGGTCAGCACCGATCCTCTGGGTGGGAATCTCTCCGCTTTGCCCTCCGCACCCTGTTACTGCGCTCTCCTCCATGGCTCTGAAGCTTCCCCCTCTGGCCCCCGCAGTCTCCACCCCATGAAGGGACTTCTAGTGTGTGGAAACCTTTCCTCCTTCACAGCTCCCTCCCAGTGGTGCAGGTCCTGTCCCTATTCTTTTGTCTCTGTTTTTTCTTTTTTCTTTTGCTCTACCCAGGTATGTGGGGAGTTTCTTGCCTTTTGGGAGGTCTGAGGTCTTCTGCCAGTGTTCAGTCGGTGTTCTCTAGGAGTTGTTCCATGTGTAGATGTATTTCTGATGTATCTGTTGGGAGGAAGGTGATCTCTGCATCTTACTCTTCCACCATCTTCCCCCTCTCCTCTCTACTGTTTTTATATTGTGATATTGAGGCACTATTTTCTGGGAGAGTCATATTACAGTTTTATATGTGTTGACTAGTAAAATCTGACCGTCTTTACACATCTCACCCTTATACATTTGCCCTGAATTTTCAAAATGGATGTCTTTTGCTTGTTATTCAAGTCTCAGTTCAAAGATTGATATATCTTTTGAGATTTCTTCACTGATCACCCAGTTGTAGAACATTCTCAAATCACTGTATTTTACATCATCCCATGTTATTTTCATTGTAGCCTTTATTTAATTAAGCAAATTAAATTCATTTATTTACTGCAGCAAATTATATAAATTCACTTATTTACTTCTTTGTCTTCTCTCTGTCCAACATAAACTGTACAGTTTCAATCACATAATAAGCACCCCATAAATACTTATTTAATAAGTGTTAAGTGAATGAAGAGAGATTCTGTCTGAGCACTAATCTCATAGTCAGATGGTCATTTAGAATGGTTATTGTGATAATCTAAGCATTACATAAATTTTTCACTTAAATACATTTTCTCCCTGAAGATCTAAGGTAAAGTAACTTTAGTATATAGTACTGAAAAACTGTTAAGTAAAGTTACACCTCCAAAAGTTTCATTCATATGTCATTACCCATATGAAGTAAAGTGTAGCAGATCTGTCCCTCTATTCTACAACTCACGTATGCAAGAAATTAAAACCTACTTTTTCTCAAATTTCTATTTCAAGTCCATTTTATTGGGGTAGGAGACAGTTTTAGTAATTCTGTGCTTGTAAATATTTAACACTGGGGTATCTGAGAAAAATAAAAAGCCCATATCGTCAATTTTAAGCCACCAATGAGATGTCACCAAATATGAATTTGGGAAAAATGGTTTTATCATACAGTGGAGATGGCTCCAGTACACTACTGGCTCTGGATCTTTTTCTCCAGCTCTCATGGGGTGGATCTATTTTTGGGGTGGAATTGTAGATGAACATACTCAGGGCAATGACATTTCAGAAGGTAGGACCTCTCTGATCTTTGATGTCATCAGTATAGGTAAACATTCTTTGAGATCTCCTTGAAATGGAGGTGTTTCTCCCCTTCCAGCTAGGGCAGTGTTTTCAGAGTCCTAGTGGAGAGTCAGAACCCCAAGTCCTTCCCAGTGGTAACAAGGAGACCCTCCCCTACTGCGTCAGTGGAGCCAGAGTGGAGAACCTTGACTTCTATTCCCACCAGGCAGTAGTGAGGCAATGTCCTCTCTTCACTCACCAGAAGAGTTTCATAGGAGGCCTGACTGTTAAAGCAAGACTTAAGTAAGATTCAGAGTCTTATAACACCAAAATGTCCAGGTTCCAATAAAATTTCACTTATCATTAGAAGAACTAGGATAATGTCAAATACAATGAAAAAAGACAATCAACAATACCGTCATCAAGATGATATAGATGTTAGAATTATCATGCAAAGATTTTAAAGCATCCATCCATTTGTCTCCAGCATATACCTACTCTAAAGTTTGGCTGAAGAAACTTCTCTAAACAGGAAATGATAAATGAAGGAATCTTGAAACATCAGAAAGGCATAAAAAACAGCAGAGTTAAAATATGGCTAAATATGACACATTTCCCCCCTTCTCTTTGAGTTTTTAAAATTTTTGATGGTTGAAGTAAAAATTACATCACTATCTAATGTGGTTCTTAATATATTAGAGGAGATATTTAAAACAATTATATCAAAAATGGAGAGGGTAAGAAATGTAAAGGGAAGTAATTTTTCTATACTTAACTGGAATTGGTAAAATAAAAAAGCTACCAGACCTTGATATCTGTGTATATAATGTAATATCTAGACAAAAACTAAAAAGGCTTATTATAAGGATGATGTATTCAAGAACACCACAGATAAATCAAAATGGAATTCTAAAATACGTTCATGTAAAAAACTATAGAAATAATAAAATGAAATATGTTCAAATAACCTATAATAATACAGGGAGAAAAAAACTAGAGACTGAAAAACAGATAGAATAAATATAAACCAAAAAATAAAATGGCAGACTTATTAAACCTTAATGTAACAAACCATTCAATGTAAATGGTCTAATAAACCAATTGAAAGTTCAAGATTGCCCATGAATGAAAATATTATCCTGATAGCAAACAAGACCAGCAACAGTGTGTGAAAGAAAACCACAAACCAATATCATTCATGAATTGAGAGGCCAAAGTTTTATATAAAATTCTGGCAAATAGATATTCAGCAGTATTTTAAAATAATTAAACACAAAGACTAAGGTGGTTGTGTTCCAGGAATACATTCTGTTTCAATATTTGAAAATCAAACAATACAATCACCTTATTTTCTGGCTAAAGAAAAGTCACCTGATTATAATACTGTATTCAGAAATAGTATTTGACAAAATTTAACACCAATTCATGATAAACACTCTCAGAAAACTAGTAATGGAGGAGAATTTCCTCAACTTGAAAACAAACATCTACACAATAGTTACCTACAGCTGACCTCCTACATATAAATGAAAACTTTCAGTGAAAAACTTAATGCTCTCTCCCTAAGATCAGGAATAAGACAACAATATTCTATTCAACATTGTACTGCAGGTTCTAACCAGGGAAGTTAGGCAAGAAAATGAAATAAAAGTCATCCACATTGAAAAGGAAGAAGTAAAACTATCTGTCTTTGTATATAACATGATCTTGTAGGTCAAAAATCCCAAGATTCCAAGGAATCTGAAACCAATAGGTGGTGTTTTGGGTGGCTCTGAGGAGCTCCGGTTCTTTATGTCTCAGCGCAGAAAGAATTCAGTGAGAGGCAAAGTGATAGATAAGAAGGGATTTTTTAGAATAGGATGCTTGTGAGGCTTACAAGCAGACTAACGAGAGGGTGCCATGCCCCAATAACTTAGTGGGCTATAGTTTTCCAATCAAAGGAAAAGAGAAGTGGAGGAAAGACCACCTTCTTCCTTTTTCTTGGGTAGACATCAGGCTTCCATCATCAGTTCCTCCTCCATGTCGGATGGGGGAGTTTTTTTGTCCCTACATGGTCAAGCCGGGACTGTCATGGCAAAATGGAAATGAGCAAAAAGGCAGTAACATGTGCTAAAAATGGTAAATCATCTAAGGTTTAGTATAATGTCACCTTTTCCTTTTATTTTCTTTAGTGTGCACAGAGGAGCATGTCCAAGGAATCATGAACTTACTGAACTCACTGGGCAGGATGTGGGTCTCATGCCACCATTGTTTTATTTTTGGAGGGCATGTCTCATGCTTCTGTTGCATGGTTTTGTTGCTAGCAAGCCTGCTTGGCTTTGTGGTTAAGTAAACCAGCTTTCTTGAGTGATCATTAACTTACAGATGTCTCCCATACTTTTTTCTCTCCTTAAAAATCCCCTAGTGGGATTAACTATTCAATCACCTACTTTGTCCCTTTACTCTGTCCCTATCAAATTTATTAAAATACTGTCTATCAAAACTAATAAGGTTCAACAAGTTTGCAGAATACATGATCGATACACAGAAATCAGTGATATTTTTATGTACTTGCAGTGAACAATCTGAAAATGAAATTAAGAACACAACTTTATTTAAATAGCATCAAAATAATAAAATACTTAGGAATATATTTAATAAAATAAGTCCCAAACTTTTATTCTGAACACTACAAAATATTGTTGAAAGAAATTAAAGAAGAGCTAAATAAATGGAAAAACATCCTGTATTCATGTATCAGAGACTTAATTTTGCTAAGATGGCAGTTGGTCTATAGATTCAACACAGTCTTGTTAAAGGCCCAACTGACTTCTTTCCAGATATTTATACGATGATCATAAAATTCATATTAAAATTCAAGGCACTCAAAAAAGGCCAAAACTGTCTTGAAAAAGAAGAAGAAGAAGATTCACACTTCTCAATTTCAGAATTTACTATACCTTTGTGATAAAGACAGTGTGATGTGGCTTGAGATACCCAGATCACTGTAATAGAGTTGAGAGTCTAGAAATTAACCATCACTTTTACAGTCAGTTGATTTTTAACAAGAGTGCTAAGACAAATGGAGAAACAATGGTCTTTACAATAAATGATACTGATTTGCAAAAAGTGAAGTTGGATTCTCTACTTCATACCTTATACAAAAATTAACTCAAAATGGAGCAAAGAATAAAATGTAAGAGCTAAAACCATAAAACTCTTAGAAGAAAATAGAGATGTGAATCTTCATGTCCTTAGATTAGTCGGTGACTTTTTAGATATGACACCAAAAGCACAAACAACAAAAGAATGGATAAATTGGACTTCATTAAAATTTAAAACACTTGTTTTACAAAGGACACTATCAGGAAAATGAAAAAACAACCCCCCAAATGGGAGAAAATATTTGCAAAGCACATAGCCAATAAGAGACTTGTCTCTAGTGTCTGTAGAAAAACTTTACAACTCAATAATTAAAAGACAGCTCATTTAAAAAATGAATAAAGGATCTAAATAGACAATTCTCCAAGGAAGATATACAAATGGCAAATAAGCATATGAAAATGCTGTGGACATTATTTGTCTTAGTAGAAATGCAAATCAGAAGCACAATGAGATACCACTTCAAACTCACTTAGATAGCTATCATTAAAGGTACAGATAGTAACACGTCTTGATGAGGATGTGGAGAAAGTGGAATTCCCACAGACTACTGGTGGGAATGTAAAATATGAACCCACTTTGGAAAAGTCTGGTGTTCCTCAAAATATTAAATACAGTGTTACCATGCGACTCTGCACTTTGACTCCTTGCTATATATCCAAGCAAAAAGAAAACACAATCTTATTCATGAATGTTCATTGCTGCTTTATTCATAATAGTCAAAATGTAGAAATAATCCAAATGGCCATTAATTGATGAGTGGATAAATAAAATATAATCTATCCACTCAATGGAATTTCATTCAGTAGTAAGAGAAAAAAAGTACAGACATATTACAATGTACGAAGTATATATTACAACACGGACTTTGATCTCAGGAGTGAGAATAGGAGAAAAAGAGAGACAAGAATAGAAAAGGCTTTTTTTAAAAGATGCTTCTGTGTCTCATTTTCTATGTACAAAAATCTAATTTAAAAATGCATGAAAGAAAAGATGTTTTTAAAAATTAACATTTTTCTTTGTTTTAAAAACATTTTTTTCTTTTTTTCTGACTAATTTGCCTTGCTGATAATTTTTATAGTCAGAAAAAAATAAAGAGAATTTTCATGAAATCTGACATGTAGCCAGAAAGAGCTACATATAGGAATCTGAAGGTAGATAAGTGATAGAACGCTTTCATGAATTTAAAAGCTCCACATTCTCCATCTCTAAATCACATTTACATTCTACCTAATTTTTATTTTGTTTTCTCATGCTCCATGTACAGACATAAAGTATACGGATTATTATTATATGTGGAAATATAGTGTCAAGTACACCTTTGCCTAAATAATGTTATAAAAGATTTCTAAAAATGCTTACCGTCATTTTCAACAGGATAACAGAACACACACTAAAAAGGCTGTCAACAATGTCAGAATTATAAACTGTAAAATTAAATTCAAGAACATTTTTTAAAATTAATGCAATTACAATCCTTAATAATATTAGGGAGCATACAAGGAAATTAGGCAGTAGTTCAAGTCTCATTTTGTTATAATAACTTAGGAACCAAGCCAGCCCCAAATGGCCTGAGTGACTGTGCTGTGCGTTCTGTGTTCTGAAAGGAAACTTCCCCTCTGGCAGTTGTCATTTGAAACTCCATCCAGTCTCATAAGGTATGGCATGTTTGCCTTATTCTTCCATAAGAAATATTGTAATTGTTCCTCTTATGAATGCCAAGGTCTTGAAAATGGCATGAAGTAATGCTCTGAGTCACTAAACCCTAGAATTGCTGATGCCAAAGTCAAGACCATCAAAGTCATAGATCATCTAAAACACATAATAATATTAATATTATTAGGAGAAAACGGAGAAGAGTCATTATTATTATTGAGGAAGCCTTAATATAGAGTCCTGGGATCCCTAGGGCTACCATGGATGAGTTTTAGGGCATCCATATATACTTTTAAATTGTATGTGGGAGTGTATCTGTGTACTTTTTGTTTTGTTTTTGTATCTTTAAAGGGAGAGCTTTCAGTACACAAAAGATGTATCTGGGCCACAAAAAAAAAAAAAAAATTACTGCACTGGGGAAAATAAATCCATTCATCTTACGAGCAGCCTTGGCTAATAGTAGAGATACCCATAATGTGTTTCCCAAACTGTCACTGCACTTCCTTCTTGTTTCCTTTGCACTCAGTGCCTGAGTTGTTGGATATATATCCTGAGTTGGAGGTTGCATGTTCTTTCCCTTTTCCTCATCTAGTGTGACTTAGGTCCAGAAGAACCAGGTAGAGCCCCAGGCCTGGATGATGCTTTAAAAAACTATTTTGAGGTATTTGGGGAAGGACCTATGAAGGTCATACTTAAAGTGCATTTATGTAGCGATCCCAGGCCGTTCCTGACCCAGCGTGGGAAGAAACTGTCTGTCTCCAACCTTCCCCTTCACTACCCTTGCCCTTTGTATGTTTGCTGGTGTTCCTGGACTGCCTGCTCTAGCTGCGTGCATAGGTGGTGCTGATGTGGTGAGGACATTTGAGAGAAAGGCCCTAACATATGGCCCGCCTCATGCAGAAAGCATTCAAGCAATGCTGTCCGAGTGCTTTTCTGCTTGAGATTTTCTCCATCTCTCTTCCCTTCTTTCTCCTTTACTTTGCTGTGTTCTTGGCTATGGCTGAGGAAACCGTGAGAGTGAAGCCACAACAGACAAGATGTAGGAGGTCAGCCAGTGCAATGCTTCTCAAACTTTAATGTGCATGTGAATCTCTCAGATGCTTTTTCAAAGACAGATTCTGATTCAGAAAGTCTTGAGCAGGGACTAAGATTCTGTATTTGTGAAAGTTTCCAGGGGATGCCTCATTGCTGTCTGTGGACCAGTCTTTAATAACCAAGTTGCTGGAAAACTGTCTATCAAAGATGCATAGAGAAAAGAATCTGGATGTGGATGTGTGTTGGGGAGTGGTGAATGTGAGTGTGTCCTTCTACACATACTTGGTCAGGAGTGAGTTCACTCTCTCCTGTCCTCTGAATTCCACCTTGAAGTGAAGTGGTTTTCTAAGTTTTCCACAGTGCTGAGCCCCTGTCAAACTGCAGTCAAAGTGTACCCTAAACTATGTCCTCAAAATCAGAAGATTTAATCTAAGCCATTTTTTTAAAACAATGGAAATAAAAAACAGTGAATGAAGGAGTCTAAAGGTTGGCTGAAAACCAAAATATAGTTGTAATTTTATAAAAAGAGAGACAAATGGTTGATTGTAATACTCAAGAAGGCATCAATAAACGGCTTTAACAGAGCCAGAAGAGAGAGGAATGATTAAGAGACATTAAAAAATAAATTAATAAGGCAGGAGTCGAGTGGTTGAGATGAATCAGATGAAATGGAAAGGCATCAGTGACGGAAGTATTTCCAGATTCGACCCATGGAAGATGAAGCCATAAGGAATAAGAATCCTACTTGTGAAAATTGATTGTTCTGCCAGGGTGATAATTGTCAAGGAAATACATTAAAAAATGGAGCAGGATATACTTTCTCTGCATAATGTCCCATTTCCTGCAGTTCATCAACTCTTTCTCTTCTGCTCAGAACTAAGTATTTGTCATTAATTACCACAACATATCTAAAAGTCCAGAAACATATTGCCTTATATTTTGTGTTACCCCGATATTAAAGTGTACAAAGAGAAGTAATGCACAGGTTTCTTCGGCCTATAAGGAGACTGACCTTGAATAGTATGTTGTATGGGTATTGGCTCCAAGCATTAGGGTGGCGAAGGATTTGAAAGGTGAGGAGTTTATGTGGAACTTTAAGAAAGACATGAAGATTTGGTCGTAAGTCATGTGATACCTCGTTCAGAGACTTAAGGAGAGATGGGTAGTAACATTTCTCTTGCAGCTGGTAAGCTGAGTGATAAGTGATCAACCGGAGAATGTAGAGGGCCAGATACAAAGATAGGGATAAAGGTGCTGGCGTGCACATGTGAAGAGAAGGAGGAAGTGGAGCTGAGCTTGGTGGAAAGGCTCATTGTGAAGAAGTTATCCAAGATTCAAAGTTGTGGTAGACGGAAGGTAAGATAGATGAAGCTGCGACCGCGGTGACATTCGCAGCCTCAACCTAAGTTGAGTAGCACATATTTGGACACTTCTGGCACCTCCTTGGGAATGAACTCATCCCAAGGGCCAGGATATACAAACTTGGCCGAGTAAGAATACCTCAGGCATTTAAGGTCAGATTCAACAGTGCTGATAGTTTGTGCAGGCATGTTGGGTAATAAGTGGTTGTTGATTTAACTAACAAGTGTGAGGTAATAACAAGGTTTGCAACTGCCTTGCTACCAATAGTAGATAGGATAAGCCAAGCAGATGTAATGAATAGACTCCGAGACGTCTAGTGACCCAAACAATATAGGAGTTTATTTCTCGTTCCTCTAACCCCTCCAAGGCAGCTGTTCCTGGTTGCCTGGTGGCTCTTCTCCATAGGACAATTCAGGGCACAGCCTCTCACTCCGTAGCTCTGTCTTTCACTAGGAAAGGACAAGACAATGTGAAGAAACAACTCCCACCTTTTAAAAGGCCTTGGCCCCAAAGAGGCACACGTCTCTTCTGATACGATCCTGTTGGGGGAGAGCAGGTCACATGGCTACACTAGTTTAATGGAGGGCTGGACAAAGGTAGTCCCTAGTGAGGGAGCCACTTTCTAGCTACAGCTGTGGACTAGGGAAGAGGAGACTGGATCAGGATGCGGAACCTGTCATCTCTGCTCGGTGCCCACGTGACAGAAGGTAGCCCCACACTGAGAAGTATGTTTTCTTCTATTGATACATACACAACAGAGTGGCTTCTGTTTAACGAGAATCCCTGAGAAGGTAGTACTTCATCAGCACCTCGGGGTTACCAGACCAATACTGATGGCAGTGCCTGCTTGGGGGTGGATCCTGTGTAGTGGCAGAGGCACCTGTGGAAGGTGGTCTGCTTCAACTGTGTCAGCACGTGTTAGCAAAAGAGGCCTGGACGTGGGTGGGAGGAGAACCAGCTTGCATGCAACGTGGAAGTCTCGTTCATGAGTACCTATGAGAGAGAGGCCCCGGGGACAAGCAAGTGAGACAATAATCACTGCCCCTCTAGGTGCTCCCAGATGAGAGGACAAGTGCAAGGAGCAAAACTGCGTGGGTGAAGCTTAGGGATCATAGATCTTGAAGGCAATTTCAAACTAGGAGTATTTTAAGACTTTTAGTGAGATAGCCACCATACGATACATATATATGTATATGTATGTATATGTGGATAGATAGATATAATATATATATATATACACATTATGATTAAAAAGTAAAACCTTATTCATTGGGGATTATAAATAAAAAGTACATTTTTTTAATTTTTAAATTTTATTGGAGTATAGTTGATTTACAATATTGTGTTAGTTTCAGGTGTACAGCAAAGTGATTCAGTTATACGCATACATATATTCATTCTTTTTCAGATTCTTTTCTCATATAGGTTATAACAGAATATTGAGCAGAGTTCCCTGTCCTCTACAGTAGGTCCTTGTTGGTTATCTATCTTATATATTGTAGTGTGTGTATGTTCATCCCAGGCTCCTGATTCATCATCCACTCCACGTTTCCCCTTTGGTAACCATAAGTTTGTTTTCTTTTTTAAAAAATTAATTTATTTTTGGCTGCATTGGGCCTCTGTTGCCGCACGCGGGCTTTCTCTAGTTGCTGAGAGCAGGGGCTACTCTTCGTTGCGGTGCGTGGACTTCTCATTGCGGTGGCTTCTCTTGTTGCGGAGCACGGGCTCTAGGCACACGGGCTTTAGTAGTTGTGGCGCATGGGCTCAGGAGTTGTGGCTCGTGGGCTTCTAGAGCGCAGGCTCAGTAGTTGTGGCACACGGGCTTAGTTGCTCCGCGGCATGTGGGATCTTCCCGGACCAGGGCTCGAACCCGTGTCCCCTGCATTGGCAGGTGGATTGTTAACCACTGACCCACCAGGGAAGTCCCATAAGTTTGTTTTCGATATCTGTAAGTCTTTTTCTGTTTTGTAACTAAGTTCATTTGTATCATTTAAAAAAACTAGATTCCACATATGAGTGATATCTAATATGATATTCTTTCTCTGTCTGACTTCACTTAGAATTTATCTATTTAGATATAGATATAGTAAGTATGTTTCAAATATTAGTCAGTGCATCATAAGGACCCTTTCTATGTGTTTTTGATGATACTGATTTATTCAGGAACAGAACATAGCCATCCTCCTTTCTTCTTGGCACAGCAACCCAATGTGCTGAGCATTTCCAGAGGCAGGTGTGCTCCCAGGATCAAGGGCAAACCCGTGGCAAGGGCACTAGGCCCTCCAGTCTTCTGCAGAACCGGGGAGTGTTTCAGATCCTGGTGCACTGCAGAACTGGTCTCTACCTTGATCTACCCATGTGCGGTTTAGGTGCCATGCATAGGAGTGCCACATTGTGAAATGTGTAAGACAGATAGGCAGACAGATGACATCCTGCTAAAAGTGCATGAGGACAGAAACTAGTCAGTAAGAATCTCATAGGTTCCATTTGTTTTGCACTTGCCATGTACAAAGTATTATGCCAAGGATGTTTGGTCAGTTAATCCAGTCCTTACCAAAGTTGGTGAAGTAGTTACGGATTTATCCATTGGGTTGTTAAGGACAATGAACCGTGGAGAAATTAGGTAACACCTCCAAGATCACACAAGTAATAATGGGGTAGAGCAGAAATGCAAAACTTGTATTATCTGTTTCCAAAGTCCAACTTGAGGTTAGAAACACTGGCTCTTACAGTGCCTGGCACATAAAAGAAACACATAGCAGGTTGCTGAACTGGATATTTATGTACACTATCCAAAAGTAGAAAGGAAACATCCATTTGTTTTAGGCTTGTTATTCCAAATCTTATTAATTTAATTCTAACTATTAAAAAAATCCTAAATATTTAGGAGATAGCAATGTGTATATAATTCAGTCGCAAACTAATTTCTTAGAACCAATACAATTCTCAAATGGAGATTTGGGTGATACTGAGGAATTGATGTAGCCCCGTTAGTGCTTCATGTATACCAAGGATTCAGGTTATTATCTTACACATAAATTAATCTGAATATTTTGTAAAGGCACTTTTTAAAAGCCTGATTTATTTAGTTTCTTTATCATCTCAGATCAACATCTCTTAATATATTTGGAACTCACATTTTCACTGATTCAACAAACTAACAGTACAGTAGGCAAGCATACTGGTTTATAGGTTCACAGCAACTTTGATCATTTTTACTAAAATGAAATAAAAAAGATTGTTAAACCGAATGAGTTAATTTTCCTAAAAGCCTATTTCTGTACAAAATTAACTAAACACATGGAGAGTGTATTTTTTCGTGCTGGAAGTATTTTTTAAATGCTACTGGGAGATCTTTCATTTTGATGAAGTCAAAACCCCATCCTGTTAATAACCACTATAGTAATTTTGCAGCAAATTACAATAAGACCACACTGTAGCGTTGTGCAATTCAGATGACATTTATGAAATGCTCTAATTTAACATGGTGTGACATATATCATATGCATCTTTTACAAGTTATAGCTTATAATCTCTGAGTGAAGTAGACCTAAACCAGAGGGGGAAAGGATGATGCAATATGAAATTATACCCCTTTGAGAAGTGGAAGGACTATAATTATAGTACTTCCTCTTAAAAAGCCATCCAAGTATGTAATCATTGCTTGGAACAACAGTATGTGGGGAATCTCTTTACATGCTTTCCCTCTTGAACACTCAAAAGATTAAGAAAAAAAATGGATTCCGTTCCTACTAACACTTTGTTTGAGCATACTGCAGAATTTTACCTGTCTGCACTCTCCTTAGAGATTATGGTGGTGAAGTTTGGAAAGCACTTTCTCGGAAATGCCTTTGGGAGGGGGAGGGGAGCTATAAAAATATACCAGCCTGACAAATGACAGGCATTGTGGAATGGAAAAGAAAAGACGTCTTGGTTTTACACCAGTGTGGAAGCTTTTCCTCTCAAATGAATATTTTCGATAGCAGAGCAAGACGATAAACAGCAGTATCACAAAACACTTAAACGGGACCAAGTATTATCATGTACATTATTCACCTGGCATTCTCCAATTTGTGACATTTATATGTGGCAGAAACCACTGCAGATTCATTTATTTTTGAAGTGGAATGAATACCTTACAAAGGTGGCCTGTTACATTAGTGTGGACTTTTTTTCTCTAGAGAGGCAGGAGCTTAAGGGAAGAAGTCATTGTGTCTATATTAGAAATATGGAGTAATTCTCAGGGTCTACTTCTTAGGGCTGAGTGAGCTCCTAGCAGGGAGAATATACTGTAAAAAGATAGATAGATAAATAGACAGATAGGTAGATAAATAGATAGGCAGATACATACATACATACATACATACATAGATACATAGACAAATAGAGATATACACAACTTTTCCTTAGAAGCACCAGCAGCTGCAAATGATTAGGCATTTCATAGACGCTTTTTTTTTTTAAATGCTAAAACCAGGCTAATTCCAGAGATTACATTTAGATGCTTAATAATACAAATGCTCCAATGTTAAATCAGTTCAGAAAGACCATGTTTCTCTGATGCCCAGTGATGGACCTATCAATAATTTGATGAGATACAAGACTAAGGTAGAAGAAAAGAGAGTAAGAGCGAGTCCCTAGGAATTGATGATGCAGTGACAAAATAGGTAGCAAGTACTTAAAGAGCTAGTTCTTAAATCTTAGTGTTCATAAGAATCACCAATAGAAATTGTTTTTAATGAAGATTCCTGGGCTTGTCCTTCAGGGACTTTTATTTCTATAGGTCTGATTGATTTGGTCATAGGCGGTCAAAGGACTCAACTTTGGAATATACTAAACATATGTTGGATATAGGTTTGTATATTCAAAAATTTTCAGTATTTAAAAATGGCACGTATCCTTTGAGACAGATATTTTTAAAACTGTGATTATGTTTTATTTTTACATTTGAATGAAGGAGAATTTGGAGTAAATATTTTCTAAGAACCTATTCCAGATATTACTAAATCTACCAAAACTGAGTAGAACTTGTGATTTATAGTTATCTAATATTTGAAGTACCTCCTGAGCACATTTCAATGCTATAACAATTATTTTTACATAATTCATCCAGTCAATAAACAAATGTTTATAGTATGCCCCTATGTACTTGGCACTTTGCTAATCAAGGTTACATAATAGTGAATGAATGAATCACTCAGGGACTGGTAAATGAAATTTAGCCCTCCTGAAATGTATTGTTTAGTAATATTATCTAGGAATAAACTTCGGAAAGATTGACTATTTTTCATTGCCAGTGATAAACCCACCCCAGATTCAGAATTTCTATCTTTAAGCATATTCTTTTAAACATAACTCTGCCCATCCACTTTCCATAGTGTCTCCTAAGCGTGGGGTCTTGCCATGGATGTGTGCCCTGGTCCGTCAGTTTGGAGAGTTCCCAGAAGCTAGGCTACTCCACTCCCTTCAGTCCCCACTGTAGATCTCTCACCATCGCTTGTTCTGGATCAGCAGTACCCCTCCCACCTGTAGTCACCTGTTCTCAGAACGCCCGTTCTCAAAATGTTCTCAAGTGTCCTGCACTTGGGGTTCGAGTTTTCAGGTCTTTCAAAAGTCCGATGCCCTGTGACTTCTATCTGCTTTGTCCTACGCCGACACTGATGCCATACATGTCTTGTGACTTGGTTTTTTTGCACTTGCTTCTCTTTGGGGGTTTCTAGGGATAGTTGGTCACCTCATTCTGTTATAAATATTATTCTTGGCTTCTTCTGGTTTTGCTTTTTAGTTGTGTTTTTCTTTTGGGATTTGGAGAAATTCACAAACTCTGTGGCCGTGTAATCATCGTCCCTCGTTCCTCTGGAGCCTCTTTTGACTTGTATTGCCTAACTTAAACTGAATATGTAGAATACATGGAAGAAATGTAAGCCCGAGCTCTTTTGTTGTTTGTTTTCCTATGTGGTTCCTTCTCCTTCTCCTTCTTTCTCAACCTATTTCACCATCAGTGACTGTCCTTTCCTCCATTTCCACCTACTCACCACAATATTCAACTGTACTCCATACACCCACCCCACACCCACTTATTTTCTGATAGTTTAAGTCTCTTATGAAACAGGTAAGAGAGGCAATAAAGACAAGTGAGGATGAACAGCAAAATGACTGCATCAGCAAGTAGCAGCCAGGCATTGGGGGAAGTTGATTGTTTTCTGAGCCAGAAGACTGATGATGGGGAGGAAAAAAGAACAAACTAAACACAGAGTAAGTAGGCAAAAGGGAAAGGAAAAGACAAAATTAGCCAAATAGAAATTGGACAAGCAATAGTGAAAATGAAAAAACTCAGTAGTTGTGGTTTTTTCCCATAAAGATTAATAACATTGACAAACTGATCAGTAGAAAGAAGAGAAAAACAAGTTACCAACATCAGAAATTTAAAAAAGGGACATCACAGCACATTCTACAAACACCTATATAGGATCATAATGAATATTATGAAAAACTCTCTCTTAAGAAATTTGACATCCTAAGTGAAGTAGACAAATTAATATAAAACTAACACAAAAAGAACTAGAACATTAATACGTACCTAACAGAAGAAAAAACAGAAAATCTAAATAGCTTTCTATAAAGACATTGAGTTTGTAATCAAAATTCAAATTTCCTTTCAACAAGGAAAACTTCAGGCCCAGATGACTTCATCGGTGACTTCTCTAATAGCATAAAGGAATAAATCATGAAAGTCCTACATAAACTCTTTTAGAAAACTGAGGAAGAATGTGTACTTTCCAAAGTGTTTAATGAGGGCTACTTAACCTTAATCCCATAACCTGACAAAACATTTAAAAACAAGTCCATTTGAACAAGTCAAATGTTCTATATGACCATAGATGTAAAATATCTTAACAATATTTTAGCAAATTGAATCCGAAAATAATAAAGGTAAGGCATCATGACCGATTGGCCTTTATTCCAAATATGCAAGACTGGTTTAACATTTGAAAATCAATTAGTGCAAGAAACAACATAAATCTCATAATAATCTCAATAAGTGTTGAAAAACTTTTGAAAAAATTCAAAACACTTTCATGATAAATACGCTCTCCATACTAGAAACAGAAGAAAACTTACTCAATCTGAAAAGGGCATCTTCAAAGACACTTAACATCATACTTAACAATAAACGTGTTAAACATTTTCCCTGTAAGATCAGGAACAAAAAAAGGTTCCTTGCTCTTATAACTTCTGTTCAAAGCTGTAACAGAGGTTGAAAGTAGTACAAAATGAACAAAATAAAATCACGGATGTCAAAAAAGAAGCCAAACTATTGTTATCTGCAGAAAACATGATACTAGATGGACACTGGAGACAGAAGACATTGCCTGGCAGACATCAAGCCCCTCACCCCACATCACTTTTCTCTTCCTACCGTTGTCCTCCATAAAGCCTTTAAAAATTGGTTACTAATCTAAGGAAGAATAGTGTTTTTGCCATGCAGATGTAGCTACAAAACAATCCCTGAGCAGCAGTGCCATCCAGATTGCTGCCATCAAGCCCTTCCAGTAGACTCTGGGGCCATCACTGAGGTATGGTAGTAGTGTCACATGACACTAGAGAGGCATATTGGGGTCACATCATGGAATCTGGACTTTGTTAGGTAGGCAACAGGGAGCTCTTGAATATCTTTGAGCCCGGAAGTGACTTGGTGGTGTGCCAAAGCAGGGGAGAGCAGTGTGTTACAGGCATTGCTTAGAACTGCTGGTACTTGGTGATCAATTCGTGTATCATTCTGCATACAATTCCTGAGCGATGCTGGCAATTCTGAGGGAAGAACTGGTAGAAACTGAGAGGGATTGCTCGCCTACTATGACCTCATGCAACTCACAGGGTACGTACTGTGTGGTTGTATGTGATCAAACATTTGTTGGTAACAGCATGAATGAATGAGTCCTCCAGCGAGGAGGAATAGGAGTTAAAGAATTTCTATTCAAAAAAATCTATAGTCATCTCTATAAAAGAAAAGATTATTCTAAAGAATCTACTCATTAATTAAAAGATTTTTTTGCCCTCAGTTGTATTTCTGTTCAAACAAAACCCTGAAAATCTAATTTAATTTCCAGGGCAGACTTCCCGTTCTTAAACTTATGAGTTTGCTTTTCAAATTCTTACTTTGTATGGCAACGTCCACATTACCTCATTGGCTTTTAGTGAGTTCTGTGAGAAGATGTAATCTGTAGAACATTAGATTTTCCTCTACCACCAGCCAAATGAGTGCTTAAGAAGACAGATATTTCTCCTGTTTTAAAAGTGCTGCTTTGAATTACTTAAAATATAGTGTCTATTACATAGAGAACCTCTAATAAATATTGACTGTTCTCACCTAATTTATTAATCTTTAACTCATACGTCATTATCTCTAAGTGATATTTTTCACACACACAAAAGAAATCACGTATGGATTATCTGATGCCTCGAGTCACCGTGATAGAACTCCATCTCTTAAGATAGAGGCTGGGTGAGAAAACTGACTAGGATAATGATTGCAGAGTCTTACTCTTTCCTGTTGTCACTAATCTTCCTGCCAAATTCATTGTTGCAATTGTTACACAATTGACTGTGCATATCCACCATTGCTACATAGCCTGGGACAGCAGACTTTTGCAGTATGGTCCAGAATAGAGAGATCCTGAGCGTGGTCACCGGGTAGTAGACAGTGCCCATTAGCAAACATCGGGGCTATTCAGAGAAATTCACAAATTAGTAACTGGACTGCTAACCTGCTTCTTCCACTGTGGGTCCAGCTCCTCACAGGTATTGGCCATTGCCTTGACCTTCCTTGGGTCTAGCACTCTTGCCATTGCTGCTGTTACATTTGTAGCTTATCACAAGCAGAGTGAACTTAGCACGGTGGTTATGAGCATGGATTTGTCTAGCTAACCGTCTGGCCCTCAAGAAGTAACTTGATCTAAAGTTCAGTTTCTTCTGCTGTCCAAAATGAAGAGTCATTCATTTCCCAAATGGGAAAATGACTAAAACTCCTGCTCTTATGGAGTTTACATTGTACGGTGGTTTGGGGAGTAGAGGGGGAAGGTAATCATCAGTCAATGTAAAAATAAGTAAATCTCTTTACTAAGTTAATTGCTATGGAAGAAACAGGACAAAGTAAAAGACCTCAGGAGTGCCATGTGAAGGAAGGGAGCTGCAATTTAGATAAGTAGTCAAGGCAGGGCTCATTAAGAAGGGGACATTTGTTTTGAGCCCTGAGGGTGGTGAGGGAGTTAGTTGTCTGGAAGTCTGTAGGGAGGGACCCAAGCAGAGGGAGCAGCCTATGCAAACACCCTAAGCTGTGGGTATCCCTGCTGTGTTCAAGGAACAGAGAAGAGGCCCTGTGGCTGGAGTGGAAGCAAAAGAGAGGAGAAGGCACATCCAGAACCTTGGAAATCCTGGGTTGGGATGCAAAGGATTGGCCTTTCCACTTTGCCAGCGCCTGCTACGCAGCCATTAGGTACTTTAGAAGGTTGAAGAAAGTTGGATGGTCAATCCTTTGATGAATTTACTACCTACTGTTTAATCATTAGCAGTGTGACATATACAGAGTAATAGTTATATATACCACTAGTTTGTTTTTTTTTTTACCCCAAATGCTGACATCTCTGCCGCTTGCATATCTATAAGATTAAAAAAAAATTTTTTTAACATTCTCAGGTATAACAGATAACATCATCTGAACAGCCCCACCTTCTTCTCAGAATGTTCCATCTTTTGGACCTAGTCTGGGCCAATGGCCCTTTGGGCTACCTGCTCAGCTGGTAGCATGGGCTGGCCACATACCTGACTCTCCATCTCCTGGATCCCATGCCTTGCATTCTTGTTGCTATTATTGTCGACTTTCTCATTTGCTGGTATCTTATGTCCCAGTACCTTCCTGAGAATGGGAGCTAAATTTAGAAGGTATTGCTTCCAATAATTTAAAATAATTTTATTCATAATTTAGAAGGTATAGTGTCCAATAATTTGAAGACAATTTTATTTATAATTTGGAAGGTAGGATATAGTTTTCTAGGTTGCAATAATATTACAGAACACTTCAATGATTTTCTGTATTTCTTTTATATGTAACTTATTTTATTGGTCTCTAGAAATTTTTGTGTCTTCTTTCTATTTCTGGTATTTGAATGCTTCATGAGATTGTACCTTAATGTAGTTTCTTTTTTTACCCATTAATTTTGCTAGCACATGGTGAGCCTTTTTAAACTGTGGCTTCATGTAAGGAAAAATGTTTATGTTGTATTAATGCTTTGATAATTTCCTTCGTCATTTTTCTATTTTTTTGTCCATCTGGAAATTCTGTATTTTTTTTTTTTTTTTTTTTTTTTTTTTTTGCGGTACATGGGCCTCTCACTGTTGTGGCCTCTCCCGTTGCGGAGCACAGGCTCCAGACACGCAGGGTCAGTGGCCATGGCTCACGGGCCCAGCCGCTCCGCGGCACGTGGGATCCTCCCGGACGGAGGCACGAACCCGCGTCCCGTGCATCGGCAGGTGGACTCTCAACCACTGTGCCACCAGGGAAGCCCGGAAATTCTGTATTTTATGTCATTTTTCTTCTATTATTATTATTATTCTTTCTGAAGAATTTTCTTTATCTTAGTCTTTTTATTGAGATTTTTATTTTGCTTATTGTATTTTTAATATTCAATAGTTCTTTCCTTCACAGGTTGTTTCCTAAGACTTTTTCTGTTCTATGTTTTTATTTTTTATTATTTTTTAATAAATTTATTTTTATTGATTTATTTTTGGTTGCGCTGGGTCTTCGTTGCTGTGTGCGGGCTTTCTCTAGTTGCGGCAAGCAGGGGCTACTCTTCGTTGCGGTGTGTGGGCTTCTTATTGCTGTGGCTTCTCTTGTTGCAGAGCAGAGGCTCTAGGCTTCAGTAGTTGTGCCATGCGGGCTCAGTAGTTGTGGCTCGTGAGCTCTAGAGCACAGCCTCTGTAGTTGTGGAGCAGGGGCTTAGTTGCTCTGTGGCATGTGGGATCTTCCAGGACTAGGGATCAAACCCGCGTCCCCTGCATTGGCAGGCAGATTCTTAACCACTGTGCCACCAGGGAAGTCCCGTTCTATGTTTTTAAATGAATGCAACTTTTACCATAACTTTCTGGGGATAATAGTTATAGCAGTGTTTTATTTGTTATTGGTTGATGACTTCTTATATTTATCTTCTCTACATTCCTTCTTTCCCTTATAGATTATTATTCTCCTTTTTTTTTTCTTGGTCCCTGTTTTTCATGTTGGAAATTTTGCTGCCTGCTCTATTCTACAATAGTTATTCTACAATAGTTATTCTACAATAACTGGCAAACGGCTTCCAAGCTATACTTGGCTCTTGTGTATATTGTAGGATGTTTAGCAGCATCCCTGGCCTCAACCCACCAGATGGTAGTAGAATCCCTCTCCCAATTGTCACAACCAGAAAGTCCCCAGCCACTGCTAAAAGTCCTCTCGGGAACAAAATCACCCCCAGATGAGAGCCATTGTTCTGATTTCAGAACGTATCCTGCTTTTTTCAGTGTTTTATCACTTGTAAACCTTAAGGCTTTCAGAGCCTTAAGGCTAAGGTTTTCCTTTCTGTAGGAAAAATCAGCTTTCTTGTTTTAGAAATACAACTCACCTGGCACCCATATTGTAGCTTCTGACTAGTTGAGAGTATTGTCAATATTCGTTTATATTTCTTGCTTCCATTCTCTGTCTTTGAAACTTTTGGGGGAAATTTATTTGTTCTCTGTTGTTCTCCCTAATCATTAAAATTATGGATTATAATTTTTAAAATTAATCATTAAAATTATGGATTATAATTTTTAAAATAATTCCTATTTTAATAAAATATCAGGAAAAGGGCGCTTCCCTGGTGGTAAAGTGGTTGAGAATCCGCCTGCTGATGCAGGGGACACGGGTTCGTGCCCCGGTCCGGGAAGATCCCACGTGCCACGGAGCAGCTGGGCCCGTGAGCCATGGCCGCTGAGCCTGTGTGTCCGGGGCCTGTGCTCCGCAATGGGAGAGGCCACAGCAGTGAGAGGCCCGCGTACCACAAAAAAAAAAAAAAAAAAAATCACGGAAAGAGGAAATAGGCACATGCTTAATCTTCTGGCTTTTTACCTTGAGAGAATTTCCAGGCCAAAGAACAGAGTGGGAGGTGGAGCTCAGGGGATTCTCTGAGTTGAAGAGGTGGAGCTGACAGGGTGGGGAGTCCAAAGTGGCTGGAGTTTGCAGAGAGATAATCCCAGAGCTCTATAGAGTATCTTTCTTAAGTACTCAGCTGACTATCAATTATTGCATGTGTGTGAGGCTGGGGAAAGAACAACCTGAAAGAATTAAATGTAATGGTGCTGAGCACTCATGCGAGGCTGTGAATAGTGCCTGTTTCCACTAGCCAAACTAGCAAAACCTCATGAGTCACCGGATATCTGATAGAGTACACAGAAGTATCTTGCCTCATTTGTAGAGAATAGTCCTAGACTAATCACTGCTCCAGGACCACCTAATAAATCTTAAGAGCAAGACCCAAAGGAACTAACTGTTTCCAAGTAACTTAACTGCATCCCAGGACAAAGCTCAGAAATATTTATAGGAACACTAAAATATCTAGCACCCAAAAAGAGAAAGTCCACAAAATCTAGCACCCAATTAAAAAAAAAATTATCAGGCATATAAAGAAGCAGGAAAATAAAGCCTATAATGAGGACAAAAATCAATCAATCAAAAGTGACCCAGAACTAAAACAGATGTTAGAATTACCAGGCAGGTACCTTAAAACAGATATTGTAACTATGTTCCAGATGTTCAAAAAGTTGCATAGAGACATAAAATGTATGAATAGGATACAAATCAAAAATCTAGAGAGGAAAGCTACAATGTGTAAAACGAAAATAAATTGGATGGGATTAATAGTACTTATACATTGGAGAAAAGAGTAATGAACTTGAAGTCATACAATATAAACCATCTAAAATTAAACATACAGAGAAAAGATAATTTAGAAAAATTGAAACATCAGTGAGCTGTGGGACTACTTCAGGAGTTGTGCTATATGTATAACTGGAGTGCCCAAAGAAGAGGAAGAGTGAAGATGGAGACAGAAAAAAATTTGAAGAAATAATGACTGAAAAATTTTAAATACTGTATAATGAAAACCAAAAAAACCACCAACCCAAGAAACTCAAGAAAAGCCAAAAAGAAGAAACATGAAGAAAACTGCAAAAAGCACATCATAATTGAATTGCTTCAAACTAGTGATAGTTTTCTCTTTAATGATAAAGATAAAATATTAAAGCAGCCAGAGGAAATAGGTAAATTATATACAGAGGAAAAACCATTAAGATGATGAGAGTTTCCTATTAAAAATAATGCAAGCAAAAAGACAGTGATGCAACATACTTAAAACACAGAAACTTAAAAAATGGTGTACATAGAATTCTATACCTAGTAAAAATATCTCTCTGAGATAAAGGGAAAGTAGAATTTTTTTCACAATGTATAAAAATGAAAGAATTCATCACAAGCAGACCTGCATGCACTATAAGAAATGTTAAAAAGAAATCCTTCAGCCAGAAGTATAATGATACCAGATATAAATATGAATTTACACAAAGAACTGAAGAGCTCCAGAGAGAGTAGCTACGTGGGTAATTATATAAGATTTATCTGATTATTTAATTCTCTTTAAAAATAATTGACAGTTTAAACAAAAGCAATAATGCTGTATTAAAATGTTTATAATACACTTACATTAAAATGTATGACAATAGCACAATGTTAGAAGGGAGAAAATGAGCTATAATATTGTAAGGTTCTTATTACTAAATGTAATCACTTCAAGGTAGACTGTGATAAAGATATACACCATAGACTTCAAAGAGACCACTAAAAATAATAAAACAATGTGCTGTAGCTAATAAACTGAAAGTAAGATAAAATGGAACCTAGAAAATTTAAAATAATAGAAAAGCAGGCAGAAATGAGGAACACAAACAGTTGAAATAAATATAAGGAAAATAGCAGGATGATGGATTTAAAACTAACCATGTCAATAATCACATTAAGTTTAAATGTTCTAGATACTCCATTTAAAAGTCAGAGATTGGAAGATTGGATAAAAAAAGTAAGACCCTGTCAAAGGATTATATGCTGCCTACAGGAAATTCACTTCAAATATAAGACACACATAGGTTAAAAATAAAGGATGATTAAAGATATACTATGCAATTACTAATCCTAAGAAAGCTGGGGTGACTTTATTAATATCAGAAAATATAGATTTTAAAGTAAAAGTGTTTCCCAGGGTAAAGATGGTCACATTGCAAAACAGGTCAATGCATCAAAAGGGTTTGGTACATAAATTCGTAACATTTATGTACCAAGTCACAGAGTCTGTGCAGCTATACAAGTAAAAAACGGATAGAAATGAAAGGAGAAATACAAAAATCCGAGATTGTAGGCAAAAATTTAATAGCCCTTTCTCAATAATTAATAGAACACATTGACAGAAAATCATAAGTATAGAGGTTAAAACAGCACTGTCAACCAACTTGACTTAATTGACGTTTATAGAGCACTCAACAGCAGCAGAATACACATATTTTTCTTTATTTTTTATTTTTTTTGCGGTACACGGGCCTCTTACTGTTATGGCCTCTCCCATTGCGGAGCACAGGCTCCGGACGCGCAGGCTCAGCGGCCGTGGCTCACGGGCCCAGCCGCACAGCGGCATGTGGGATCTTCCCGGACCGGGGCACGAACCTGTGTCCCCTGCATCGGAAGGTGGACTCTCAACCACTGCTCCACCAGGGAAGCCTTATTTTTCTAATCTACACAAAGCATCTATCAAAATGAATCAAATTCTGGACCATAAAACAAGCCTCAATAAATTTAAAAGAATTCAAGTCATGTAAAGTATGTTATCTGACCATAATCATTAAATAAAATTGGAAATCAATAACAGAGTAATCTCTGGAATATCCCTAAATATTTGGAAACTAAGTAACACACATCTAAATAACCTAAGGGTCAAATAGGAAATGAAAGGGAAATTAGAAAGTATTCTGAACTGAATGAAAATGAAAACACAACATATCAAAACTGTGGGATGCTGATATAGCAGTCCTTAGTAAGATATTAAAAGCACTAAATTGTCTATATTAGAAAAGAATAAAATTCAAAGAAAAACCTTTCCCCTTAAGAAACTAGAAAAAGAAAAGAAATGACCCAAGCCAGGCTAATCAAAATTATTTTCGAGTTTCTAACTAAAGCTCATAGGGGCATCCCGTTTCTCTCATTGTTCATGTGGCTGAAAGCATGCAAGACCAAAACTTACAAAACCAAGATTGTGTTTTAAGCCTTAAAGAGCTAGAAAATTTCTCAGGCTTAAAGTATGAACATGTTTGTTTGTTGTTAGAAACAGTAACTGTACCTCATTATTTGTTTTCCTTCTACATTACTAATAGAAATTTCAATATTATTTGGCCATGTGATCATAGAGAATAAACTATATTTCTCAGCCTCCCTGACAGTTATGTATAGAAATGTAATTTAAATTCTGTTCAGTGGTATTGTTTCTGTTAACTTTTGCCTCTAAAATGGTGGCTTAAAACAATGAAAACCATTTACTTGGTTTAGAATTCTACGGTTTGGCTCAGCGGTGGTCTGGGCTGGCTTGGCTGACCGTGCCTGAGCTCTTTCATTTATGTGGTTAGCTAGCTCGTCAGCTGGCAGTTAGATGATCCAGGAAGACCTCACTCACGTGTCTAGTGGTTGTCAAGCAGAAGGTTAACTGGGGTGATAGGAGAGGCTACTAGCTGGGGCTTCTAATTCTCTTCCACATGTCCTCAAATCCTCCAACAGGATGGCTCGAGCCTGTTTACAAGGTGGCCTCAGGGTTCGAAGCCCAGCTAGAGAGAATCAACTCCAAGTCTGCAAGCATTTCAAACTTCTGCTTGCATCGTATTTGCTGACTTACTATTGGCCAGATAAAATCAAATAAGTCAACCGAGGCGTTAGTGTTAGAAGTATTCTATCAAATAGCATGGAAACAGAAAAGTGTTGTATCTGACTTTTTTGAAGTGTATTTTTAAAGGGAGGGAGTCACACTCTTCTCTCTACTTCTTGGTGGACAAGAATTGGTCTTAGAGTGTGAATAGATTTATATTCCCTCACATAAAAGGGAGAGAATCTACAGTGAGTTGTACAGAAGTGAACATGTATTTTCAGGTGAATTTTGAGAAACTGATTACAATGAACTCATTTATAAACTATAAAGCCTTTTATCATTTACTTTTAAGCCACATTTTAAGGTATGGCTAATATAGAGAAATTATAGGCTATATCCGTTATGCAAACATTTAGGTTAATGAAATAAGAGTAAAGTTGTGTTATCTTATTTGCAGCCGAGTTTCCCATATGGAGATATTTCATTTTACTGAAAAAAAAATACCCCATAAGACCAATGAGTTGCACAAATCAAGGCAATGATGAACACTTTGTAGATGATCTATGTAAAAGATGACTAAGGGTTAGGTGTAAAGAGGAAAAGTAGACACACATTAGGGAGGAGTGAGGAGTAGGGAGAGACAAGACAGTTAAATGGTGACTAACTGGGGTGCAGAAGCCTTTGGCAATGTCTAGTTGTAGGGAAACTAAATAGATATTATAAATTGCAAAGTCAAGTTCTCACTCTTCTTGCACCCCAAATCTTTAGTAAAATGTATTACTTTTTTAAAAATGAGAGCTCCTCTTCTGAAATTTCAAGTTTCACGTCTAGAATGATACAGGGCAGAGCTCTCAGGTGGCAGGAAGATTCCCGAATGGAAGAAGCAGAAATTTAGGGTCAGGGTGGCCATGAGAATATCAGTACACAGGGAAATGTTAAAAACTGAAGGAGAACTTTTGTCCTTCAGCAGGAGTGGAATGAGGGTTCCCCGCAATCTTATCTAGATTTCAAGAGGAAGGGAAGCTCCAGGTGTGATACATGCCTTACATTTGAATAAGAATATAACAAAATAAATAGAAGATAAAGTTTTAGCACAGAATACACCTTTATTTCTCTTTAGCCTTTCACTCTTTCTTGCTCTAGATTTTTGAAAGAGTACTCTTTACATGTGGGATGTACGCAAGGTTATTCTTTGAGAGAAATATAAAGTATGTCCAATTCCTGAAGGTGTTTGCCATCTGGAGAACAAGACTAACATATGTGAAACAAGAGCAAAAAAATAGGGGATTCATTAAATGGTAATGGACTTGAAGTGTGATAAGTATGTAATCAGAGGTCTATTCGATTTTCATGGCTGGGAGTAACTTATACCCGTCCATAAATGCCATTTATTTTTGCAGACCAAATCCAATAGCTGTTTTGAGTCATAATCTGGTTTCCACGGGGCAGGGTGAGAGTGTGGGTGTGAAACAAAGCCAGACACTATGGGGCAGGTCACAACCCTTGCGTATCTTTCTCACCTATATGTGTCTTTGGTGTTGATGTGCATTATTGTCTACAACTCCATCGTGCATGTATAAACCTTTATTTTTCAGAGTACTAGGCATTTTGTATCATTATCTTACCCTTAAATAACGATTCCAGTGAGTTCCTATTTTCCAGATGAGGAAAATTGAGGCAGTGATAGATTTTTAACAACTATTTAATTAAAAAACCCTTCTCTGCCTCTTTGTTACTGAATCCCAACCTCATGTGATATTTTTGGATATCCCTGAGGTTAAAGGTAAATCAAACCGTGTCTTTCCACAGGTAGGTAACTTCCCTTTGTGATAATCTTGCCTCCAAATGTGGCATGCTGGATTCAGTCTGGGTGGAAGGAAATCATGGGGAGAGAGGCCAGTGACTTTATGAGAGATCTGATGTCTGTATTCACATCTCTTGTGAAAGTCCGAAGTTGTTATTGAATTTCTCAGATTTATTTCACGTGTTATATGTATATATTCCCTAGTGAAAGGTTTTCGCTGTTTCTTTAACCAACATAGCATTATCTATGCAAAGAGTAGATAAGCATTATATAGTCTATGTATTTTCATTCTCAAACAGCAGCTTGAAGAGGAAAAATCCTCCTTTGTTCAGCTGTTATTTTAGTTGACAATGCTCTAAAACAAGTAACTTTTTTGCATTTATTACCAAAATGTAAGTCAGTTAAATATACTTGATGTGATTAATTCATAATAAAAATGAACCATAAATATGCTGAAATATTCCTAAGAGTAGAGTTGTGTAAAAAAATGTTATTAGGGTCATTATCAGGAGGCATAAATGGATACTATTAAGAACTTTATTTTAAACATTGTTAAAACCTTGGTGGGATGATATTATTATGGAAAGATCCTTCCTCTGTTGAGGCACCGGGCATGCTCAGAACAAGTTTGGATCAAGGAGTAAATGAGAGGAATAAAACAGAGGTGGAGATTAAAGACTAAATTAACGGCTGGCCCTTTTCTATTTTCAGTCTCCCCATGACTATATTTTGACTTCTTTAAATGGTGCTTAAGGCTTAATTCCACTTCCTTTTCAGTCATACACTACTGGCTTCGATGGGGTTGATTTCCATTCAGTTCTATATATTCACCCTGCTGGAGCTCTCCCATGTTTCTGTGTCAGGAGGGGAAATACCTTATTACCTTCTTGTCTGTTTCACATTTAAAGTTTTTTTCCCTCCCTGCCCTCTCTGTCTTGTACCTAATGAGCAAATTATCTAAAAATAGATACGTTCATCATCCTACAAAATGTTGTATCTTCTCTAGATCGGAGGCCAGTGTAATTGTAAGAGACACGTGTCTGGCAGACAGTGCAATCAGTGCCAGAACGGATTCTACAACCTACAAGTATGGGACCCTGATGGCTGCATTCCGTGCAACTGTAATGCCTCTGGGACAGTGGATGGAGATATTACCTGTCACCCAAATTCAGGCCAGTGCAAGTGCAAAGCAAATGTTATTGGTATGTGTAATGCAGAAGTTTGCAGTCACATCTCTATTACCATCTGGAATAAAATCCTCTTATTTTTTTTCTTCCCTGAAGAGTAAAGCAAATTTCCTTGCTCAAGGCAGGCTGGGAAAAAAAAAAAATTTGGATGAAATTAACTGTCTAAAAATGACTAAATTAATAATTCTCTCAAGCTACAGCTTGAATCTTAGTTTAATCAACCCTTTAGAAGTTTCTTTATTCCATAGATGCATTAGTTCACATGGTCCCATACTAATAAGTCATAGAAAAATATAATTTGCTTACTGCATAGATGTTTCTTTTAGAAAATTAGCACTTTTTCAAAATGTTTTACACTTAATGAGTTCTAAGCAAATCATTTCCATGCTAGTTTTCTTAATAGACCAAAATAAATGGATTTTTTTCCGAAATATTCTGTGCTGCACGGTCCTTTGTGATAAATCTTTCCATTTTTTTTCTATTATATTTCTTTGAACTGTTCCTATGAAATGCAAAATAAGTCAACATAATTCCACAGATCATGTATATTGCTAGGGTTAGTTATAAAGGGCCACATAATTTTAATTTTGTAATTCAGTGCCAAGCTGATTATAATAAACAGCTACCTTTGGTGTTATTTATCATTTTTTTTATACAAGACGTGCTTTTTTTGTTTGTTACTCCCACAGGTATTTTTCAGAAATTAGATTTGATTATAGCAATTTATTACATCCAACATTTTTGAGGGGAACCACAGCCATATAAGGACAAAATTTATCAAGTGCCCGAAATGCACTATGTACATAATGCACTTTGAAATTTTGATATATGAGAATATTATGAGAGGAAAGTTTCCAGATAAAGTGAGTCTTGGATTGTAACTGAACACGTCTTGGTTCATATAGGAAGTTTAAAAAAGACCTTTACCTTCCTATTGTCATTCAAGACACCAAGTCTTCCATGGTTTTTCTAACACTGACCTGAACCTTATAATAATAAAAACATGCCCGGCAGAGACACACACACACACACACACACACACACACACACACACACACACACACACACGCCCGCAAACGTGCATATGCACAAACATACGAACATATCATTTGGAGTATCATTTTCATGTCTGTGATATAACACTAAAGCTAATTCTTTATCTTTTATATATGTTGATATGCATACATCATTTTGTACAATTCAGCTAGACAAGTATTTCATTTAATTTAATAAAAAAGAATATGGGCTTGCACATATTCATGGTATTACACAAGATTTATAGTATTACACAAGATTTCTCTGGTTTAAAGAAGATTAAATCAAAATCTTTACCAAAACTTGCCCTTATGCATTTTAAGCATACAAAAGCTAACTTTTCAGGGACAAAAAGAAAAGAATAACTAACTTATAAATAGAAGCACACTTTTGTTTAGGTTTATCTGTGATATTGAATGAAGTCCTCCAAGTTCAAGCCATACAGCATCCTTTGTTGTTAAAATAAAATATAAAATATACTTTAAATTCAAGCTGTGAACACAAAATTTAAAGAAAGGGCTTTAGGGACAATCAAATGATTACAGCTCTGTATCAATAAAATCTTTCCTGTGGTAGTTAGATTCCAGAGCTTAAGGAAGGATCACAGAATCAAACTTTACTATTTGCTTAGAATTTGTTATGGCCTCCCTGCCATTTACCTGTGTTATTGGTTGATCCAGGTAGTTTTCTGCAGGAAAATAAATACATACTTTTTGAAGATGAAATCATCAGTTTGATGTTACCATCTCTAGAGCTATTTCTGCACATACAGCATTTTATAATAGAAATGTAAACTTGATATGTATATATATATCTTTCTTTTCCTAATGGGACTAGCAAGTAACCTTATTCAATTTTACCTTGTTCATATGATTAAAAAAACAACAGAAGATACAAGTGTATGTTGTATGTGCTTCAGAAAGCAAACTGTTAGATTTAACAAAACTGTTAAAGCTTACTAATGATTCTATCACCAGTAAAATACATTAGCACCAATAATTTTATTAAAGTAGGTCATTCATCTAGAGTAAAAAGGGAGAAGAATGTGAATTAAATGCCAAGTGTGCTAACTCGCCTGTACTTTTTAACACCGAATGTGATGCCCTGTAGGCCTTCCTGAGTATCGTTAGGAATAGATTACCTGTCAGGAATATGTATGGCATATTCAAATAAGCGCTGCGCATATTTTTGAAACTGATATGATGTGAATCCATGTAGACCAATTTTCATAGTTCAAAATGAGTCATAATTCTTGTTAACAATACAGTTATTTTTAAAATGTGCAGCAGTAGTGGTCCTTTTTTATTTTCCTTATTGAAATTAAATGATATGCCTTAGGTGAGTCATTCGTCACTGTTAAAGAACTTGCCTTCCATTGGAGTTCTTGAATTTTTATCCATATATATATATACACATACATATTATGCGTTTCCTTCCAGCTTAGGAAATGCTTTTCTGCATATGGTTTCCTGAGTGTGTTTTTGACTGTTATTTCACAACTCGTTTTTTTTTAAGCGATTATAGCTTGAAATAAATGTTTCAATGGATTCAACCTCCCATAGTCACTTGTTTAAATTCATGGATATGTGAAGACTAGCTAAAGAAAGTATTTTGCCTCTCAACATTTAGTAATCAATGTTTTAAAATTCCTTTCCCTTGTAACACTCTTTTTCGAAACAACACAAAGTTGTCAGATTTAAGCGTAGGTGATAAAACATTTTTCTTTGTATGTAAAATGTATATATGTTTGTACTCCTTTAAGTAGAAGTCATGTAAACAGCAGAATTTACTTAGTGCTTAAAGAGGTATGTTCTGAATCACACGATATGAGAAGCAATGTGATTGCTTTATGAGCCACGGAGAGCCTAATTTATATTAATTGAAAATGATAAAATATAGGAGTGTATGAAAGCATTGAGATATAATTGCTCTGGATAACTTTTATTTATAGTAATTATTTAGTTGTGTGAGATTCGGAAGTAAGTATGTGTACTGTTATCACAAAAATAGTTATAGCTTAACATTTATCAACCGTTTTGGGCGGATGCCGATTGCTAGGAAGATAACTTGGGTGGTAACACGCAACTCTTCTGTGTGGCTTTGAAAATGTATTTCACTCTCAACTTTTAAATGAACATACTTCGTTACTATGAAATAACTAAGAATAATGGTTTTAATATAGTTAAATAATTTTAAAATAATAGTTCTGATATTTGTTAAAGAGGAAAAGAGTTCCAGGGTGTGCACCAGAAGCCATATTTGCATTAAGCATTTCTCCTTGCATTAAGTAATGAATAACATTTTATAGAGCACATTGCAAAAATAAAGTGGTATATGAGTGCAAGTTAAGTATTGCCATCGTATTTTGAGTATAGGATCAGCCCTCTTTGGCATTACTTGTGAAAGAAACCCTCAGCATTTTGTTACGCGTGTATTAAATGTGGCCAGTAGCATTGTTTGCGCTACAGCTGTCTTGAAAGCTTGAGTGCAATTGTTTTCACATCTTTACCTTTTTGAACACATTTTTTCTCTTTAGGGCTTAGATGTGATCACTGCGATTTTGGATTTAAATTTCTCCAAAGTGTTAATGACGATGGCTGTGAGCCCTGCCAGTGTAACCTCCACGGCTCAGTGACCCAACTCTGCAATCCTCTTTCTGGGCAGTGTGAGTGCAAACAAGAAGTCAAAGGACTTCAGTGTGATACCTGCAGAGAACACTTTTATGGACTGGACACCACCGGTTGTAAGGCCTGTGACTGCAGCATAGCTGGGTCCCGGTCTGGGACCGTCTGTGATGCTCGGACAGGACAGTGCCTCTGTAATCCCAATGTCGGAGGGAGACGGTGCAGTGAATGTTTGGAGGGATACTTCTACCTACAGCAAAACAGTTCTTTCCTCTGTCTGCCTTGTAACTGTGATGGGACTGGGACAGTAAATGGCTCTCTGCTGTGTGACAAATCAACAGGACAGTGTCTCTGCAAAGTAGGAGTAACAGGTCTTCGATGTAATCAGTGTGAGTCTCACAGGTACCATCTGACCGTTGGCAATTTTCAAGACTGCCAGACGTGTGAGTGTGACCCCTTGGGGACGTTACCTGGGACCATTTGTGACCCAGTCAGTGGCCAGTGCCTATGTTTGCCGCATCGTCAAGGAAGAAGGTGTAATCAGTGTCAACCAGGTAAGGGAGAAACGTGGGACATTTTCAGTACACAAAGGTTTTCCTTCTATCCCATATCAGGTGATTCCTCTTTGCTTCTCGGGCAGGTCTTCTAAAAAGTGAATCTCCAACACCTTTGTGGCATTTATATCATTATCTAATAGAGATGTAACTATTTAGTTTATTTAAGATTATGTGGCATATTTGTGTTGCTGTATTTGCGAGTGACCCTTTAGATGAATGCCAGCCGATCGGACATTTCATAACTGAGACTTACTTTTATTTAATTTCTCCACTCGAAGTAGATCCCCTTTTAACAACTGAAAAGAAATGAGAAAAGCAAGGATACATTTTATATTCTAGAGAAAGGGAAACTTGAGTTGATCATCCACACAATGCCGAATATTCAGATGATGAACTGACTTTCTGAATAAAAGCTGACCAAGTGTTTTTACTAAATGAGCTGTATGTTCTGGCATCAAATAGAAACATCTAAAATAATTATTAAATTAATAAAATAGGCTACTGTTTAGTCCTACTGTACCCATCTTTCCAGGTTTCCCAGTTGGAAGAAAGATGGACCCTATCCATAACTTTCTCATTGACTTTATATGATTTTACTAAAGCAATGTAGACAGCTGTACTAATTGTTGTCCTGTCTAGCAAAATCAGCTCTGAGTTATCTGAACCTGTGAAAATGAGGGTGATGCAAATTCAGAAGGGTGATTTGCCTGCCAGGGAAGGGTAGGACTAAAGTCTTGTTTTGCATAACAAGGAATTCAGCTTATTAGAATTGAACCAAACCTCTCCCCTGGCATTGGTCAGTGTGACAAGTAAATCCAAAGAGACAGAAAAGAAGTGATGAATAGTTAATTCTCTTTGAGGTAAAATATCAGAAAACAATTTGAACTGGCTTCAACATAAATGGAAGCTGTATTATCAGTGAATGTCCCATAAAACCTTATGTGGAGCAACACAGCCACGACTCAGGAACTAGAAAACTCTCATTGATATACATTCATTCATTCATTCCCACCCTCCGCCTCTTTCTGCAGAAGGCATCCTGCTTCTCTCTTCCTCTCTGCGTGGTTATATAGCCACCCCTGTCTCCTGAGTTTGCTTCCAGTTCTAGTTGCAGCTATACAGAGAGACATTAGCTGCTTCTTGGTTACAATTCCAAGAGTGAGATTCTAATTGACTCAGTTTTGTTGGGGTGGCCATGTCTGAGCCAATTCACTGTGGCCAGTGGTGTCAGGATCACATAAAATAAGCATGGCTTCTGGGGACCACTCCTTCAGGTAGGAGCAAGGTGGTAAGTATCCCAGAAAACAGGAAGATTATTGAGAGTTGACAGCTGCGGCGTACTGCGTTCTTTCAGCTTCAGATTTATCCTCCCAAATTGAAATCAATTATTATTTTTTATATCCTAAGATGACTTTTTTTTTTTTTTTTTTTTTTTACTATTTATTAATATCTCTAATTTTGGAAAGTTTCCTGCACAAATAACCATGATATATATAACCTTCTTTGTAAATAAACCAGCAAAAGTTAATAGAGCAAATGTTATATGCTTTTGAGTCATTATCCATGGTTAAAATTTATTGAGTGTTTCATTCTGACCTAGAATATAGCTGTGCCACAGAACTAGAGACCAGTGGGCTCAAATCAGAACAGGAGTATCAGGGGTAGAAAAAAGAAACTGATATATTGCTTGGATAGAGTTCTATTTGGAGAGTTTTGATTCCTAGAAATATCTAAGAGATTCCTAGAAAACTAAGCAGAGGCAAATTTTTCAAGAAAGGAAATATAATCAAGCATATTATAGGGTATAACTGTGAAATAGATTTATGTAGTCATAATAAGATAATCTCTGAAAAGTGATTTAACCAACTAAAGGGATTATTGAGGAGGAGGTATAAAGAGCTAAATATTCATTTTCTATAGTAGAAAGACAGTAGTCTAAATTTTATAAGTTGAGATGTAACAATACATGTACGTTATTCAGAAATAGAGAAATGAAAGCCAGAGGAAACAGCTATAGGAGTTAAAGGTGATCGCTGTAGGCGGGGAAATTCCTGGGAGAAGAATGAAGCATCAGGCTGCCATTTTACATTCTGACTCTTTAAGTTCTATTTGATTTTAAAAACTATCTGCACGTAAATTCTGATAGAAATAAAAATTTAAAAATTACTGGAAAAATCATACTCAATTCTCATGGTCTCCTGACCCGTTTCTCTTGGGGATTTATCTGGTATAGTGTTGTTGTTTTTTTAGGAGAATAGTTTCTTAGTAGCTTTTTGCCTATGTACAGATGACACAAAACTCCTCTCCAGAGGTGTATGGCAAACTGTCCTCTCTTTTAAGGAGGATATAGAATGGGGATCATCACTATTAATGAAAATAATTATCATATTTAAAGTTACCTTGTATTTTATTTACTAGTGAAGTTGTCTTACTTCCTTTGAGTTTTGATATCTGGACAGTAGGATTATATTATGCAACTTACATAGCCACAATATTGATATAATTCCTTGTATATTGCATGCAGTCAGTAAGTGGTTTGTTTAATTGAAATGAGAAATAATCAGGAGTTTTAACAGGGACATCTGTATTAGGTAGGGTTCTCCAGAGAAAAAGAACCAATAAGAGATGTCTGTGTGTATATACATACATGCATACACACATATATATATATATATATGTATATTTTTCCCACTGAATATATTAGTCCATGGGAGGATCTGAACTCCTGATCCTCCTGTTCTGATTTAAGCCTGTTGATCTATAGTTCTGTCGCATGCTGTATCCTAGGTCTTACTTTTGCAGCTGTACTGAAGATTTCCTTCACATCTCCTGTGGTGGATCCCCTGTTTCCCGAATCCTATTTGTTCTTTTTTCTTGATTTATTTGTGTATTTGGTAGAGCAAATGCTCCAGTAGCTTCTGAAAAGGAGAAAAGGGAGGAAAGTGATTTTTTTTTTTAGAATTTTGAACACCTGAAATTATCTTTATTCCATACTCATAGCTGTTTGAAATTGTACCATTATATAGAATCCTTTACACTCCGTAAATTTATTTCACCATTATCTTCTAGCAGTACCAGCTAGATTTTTGTTTCTTTCTTTTTTTTTTTTTTTTTTTTACATTCCAGAAGCTTTACCATCTCTATATCCCTCATTTCAGAACATTTCATGATGAGATGCTTTTCTGATAAATACTTTTTCTGGTAATTCAGTGGGGCATTTTGTCTGTAGATTAATGTTCTTATGTTTTGGGAACATCTATAAAACACCTTCATAGCAACATCTAGACCCGTGTTTGACTGAACAATTGGGCACCAAATCTAGCCAAGTTGACCCATAAGATTAACCATCACAGGTACCCTTTCATATAATCGCCCTGTTCACTGTAGCACTTCTTCCCTGTACCTGTTGAGGACAAACCCCCTCTGGCATAACTTCTAGAGAGAAAACTCATTTTCTTCTCCCAAAATGTGAGAGGGAAAACCTTCTGTTTGGGGAAAGTCACACCTGCCTTCCGAAATCTCTGAAGCCTGCAGTTTCATTTTTTCCCCAGAGTTACGAAAACCTGCGTCAATTGGCTTATTGTTGGCCTGTCCACCTGCAGGTGCTTGGCTTTTACTTGTAGACATCTGTCCTTAGCAGCAATTTCCTCTTCTGTTCTGTTTTTTTTTCTTTTATTTAATTTTTTGGACTTCAGAAGGGAAAAATTGTTCAATCAACCAAACTTAACTGAAAACATTACCCTAGTATTTTCTGCGTTTAATCTTTTCAGATCAAACCCTTGCAGTCATGCTTGAGTTTTCCCGTAATTCTTGTCTCTTCTATCAAAATCAATCTTGTTGGTTTCACATACATCCAGGATTTGACCACTTCTCACCACCCTCACTTATCCATCTTGGTCCAAGCCGTGGTCACGTTTCTCCTGGACTATCCCGATAGCTGCCTGAACTCCCTGTTTCTCCTCTTTATCCTTCTCCAACATGCAGGCAAAGTGATGTGTTCAGACTTTGGTCAGATCCTATCACCGTACCCTGAACTGGTTCTCCATCATTGTAAGGAAACAGCAAAGTTGATGAACTCTAATGGCCCCCATGATCTGTAATGCCCATGACCTCCATGGCCTCATTTCCAGACATAGGTTGTTCCTCTCCAGCCTGTAAGTCTCATTGCTTTTCTCAAATTGTTCAGTGCTCAATACCAGGGCGAGGAGCAGATTGCCATAGTGGGGTGTCCATATATATTTCCTGAACTAGCGAATGAGTACATTGCAGAATACCTCAGTGCCCTTTTCCTCTTTTTAGGCATGGGCATAGTGCAAGCCTGTGAGTGTTTCTTTAGCTACACATAGGGAGGATATGGCATTCTACCTTGCAAGGGAGGAAAGGCACTAGTGGCCTAAGGACCTAACGCATTTTTTGGACAGCACAAGGTATTCTGTACACATATGCATAGCCTATGGAAAAGTCAAAGTGTGTTTGTGCACCTCTTTTTTTTTTTTTTCTGTTCTGCATTGTTCTAGCTTCAGAAACTACTTTGACTTTTGTTTTCTGGGTTTTATCGTCTCTGCCCTTGAAACTTAGCTTGAAAGAAAAGAAACCCTGATCCTGAAGTATCTATTATAAACAGATGCTTCACGGTAGCCAACCTTGCAGTGGGCACATTAAAATGCACTGCTGCAATCGGAAGCTTTCTTTCTACTTCTTTAAACACATCTGAGAGAACTAGGTTATATCCTACAGCGGGGAACAGCACACCAGTGTGTGCGAGCATCGAGACGTGGAGGGAGCAGTACGGATAGTGGTGGTGAACGAGGGAGCCCAAGGACTCCATCCAGCCTGCCTTTTTCATCTGTGATTGTAAATATCACTGACCATCCCAGACTAGTACACATGGACTCTTGTCCTACTTTCGTCAAAAGCATCATTAAGGAAGGTGCATATGATGAAACCTCATGTATTATTAACCTAACCTTACTAGCAATGTACAAGGAATAGGCTTAATTCAACGAAAATTTATAGGCAATTTGTTAAAGCAGCAGTGCACATTAGAAGGTACATTAGAGCCACATTGGTTTTAATATGCCATTCAATAACTCGAAAAGAGGTTAAGAATGCTGCTTAACCTCCATCAAGTATTTTTAAAATGCTTTAATTTAAAATTATTTGCAGGGCTTCCCTGGTGGCGCAGTGGTTGAGAGTCCGCCTGCCGATGCAGGAGACACGGGTTCGTGCCCTGGTCCGGGAAGATCCCACATGCCGCGGAGCAACTAAGCCCGTGAGCCATGGCCGCTAGGCCTGTGTGTCCGGAGCCTGTGCTCCGCAACGGGAGAGGCCACAACAGTGAGAGGCCCGCATACCGCAAAAAAAAAAAAAATAAAAAAAATAAAAAAAATAAAATTATTTGCAGTGTGTGTACATATATGAATGTGCACATACCTACACTCATAAATAGAGCACCGAATATGTTTTCCCGGTTCGTTTTTTCAGGACTGGATGACGTCATAACATTTGGCAGCAGGCACTTAATCAGAGGCCGGACCAAGAAAGGCAGGGAACGGTGTCAGGGCAGCCCCAGCCAGTGACCCACCCTTGTCCTTGAGAACTAGAGGCAGAGAGGGTTTATTGAGGATCCTGCAGCTTTGGAATAAAATAAAGGCCAGTTTATAATGAAAACAGCTTCACATGACATGTTTCGTGCTAATAGGACAATTCCTCATGCTTCCCTCTGGTATTTACTTTGGGTTTGCTTTTATAACTCATACAGACCATTAGAAAATAAAGTATCTTGTTTCATTAAGAAGCGTATCATATTTGTCAAGAAATGAGCTCATCAAACAGAATTGCATGCAAGACCCTGCCAATGGAATTGGAATTAGATGGCTGATCCTCCATTAAAAATCAGTGCATCAAAGTTGAGATCCGATTATGACACATGCCCCAGTGTTCGGTGAAACGGCCTTTCCAGATGAGCACGTTTTTCACAGAAAGACCACAGAGTAAGAGCCTTTTCCTTAATAAACCACCAGGAAAGAATTTTGTCATAAGAAATACAGATCACAGTCCTACACACATCTGGGGGAAAAAAAAAAAGGGATATTGACAGGTCATTATTTAAATTTTAGGAAAATCCCACTTTTATTGAAAACTGCCTAGTAAAAATTGCAATGATGATAATAGATAATATTTACCAAGTGTATACTGTACGCCAGACCCTGGAAGAGTGTTTTATCTAAAAAAATTCCATTTAATATGCACACTATTTCTATGATGGAAGGACCAGTATTATTTCCTTAGGGGAAATGGAATCTCATTAAGTAGAAGAGCCATTTACAAGTCCAAGTCCATCTGACCCCAGAATCTGCACTCTGAAAGAGTGAAACCCTCTGAATAACTCTTTATTTGTTATAAACATTCACTTAACAGATATTTGAGGGTGGGTGGGTTGAAATAGAGACACAAGTGTCTGTAACCTCCCCCTAACGCTCAAACTCATCTCAACCCATGTTTCTCGCTACTGCTTCAGGTCCTGGGGTATTTCATTTGTTGTGCTGAATCTGAGTCATAGTTACAAAATAAAAATGAACAGAGTTGTGAGCAGCTACAGTGTTCAAGTAATGAAGAGCCGACTGAGGGGTCTAGAAATGGGCTTACTCCATGGACAAAGTTAGAGAAGTGTTTGAGGTGTTTGCCATGGCATGGGACAGAGACTTTAGAGCATGCATCTGAAAAATATTGAGACTGAGAAAAGTGAGAGCAAAGAAAAAGTTTTGCTGTGGATTATGAATATACATGTGTATCTGTGCACTGTAATCTCTGAGACATAATCAGAGCGGCGCTTCTTTATATTCCTTGTTGTTATTGGATTTGATTCTTCGAGAATATACTTATGAAGGCTTCTCATGGATACTCAAATAGGAAAACCAGGTTTTTTTTATAAAACAGAAAGTCCAATAGAATAATTTCCCTTATATAAGCATCTTATTCTACCCTTCATTCTACGAACTGGAGACATATTTTTGGAGTGATATTTTCTTTCTGAAGCCCTGTTCCATCCGTTGATCTGGCAAGGATTACATTTTGAATTTATCGTGCTTATCCATATACATTTCCTACTAATCCTCCCTGATACCCTACCTCTTCTAACCACTCTCATGACTCACAGATTTATGTTTACCATTTTCTTTTCAGTATTAGAGATATCATCTGATAATTGTAAAGAGTAACAGATACCCTCCCGTCCATCTACTCCTCCATCCTTTCAGCCATCTATCCATTTCCTTCATATATCCATTTTTTTTCAATTAACATCTATTGAATAAATTACTATACACCCGAGCCTGTGCTGCTGTAAGATATACAACCAGAAATATATTAAGGCATTACAGTTTAGTAGGGGAAACTGACTCATATGTAAATATAACACATTTGTG
Source organism: Kogia breviceps (assembly GCF_026419965.1). Taxonomy (NCBI): domain Eukaryota; kingdom Metazoa; phylum Chordata; class Mammalia; order Artiodactyla; family Physeteridae; genus Kogia; species Kogia breviceps. The sequence continues at coordinate 14,444,439 of NC_081310.1, read as the reverse complement.
ATAAGTGCAACATTAGAAATGCACAAGATAGAGAAGTAGTAAAATGAAGGGACTGATTAATTCTTGAAGGCTGGGAGACATAAAGAACTTAGTAGTGTTTCCTGAGCTGGGTTTTAGAAACAAAATAGGATTCGGCAAGGTATTCAAATCGGGGAAGCGGTCCAGGAAGAAGCAACAGGAGCAGGGCATTTAAAATACATCTAAACTAATCGAAAATGAGTTTTTCAAATGTTTAAAGAGAAATGATAGCTTGAGATGAATAACCATATTTATTTATGCGCTTGTTAACATTTGGTCAAATCTATGAATAATAATTTTAGCATGATTTTTATACAAAACCACCAAATGGAGGAAAATTGTTATTTTAATTTGAAAATTAGCATCATCTCCTCCACTTCACTTTGAAAAGATTGACTTGCAAAACCATTTCTCAAATATGTCTCTTGTTGCCTGGGGTAGGCGAGCCACAAATTCCTCCCTAGACTTTTCTCTTAACATGGTGTCCATTCTCTGGTTTAAGAAGAGAATTGTTTCTTCTGAATGGCTCATAATTAGTGCTTACCCTCAGCTCTGCCCTCCTTTTCTGAATAAGGCCTAGAGGTTAAACTTGTTTTCTCTCTCCCATTTCCAGACCTTAGCAAAGCCTAGTTGTTCACGGTCCTCGGGAGGGCCATTGCTAGGAAACGGGCTCTTCTTTTATGCCCAGGATAGGTACTCTGCTGTGCAAATAGCCACTACGGGAGAGGATACCAGCTGCCTGGCTAATGACTTTGAACTCTAAGGATGCTGTTAAGCCTTCTCCTGGATAAAGCAATACTCTTTTATGATATGGGTGACTTTTTGCGTTTGCCGTGTAACACATTGTTTCTCACATGAGACTTGTCTGGTCTGGGACTGGAGTTAGAAAGAAAACTGGAGAAAAGAAGAAACTTTAGTGGGCTGATTTGGGCTCTCTATGTGTGAGCTCTCAGCCCTGCATAATGGAAGGTAATACCTTTGTCCTAATGACCGTGCTTTAAAACTGTGGTACAAAATCACCCATGGAAAGAAATCTCCAAAAGACCAGTTAAAAATGATGCAGACACGAACTTGGGGAAGATGAAGTGGAGCTAATGGAAGGAGATCAGAAATCTATTGAGTTTAAAAAAAAAAAAAAAAAAAAAAAAGAAAGAAAGAAAGAAAAAGAAATTAGGGTCAGTTATCTTTAAGCTACACTCAGGAGCTGAAGTTTAAGTGGGAGGGAAGGGAAAATGTTTTCTATAGTTAGGAGTCATAAAAGGAGAGGTAATGGTCTAGAATTAGGCACATCCAGGTAAGGCAGGAAGTAATGGTTGAGCAGGAAAGTACCTGAGTCATCCAAATCAGAACTGCTTAAAAATAGGGCAACTGAAATACTTGTGGGATTAACCTTTATAATCATGCTAATGAGAGGAGGAGGGGAATTAACCCTAAGACAAATTCCAATGTAGTCTTTTCCTTGAAGCCTTAACCTCCAGGTTGCAGCCTCCCTGGGTACTTTAATACCTTTCTTGTTCTTCTCAGCTGATACCTCTGATTTTTCTCTGCCCTTCTTTTGTCTCCCAAACTTGGGCAACCCAATCTTCTGCACCAAAATCTACACTCCTCGTCTTTACAGATTCATCTAACAAATCATTTTTTGTAAAAATCCTTCCTAGCTGTTCTAGAATTCTCTGTGCCTTGAACCTATTGCAAAAAGTCCAAATTAATTCTACTTCTAAGTATCTGTGCTAATGGGGAATTTATCCAAGTTGGAGAGCTGTTAGTACATGAATGATGCCATCATCATGAACCTTAAGGACCTACGTACCTTCACACGAGGGAAAATACATAGAATCCCAGACACAATGGTCTTGAGTCTAAAATAGAAACCTTCTACTTTTGTGATTTTTATCACATGGTGAGTCAGAGAGGAAAATATGTAGTAACTGTCAGGGCCATACTCTGTTTCTGGCAACACATATAAAGCAAATTGCTGTTGGTGAATGCAGAGAAGCAAAGGGCAGAATCTAGTTGCAAATTACTATCAAAAATGATAGTCTTAGTTCTCTCGAATTGAATGGCACAGATTTTGAGCTTCTTTCTTTTCTATTTTACTCCTCCTGAAACTTTTTAAGAGAGAATATGCAGGGCCTAGGAGAAGAATAACAAATTAATTGTTGATAGCTGTAAAAGAATGGCTTGTTTTCAACTAGAGCCTCAAATGAATTTTACAGTGTTCCAATTACTTTTGGTTTTTCCCCTAAAGAATAGATAACACAGAGTGATTTCTCTCTTTCAATATCACTGATATTTTATAAATGTAAGTTAGTGATCCTGACAGTTGTACAACTTATTTTCATTTGCCAGAGCTTTATTCATTGTTTCAATAAAATTCCTTGTAACATTATGCACACGTGTGTGTGTGTATATATGTGTATGTGCGTATATATGTGTTTATACACGTATATGCATAAACACACATATCACACACCACCCAGAACCATTTCTCCCTCATATGCCTGCTTCATCATCCAAATGTCCAATGCATTTCTAATTTTATAACTGTTGATTTCCACCTTCTGGGTCCAAGAAATTTTAAGTAACTGGAAGATATTTTTGAATCATATTTTATTTCCCTTCTTTTTCTATAAGAAAAAATACAGATTTTGTAATTAATCTAAATTCTGGTTTTTTTTGTTTGTTTTTAAATATAGTACTTGTGGGGATCAATGTCTACCTAATAATTTGGTGCAGTTTTGTGAATTCCAGCGTTCGAGTGCCTCCTTTGTGACAAGCACTGTATTGGATGCTGGGTAGACAATGATGAATTAATCAGATGAGGTTCCTGCCTTCAGGGTGGCTCCAGTCTGGTGGAAGTGAGATTAATTGTAATTTTCCTCAGCACTCTATAGGAAATAGAATGCTGTGAAACTAACAGGCATACCTAAACTAGCCCAGAATAGGTGACGGGAGGAAGTCACAAGACCTGATTTGCATAGAGTGAGGTGGATCCAAATCATTTCAGCAGACACAACTGCCCATGAAAAGCGTTTAGGCATCAAGAACAGAATGAAGTATGACTGGGGCAGATGAGATGAGCTGTAAAATGAAGCTAGGGAGATAGGCAGGGCCTTACTGGAGGGTTGGAAGCTGTGGTAGGATTTATTTTTTTCCTAAAGGGAATAGGAAGTTATCAAGTAATTTTAAACAGAGGAATTCAATCTACACTCTGAAAAAGATGGTTCCAGCGACACTATGAAGAATAGATTGGAGGAGGACGAGAGGGACGCTAGGGGATGAGACAGCCTCTGTGGTTGAGATGCCTGGGTTTGAATCTGCTATTTGTCAGCTCTGTCATTTTAGGAAAGTTTGTTAACCTTCTAACCTCCAGGGGTCTAATTTATGTAATGGACATCATAATGCCTGAATTATTAGCATTGCTAACACTGAGAACTAAATGAGCCAGTGAATATAAAGTTTTTATCATAGCCTCTGGTACATGGTGTTAACTATAGAAAACTTGGTAGTGACTTTAAACAGGGAGGTGGCAGTGGGGATGGAGAGTAGAAGATTTAAAATTCTTGGAAGACAGTATTCATAGGACTTGGTAACTTGCTATATGTAGGGGCACAGGGAAGTGAAGGACTCAAGAGTTGCCAGTTTTAGCAAAATATAGGATGCTCAATTAAATTTGGATTTCAAATGATAATTTTTTAATACAGGCAAATATCACACGGGACCTACTTTTACTGAAATGATCATTGGTTATCAGAAATTCAAATTTAACTGGGCATCCTGTATTTTATCAGGCTATCCTACCAAAGATGTCTCAGAGTTCTAGCTGAAGCAACTAAAGCAATAGATGGTGGTGCTATTTGCTGAAACAGCGATGATTAGAGGAGGGACCAGTCTTTCGTGGAAAGTTCAGGAAGTAGGTTTTACATACACTGAATCGTAGGTGCCAGGAAGACACCCAGTTACAACGTCCATTATTTACTCAGCTCTTCTTTGGCCATAATTGACATACTGATAAAGAACAGCTACAGCCACGTTTGTACGGGGACTTAGATAGTGCCGTGTTAGAGCATTCTGTTTTTCAATGTAATCAACATGTTATTTTTTAAAGAAAAGACTGGGTAGAAAGTATAGTGAAAACTTTTCATTGCTTCATTTCCAGGTTTTTATATTTCTCCAGGCAATGCCACTGGCTGCCTGCCATGTTCATGCCACAAGACTGGTGCAGCTAATCACATCTGTAATAGCTTGACTGGTCAGTGTGTTTGCCAAGATGATTCCATTGCGGGGCAAAATTGTGACCATTGTAAAGACCTTTACTTTGGATTTGATTCTCTAGCTGGAAGGTAAGTGTTTATAAGAATTAGTAATTAAATACTTTTACTAAATTATATTTGTAATTACTTTTTTTTTTTTTTTTACTAACAGTGATATTTTGGCAGTATCTTCTGTAAAAGGGAATATTTTCTGTCCTCCTTAGTCTGTGGATATATTCTTTTATTCTTTGATGTCTGCATTTATTAAAGATAATAGTAATCTTTGCATATCTCCTAGAGTTCCAATGTATGGGTTGCTGTACATTGATAAATGTGTCCAGTATTAGGGCCTGGGAATATTTAATAAGATAAAATCCTTTTTCTGTAAAGAACTCAAAATTTGGATGTGGAGAAAGACAGGTAAAGAAATATCCATAGAAGTAAATACATAAGCACATACACACACACAGGCTAGGGTAGGTATCATAGGTGTGTATATACTTTGTTCTACATGGCCCCTGAATTTATTACTGCATTCATTTATGTTCCTTTTGCCTTTCTAATTTAGGTTTAAAGACTGGCAGATGAGAAACATATCTTTGAACTCAGTGATAAGAATTTTTTTCCCCAGTGTGTAAAGTACCTTCTGAAAGTAAATTATCCACTTTTCAAAGTTACACTGTCTTTAATGTTCTACTTCTTACTTCCTGTGTATCTGTGGGCATTTGCTTTCATGCAGATGTGTTCAATGCTGTACTTTGAAGGTGTGCTGGAATGCCAAGTCCATGTGTGTTTTCTTGGTCTGGTCAGATTATAAATTTGCCTAGGATTGGGACTGTATCCATGACTTCTTTGACGTTCCTATCCCCAAGAAACTAGTGTTGTGTCTGCACACACCAACCAAATCTGTTTCTCAATATGTGTCTGTGTGTGTTTATAAATATAAATGCTAAGTATTCAAGGGTTTGAGATTATTTTTTCAACTCATCGTCCCCCTGCTGCCTGCCTTTTGGCTGTTACACTCTTCATTAACAGCTTGATTAGAGTGTGGACAGTGTGACAGGGTAAATTATTGAAAAAGAATTCAAGCTAGTTCATTTGGCTTTCTACTAAAATTCAATTTGATTAAAAAACTTTAATATAATATTTAAAATATTTATTAAAACAACTTTATGTTCTTATTACATATCTTATTTTTCAAATCCACGCTGCTCCACTTCTGTTACCATTGGAATATCATCTTGGTTAGTCTGAGAGTATTACTACTCTTCTCTACAAATATGAAATTACTCTCAATGAATATAGAAAACACATGGTACAGTAGATGTTAAGTAAAAAGTATTACCAGGATCTTGATAGTAAAATCAGGGCCAGTTATTGCACCTACTACCCCCTCTACATACTTTTTGTTGAAAGACCATCTCACAGAGTTCCCAGTTGGAACTCTGGGGTTGGTTTGTTTCACTACTGTCAGCCTCTGTCTTTAGATTTCCTGTCTTTTCCATAGTCTTTCTGGCAACACTTAATTACCAAGAGAAAAATATCTTCCCCACTCAGCAGTCCTTGGAATACTCATGCCTATCTATGACATTTTGTTCCAGTCACTTACCCATTTCCCCTCTACTGAGCTCCCTTGTTATTCTTGCCAGTGTTGTCACCAAAACCCCTACTTAATGACCAAAAGATGTCTAATTGTCTTGGCTTTTTCACTTAACTTTCTTTAAGTGAAACCTGATTCCCTTCATCACATGGCTTCCCCTACCCTTCAGTGTTTGTAAACTCAGGCTGATCTCCATTCTGCTTCTCCCTCATTTATCTACCCACCCCAATCTAATCCAGGACCAAGAATTGCTTACAGATAGTGTTCTATCACCTATCACCCTGCAGTAGGACTGTCTAATGTGGGAATCAGACTCCCTGGGTTAAAAGCTGGCTTGAAAAGCCATTTAAATGGCTTTAAATTGATGAGGAATAGGAAGAGCCAGGAAAGTAGGTATAAAATACATCACCACCACCACCACCACCACCACCACAACCACAACAACAAATACATTATTAGAAGGTGCCAAGGTTAAAATTAGGAAAGCAGAACTCAGTAAAATAAAAGGGATGAGTGTGGGCTGTAGTCTAGGAGATAGAGCCAAAGTTTGAAAAGCTGGTAGCATCGATAGCATAAAAAATCCAGAATAAGTGTGAGTTCAAAACAAAAAGACTTATGACAAATGTCAAATAAATACAATTGTATATCTTTACATATTAGGTGACTCATAATTATATTGAGTCAAGTAAGAAAGTACACACACACACACACACACACACACACACACGTGCCATATTTTCTTTATCCATTTATCCATTTACGGGCATTTATATTGTTTCCCTATCTTGACTATTGTGAATAATGCTGTAGTAAACATAGGGGTGCAGATATCTCTTCATGATCCTGATTTTATTTCCTTTGGATATATACCCAGAAGTGGGATTGCTGGAATTATATGATAGTCCTATTTTTAGCTTTTTAAGGAATTTTCATACTGTTTTCCATAGTGACTGTACCAACTTACATTCCCACCAGTAGTGTACAGGACTTCCCTTTTCTCCACATCCTCACTAACACCTAGCTTTTTGATAATAGCCGTTGTAACAGGTGTTAGGTGATATCTCATTGTGGTTTGCTTTGCATTTCCCTGATGATTAATGATGTTGAGCACCTTTTAATGTACCTGTTGGCCATTTGCACTCCTTTTTTGGAGAAATGTCTATAAATAGCCTTTGCTCATTTTTTAAAAGTAGGGGGTTTTTTTGCTATTGAGTTGTATGAGTTTCCTATATATTTTGGATATTAACCCCTTATCAGATAGATGGTTTCCAAATATTTTCTCCCATTCTGTAGGTTGTCTTTCTTCACTCTGTTGGTTACTTCCTTTGCTGTGCAAAAGCTTTTTAGTTCATCTCTTTTTGCTTTTTTGCCTGAGCTTTGGTGTCATAACCACAAAATCATTGCCCAGACCAAAGTCAAGAAGCTTTTTCCCTATGTTTTCTTTTAGTAGTTTTAGACTCTGATATTAACTTTAAATTTTTAATCGATTTTGAGTTGATTTTTATATATGATGATTTAAGGGTCCAATTTCATTATTCTGCATGTGAATATTTAGTTTTGCCAGCACCATTTATTGAAGAGGCCATCCTTTCCTCATTGTGTGTTCCTGATACCCTTTTTGAACATCAGTTGACTGATATACATGGATTTGTTTCTGGGCTCTCTATTCTGTTCCATTCATCTATGTGTCTGTTTTTTTTTTTTTTTTTTTTTTTTTTTTTTTGCGGTATGCGGGCCTCTCACTGCTGTGGCCTCTCTCCCATTGCGGAGCACAGGCTCCGGACGTGCAGGCCCAGCGGCCATGGCTCACGGGCCTAGCCGCTCCACGGCATGTGGGATCTTCCCGGACCAGGGCATGAACCCGTGTCTCCTGCATCAGCAGGCGGACTCTCAACCACTGCGCCACCAGGGAAGCCCTATGTGTCTGTTTTTAATGCTAGTACCATACCGTTCTGATTACAATAGCTTTGTAATATATTTTAAAACCAGGAAATCTGATGCCTCCAGTTTGGTTCTTGTTGAACCCATGCTTTGCAACTTAAAATAGCTGTAGGACTTTCTGTTACCTAAGAAAGACCAGAAACGCCATACAGTTGACTCACGTTATATCCAGGTGGCAGACGGGAATTAGCCCCATATGATATATTTAAAGGATCAGTGAAAGATGAAAGTAAAATTAATTTATGATTGCTTTTTATGACTAATGGTTTTCCATTGTGCTAATTATTTTATTGTTCGCCCTTTTTCTTAAAATCATCTTTTCCTTTGACTCCCAAGATTCTGCTTCTCTGATTTGTTTTCTATTTCTTTTGATGATTAGTCCTCTTTAATCTGGCCCTTCAACTTACATAGCAACATCTATGATTTCAACCTCTACATGCCTGTAAATGACTTTCAAATGTATTATCACATCTTCAGATCTCCATCATGGGCTCTAGGCCTATGGCTAGTTGTCTCTCTGAGTTTGAAATTTGCATGCCTCTGATGTATCCCATTCTTAATATAACCAACACAGAAAAAATTCTCATTTGCATTACTTTCCTCACCTCTGCCAAAAATTAAAAAAATTAAAGTCTCATGCCATCATCATCTCAGTGAAAGGGATATAAATCTTAAAATAACTATTCAAGTCTACACCACCCACGTGCGACTCAGGATGCTCTCAGATTGGGCAGGGTTGGCTCTTGATATTAGCATACGCTGCTGCTGGAAAGAGCTACTGAAAGCAAGAGCTACCATGTGTAATGCAGCTTCTCTGAAATAAATAAAGCCTCCCTTAACCACATAGGGCCCAAAGAAATCAGCAGGATTTGTCCCTTGTTAAATCAGTCATCTGGAATGCCCTTGTCTAGAGTTGACCCTTCTATTCCACTGATGAATTCTACTGTCGCATTTCACTTTAACATCGATGATAGAGAAGAAATCCTCTAGCACAGAAGGTCATAGAGAAAGATGTTTCAAAATGTGACAATGAGAATTGCTTGAATTTATATTTTTGCTCATCACTGAGAAGAGATAAAAATGGATTTTATTCTTTTTATGTTTTCCATTTGTTTCCTGAATGATATTGAAATCTCTTTGTTGACTTCTGGTTGTTCTTGTGTATATATACTAACACTGACTATTTTGAAAATGTGTACAAAGATGGCTACAACATATGGCGTTCCATCTAATATAAGGAATTTTTGTTTCCTGAAGGAAAAAATCCACTCATAGTCTAAATGTATACAGACATGCAGTTAGGAAAATAACTACTTGTGCCCTGATGTTAAAATTTTTAAAAAAAGAAAGAAAATCATCTAAAAATCATTTGACTGTACCTTGAATCATCTAAGATCATTTGAATGTACCTTGTAGGTACTTATAAGTATAAATTTATGTCATTAATTTCCAGAATTTTACAAAGATTATAAGTATTTTATTTTTAAGCAAGGAGAAGATACAAGTATCATTGTATCTCTTCATTGATTTTGAAAATAAATTGACTTTCTCATCTGCTTTTTCCATTTATATATTCAGGGAATTTTACTTAACCCCTCCGTGAAGTTCACACATATCCCTTACCCTACTCCATCTTCTCTTTATTGTGCACAGCTATGTTTGCTATATTTTTCTCTTGGCTTATTTTATATACTTTTTAAAAATATAAATAACATAAAATAGGGCCTGACCCTAAACTACAGCAATAGTGACAAAAAATGCCCCAAACACAACAGTAACAAGCTGGAAAATCATTTGCTTGTTTTCATCCAAGTAGACCATTCTTCAAAAGCTCCCTATCACAAAAAAAGGGTATGTGTTTTTAAAAAGCTGATCCACGTGCAAAAATCACTCCATTTACCTTGGACACATAAGGCAAACGTGATTTAATCAGTATTGAAAACAATGAAGCAAAAAAAAAGTCTGCCCATTGAAAAAATCAATAAAGCAAAAAAAAATATATATATATATATATATATATATCATATTTGTCTAAACCAAAAACAATGAGACAAAAATGGGCCACATTCAGTTTGTCTCAATGGGTAGTTAAGACCCCTATTTGACACAGTGCACTCCCTGGCACTGTCTGCAAGTTGACCTGTAACTACGAGTCCTCTTTCCCACAGCCCACAAGACAGCTCCAGTTCATCTGAGGCACCACCATTTTCTCACATACCATCCGAACCTCATAATCCCCTAAGGATTTTTTTCCATAATAACTTCTTTTCTTTACATTCATTAGTGGTATATTGTCTTTTTTTAGCCTTAAGGAGCTAGAAGTATCACTATGTGTCTCCTACTGACCAGCTGACACACAATGAACAGTGATTTCCCTCATACAGTAGGGAATTGGGATCTAGGCTGGCCAGGGAACCCAAAGGCTCAGACTTCTAAAACATAAAGGAAAATTCTTCTGTGACCAGATTACTTTTGGTTTTACTGCACAAGTTCTCCATTTCACCACTAAGTTAAAGATTTGGTCTGGCCATCTTTTCACATGCATATTTCCAAGGGATCTCAATTGCTCTTTTTCTTTTCTTTCTTTTTTTTTTTTCTTAACATCTTTATTGGAGTATAATTGCTTTACAGTGGTGTGATAGTTTCTGCTTTACAACAAAGTGAATCAGTTATACATATACATATGTTCCCATATCTCTTCCCTCTTGTGTCTCCCTCCCTACCACCCTCCCTATCCCACCTCTCTAGGTGGTCACAAACCACCTAGCTGATCTCCCTGAGCCATGCGGCTGCTTCCCACTAGCTATCCACCCTACGTTTGGTAGTGTATATATGTCCGTGCCACTCTCTCACTTTGTCACAGCTTACCCTTGCCCCTCTCCATATCCTCAAGTCCATGCTCTAGTAGGTCTGTGTTTTATTCCCATCCTACCCCTAGTCTCTTCATGACATTTTTTCCCTTAGATTCCATATATATGTGTTAGTATACGGTATTTGTTTTTCTCCTTCTGACTTACTTAACTCTGTGTGACAGACTCCAGTTCTATCCACCTCATTACAAATAACTCAGTTTCATTTCTTTTTATGGCTAAGTAATATTCCGTTGTATATACATGCCACATCTTCTTTATCCATTCATCTGTTGATGGACACTTAGGTTGCTACCATGTCCTGGCTATTGTAAATAGAGCTGCAATGAACATATTGGTACATGACTCTTTTTGAATTATGGCTTTCTCAGGGTATATGCCCAGTAGTGGGATTGCTGGGTCGTATAGTAGTTCTATTTGTAATTTTTTAAGGAACCTCCATACTGTTCTCCATAGTGGATGTGTCAATTTACATTCTCACCAACAGTGCAAGAGTGTTCCCTTTTCTCCACACTCTCTCCAACATTTATTGTTTGTAGACTTTTTGATGATGGCCATTCTGACCAGTGTGAGATGATATCTCATGGTAGTTTTGATTTGCATTTCTCTAATGATTAATGATGTTGAGCATTCTTTCATGTGTTTGTTAACAATCTGTATATCTTCTTTGGAGAAATGTCTCTTTGGGTCTTCTGCCCATTTTTGGATTAGTTTGTTTGTTTTTTTGCTATTGAGCTGCGTGAGTTGCTTGTAAATTTTGGAGATTAATCCTTTGTCAGTTGCTTCATTTGCAACTATTTTCTCCCATTCTGAGGGTTGTCTTTTGGTCTTGTTTATGGTATCTTTTGCTGTGCAAAAGCTTTTAAGTTTCATTAGGTCCCATTTGTTTACTTTTGTTTTTATTGCCATTTCTCTAGGAGGTGAGTCAGAAAGGATCTTGCTGTGATTTATGTCATACAGTATTCTGCCTATGTTTTCCTCTAAGAGTTTGATAGTGTCTGGCCTTACATTTAGGTCTTTAACCCCCCTTTTTTTTTCTTGTGGTACGCGGGCCTCTCACTGTAGTGGCCTCTCCCGTTGCGGAGCACAGGCTCCGGATGCACAGGCTCAGCCACCATGGCTCACGGGCCCAGTGACTCCGCGGCATGTGGGATCTTCCTGGACCGGGGCATGAACCTGTGTCCCCTGCATCGGCAGGTGGACTCTCAACCACTGCGCCACCAGGGAAGCCCTTTAACCCATTTTGAGTTTATTTTTGTGTAGGGTGTTAGGGAGTGTTCTAATTTCATACTTTTACATGTAGCTGTCCGGTTTTCCCAGTACCACTTACTGAAGAGGCTGTCTTTTCTCTACTGTATATTCTTGCCTCCTTTATCAAAGAGAAGGTGACCGTGTGTGGGGGTTTATCTCTGGGCTTTCTATCCTGTTCCATTGATCTGTATTTCTGTTTTCATGCCTGTACCATAATGTCTTGATTACTGTAGCTTTGTAGTATAGTCTGAAGTCAGGGAACCTGATACCTCCAGCTCCATTTTTCGTTCTCAAGATTGCTTTGGCTATGTGGGGTCTTTTGTGTTTCCATACAAATTGTGAATTTTTTTTGTTCTAGTTCTGTGAAAAATGTCACTGGTAGTTTGATAGGGATTGCATTGAATCTAGATTGCTTTGTGTAGTATAGTCATTTTCACAATATTGATTCTTCCAATCCAAGAACATGGTATATCTCTCCATCTGTTTGTATCATCTTTAATGTCTTTCATCAGTGTCTTATAGTTTTCTGCATGCAGGTCTTTTGTCTCCTTAGGTAGGTTTATTCCTAGGTATTTCATTCTTTTTGTTGCAATGGTAAATGGGAGTGTTTCCCTGATTTCTCTGTCAGATTTTTCATTGTTAGGGTACAGGAATGCAAGAGATTTCTGTGCATTAATTTTGTATCCTGCTACTTTACCAAATTCACTGATTAGCTCTACTAGTTTTCTGGTAGCATCTTCAGGATTCTCTATGTAGAGTATCATGTCATCTGCAAACAGTGACAGCTTTACTTCTTCTTTTCCAATTTGGATTCCTTTTATTTCTTTTTCTTCTCTGATTGCTGTGGCTAGAACTTCCAAAACTGTGTTGAATAAGAGTGGTGGGAGTGGGCAACCTTGTCTTGTTCCTGATCTTAGTGGAAATGGTTTCAGTTTTTCACCATTGAGGACGATGTTGACTATGGGTTTGTCCTAGATGGCCTTTATTACGTTGAGGAAAGTGTCCTCTATGCCTACTTTCTGCAGGGTTTTTATCATAATTCGGTGTTGAATTTTGTCAAAAGCTTTCTCTGCTTCTATTCAGATGATCATATGGTTTTTCTCCTTCAGTTTGTTGATTTGGTGTATCATGTTGATTGATTTGCATATATTGAAGAATCCTTGCATTCCTGGAATAAACCGCACTTGATCATGGTGTATGATCCTTTTAATGTGTTGTTGGATTCTGTTTGCTAGTATTTGTTGAGGATTTTTGCATCTATGTTCATCAGTGATATTGGCCTGTAGTTTTCTTTCTTTGACGTCTTTGTCTGGTGTGGTATCAGGGTGATGGTGGCCTCATAGAATGAGTTTGGGAGTGTTCCTCCTTCTGCTATATTTTGGAAGAGTTTGAGGATAGGTGTTAGCTCTTCCCTAAATGTTTCATAGAATTCGCCTGTGAAGCCATCTATTCCTGGGCTTTTGTTTGTTGGAAGATTTTTAATCACAGTTTCAATTTCAGTGCTTGTGATTGGTCTGTTCATATTTGCTATTTCTTCCTGGTTCAGTCTCGGCAGGTTGTGCATTTCTAAGAATTTGTCCATTTCTTCCAGTTTGTCCATTTTATTGGCATAGAGTTTCTTGTAGTACTCTCTCATAATCTTTTGTATTTCTGCAGTGTCAGTTGTTACTTCTCCTTTTTCATTTCTAATTCTGTTGCTTAGAGTCTTCTCCTTTTTTTCCTGATGAGTCTGGCTAATGGTTTTTCAATTTTGTTTATCTACTCAAAGAACCAACTTTTAGTTTTATTGATCTTTGCTATCATTTCCTTCATTTCTTTTTCATTTATTTCTGATCTTTATGATTTCTTTCCTTCTGCTAAATTTGGGGGTTTTTTGTTCTTCTTTCTCTAATTGCTTTAGGTGCATGGTTAGGTTGTTTATTTGAGATGTTTCCTGTTTCTTAAGGTAGGATTGTATTGCTATAAACTTCCCTCTTAGAACTACTTTTGCTGCATCTTATAGGTTTGGGTCGTCGTGTCTCCCTTCTCATTTGTTTCTAGGTATTTTTTGATTTCCTCTTTGATTTCTTCAGTGATCACTTCGATATTAAATAGTGTATTGTTTAGCCTCCATGTGTTTGTATTTTTTACAAATCTTTTCCTGTAATTGATATCTAGTCTCATAGCGTTGTGGTTGGAAAAGATACTTGATATGATTTCGATTTTCTTAAATTTACCAAGGCTAGATTTGTGACCCAAAATATGATCTATCCTGGAGAATGTTCCATGAGCACTTGAGAAAAATGTGTATTCTGTTGTTTTTGGATGGGATGGAATGTCCTATAAATATCAATTAAGTCCATCTTGTTTAATGTATCATTTAAAACTTGTGTTTCCTTATTTATTTTCATTTTGGATGATCTATCCATTGGTGAAAGTGGGGTGTTAGTCCCCTATTATGAATGTGTTACTCTTGATTTCCCCTTTTATGTCTGTTAGTATTTGCCTTATGTATTGAGGTGCTCCTATTTTGGGTGCATAAATATTTACAATTGTTGTATCTTCTTCATGGATCGATCCCTTGATCATTATGTAGTGTCCTTCTTTGTTTCTTGTTATAGTCTTTATTTTAAAGTCTGTTTTGTCTGATATGAGAATTGCTACTCCAGCTTTCTTCTGATTTCCATTTGCATGGAATATCTTTTTCCATCCCCTCACTTTCAGTCTGTATGTGTCCCTAGGTCTGAAGTGGGTCACTTGTAGACAGAATATATACAGGTCTTGTTTTTGTATCCATTCAGCCAGTCTGTGTCTTTTTGTGGGAGCATTTAATCCATTTACATTTAAGGTAATTATCGATGTGTATTTTCCTATGACCATTTACTTAATTGTTTCGGGTTTGTTATTGTAGGTCTTTTCCTTCTCTTGTGTTTCTTGCTAGAGAAGTTCCTTTAACATTTGTTGTAAAGCTGCTTTGGTGGTGCTGAATTCTCTTAGGTTTTGCCTTTCTGTAAAGGTTTTAATTTCTCCATCAAATATGAATGAGATCCTTGCTGGGTAGAGTAATCTTGGTTATAGGTTTTTCTCCTTCATCACTTTAAATATGTCCTGCCACTCCCTTCTGGCTTGAAGAGTTTCTGCTGAAAAATCAGCTGTTAACCTTATGGGGATTCCCTTGTGTGCTTGCTGCTTTTAATATATTTTCTTTGTATTTAGTTTTTGATAGTTTGATTAATATGTGTCTTGGCATGTTTTTCCTTGGATTTATCCTGTATGGGACTCTCTGTGCTGCCTGGACTTGATTAACTATTTCCTTTCCCATATTAGGGAAGTTTTCAACTATAATCTCTTCAAATATTTTCTCAGTCCCTTTCTTTTTCTCTTCTTCTTCTGGGACCCCTATAATTCGAATGTTGGTGCGTTTAATGTTGTCCCAGAGGTCTCTGAGACTGTCCTCAGTTCTTTTCATTCTTTTTTCTCTATTCTGCTCTGCAGTAGTTATTTCCACTATTTTATCTTCCTGGTCACTTCTCCATTCTTCTGCCTCACTTATTCTGCTATTGATCCCATCTAGAGTATTTTAATTTCATTTATTGTGTTGTTCATCATTGTTTGCTTCCTCTTTAGTTCTTCTAGGTCCTTGTTAAATGTTTCTTGCATTTTCTGTATTCTATTTCCAAGATTTTGGATGATCTTTACTATCATTAGTCTGAATTCTTTTTCTGGTAGACTGCCTGTTTCCTCTTCATTTGTTAGGTCTGATGGGTTTTTACCTTCCTTCATCTGCTGTGTGTTTTTCTGTCTTTTCATTTTGCTCATCTTACTGTATTTGGAGTCTCCTTTTCACAGGCTGCAGGTTCGTCATTCCCATTGTTTTTGGTGTCTGTCCCCAGTGGCTAAGGTTGGTTCAGTGGGTTGAGTACGTTTCCTGGTTGAGGGGACTAGTGCCTGTGTTCTGGTGGATGAGGCTGGATCTTGTCTTTCTGGTGGGCGCATCCATGTCTGGTGCTGTGTTTTGGGGTGTCTATAGCCTTATTATGATTTTAGGCAGCCTCTCTGCTAATGGATGGGGCTGTGTTCCTATCTTGCTAGTTGTTGGGCATAGGGTGTCCAGCACTGTAGCTTGCTGGTCGTTGAGTGAAGCTGGGTCTTGGTGTTGAGATGGAGATCTCTGGGAGATTTTCACCGTTTGATATTATGTGGAGCTGGGAGGTCTCTTGTGGACCACTGTCCTGAAGTTGGGTCTCCCACCTCAGAGGCACAGCACTGACGCCTGCCTGGAGCACTGAGAACCTTTAATCCATACGGCTCCCAATAAAAAGGAGAAAAAATAGAAAGAAAGAGAGAGAGAGAAGAGAGGGAGGGAGGGAGAGATAGAGAGAGCGAGACAGAGAAAGTAAGAAGGATAAAATTAAGTAGGATAAAATAAAATAAAGTTATTAAAATAAAAAATAATTATTAAGAAGAAAAATTTTTTAAAGTAAAAAAAACACGGGTCGGTCAGAGCCCTAGGACAAATGGTGAAAGCAAAGCTATACAGACAAAATCTCACACAGCAGCACACACATGCCCACTCACAAAAAGAAAAAAAAGGGGAAATAATAATATATCTTGCTCCCAAAGTCCACCTCCTCAACTTGGGATATTTCGCTGTCTATTCAGATTTTCCACAGATGCAGGGCACTTCAAGTTGATTGTGGAGCTTTAATCCACTGTTCCTGAGGCTGCTGGGAGAGACCTCCCCCTCTCTTCTTTGTTCGCACAGCTCCCGGGGTTCAGCTTTGGATTTGGCCCCGCCTCTGCGTGTAGGTCGTCTGAGGGCGTCTGCTCTTCGCTCAGACAGGACGGGGTTAAAGGAGCAGCTGATTCGGGGGCTCTGGCTCACTCAGGCTGGGGGGAGGGAGGGGTATGGTACGCAGGGCGAGCCCGTGGCAGCAGAGGCCGGTGTGATGTTGCAACAGCCTGAGATTCTCCCGGGGAAGTTGTCCCTGGATCCTGGGACCATGGCAGTGGCGGGGTGCACGGGTTCCTGGGAGGAGAGATGTGGATAGTGACCTTAGCTTGCACACAGGCTTCTTGGTGGCTGCAGTAGCAGCCTTAGCATCTCATGCCTGTCTCTGGTGTCCGCACTGATAGCCGTGGCTCGCGCCTATCTCTGGAGCTCCTTTAAGAGGCATGCTTAATCCCCTCTCCTTCTGGGAGGTCTGAGGTCTTCTGCCAGCGTTCGGTGGGTGTTCTGTAGGAGCTGTTCCACATGTAGATGTATTTCTGATGTATCTGTGGGGAGGAAGGTGATCTCCGCGTCTTACTCTTGTGCTATCTTCTCTCTGCTCCATCCATTCACTTTTATGGCTGAATTCCCTGATCCTGTTTTCTTCATACTTTCGTGCTGCCCTAGTCTCGAAGCTCCTGCCCCTGCTCCTCAGGCCATGTCACCATGGGAGAATTGGTCTCTTTTTCTGAGAACCAGATCAGTGACTTCAGAGGGAAGAAGATAACTTTCTTGTCCTTTGGTGGTATCACAGTGGAATGTTGGAGAATGTTCCTCACAGATTCTTTCTCCTTTTTGATTCTTTGTTAGACAGCTAGTTCTTCTCTAGGGTGATGGGCTAAAGGGCTAGCTGCCTCTCATCAGCTAGACACCTAGCCAGGGCCCACTCATGAGGGAGTGGATGAGTTCCCAAAGAGAAAGCAGAAAGGTGCTCGGACACTTGAGACCTATGCTTGGAACTGCCACAAAGTTACTTTTGCCTTAGTCTGTTAGCCAAAGCAAGTCACAGGCCAGCACATATTCAGAGGTGGAGAAGTAGACTCTACTTTTTGATGGTAAGAATTGTACAGTTAGTTGCAAAGGACCTGCGTAAACAGAGAGGTGAAGAATTGTGGTCATTTTTGCAGTCTACCATGACCACTAGATGATATATTCTCCTTTAATACAGATTCTGTATGGCTCTCTAAGAAATGTCAGTTTTTATAAACTAGTAGCATTTATTCAATGTGATATAATAGGAATAACAGTTTTGGCATCAAGGTGTTTAGGTTCCAGTTACGGCTGTTCTACTAGACCAGACCTATTCGTGTCCTATTCCTGCTATGATAATTATTTACTACAAACTTATCAGCATAAAACAACATGAATTTATTATCTTATAGTTATGGAAGCCAGAAGTCCTAAGTTAGTTTCATTGGGCTAAAGTCAAGGTGTCAGCAGGCCTATGTTTATCTTGGACAGCAGGAGAAGACCCACTTCCTTGCTTTTCCCAGTTCTAGATGCCACCCACATTCCTTAGCTTGTGGCTCCTTTCTTCACCTTCTAAGCCAGCACAGTAGTGTTTTCTATCTTCTCTGATCTCTGCTTATGTTCTTACATCTTCTGTCTCTGACTCTCACCTTCTTGTCTGTCTCCTATAAGGACTCTTGTGATTACATTAGATACTCAGATAATACAGGGTAATCTCTTCATCTCAAATCTGCAAAGTTCCTTTGCCAAGTGAGGTAGCATATTCACAGGTTCTGGAGTCTGGAGCTTTGACATTGTTGGGAGGTAATAATTCAACCTACTGCACCAGGGTTCAGCAAACTGTGGCCTGTGCACCAGACCTAGCCTGCCACCTGTTTATGGAAGTAAAATTTTATTGGAGCGCCGTAATACTCAATCTTCACATACTGTCTTTAGCTGTTTGCACACGACTACAGCAGAGAGTTGAGTTGCCCCAGGGGTCATTTGGCCCCAAAGCCTAGAATATTTAGTCTGGTCCTTTTAGATAAAGATTGCTGAGTCTGTAACCAAGAGTCGGTGACCCCTGATGAGCAAGTTACTTAATCCCACCAAGCATTGTAGAATCATAACTCTGTAGATTTGGAAAGGAGCTTAAAAGTAACTTTGGTTAAACTGTAGCCTATACATTTTTCTACATAAATCACCTTGAAGAATAACTGATCATTCAGCTTCTGCTGAAAACATGGGACTAAAAAGAGCTTATTGTCTCTGAAACAGCTCATTTTTATTTCAGACAGCTCTAACCTTATTCTTCACATGAAGCAGAAATTTCATTCCTGTGACTCTCTTGACCGATCTTACTTCTGCCTTCTGGGGTCACAGAATTAGTGTACTCACTTCTCCCTGAGAGTACTTTAAGAATTTGACTCTGTGGTAGGACGGGTATAAAACACAGACCTACTAGAGCATGGACTTGAGGATATGGGGAGGGGGAAGGGTAAGCTGGGACGAAGTGAGAGAGTGGCATGGACATAGATACACTACCAAACGTAGGGTGGATAGCTAGTGGGAAGCAGCCCCATAGCACAGGGAGATCAGCTCGGTGCTTTGTGACCACCTAGAGGGGTGGGATAGGGAGGGTGGGAGGGAGGGAGGCGCAAGAGGGAAGAGATATGGGAACATATGTATATGTATAGCTGATTCACTTTGTTATACAGCAGAAACGAACACACCACTGTAAAGCAATTATACTCCAATAAAGATGTTTAAAAAAAATAAATAAAAATAAAAATGAAAAAAAAAAAGAATTTGACTCTGCTTTCAGACCTCAAAGTTATCATGTTCATATAATGAGGAGGTTAAAGAAAGGAACACTAGAGCTTCTAGACATAAACATGTGTGTTATTGTTAATATAGTGGGTCTTCTGGGATTTCTTTTCCTTTTAAACGTCTGGTCTTGTTGGACGTGGCCCACGTTCCCTGTGATTAGGTGGAGTGCCAACAAAGGAGAAGGTGGCAGAGGCCCAAATACACGATTCTGCTTAGCAAGCTCTTCTTCAGATGACAGGAATGTCCCCACCTTGGACTTGGATGACACTGTTGTCTGGATACAAGGGAGTCACTGCCCAGGTCCAGTTCTTATGAGTCCCTTTACTTGTAGGAAGGCTTCACCGGGGGTGGGGTGGGGGTGGGGTGGGCTGAGCACTGCAGACTCCTCCCTCCTTGATGACACAGCACCACTCACTTCCTCTCTAATAAGCCATGTGATACGGCTGGCTTTCAGCTCACACACAGAGGATCTCCAAGCCCCAAATCCCTCTCTTATAATTCTGGACGTCGGCTCAAAGAGAATCTGGTGCTACTAGTTAGCTGTGAAGAAAGGGAGACCGGGAACCTCAGTGAGACCACACGTCCACTGCGGAGATGGAATAGAATCTTAACCAGGGGAAAAGCAAACTCCTCTAGAGGGCGCTCGTGGGATCCCGCACAAAAGGACTGAACCAAGAACTCTTCTGGCCTTAGGGAGTCAGAATAGAAGGCAAGCCCTTAGAGAGTGGTCCCTTCCTTGGGGAGAGCTTAGCCCGGGGGACACCTATGCCAATCAGAAAGGGCTCAAAAGAGTTCAATTGTTATTAAAGCTATGTGTCACATTTAGATTTATCTGTGGTGTCCTACGTCTAAAGCTTTTCTAGTGCTTTGTTCATTCATTTATTCAACAATATTTATCGAACACGTACTGGTTGCTAGTCTCTGTGCTAGGGACTGATGGAAGAAGACTCTTTGTCCAGTTTCTCCGATTTGCCTTGAAGCCTCTTTCTCTTCTGTTCTTAATGATTATTAATAATCCTTGACTAAAGTC
The DNA here is from genome assembly GCF_026419965.1 of Kogia breviceps. Classification (NCBI taxonomy): domain Eukaryota; kingdom Metazoa; phylum Chordata; class Mammalia; order Artiodactyla; family Physeteridae; genus Kogia; species Kogia breviceps. The sequence goes on along the minus strand of NC_081310.1, from coordinate 14,423,948 downwards.
TCTCAGCAATTGGAGGTCTCTTCCTCCTTTGTTCTTTATCTTAAATGATGACCCCATCATCCACCCATCAGCAAATTAGAAAACCGGGAGTAACCCCACGCCCTTATTTCCTTCTTCACGTCTCTTTTCAATTTGTCCGCCCCATCCTACTGATTTTACATGCTAAACATTTCTTAAATCTATCCTGCTCCTTAACTACTGTTACCATTGCACCTAATCTAGCAATATCTTACCTCTGCTTACCTGTCCAGCTTTATCTGTCACCACCTTCCTGTTTGGAATTTATATCCAAAATTTTTGAATTGCTTAACCTTTCACACCCTCTCCTGCTGTGTCTTATCTCTCTCTTTTCTCCCCTCCCTGGTTGGCTTGGCTTATTCCTATTGAGTAGGTAGTTGGTGGTCCTTTTCTGTGTTCCCAAGGAATCTGTACACATCTTTATTAATGCTCTTTCCGTTTCTTCATTTCTCACTAGACTGAGGGCTCCTTGAAGACAGGGACAATTCTATCTTACTCATCGTTATGTGCTCAGTGCCTAGTCCAGTCCTGGGACATAATTAGCCCTCAGTGAATGTTCTTTATATCAGTCAATATCTTTAACTCAATTTGATGTTACCTATGAGTTGAGGCTCCAGACAGAAGAGAGGTGTCCAAAGAGAAACGTCAGTAAAGTTATCTGTATCTTGGACCGTATCAGTGGGCCTCCTGTTGTGGTAGCTCTTCCTCACGTGATGAAGTTTCTGACAATGAGATGCACTATGGAAACTCATTGCCTTCATTCGTAGTGATGTTTCCGCAATAGTAATAAGTAGGATAACTCTTTCTCTTACTGTTTGCACAACTGGAAGAAGCTCTCTGGAAAGGAAAATATATGAGATTTGTGATTTAAGAGACAGAAGCTAATTAACTTCTTTCCCATTCTATCCAGTAAACACTAAGTGATGTAAGGGCCCAAACAGAACTGTAATGGTAACCATAAGGAACTGGCCAATGAACATCACAAATTGTTTATCTATATAAATCTTGACAGATTACTCTGTATGAAATCCATTTAGCAAGTGAGGTTTTCCCATAAGGATGAAAAATGAAGATTTTAAACAGATTGCGGGAGAAGCCCTAGCTGTACCAGGAGAGTCAGTGTAATAAAGGTTTCTTTATATTAATATTACAAAAACCATTTATCCTCGCAAAATCAATATCACAATTCATCTCAGTTTGGTGTTTCTCTTTCTAAGCTTAAAATGTCTTTTCCTTCATTATGTATAATTTTGTTTCAATAAACGTGAAATGTATTTCATTTAGGAGATGCTCTTGAGGAAGGATAACCTATAAAATTACATCAAACTTGTAGCTTATCTGCTAGAGTGTCTTGGAAATGTTTAAAATTACATTTGAATGGCTGAGAAATTTACAGGAATCGTTTTACTTAAACCTTAATTACATAATTATCCCCAGCATCCTTTAGGCTAGAAACAAACTATAAGATTCAGAAAAGTCTCCTATGAACTTTATCCAGGTAAAAATCTCTCTTACTAAAGTCAAGCCATTATAAGAAGTCAGAGAAGTTGCATATAACAACGGCTGGGATAAAAAGACTATGAAATCAGGAAGAGTCACATTTAGTTACTCAAAACACTGCATGCTTTCCTAAGAACTGGTTTATTTATTCCATTTGGATTTGGAACGTAATATCCCATGTATATTGACAGAGCTGACTTGGAGTTAAGCATGTAGCAGTTAACGTGAAGAAAATAGATCTCCATCAAGGAAAGGAATTATATTATACACTGGAAACTATTACTCTAAATGTACTGTATGTAAAATGAATGTGATTGTCTCATGAGTGAATGGTAATAAAAGCTGAAATACTCAAGAGACACTTATTCATGAGTGGTGCAGTGATATATATATATGCATTGAGAGAAGCCTGTCTCTTATTGCTTATGCTTACCAATATTACATTAAAAGCCGACGAACAATATACTCTAAGTAATAGCATATAATGAAGTTAGGAGCAAATTAAATATTTTGTTGCTTCTGTAATTCCATTTTAATTTCCATGCATAATTTTTTTCAGATCTAATACTTAAACACCTAAACAAAATATCTATTTGAGATGGAGTTCTGCTGCAGTGTCTATACATAAAGGATACAGTATAGTTGTTTGGAGAGAAACATATCCTTTTATCATGACATAAAAAGGGCAAACTACAGTATAGTGGGTTTCAAGACAAACTGTACTTTATTTATTCCCAAGGTGATACTAGTCCATAAAACAAATTTGCAGCTTATTTAGCAGCCTTAGCTTTTATCGGCTTTTTTAAGCGTCTTGAATGATTACCCAGGAGATCACACCATAAAAGTTGCAGTGAGATGAAGTAACTCTATCCATCCAGCATCTTTATTAGAAAATATAGGGGAAGCCATACTTTTGTTTTAAATGCACCCTATGGAAAGTCTCTGTTTAAAGGTGGTAGTCTTACGTGTGCTGTTTTGCTTCTCTAAGGCTTCATGGTGCCAAAATTGCTTATCCTAATCTGTGACAGTGACATGGAGTGAGTGAATAATTCACTCTGAGGAAACAGGTCTTAGTTTCTACCATGGCAAAATGCCAAAACAGTGATTTTTACAATCAGCTTTGGGTCCAGGAAATCTAAGTCAAAATGAAGTTCTTTCATTATATTTATATGAATAGTATCTTTTCATAGATCAGAATAATTCTCTATTCTTTAATTATTTTGGGTGCATAAGATTAGTGCATAAAATAAAAAGTGAAATATAACATATATTAAAGCATCAACAGTATTTGAACATATCTTCCTCAAACTGTTTCCTTAGCAAAATGTAGTCTTTAGAAAACTATATAATTTTTACTCTTTATAAAACTGTAGGATTACAAGATTTTTAGGCGGAGCAATAATTATCATACCCAGTTTTGTATTTCACAGCTTAAGATACTTGAAGAGATAATTTTATGGGTATCTCATCTTAATTTGTAGCTGTCAGGAGAACTGCTTTTTTGAGGATGGAACGTTTACAGTGTTCTTAATTGCTAATTGTTGTTCTTAATTGTTCTTAAGTGTTCTTAAGTGTTCTATACTAGTTAGTATGGAAAATAAACCATAAGATGTATCATGGCATATAAAAAAGCAATATAACACTTTCTTGGCACTAATTAATGTACAAAGAGATGGCTTCATAGAGATTTTATCGTGAGTGGCATTTTGTTTTGTGTTGTATTTTGTGGTTTTTAGCTCAGGAATCCTTTTCAATATACTGGCTGAAACAGACTTTTATTCCACAATGTTATTGCTAGATGTAACTTACGCTGTGAATTACTAATCGAAATGTTATTCTCTTTGATGGTTTTGTCTTTTCAGATGTCAGCCTTGCAGTTGTCATCTCTCAGGAGCCTTGAATGAAACCTGTCACTCAGTCACTGGCCAGTGTTTCTGTAAACGATTTGTCACTGGCTCAAAGTGTGATACTTGTGTTCCCAGTGCAAGCCATTTGGATATCAACAATCCATTGGGCTGCAGCAAAAGTAAGTGAACTCTGGCCCAATACTGATATAGGAGGCAACGTCATGCAGGGCACTGTCTCCTTAATTCCTCTCTTTACCGAGAACTCATCAGAAAGGCTTAGGTACAATGTGGAGACTTTAAGTGAGAAATGGAAAAAAAATTACACTAAATGAAATTTGGGTTCTTTCCCTTGATTGGACCATTGAACCTGGTTATACGATTATCTTAGTAGCGGGAAATTTACAATAGTTTGCTGCAGTGGTATCACTAACAAGGTGACCAAAGTCCTGGTTTACCCTAGACTAAGGGTTTTCCCAGAATGTGGGACTTTCCAGTGTAAAATTTAGGACAACATTGGTTAAACCAAAATGAGTAGTCACCTCACCACATAAGAACATTTCCAGATAATTTCTATAGCAAATGGAAGATTATTGTGAGATTTATGTCCTTCCACCGCCCCCCCCCCATTGTAGAGACACTGTGCTACTATTAGTTGTTTGTTGATATTGTAGCAGTTATTATCATTATTTATCACCACACATTACTCCTGTATTTGATATTCCTGTCTTTCTACTTTAAGTTGCATTAGTTATTTCAACATCTCTCACATTTTTAACTCTTGGAAGCCAAAGGTTACATCATAGTGTCTTTTGACTTCTCAACACTATTCTCCAGGGCCTTGAATTGACTTCTCAAGGTCACTTGCAGCCCTACAATTTCATAGCATATTGATGAGTTCTTTGTATTTACTTCAAGATCATCTATCCTTACCTTTTCCAGAATTCCCAAGAAATGCCTGCTAAGAACATGTGGTAAGGAGCCCTTTATGATATATTGTACAATATGTCTCCTCCTTGAGGTGTCCTGAGATTGTCATGAGTCACAATGTTAGGAAATGCCACAAGTCTGGACAAATCATCATAAGTAAGCATGCTTGGAGCAGTGCTATCTATATTTAAGGAAGAGAGAGAAGTAATAAAATATTGGGGTCCACAGCAACTGTACTAGTTTTGGAAGTGGTGGAAAGCAAGATGTAGCTAATGATTAACAAGACATATTCAGCTTTTGTAGCTGTGTGTTTTATCTTCAGTATCCTGTGTTTCACTGGTCTTTCTGGATTTTAGGAAAAGTTAAATTGTAGGTACTTATGCTACTCTTGGGAAAGGACTATCACAATTGCCTTTGTGTATAAATACAGTCTAAACACCAATCTGGATTCATTGAACATTTAATTAATATCTGTTGTTCACTGATTAGCTATATAATTGATTGATTTGTGTGCAACAGAAATTCCAGCATATTTCTTTGGATGTCACTTATAGATCATCGTCTATAATAGAATTGTGACAGCTTTACATACCACATATGGAATCTTAGAGATTTTTTTGGATTGGTTCTGCCACTAATGCTGTATGAAAATATTGGCTTCTCCATTTTTTGCTACCTGTTCTTGAACCTGAGACACAGTCTAGGAATTACACCTCAGGCAAAAGTGGATGGTCAGGTCACTGGAAACCTGGCCTACATTTCTTAGTAGTGGTAAATGTTTACTTTTATGTTAAGATTTTTCTTCTCTGGGCTAAATATTTTTGGTCTGTCCCACTGCTTTCAATTCTTAATAGTTAAAAAACCTTGCATATTTATAATTACTCTTTTCTGGATATGTTCCTTTTGACTTTCTGTCTCTTTAAACTTGTGATCCTTAGTATTAAACACATTCCTCCAGCTACTTTTGGTGGTGTTTCTGCTGCTGTTGTTTTAGGTTGGGGTTTCACCATGTTTGCAAAACAAAGTCAGAAGCTTAGCATCAACAGAGGTAATTCATCTTAAAAATTAGACAGGATTCCTGCCTTTAAAGGAGCTCAAAACACAGTCAGTAAGAGTGATGGACGCAATGAGAATAGAAGGAAGTGAATGAGAGGCGCCAAGAGAGTGCCAATTGTGGGATGAACGTGAAGAGAGCTTCTTTCTGTCCTGTTCCACCTTGGTTTTCACATGGTCCTTGCTTTTTAATCCCAGCAACAGCTAGAGCAACCAGCTTCACAAAGATAGAATGCTATTGAAAGGAACGTAGTGCTATCTATTGTTGAAACTGTGAACTACCTCGGGCACATAGTTTTCTCTCTGTCCTGCTGATGTCAGGAATGTGTTTTCCTTGAAAAGTATCATGTTTCACGGTGCCCTTCTGTACAGTTTGGGAACCATGAGATTATAGTTATTATCTTTTCTACTTCCTTAGCCACTGAGAAAAGTTTAGCAATACCATCTGTGATTGGTTGTTTTATTTCTTTTTCTTTTATTGGGGTGGGGGGTACAGGGAGTGGAGGCAGGAATCCTAGGATATAAGTGCAGGGGAATTGAATTAAGGTAGTTAGACCTTCTCTCATAATATGCTTCCTTATTACGTGATTTAGTTCTTTCCTATGAATAATTATTTTATGCTTTTAAAATGATAGTCATTCTCTTTGATGTGGAGAGAGAGAAACAGAACGTGTATTACAGAGTTCTGCTTTCTGCATGCTTTCCTACTGAATGACATTCTACTTTGCCCTAAACTTCTGCTTCTGAACTTAACTAAACAAACAAGTAAACTGTATATATATATTCATAGCTCATTTGTGCTTAAATCTTTTTGATAATCAAATCACTTTTATGTTTATCCTTGGTTATTTATCCATCTTTTTATCATTCACATTTTTTATCTCGACTTTTCAGAGAGGATCTCATATCTCTCCTTTAAAAATATTTTCACTGTGGGCTTCCCTGGTGGCTCAGTGGTTGGGAGACCTCCTGCCGATGTGGGGGACGTGGGTTCGTGCCCCGGTCTGGGAAGATCCCACATGCTGTGGAGCAGCTGGGCCTGTGAGCCATGGCCGCTGAGCCTGTGAGTCTGGAGCCTGTGCTCCGCAAGGGGAGAGGCCACAACAGTGAGAGGCCCGCGCACCGCAAAAAAAAAAAAAATTTTACTGTGGTGAAATATACATAACATAAAATTTACCATATTAACCATTTTTAAATGTACAGTGCAGTTCAGTGATATTACTTTCATAATGCTGTACAGCCATCACTACCATCCGTCTCTGTAACTTCTTCTTGTGAATCTGAAACTCTATACCCATTAAACAATAATCCCCCTTTCCCACATTTTCCCCTAGCTCCCGGCAACCATAATTTTACTTTCTGTCTCTATGATTTTTAACAGTCTAAGGTACCTTATATAAGGAAAATCATAAAGTGTTTGCCATTTTGTTACGGGCTTATTTCGCTTAGCACATGTCCTCCAGGTTTATCCACATTTTAGCATATGTCAGAATTTCCTTCTTTCTAAAGCTGAGCCATATCCCATTACATGTATATACCACTGTTTGCTTATCCATTCATCTGTTGAGACACAAAGGTTGCTTCCATGCTTTAGCTTTTGTGAATAATGCTGCTACCATTCATCTGTCGAGACACATAGGTTGCTTCCATGCTTTAGCTTTTGTGAATAATGCTGCTATGAATGTGGGTGTACAAAGATCTCTTCAAGATTCTGATTTCAAGTCTATTGGGTATATACTCAGAAGTGGAATTGCTGGATCTTATGGTAATTCTATTTTTATTTTTTTTGAGGAACTGCCATACTATTCTCTATAGCAGCTTTACCATTTTACATTCTCACCAGCAGTGCACAAGGGTTCTGTTTTCTTTACCATTGCCAACATTATTTTTTTCTGTTTATTTATAGTAGCCCTCCTAATGTGTGTAAGATGGTATCTCATTGTAGTTTGGGTGTGCATTTTCCCAGTGAGTAGTGATATTGAGCATCTTTCCATGTGCTTATTGGTTATTTGTATATCTTCTTTGGAAAAATATCTATTCAAGTCATTTTCCCATTTTTTAATTGAATTTTTTTGTTGAGTTTTAGGAGTTCCATATGTATTCTGGGTATTTATTCCTTATCAGGTATATGATTTGCAACTATTTTCTTTAATTCTAAGGGTCACCTTTTTAATCTGTTGATAGTGTCTTTGGTGAACAAATATTTAAATTTTTGATGAAGTCCAATTTGTCCATTTTTTCTTTTGTTACTTGTGCTTTTGATATCATATGCAAAAATCATTGCCAAACTCAATGTCGTGAAGCTTTTGCCCTGAGTTTTTTCCTAAGAATTTTATAGTTTTAGGTCTTACATTTAGATTTTTGATCTATTTTGAGTTAATTTTTGTAAATGGTGTTAGATAAGGGTCAACTTCACTCTTTTGCATGTGAATATCCAGTCTTCCAAGCACTGTTTGTTGAAAAGACTCTTCTTCACCTATTGAATGGTCTTGACTTCCTCGTTGAAAATCATTTGACCATATATGTGAGTGTTTATTTCTGGACTCTCTCGTCTATTCCATTGATTTATATGTCTGTCTTTATGCTAGGACCACAAAGCTACTGTAGCTTTGTAGTATGTTTTGAAATCAGAAGGTGTATGTCTTCCAGCTTTGTTCTTTTTCAAGATTGTTTTGGCTATTTTGGGGTCCTTTAAGATTACATATGAATTTTAGGGTAAGTTTCCTGGGTCTACAAAAAAAACGTCATTGAAATTTTGACAAGGATTCCATTAAATCTGTATATTTCTTTGGGTAGTATTGACATTTAACAATATTAAATCTTCTAATCCATGAACAGGGGATGTGTTTCCATTTATTTATGTCACCTTTATTTCTTTGAGCAAAGTTTTATAGTTTTCAGTGTACAAATCTTTCACCTCCTTGGTTAATTTAATTCCTAAGTATCCTTTTCAATTCTGTTGTAAATAATTGTTTTCATAATTTCCTTTCCAGATTGTTCATTGTTAATATATAGAAATGCAACTACTTTTTGTTTGTTGACTTTGTATAATGCTACATTGCTGAATTCATTTATTCGTTCTAATGATTTTGTGTGTGTGTGTGTGTGTAATCTTCAGGGTTTTCTACATAAAAGATCATATTATCTGTGAACAAAGATAATTTTACTTTTTCCTTTTCAGTTTAGATACCTTTTATTTCTCTTTCATGCCTAAAATCTGGCTAGAACTTCCAGTACTATGTTGGGTTGAAATGGTGACAGCAGGAATCCTTGCCTTATTCCTGATCCTAGAGGAAAAGCTTTCGGTCTTCCACAATTGAGTGTGATATTTGCTGTAGGTTTCGCATACATGGATTTTATTATTTTGAGGTAGTTTCCTTCTTCCAGTTCATTTACTTTTTTATTTTGAAAGGGTGTTGAATTTTATCATATTGTTTCTCTGTGTCACTTGGGGTGATCATGTGGTTTCATTTTTCTTCAACCTCTTAATATGGTGTATTTCTTTTTCTTTTCTTTCTTTTTTTTTTTTTGTGGTACATTGGCCTCTCACTGTTGTGGCCTCTCCCGTTATGGAGCACAGGCTCTGGACACACAGGCTCAGTGGCCATGGCTCACGGGCCTAGCCGCTCCGTGGCATGTTGGATCTTCCCAGACAGGGGCATGAACCCATGTCCCCTGCATCAGCAGGCGGACTCTCAACCACTGTGCCACCAGGGAAGCCCTGGTGTATTTCTTTGATCAATTTATGTCTGTTGAAACATCTTTGCAATCCAGAAATAAGCCCCCTTGCTCATGGTGTATAATCCTTTCATTGTGTTGCTGAATTTGGTTTGCTAGTACTTTGTTGAGGATATTTGCATCAGTTCATAAGGGATATTGTTCTGTAGTTTTCTTTTCTTCTAATGTCTTTGTCTAGCTTTTGTATCAGGGTAATGCTGGCTTCATAAAATGAGTTAGGAAGTGTTGCCTCCTTTTCAAATTTTTGGAAAAATTTGAGAATAATTGGTACTAGTTCTTATTTTGTTTGATAGAATTCACCAGTTAATTCATCAAGTCTAGGGCTTTTCTTTGTTGCAAGATGTTGATTACTGATCCAATCTCTTTACTAATACAGGTCTATTCAGATGCTTTATTTCTTTGTGATTTAGTCTTGGTAAGTTTTGTCTTTCTAGGAATTGTCCATTTCATCGAGGTTATCCAGCTTGTTGATGTACAACATTAATAAAAGTACTTAATATCACTACACTGCACATTTTAAAATGGTTAATTTGGTAAATTTTATGCTTTATATATTTTACCACAATAAGATTATTTTAAGGAAAGCAATAAGAGCCTCTCTGATAATTAGAGATAACAAATGTGAATGACAAATAGATAGGTAAATAACCAAGAACGAACATAAAAGTGAGTAGAGTGTTAAGATTTAAACACAAATGAGCTATGAATATATATATTCGGGTCATCGTGAAGGACTCCCTTGTGTGTTTCTTGCAGAGCATGTCTAGTAGTAACAGACTCCCTCAGCTTTGTTTATCTGGAAATGTCTAATTTCTCCCTCACTCTTGAGGAATAGTTTTGCTGAGTGTAGAATTCTTAGTTGGCAGGGTTTGTTTTGTTTCTTTCTTTCTTATTTTTCATTTAGCACTTTGAATATATCAACCCACTGCTTTCTGGCCTCCAGAGTTTCTGATGAAAACTCTGCTTCTTAATGAGTATCCCTTGAATGTAGCAAGTCACTTCGGTCTTGCTTCTTTCAAAATTCTCTCTTTATCCTTGGCCTTTGAAAATTTGATTATAATGTGTCTTGGCGTTAGTTTTTTTTAAGTGTATTGGAGCTCATTGAGCTTCTTGGATTTTATATGCATATCTTCATATAATTTGGGAAGCTTTCAGGTATTATTTTTTCAAATATTCTCTCTGCCTCTTTTTCTCTTTCTTCTTCTCCTGAGACTTCTGCAATGCATATGTTTTTCCATTTGATGGAGTCCCACAGGTCCCTTAGGTTCTGTTCATTTTTCTTCAATTTATTTTCATTCTATTCCTCAGAATCAATGATTTCTATTTTTCTGTTTTCAAGTTCACTGATTCTCTCTTCTTGATCAAATCTGCCTTTGAATCCCTCTAGTGAATTTTTAATTTAATTATTGTAATTGTCAGCTCCAGACTCTCTTTTTGAATTCTTTTTGTTTTCTATTTCTTTATGATATTTCCATTTTGGTCATACATCATTTTTTTAACTTTCTCAACATCTTCCTTTAGTTTTTGAGTATCTTTAAGATAGTTGTTTTAAAGTCTCTGTCTAGTAGGTCTGCCATCAAGTCTTTTTTAGGGACAGTTTCTGTTTGTTTTTTTCTCCTAATGAGCCATACTTTCCTGTTTCTTTGTGTGCCTTGTATTTTCTTTGTTGAAAACTTCAAATTTGAATCTAACTCTAGAAATCATTTTCTCCCACTTTCTCAAGGTTTGCTGTTTGCTGTTATTGTTTTGGCTGTTATTTTTATTTTTATTTTTCATTGTTTTAGGCTCTTTCTGTATCAAGGATCAGTCTGAGGTATAAACTTTTGGTCTTCTCAGATCTTTTCTGCACCTGAACCTTTTCCTTGACATACATGGTCATTTTCTAATTTTCCTTGTATATGCTGTTGATTCTGAATGTCCTAGCCATTACTGTCTTCCTCCAGAAAAGGGGAAAAAGAGAAAAATAAAGATAACAAAGAGTGCTGACATTTAAAATTCTTCTTAGAGTCACTTTAAGCTCTGGGGTAGGAGTACTTGCAGCAGTGAGGATGGTTCAACTCTTGCCACCCTCATTTTTTGTCTGCAACTCTGTGATAAGAAGAATCGATCAACAATCAGAGCACATATTCCCAATATTTGGACAAAAGTGTCTTTTTTGCCCACCCTGGTTCCTGCAAGCTGTGTGCAAGCTGTTCCAGAAACGTGTACACAGCTGCCTGCCATGGAGCTGGAGATGAGAGATGGGTAGCTGCTACTGTGCTAAGAGCTGAAATTGATCAAAATTAACTGCAATTTACCATTTGAGCCTTCCCCTGGAGGTTACAAGCCTTCAATAGACTCCAGAGTTCCAAAATAGTTATATTAGACAGATTCTGTCAGTGCAGTTGTTGTCTACGTGGGGAAACAGCTTCCTGCTGTTCCTTATCCTGCCATTTTCCCTGAATTCTATATAGCTTTTCTTTTATTAACAGCTTTATTGAAGTATAATTTATATAGCATAAATTTAACGAGTTTAAATGTACAGGTTGTTGAATTTCAGTAATTTAGTGTTGCGCAAACATAACTATAATCCAGTTGTAGAATACTTCTATCACTTCAAAAGAGTTCCCTTTTACCCATTCTCAGTCAATTTCCACCTCCATTTATAGCCTCAAGTAACTAGTTATCTAGTTCTTGACACAATAATTTTGCCTATCTGAGAAATTTTATATAAATGAAATCATACGATGTTTAGATTTTTTCATCTGGATCCTCTCTCTTAGCACTGTATTTTTGAGATTCATCCATATTGTTATTTTTCTCAGTAGTTTATTCCTTTTAATTGCTGAGTAAGATACCATTTACTACATTTTGTTTATCCATTGATCATTTGTTGAATATATAGATTGTTTCCAGTGTTTATCCATTATGAATAATGCTATCATGAACACATGGGTACAAGTCTTTGTATGGACATAAGTTTTTATGTCTCAGGTATATCTAAGAGTGTAGCAAGTATATGGTGAGTGTATTTTGAACTTTTCCAGAAACTTTAAAACTTTTTACCATCATGGCTATACTGTTACATTTCTACCAACAATTTTTGGAAGATCTAGTTTCTCTATGGCCTTATTGGCATTAACCATATATTATTACGGTCATTTTATGTGTGTATAGTATCTCATTGTAGTTTGTAATTTGCATTTTTTGAATGACTAATGCTTTTGAGCACCTTTACATAGTTTTATTTACCATTCTTGTGTTTTCTTTGGCAAAGTGTTTTTCACACATTTTGCCCATGTTTCAATTGAGTTGCTTATCTTCTTATTGAGTTAAAGAATTCTTTATATACTTGAGATACAATTTGTAAATATTTCCTTCCATTTTGTGTATTATTTTAAAAATTTTCTTAATGGTATGCTTTAAAATCCAAGAGCTTTAAATTTTGATGAAGTGTTAAGTTACAAAAGTTAATTTTTTGGATCATATGTTTTTGCATTCTATCTAAGAAATTTTTGCTTGACCCAATGTAGCAAAGATTTTTTTCCTATGTTATCATCTGAAAGTTTTGTATTTTTAGCTTTTACATTAGGTCTATAAAACATTCTGAATTAATTTTATGTATGGTGTGATGTAAGCACCTGTGTTCTTTATTTCATTTTTATTTTTTGACACATAGATATTCAAACATTCCTGTAACATATTTTTGAAATGATTATCCTTTCCTTATTAAGCTGCCCAGGTGTCTAGGCTAAAAACCAACTGACTCCATGGCTAACATTATACTCATTGTTGAAATACTAAAAGCTTTTCTCCTCACATCAGGCACAAGACAAGGATGCCCACTTTTGTGACTGTTTTTCTACATTGCACTAGAAGTTCTAGCCAGAAAAATTAGACAAGAAAAAGAAAAAGGCATCCAAATTGGAAAGAAGTAAAGCTATCTCTATTTGCAGATGACACGATCCTATATAGAGAAAATCTCAAAGAATTCACAAGAAAGCTACTAGAACGAATAAACAAATTCAGCAGAGTTGCACGTTACAAATTAAGGTCTTTGACCTTAATTTAATAAATTAATAATGTTAAGGTCTTTGACCCATTTTTTAATCAGGTTGTTTGTTTTCTTATTGTTGAGTTTTAAGAATTCTCTGTGTATTTTGAATAACAGTCCTTTATCAGATATGTCTTTTGTGAATATTTTCTCCAGTCTCTGGCTTATCTTTTCATTTTTTTAATATTGCCTTTCACAGAGCAGAAATTTTTGATTTTAATGAAGTCAAGCTTATGAGTTATTTCTTTTTGGATCATGCCATTGGTGTCATATCTAAAAAGTCATCCCCAAACCCAAGGTTATCTAGATTTTTCTCCTTTGCTATCTTCTGGGAGTTTTATATTTTAATTTAGGTTTGTGATCCATTTTGAGTTGATTTTTGTGAAGGGTGTGAGGTCTATGTCATGATTCATTTTTTTGTATGTGGATAGACAGTTGTTCCAGCACCATTTGTTGAAAAGTGCAATTGATTTTTGAATATTGTTGCTGTATCATGTTATTCTGCTAAATTAACTTATTATGTCTAGTAGGATTTTGGGGGGAAGGGAATTCTTTAGAAATTTGTATATACATGATCATGTAGTCCATGAACATCAACAATTTCACTTTCTTTCCATTTATATGCTTCTAATTTCTTTTTCTTGTTTTGAGGACTTAATAGAACCTCCAGTTCAATGCCAAATAGAAATACTGGGAACAGACATCCTTGCCTCATTCCTGATCACAAAGGCAACCTTCAGCATTTCCCCACTAAGTATAATATTAACTGTAGGTTTTATGTAGATGCCCTTCATGGGGTTAAGAAGGTTCCCCGCGATTTCTATTTTATTTAGAGGATTTTTTGTTTTTGTTTTTAAATCATAAGTAGGTATTGGATTTTGTCAAATGCTTTTGATGCTTCTATTGAGATGATCAGATAATTTTTGTCCTATATTTTATTGACATGATATGTTAAATTAATTGATTTCCAGAGAATAAATCTTTAATTCCAGAGATAAATGCCAATTACTTGTAGTAACTAATTCTTTTTACATATTTAGATATAGTTCTGGCTTGTTAATATTTTATTAAGATACTTTTATCTGTTTTTTTGAAAGACTTCTATTGGATTTGTATCATTTTTTTCCTTACATGTTTGAGAGAACTCACCAGTGAAACACATGGACTTGGATTTTCTTTGTGGGATTTTAAATTGAATTTCTTAGTATAGGTCAAGTTAGATTTTATATTGTTAGCCAGTTTTTATAATTTGTGTCTTTCTAAAAATTCTTAGTTTCCTGAAGTATGAAGCTTGGATAATTTATTTTAGATTTTTTTCCATTGTATACATTTTTATATATGCATTTCTTTTAATATATGCATTTAATATACTATACATTTCCCTCTAAACACTGCTTTTGCTGCATCATACAAATTTTGATAAATTTTATTTTCATTTTCATTTAGTTCAAAATATTTTAAAATTTCTCTTGAGACTTCTTTTTTGGTACATGTGTTATTAGAAGCATGTTGTTTAATCTCCAAATATTTATGGATTTTAAACTTATTTTTCTGTTATTGATTTCTAGTTTAGTTCTATTGTAGGATGAGAATATACTTTCAATGATTTTTATACTTTAATATTTTTAAGGTGGATTTTTTGTTCCGTCTTGAATGTTTCATGTGAACTTGAGAAGAATGTGTATTAGGTGGAATAGTCTATAAAAGACAGTTAGATGAGTTTGGTTCAGTGTTTTTCAGGTCAGCTGTATCCTTACTGATTTTCTGGCTGCTGAATCTCTCAATTACTGAAACAGTGGTGTAGAATTCTCTAATTTTAATAGGATTTATCTATTTTTTTGTTGCACTTCTGTCATGTTTTGCTTCAAATATTTTGATATTCTGTTTTTAGGTGCATTCTATTCTTGAGCTTTGGCCACTTTTTCATTATTTAATGCTCCTCATTTTTCCCTGATAATTTTTCTGGTTTTGAGGTCTGAAATGAATATAGCTACTCCAGCTTTCTTTTGGTTTGTTAGCATAGTATATTTTTCTCATTCTTTTATTCTTACCATATCTTTTTCTTTTTATTTAAGTTGGGTTTCTTATAGATCACATATTGGTGGGTCTTGTTCTTTTATCCATTCCATCAGTTTCTGTCTCTTAATTATTGAATTTTCGCCATTCACATTTAAGGTAATGATTGATATACCTAGAAGTGGAAATGTGGGCCACATGTTAACTCTATGTTTAAACTTTTGAAGAACAGACAAACTGTTTTCCAAAGTAGCTGTTTCATTTTCATTCTCACCAATATGTATAAAGTTTCCAATTTCTCCACGTCCTCAGCGACACTAATTATCTGTCTTTTTAATTATAACCATTGTAGTGGTGTGAAGTGTTCTCTCACTGTGGTTTTGGTTTGCATTATCCTGATGACTAATTATGTCAAGCATCTTTTCATGTGCTTTTTGGCTCTTTGGGTATGGTCTTTGGAGAAATATCTGTTCAAGTAGTTTTATCATTTTTAGTGGGTTATTTGTCTTTATTACTGAGTTGTAATTGTTTTTTATATGTTCTAAGTACAAGTCCTTTATCAGCTATATGATTTGCAAATGTTTTCTCCAATTCTGCAAGTTGTCTTTAAATTTTCTTGATGGTGTCATTTGAAGCATAGTAGTTTTTAATTTTGATGAAGTCCGATTTATCTGTTTTTTCATTTGTTGCTCATGCATTTATGTCATATCTATGAAACCACTGCCAAATCCAAGGTTATGAAGATAAGCAAACCCTTATGTTTACTGCTAAGAGTTTTATACTTTTAGCTCTTACACTTAGATCTTTGATCCATTTTGAATTAATTTCTATATATGGTGCTAGTTAAGGCTCCAGGTTCATTCTTTTAAATGTGGCTATCCTAGCTAGTGGGAAGCAGCCACATAGCACAGGGAGATCAGCTCGGTGGTTTGTGACCACCTAGAGGGGTGGGATAGGGAGGGTGGGAGGGAGAGAGATGCAAGAGGGAAGAGATTTCTAGTTTTCATAGGGCTAGACTGCTAACAATGAATTCTGTTAGATTTTTTAAAAATTATTTGAGAATATCTTTATTTAACTTTTACTTTTGATGAGTAATTTTTTCTAGACATAGAGTTCTTGGTACCAACTATACTTTTTTCTTTGGGGACTTTAAATGTGTCATTCTACTACCTTCTGGCCCCTTTTGTTTCGGTAAACCTTTAATTGTATTTCCCTTCAACTGTGTTATGAGTTGTTTTTCTCTTACTGCTTTCAAGAGTTTGTCTTTTTCTTTCACCAGTTTGACTACACTATGTCTAGGTCTGAATCACTTTGTGTGTATACTACTTGAATTCATTATGCTTTTTGGAATTGGAGGTAAGTGTTTTACATTGAATTTGGACAGTTTGAGCCAAAATTTCTTCAAATATTTTTTTCTCCTTTCTCTGTCTTTTCTCTCCTTTGTGGTTCCCATTGCACATATGTTGACGCATTGTACATATGACATTTACTCACAGATCTCTGAGGCTGCTTTCACTTTTGTTAAATTTTTTTCTCTGTTCTTTGGATTAGATAAATCATATTGTTGTATATTTAAGTTCCATCTGTTGCTTTATATCAAGTTTACTGATTCTTCTTTCATTTCAAATCTGCCTTTGAGCCCTCTCTAGAGAAGTTTCCATTTTAGTTATTATACTGTTCAACTCTGGTTTTGGTGTTTTTATACACTCTCTTTCTCTGTTGAAATTCCCTTTTTGTTGAAACACAATTTTCATATTTTTCTTTAATTTTTAGAACACACTTATAATAGTTGCTTTGGCTTTCAAAGGTAGACATTATCATCTTCTTATTATAAATAAGAAAAGGGTCAGAGCATCCAATTGAAATTTGACTGCAATCATACAATTACAAAAGTTCCCAAGCTGGGATGTAATTCCAAACTGATGGATGTAGTCACAATATTATACTTTCCTTCCTTAAAAAAGAGTCTTATACAAAGACCATTCTTGGCAATTTTGATTAATGACTGTATGACCATTTTCTCAGACTCCTACTTTCAGCACATAAAAGTGGGTTCAAGTTATCCCATGCCCAGGATTTCAAAATATTTATTCTTAGAGTGGTATTGAACTATCTAAACCTTCAGATCTTTGAAAATTCTCATTAAATGTCAAACAAGCACTATTCATTCACACTGTGAAGTCAGACAAGGTTGTGGTTAGAGATGGTCATAAAAAGTAATCAACTTTAAACATATGAAAGAGCCTATGTGTGTATATATGTGTATGATTGTGTTTGTTGTTAGGAAATTTTCACATAATGCAAATCATTTTCTACATCCTTTGACATGGGACTGAAATATCTATCTCTCTTTCAATCATCCCAAAAGTATTTTGCCATCTTAGAAAATAGTTTGATGGTCAGTTTTGATTTCTCTAACTCTGAAATCTATTGTGTTCCTGAGAGCATGCAGAGTTTTAGATGTAATCACTAATATTCACTAAAAAACATTAAATTGCCATGGATTACAAGGCTCTTTGAGAGTGCTGTACATGAGACAGTTTATGAATCTTTGAAGTTCCACTAAGAATAACAGGATTTAGAGCCCTAAATTAAAATTCACTGAAAGATCAAATGTACTGTCAGTATTCAACCAACCAGAGTGACCACAGCAAAATATGGCAAATCATTGAATTCAAAAATATAAGGTGCTGTTTGGAAATAATTCTCTTTTCATGTGTCATTTTGAGATTGTTATTACTCACTGTCCTATATCTAAATAGGCATATGGACAGTTAGAATTTTAACATAACAATGAAAAGCCCCTCCAAAAAAAAGATAAAGGGAAAGAGTGAGAATGTATCTAGGTTGAATATTTTTCTTGAAAAATGTGACATCAATATTATCTACCATAGGTTTAGAGGCATTGTCTTTAGGAAGCCTGTGCATAAGATATGGAATTTTATATATTTCAAATTCAGTGCTCTTGATATACTTTCTTAAAATGCTGTTGTTGGATTATATCATGTCTTTAAAATGGAGTATATCATTTGTGAGTACTGATGAATTAGTAATAGCTCTCAGTTGAAAGTCTTTGCCTGGTGTGTTAGGAGAACTTCACGTTACTACTCCATGCTTGTCACTCTGCTCTGTTCCCCAAGATTCTGTATGTTCTGTGTCAGCAGGCTCTCTTGCCCCCTGACTTTTGGTTGGCTTCAGCTACAAGTAGGAACCTTCTAGTCATCTGGAGGAGGGCTGGCAGAAAAGGGAAGTCAGAACATTTAATCCCCAGCTCCCTGTCTCAGTGTAAGAGTGGCCTTGAGCTGGCTCTGTCCTTCAATGAGTGGTCAGATGATGCTCTTCACACATCCCTTTCTGTCCCTGAGTGCTGTGCCCCTTCAAGCTAGGGATAATGTGTGAGAAAAAGTTAACATAGAAGGCCTGAATGCTTGTCTTTAGAAAGACCTGCTTACAAAGTTGGCCTTTGGCTGGCATCTGGGATTTGGATTTTGTGATGGCTCCCACCATCCTCAGAATTGTTAAGAAAGGCTTACTGTCCCTTAAATTTTGTACAGATTACATGGTTTATGCTTGTTGGGCTGCAACTCACAGGAAATACTGGCCTCCATTTCCCCAGTTTTGAGACCAAAGAAGGAGTCAGGAGTCAATGACAGAGACATGAATGATCTAATGGATGGGGAAGCTTACATGTCTGAAGCAAGGTCCTGGAGTGACACCCCACCATATGCAGGGGAGAGTGGGCAGGAAATGGCTGTAGGCTTCACTGGGGGGTGGGAGGGATTGCCAGTTATAGGGGGAATTACCTCTGGCTGGCCCTTCGGTTACCAAGGAAACCAGCAGTGGGCCACACCCTTCACTGCCTCTGATAAGAACAATCATTAGCTGTGACCTGGGGCAAGTATGTAGGAAGGTCAGCCCTGTGAGTAGGGTGTAGGTGAAGCAGGCACTGATTGAGCAGGGGATGCACAGAGAGCAAGAGAACAGCCCTCCTGAGTGGCCTGACCATACAATGCTTAACACCTGCTTTCTTTCTGGGAGTTTGGAATTTTGGTGTGTGCCAGGCAGAGGCTGCCTACATGAACAGTCCCCAGTATAAACACTGGGCACTGAGTTTCTAATGAACTTCTCTGGTTGGCAACATTTCACATGTGTTTTTATATGTTGCTAGGGAAATTAAGCCCATCCTCTGTGACTTGAAGCTTGTGCCTGGTTTCCCCCAGACTTTACCCATGTACCTTTTCCCTTTTTTGATTGTACTCTGTATCCTTTTGCTGTAATAAATCTTACCCATGAGTAGGACTATATGATGAGTGAATGAATTTCTAGTGAATCATTGAGCCTGGGATTGGTCTTGACCCGTGTCAATAAGTAGTAAAAGAGCTCTGCTGTTTCCATACCCCAGAGTACTGCTCCATGTCTTTTGATTCCTTTACATTCTGCCCACCCTTTTGAAAATAGTTTCTTTATTAAGCTCTTTATTAAATCATTTGAATGTGCCCCTTCTTTTCTTCTGAAACATTGACTATCACCTAGTGACTGCAGATATTTCATATAATAATATTGATAATTGATCGATTCATGATTGATTCATGATTTAAAATTTTTTTCTCAACAGAAAGATTAACGGTTTACAAAGTAAATTAACACAGCAAACTGTGCCTTTGTCATTTTATTCAATGAGAAAGTCCGATTAGATGTTGCTTCTCTAAATGGATGAAGGGTTATGCATCTTAAACCAGAGGGGGGTAAATAAACTGGTGGTTGATTGCCCTTAAAATGTAGTTAGACATTGTTTTTCTCCTTTACCTTTATATCTTCTGGGGAAAAAATGTAGACTGATTCTCCAAAATAGGGAGACTATGAAAAATATAGTGATAGGAAACAATGTGTTCATAGTATATATTTATACTATAAAAAATATCACTAAAATAGTGAGATGAATGCTCTTATGTGCCTGATGGAAGCAAACGTATTATCTCTAACAATCACAGCATTTTTTATTTTATTTTATTTTTTTTGTGCTATACAGCAGGTTCTTACTAGTTACCTATTTTGTGTATATTAGTGTCTATATGTCAATCCCAATCTCCCAATTCATTCCCCCCTGCCCTGCTTTCCCCCCTTGGTGTCCATATGTTTGTTCTCTACATCTGAATCACAACACTTTTTAAATTGAAGTATAGTTGATTTACAGTGTTTTGTTAGTATCAGGTGTACAGCAAAGTGCTTCAGTTATATATATATATTTATATACTTTTTCAGATTTTTTTCCATTACAGATTATTACAAGATATTGAATATAGTTCCCTGTGCTAGACAGTAGGTCTTGTTTATCTATTTTATGTATAGTAGTGTGTATCTTTTAATCCCAAACTCCTAATTTATCCCTTCTCCCCCTTCCCCCCCCAATTTCCCCTTTGGTAACCATAAATTTGTTTTCTATGTTACAATCACAGCATTTTTAACAGGTGTTATAAACAGTCATAGCAACTCTAACAGGTGCTTGGTGTTCACATAGTACATTTAATTTGTTTCTTGCTAATATTTAGACTATTTAACATCCTTAGCATCCACAGCTATTTGTATCACTAGCTATTATTCTTTCTTTTACACTATGCTCTGTGAAGCAAGATGAAGCATTGTGTTTAATGGAATGGAAAACTTCCTTTTAAAAAATCCAAAAATTACAAGACTTATTTCAAGTTGCAACACAATTTATGTGTATCAGCTTTTCATTAAGTAGAAAATAAATATTATGCATCCTTGGATAGTTTCTCTGAAAAATTCAAAGAAAGAGGTGGAGAGTTAGAGAAATACTATATGTTTTCATTTATGTGTGGAATCTAAAAAAAAATGAACAAATAGAACAAAACAGAAACAGACTCACGGATACAGAGAACAAACTAATGGTTGCCAGAGGGGAGGTGTGGAATGGGTGAAATCGGTGAAGGGGATTAAGCAGTACAAACTTCCAGTTACAGAATAAATAAGTCATGGGGATGTAGTGTACAGCACAGGGAATATAGTTAATAATGCTGTAATAACTCTGTATGGTGCATTAACTATACAAGTATCAAATCACTGTATTATATACCTGAAATGAATATAATATTGTAAGTCAACTGTACTTCAGTAAAAAAGAAGTCCTTATGTAAACTTTTGTGGTTTTTTTCCCCCAACCATATTTATGTCAGCTGCATTGACCTACAAATGTATTTTATGTTTATAGATAAAAAGCTTTGTTTTAGAGAACTCATGATGTATACCCTTTGTTTATTAATGTCTCGGTAAACCACATGTCTTCTTGATAAAGTAACCCTGAATCAGAAAGACCTCTTTGCTGGATATCTTACTTCAGTTTACTTGTGTCCTTATTGATTGCCTTTGCTGATACATGCTCTCTCGATTGTAATTTAGCTCCATCCCAGCAACCTCCACCCAGAGGACAAGTTCAAAATTCTTCTGCTATCAGTCTTTCCTGGAGTCCACCTGATTCTCCAAATACCCACAGGCTCACTTACAGTTTATTCAGGGATGGTTTTGAAATCTACACAGTTGAAGATCAGTACCCATACAGTAAGTTTCAAGGTTTGGTGATGGAAAGAGGTAATATTCTGAAAATTGATACATTAGTTAAGTTCTTTGACATTGAGGGGACATGTTGTTGTCTAGCATGGAGTGTTTCAGCAGAGAGAGAATTACAAATCTCACTAGTAATCAAAGAAATGCAGTGAAGATGAGATGCTTATTATTTGTTAAGACACGAATGCTTATCAAAGCCTCAAAGATGAAAACAAATTACCCTTTCCAGGATTAATGAGGGTATGGAGAAGCTAGAACTTACATAAACGGCTGGGCTATCTGTGAGGGTTCATTAGTATGACTTTTCATGTGGGATAACTTGTTAAAATATATGAGAAACCTTCCCCTTTTGCAAACCATTTGACTCAGCAAACCTACTTGAGAAAATGTATCTCAAATGAATAGTCATAAAGGGACACCAAATCACAAAATATGTCCAAACCTGCACTATTTGTAATTGCAAAATATTGGAAAAAGTCAGACATTCAAAAAACTTTCAGTAAATTATGGTACATGACATAATAGAATCTGGTGCATTATTAGGTAAATTGTAGAATATGTTCACCTATAAAGTGCTATCTTAGTTTAGTTATTAATGAATGGGAAATGTCCATGAAATACTGTTTAAGGTAACTAAAAGATATTAAAATAATCTATGAATTATATTTTAATTTAAAATATATAAAAATACTGGAAGACTTACAACAAACTGGTCTATCATTTTTCTGGGTATAAGGATTATAGAAAATTTATCAAATATTTCTATTATAAGGGGTTCACATTTTAAATTCTCAGGTTGAAAAATGGACTTTTCAAAAAGGGAAATCAGAGTCCTAACATTCAAGCAAATAGTATAATTATATGCGTACATTGCCCTTTCCACAGAGGTAAAACCCAGCAACATGGAACTAAATTGAGAGAAGAAAGATGTGAACAAACCATGAAGACTATCTTTGTACCTGTAACTATTATGAAGATTTTGAAGGAGCTTGTAGAAATCAAACTATTTAGACCCATTATCTTTAAAAACATTTACTCAGATGTTTTAGGATACTTTTTCCCTAAAGACAGAAGGAAAACTTGGAAATTTTCTTCCAGCCCTGTCTTCTCTGATGTTTGCTTTGCTCATGTGTAGCTACAAGCTAGTTTAAGAAACTAGTTTAAGAAACATTGGAACAGTGATTCCAATTCAGGTTTCCATGGTGTTCTCTTTGTTTAAGACCCAGTTTTCCAAATTCTAGTTTAACATGATTAATTAATTAGAAAAGTATATAAAGCTATGTA
Organism: Kogia breviceps; assembly: GCF_026419965.1. Taxonomy (NCBI): domain Eukaryota; kingdom Metazoa; phylum Chordata; class Mammalia; order Artiodactyla; family Physeteridae; genus Kogia; species Kogia breviceps. The sequence continues at coordinate 14,400,950 of NC_081310.1, read as the reverse complement.
AAAACACTGAAGTTCCATAATCTTTCTGAAAATGATTAGGAAGGTGCCTTGTTTTGACATATTGATCGGCGTTACAACTTTTGCATAGCATACAGTTGTGTTTTGTATATATTATAGTAGGTTACATTTTGCACCCAGTTCTGTATGACTTATGTCATTACATTCAGTACTTTGTGTTAACTCTAAATGTCTCTTCAGTACTCCTAGTCTTCTTTGAAGTTAATGGAAGCTCTGAACTTTATAATGCAGATTGCAAAGGGAAAGGAACATCTGTCTACATCTGCCATGTTGGCAAAGCATCCTAAAAACCTGCTACTAGAATGTTTATTTTCTTCCAAATATCAGCATGATCCAGGTGTCCTGAAACTTAAGTTTTTGTGATAGAAGAAGAGAGAGTTATTAAAATATTGAAAGTGATTTTGAAGATGACACTATTACTGGTTGAATTATTTCTTAAGTTGTATATTAGGGTCACTCTATTTTTCCATATAGGTTAATTCAATAGTAAAATTAAACCTCGATTATACCCTTCAACCCAGAGGCATGTTTTACATAGTAACATATAGTGATCTATTTTATAGAACGTTACGTGTGAGTACAGCACTCTGGCTCTTTTTCATGATTGCACTAATATAGAATCCAAATAACAGTCTCTTACATAATACATGTGTGCTCGTTCACTAATCAGAAATTTATATAATCCTATTAAACAGGTATTATTTCTTAAATCCTTATTTTTCATTAAAAAAATGCCACTTCTGGCATTTCTTGACAATCACTATAATTAATGATATGCAAATTATCTGCATGATGGCATTTGAACGGTAAGCACAATTGGTTAATGCTGTCAGAATTTTGTATCATTCTAATAATACCCTCATGTTTATTACTCTATTTCCAGTGTGTGGATAGCATGCGTAATATGAAGAGGAAACAGTACTTATATCCAGTCGGATGAACACAAATCTTTGGGTTAAATAAAGGCATTTGTAATTATAGGTGGAAAATCGTTGAACGTTTCAAAGAAAATTAATAGTGTGTCTTCCAAGCAAGTTTGACCATTTGGTTGAGACCATTATAGATTTCCTTGTTAGAATAAAACTTTTCCTAGCTGGCCTGATGCACTAAGGGATTCTCCAGGGCAGTAGTTTCCAACCTAAGATCATAACACACCAGTATTTTCATTTTTAGAGCTTGCAAATTATTTGATCTTAGTAATACCTTCTAATAATGATGGAATAATTTTAAAGTTTATAAATAACTTTTTAAAAGGAAGTTAAGTTATAGTCAGTGGTTTCCCTAGGTAACATTTCACTCATTTTGCATCCTAATTAGTTTTCAAGAGTAGAAGAGAAAGGTGTAAGTTAGCACAGTGGGGGTTGTACATAATCAGCACCTAATATTATCTCCCCTGCAGCCACAATTAGGGTTGCCAATAGGTATTTTGTGTGTTATAGGGGTGAAGAGAACAGCTATTGTAGGAAATAGCACACTTTTGATAGTATTGAAGTTTTAAGGGGTGGTCAGTAAATCATATTATTTTTTCCTACTTGATTGTGAAACTAAAGGGGAACTAGACATAAGGATTCCATCTATAAGATGGAAATGAAAAATAAAAATCATCATCATTATTAATAGAAGCCCGATTGGAGAATATACCTTTTCTCCTGCAGGAAGACAGATTAGAAAAGAAATCAGTGGGCTGAGGATGCTTTGCTTTTTTTTCCTCTCAAATTCACAATCAGTTAAATCTTTCCTCCTTTGGGTCACCATGAGTGGGGGGATAGTCCTTAAATGTTACTACAGGGAAATGCTTTCACAGGGAAACTAGAGGAAGATTATTTCTACGTGTGACCATTGCTTACGTCACTAGGGACATTAACATAGTTTAAGATGAGAGTTTTAGACAACATTGTATCTTAGTGAACTCTGGGATTTCATTTCTACCTTTAATGTCATTATCATTTATTATTCTATACCACATTAAAGGATCAATGTAACAAGGGTAAGATGGTTCAGTTACCTCTGAGAGAAATAAACCTAAGAAAACCCAGAAAATATAAGCAGGGGATAAGAATGAAAACAGAATAGATGAAAATCAATGTTTTTTACTATAAGGCTCTTAATACTATTTCCTAGAAAAAAAATAGGTATATGAAGAATCATTCATTCATTCTTTGTGAACTGCTTACTGCAGACCAGGAATGGTACCAGCCACTCGAAATACAAGGATGGAAGGAACAGTTTTCATTATTGAAAAGAGATATAGATAAATAAACCAAGATTACAAAGTAGTATATTAAATATTGTACCAGAATAGACTTAAGAGTATTAAGAAATATTTTTAGAATATTTCTGAGTATCCTATAAGTGGAGGAGGGGTAAAAAGCATCCATGCCTGTGAGGGCAGAGATAGTGATTGAGAACCATTGAAAGTTTCACAGAAGCAGGTGATGTGAGGTGAATTAACCAGATACCACAGTAGAGGAAGAATTACTCTCATGGAAGAAATTGTACAAGACAAGGCATGAAGGTGTGTGAGAAAATAAGGTTAATTCAGGCAACTTGCACAGTTCCATGTCGCTCTGGTGGGTGGTACTTTAGGGAGAACGCCACACACGGGGGCTGGGGTCAGCCAATATTGTGACTCAGTGCATCTCTAAAGAGGAATTTCATGATGTTCTTGTGCAGGAATTTCTCTAAACACCTGATTTTGATTTGAATTTGTATAACTTTTTATTATAAAAGTGGTATATCCAATTAAGAAAATTTAAAAGAAAAAGAAATGAAAGCATCACAATTCCAGCATTCTAGTGCCAAAACGAATTTCGTTTTGGAAAATTTCTGGGAAAATATGTACTTCAGTTTATTTTGCATAATAATCAAGTCTATGCAGTATTACATTTCATATTTTTTCTCATGTTGCTGTATGGTCTTCTTCACTATTGTTTTAAGTAACTATATAATATTAGAATCCTATTAATGTAATATTAGACTAATATAACTCATAAAGAAATTCAACTTTAATTTACATAAACATTTCCTATTATAGATAACACATCAGTCATTTTATATGTTTCCCAAGAAATGGCTAAAGATCATGGTCTCATAGAAGATTTTTCAGTGTATACTTGCACAAGTTATCAATCTGTTGCCTCTCCGTTTCAAACCTTGGCTTCATTGCCTGCTCTGTGGTAATGGAGCCGGAACCTGTAAACATTTCTCCTTTACTAGCTGGTATGATGTCGCACTCTGTCAGTAGAGGGTGTTGGAGGGATCCTGCAGGAGATGGAGGTTTCTCTTCCTGGTTGTGGTGTGCACCCCTCTCAGGAGATCACTCAACAAGTGATGTTCAGCCATACACAACTGCCAAGCTACCCTTGGGCAGCTTTTTCCCAGGACCCCAAAGGGTAGCTTTCCCAAGCTCTGGCCCCATAAGAGTGAGTTCTACAAGATTCACCCGAGAAGACAGTGCACGGAAGTCCCAGTAAATTCTTCTGCTGCCCAGGTGGCATCTTCCCCTAGTACCGCAGACGGTGGCTTTCCAGTGAGTTCCATGGTGCAGCCTCTCATCATGGGCAGCTTTCCTTGGCACTCTGCCAGTAAGTTTGTTTTCTCTGTAAGTTCTGTCGTAGAGCACCTGAGGTGCTAGAGGCCAGGTTCCAAGGGAGTTCTGCCTTCATGGAACCTCAGCGAACTTCACCATCAAGTGGGCCACGGTTGCACCCTGTCCACCCAAGTCTGGTCTCATCCCAGGTCTTATCTCTTCCAGTTCTGTTCCTTCCCTAGGTGCTCTGCTTCAGCCCTGGGGGTAGTGACTTTTCCCTGTCTCTATCTCTTCTCTTTCTGCATTCTTTAGAGATTTCTGGTCCCCTAAGTAAGTAAAACCCTTTTGTAATCAATCATTCTTCGTATTCAGCTTTCCTTGTTCAGATTACTCTGTGCTCTCTGTGACCTGATTGGACGCTAGTCTGATAGTCAGCATATTTTCATGAAGAATTTGCAATGACGTATGTAACAGAATGTCAAAATAACCCTTCGCTCAGATGGTCACTGTCTTAGTCTGTTTAGACTGCTGTAACAAAATACCACAGGCGGAGTGGCTTCTAAACAACAGAAATTTATTTCTCAATGTTCTGGAGGCTAGAAGTCCAAGGTCAGGGTGCCAGCATGGTTGGGTTCTGATGACGGTCCCCTTCGGGGTTGCAGTCTGCCAACTTCTCGCTGCGTCCTCACATGGTGAAAGGGATGAGGGCTTTTTCTGGGGCCTCTTCTGCAAGGGTACTAATCCCGTGTGTGGACTCCACCCTCATGACGTCATCATTTTTCAAAGTCCCCCCACCTCCTAATACCATCACCTTGGGCATTAGGTTTCTAGCATATGAGTTTGGGGGAGGATACAACGTTCAATCTATAGAATTCACTCTTGTTCAGTCTTTAATTATTCCCTTTCCCCCACCATCGTGAAAGCATTCGGGGGAAGGACAGTTTCCCGTGGCCCTTTGCTTCTGCAGAAATGTCAGAGGACGCTGGCTCGTTTGAGAGGTAGTGCTCTCGCCATTCTCATGGCATCAACAGCCAGTGCATAAAGCTCGGAAACACGTGTTCATCCTCATCTTGTTTAGGTCTTCGTGAACACCCTGCTATCTCAGCCTCCCCTGGGCTCTTGTTATTCGTTGCTGGATCTCAACACAGCAGCCTCATCACTCTGGAAACCATGCGATCCTGTGGATTAAAACCATACGCTAGGTGCTTAACTATTTTTCTTTAAGTACTTAAATATGCTGCATCTGCCTACCAGTATAGGGCACCTGCTGCATTATGGGCCTCTCCTCACCCTTCCCCCGCACACATGGTCCCAGGAGGGAGTGGGTGGCAGCTGCACTGGCATTTGTATGTTTCACAATCCTGACTTACACTCTCTGTCCCTTTCCCTTAGAGAATGGAAAGTTCCAGGCATATGCCTGATCATGTCCACTCGCTGTCATTTTCTTTTCTTTTACCTCCTTTTTCTACCTCCTTCTCTCTCTTCAAATTCTTCTTGTCTAGAATTGTGTGAGTTCTCCGTTGCTGATAACAAATTGTGTCTACAACATAGCAGCTTAAAGCAACAATAATCAGTTATAGTTTCACAGTTTCCATGGGTTGGAAATTCAGAAGAGGCTCTAGTCAAGATGTTGGCTCGGTGACAGACCTGGCCTGTGACAGTAGTTTGCCAACCCTTGGTCTAGTGTATCAGTGTCTAAAAAACAATCTGATTACTCTAAGAAATCTAGTTATTTCTCTTTCAGAGAATTTGCAAGGACTCTCTTATACCTTCTATAAAAAGGATGCTGTATCATATAAAGAACAAAACAAAAGCTTAACTTCTAAATATGCGTCATTACAAAAGGCACTTTTCTTATATTGTACTACACAGTAAAAGTAACCAGTATTTGCTTCCTCTCAATTTTTAAAAATATGAACCATACTTTTATTCAAAAGAGTGGATTGGTATAGTTTAATGTAGTTATGTTATATAACAGAAAAATAATTAGAAATGTTTCCTTGCCAACTTGTAAAATGTAACTCTTTTCTTTTTTTAAAAAATTTCAGATATTCAGTACTTCTTAGACACTGCGCTGTCACCATATACCTCCTATTCCTATTACCTCGAGACCAGCAGCTTGCGTGGTTCAACAAGGAGTGCAGCTGTCACCTACAGGACAAAACCAGGGGCCCCAGAGGGAAGCCTGAACTTAAGTTATATCAGTCCTATTAGCTCAGACTCTGTGACACTTACCTGGGCTGTACCTTCAAATCATTCTGGTCCTATCGAGAAATATATTTTGTCCTGTGCTCCTCTAGATGGCATCCAGCCCTGTGTTCCCTATGAAGGTCCTGAAACCACCGCTACCGTCTGGAATCTGGTTCCATACACCAAATACCGTTTTGCTGTACAGGCGTGTACTAGTGGGGGCTGTTTACAAAGCACCCCTCTGACAGTGACCACAGCCCAGGCACCTCCCCGAAGGCTGGGTCCACCCAAAGTGCGGAAGATCAGTTCCACAGAGCTTCACGTAGAATGGGCTCCACCGATGGAACCAAATGGTAGGAATTCAAGGCCTAGATTTCCCATTCTTGAGTAAAACATAAAGGAGAATCTGGATATTTGGAATTGTGCAATAAGATTCTGACAACCATTTCCATTTTTATAACTGCATGATGTCATAATTGGGAAACAGTTTCTAAAGATATACTATTTGTCCTGGTTAGTAGAATAAGTATATTTCTTTAATCTAATAACAAATTCCACTCATTTAAATTGCCCCCTAGAAGGCTAATATTATCTTTGCTCTTAGTGACATCTGCCATAACACAAATGATGTTTCTAATTTGAAACTCACTTAGGAAATGCATTATATTTGACTGTGTCACAAGTTAGGGCACCCATAAGCAGTAAATTTTCTTTTAAGCAAGAAAAAGATATGAAATAATACAAAAAATATGTATATAAGCTAGCTGACTCCATTAAGTTAATTTTGGGGCTTATATAATTGAACCCCTGGTTATACAGGCCAGCACACAGTCACAGATTTTTAGTAATTTAATATCATGTACGTATTATAACAAAAGCTTTTTTCTTAGGATTTTTAAGTTACTTGATAAAACTAGGTGGAAGTGAACTGTAATATTCTAATATTTATGTAAACAAGGCTTATGTTAAGCAGATAATCAAATTAAAATCCCCAAATTTGAAACTCTATAAATTGAAGGTACAGTGATCAAATTTCCAAAAAGAGATAGCCATTCTTAGTAGAAATTATGACCAATCGTCCTGAAAAATATTGAATTTACCTATCGTAAATTATAGTTATTTTGTGTTTGTACACTTTTGTGCTGTTTTCGTTTTCCATGAATATGCTTTTCAGTAATATTTCATGCATTCATGTAGGTATCAACTTCTAGGTTTTTTTGTTTTTGTTTTTGTTTTTTTTAGTAAGTACCTATCATGTGGATTACCAAGAAAATAGACAGGTAGTTGAGTCAGAAGAACAAGGAAAGCCAGGACTCTTCACATAACCTAACATCACCTCACCCCTAAAATAGCCCATTTGTCTAATAAGTCCTCTTTGTTCACCGTTTCACTTTTCTAGGCATAATTATAAGATATGAACTATACATGAAAAGACTGAGATCTAATGGAGAAACCAGGTCAGCAGAAAGTCAAGTTTTTCAGAGCAGTGGCTGGCTCAGTCCTTACCCACTTGCAGAATCAGCCAATGAAAATGCATTAGAACCTCCCGAACTAACCACAGTCATCACTGGCTTGGAGCCGTACACCAAGTACAAGTTTAGAGTCTTAGCTGTGAACATGGCTGGGAGTGTGTCTTCTGCCTGGAGCACAGGAAGAACGGGAGAATCAGGTGAAGACTCATGCTTTGAACTCTACTTTGGAAACTCCTGAATGAAAATATTGCCTCAAATTAAAGTCAACAGCACTAAATACATTCGAAAAGCAAGAGCTGTACATTTACATAAACCAAGGAAATATTGAATGCATACATTGGTTTCATAGATAACTCAAGGTCACAAAGTTCTTGCTGTAAGTTCTAGGGAAAAAAAATAATGTTTTAGTTGTTACTTCAAGGCACAAAAATGACTTAACTGTAGTTATAGTCTTTTGGGAATGTTTGTCAAAAATAGCAATTGGTTTCCAGTCCTGAAGTGGGCTAGCCATATGTCCCATCTTGCTCCAAATTCAGTACAATTTATGTTCAGTGAAAGAGATAACTGTTACCAGTTTCACAAATCTGTTTTTGTTTTTCTTTCTCTTTCCAAAACAAATAGTTTAGGTACCAAATTGTACCTTAAAATATAATCCCAGACATCAAAATCTATAATTCACAAATGTGTTTATAAGCAGTTGGCAATATGGTAAGGAAAGATGGTGAAAAGCTTTAATTTTCTTAAGATAGCTTTACTAAGGCAAATGAGATATTTTTAATTCTCCATCTCATTCTTTATATTATAAACACTTCAAATTTCATGAGCCCTTGACAAAAAAACTACACTTTTGTTATGCTTTGATCTATAGATATCCAAAGAAACCCAAGTCCCGATTTAAATTGGATCTGTTAGGACTGTGGAGGGTAAGGGTAGCTTCAAGTTTGATGTCCAAGGGAATCATTTCATGAATAAAATGTGCATTGTGCTTGAGCATCTCTTAATGACTCCCAGCCATCTTGTCCAAATAATAGGGCCATGATAGCACAAGTGATGAGCCATGGCATTCCGGAAGGGGAAAGTCAAGGTCAGAAATGAAAAGTAATGGATGAAACAGCAATACTGGACCCTCATAATCGTATGGGTCACTGGCTAATGAAAGTGCAATGAGGTCCTTTGATAATACACCTTTGGTTAGCACATTTAAAAACCATATTAAGATCTCAAGGATGGCAGGGGGAGAATGTATGTGTGTACGTCCCTGAACATTTCAATCCAGATTTATTGAAAACTTTTTGAATTTCTTTGGGGTTATTTAGAACATTTTCAATTTCCCTCTTTCTAAAGAGTAATATTCTCCCAGGAGCTCAGTGAATTACTTCTTTACATAAGAAGTCCAATATGTCACTATGCATTGTTCTAAACTTTGTGGACTGAGACGTATTCTGTTTTTGTGGCTTCTCCTTTCAAAGACGTCATAAGACCTATGGTTTCCTCCCCAGCTATCTACTGGTTACCCTTATGAACACAAATTCCTATTTTTTAATTTTGTAAATGGAAAATATCTTTGTTAGTAATGTGAAGGTGGAGAACATCCTTGCAGATATAAAAATAAGTGAGTAGCTTTTATACACACCAGCATCTTCTTTGATTTTTAAAAATTAGAATATTATGTAAGGAGTGAGGTGTTTCAGAAACTAAGATAAATGTGTGAATTCAGGTTCAAAACCTGTGAATATGGCGTTCATTGTTTTGGCTGTTGTTATTGTTGTTGTTAACAGCGCCTGTATTCATGACCCCTCCTTCAGTCTCCGCCCTGTCACCATACTCGCTCAATGTGTCCTGGGAGATGCCAGCAGATAATGTAACAAGAGGAAAAGTTGTGGGGTATAACGTCAGTATGGTTTCTGAACAATCACCTCAACAATCTAGTCCGGTGGTGTTTTCACAGGTATTGTTATTTTCAACTAATGACCTTTCAGAATTGAATTATGTCTTCATATTGACATTTTCTGTATTTGCAGAATTCTGACAGAATTTTCATTTGTATTGGGTTGGCCAAAAAGTTTGCTCAGTTAATGAATACATTCAATAAATTTCTTGGTGAAAATGAAAAATATGTCTTATTTTTACTTAAAACCGAATGAAGTGTTTGGCCAACCCCATATAAACCTTAAAAGGGTCATTCGTTTCTTAATAAGATATTTATGTATACAAGGCTCCAAATACTTATATCACTCATGTTTTCCTAATATAAGGGTATATGGAAATAAAGTTGGTATAACTTTGTTTCATGAAATCTGCTTTTTCCACTTAGCATATATCCTTAAATATCTTGCAAGAAGCTGACATTCAGTAGCTGTGTACTATCATATTATCTGGGTACACAATAATGATTCAACCAATCCACAATCAATTGATATGTCTATTTTATTAATTCTCTTGGAAATCTAAATGACATTGATAAGAACATCTTATATGTACATTTTGCATATTTCTATTTCCTAAGAATAAATTCTGAGGGATGCAGTTTATCACAGCTTATAGCAAAGGTTGTGAACATGTTCAAGGTTTGGGATATGTAGTGACATATTTCCTTCTAGTGAGTTATATACAGCCAGCAGTAATGAGAATAATGATCATAGGTAACAATTACTGAGGCTTTACTGTGTACTAGCCTAATTCATTTGATATGTATAATAATCCTGGAGGATAAGAGGCTCTTGTTACCCTCCAGTTTATGGTGTGACCAGTGTCCTTCCTATCAGCATAAGAGTGACCAATGACAAAGACCAGCTGACGTCAACTGGACGAGTCATTCTGCATACTTGGCTGTTTAGCATCTCTTCTGAGGAAGATGCTCTTTGGAGGACATTAACAGGACATGAAAAGATCTTCACACTTACTTGATGCCCTGTCCCATGGGCCTATCCACATTCTTCTTCCCTAAACATCCTAGTTCTTGATTTTCTAGTCCTTTTTCTTTTACGGCCATGTTCAATACAACCAAACCACAACCATATAATTCAGGAACCCTTCCCTTTCCACACAGAATAAATGACCAGGTGTACTACCTGAAGTTTTGCCCATTGAAAGGATTTCTTTTTATTGCTGGGTTTTAGGACCATCCCTGAATGGAGCTATAGAGCAGCCAGCACCCATTTTTGACTTCATTAACCACATACTAAGACAACCCATCTGCAAACCAAACCACATTTTTCTACTCTCACAAGTCTTAAGGGTCCTCCAAGGAGTCATAGGTAGGAGCTGAGATTGAGCCAGCAGTGTCAGAATGGTGGATGACATGTGGGTTTGGATTACCAGCTTGCACAGCATATTATGCGTTCTGGCTGTTACTTGTATTATAATACTGTATTCCAAGAAACTAAGATAAGAAAAACAAAAAAACCCATAGTTTATACAGCACATCCCAGAAATCAACTTGTTTTTTTCCTGCTTTTACCAATTACTTGCCATATCACACATCTCTGTGCTTCAGATATTATTCATGTGTAAAATGGGAAAACAATTTCTGCTTATCTATACAGTTTTTGTGGAGCTTAAAGAGCTTAACAAACATTAGATATTGTTATTATTAGTGATTATTATTAATGAGATATGGCTACATTACATTTGATAAAATATTCAGTGGGGCAGGAAAATATTTTTTTATATTGACAAAATTTATGTATATAAATCTTTTGTTTGTTTAAAAGTCTTTTCTTTGTGGCTGAATTAAAATAGGGATATAGATATGTCACTTTATTCGCTCTCTTACACCCTCTCCTGCAAATAATCATCTACCTAATCATATATTCAAGAAAGTGAAATCACAAGTGGCAAAGTCAAATTTTTTTATATTCTCAACAATTAAATTTGTATCCACACTGACCTGAGCATGTCTTGTTATAATCTTGGTAAATAAATAGCCAAAATTTCTGGGGAAAGCCCACTGTAAAAATAACTGTTAAAGGATCTTTACCTAAGAATGTGGTAGAAGACATATATAGAAGTGGTGCTATTATCATTGTAGTATTTTAAACTCCTACAAAGTTCTTCTCACCTCTTTAAAGATTAATCCCACAAAAAACTTTCAATTAGATACATCCTTTAAGACTTGTTAAGATGAGTCTATGTACATGATAAAGACACAGTTTATCTGAGTGATGATTTTACATGCCCCAAGCTCTAGGATAAGTGTTTCTTAAAAATCATGTAATTTATAACAACTATATGTAGAGAAGAAGTAAAATTTCATCAAAATTAATATTAGTCTACATTTTATCTTTATTACATTTCATTTTGTGTTCTTTTGAAAATTTTTTAAAAATAGGTCTTTATTGGAGTATAATTGCTTCACAATACTGTGTTAGTTTCTGTTGCACAACAAGGCGAATCAGCCATATGCATACACATGTCCCCATATCCCCTCCCTCTTTTTTTTTTAAACATTTTTATTAGAGTATAATTGCTTTACAATGGTGTGTTAGTTTCTGCTTTATAACAAAGTGAATCAGTTATACATATACATATGTCCCCATATCCCCTCCCTCTTTTTTTTTTAAACATTTTTATTAGAGTATAATTGCTTTACAATGGTGTGTTAGTTTCTGCTTTATAACAAAGTGAATCAGTTATACATATACATATGTCCCCATATCCCCTCCCTCTTGCGTCTGCCTCCCTCCCACCCTCCTGATCCCACCTCTCTAGGTGGTCACAAAGCACCGAGCTGATCTCCATGTACTATGTGGCTGCTTCCCACTAGCTATCGATTTTACATTTGCTAGTGTATATATGTCCATGCCACTCTCTCACTTTGTCCCAGCTTACCCTTCCCCCTCCCCGTGTCCTCAAGTCCATTCTCTAGTACGTCTGCGTGTTTATTCCCATCTTGCACCTAGGTTCTTCTTGACCATTTTTTTTTTTTAGATTCCATATATATGTATAGCATACAGTATTTGCTTTTCTCTTTCTGACTTACTTCACTCTGTATGGCAGACTCTAGGTCCATCCACCTCACTACAAATAACTCAGTTTCGTTTCTTTCTATGGCTGAGTAATATTCCATTGTATATATGTGCCACATCGTCTTTATCCATTCATCTGTTGATGGACACTTAGGTTGCTTCCATGTCCTGGCTATTGTAAATAGAGCTGCAATGAACATTGTGGTACATGACTCTTTTTGAATTATGCCCAGTAGTGGGATTGCTGGGTCGTATGGTAGTTGTATTTTCAGTTTTTTAAGGAACCTCCATATTGTTCATCCCCTCCCTCTTGATGTGTTCTGAGACAAAGAATAATTTGTTTAAAAATGCTTCAATTTTTTAAATTAAATAAGAAATACCTTAATGTATTTTATCTTAAAAACAATTTCATTTTCTAAAAATCTACATTAAATCCCATCAAGATTTTGCTAAATAAGATAAATCTTATAGCAATATTAAGTAAGATTTACTCATTTCAAAGTTTTATTTTTCTTAGAAAATTTTAAATCACATTGCACACAAGAAAAAAGTTTATATCTTCAGAACCTAAGTAGCCACTTTAAAATTGGAAAAAGGATTAATAATTCAGTGTTTGATGCTTTTCTGATTTCTAAATGTAATTGCAAGAAAATGGTACCAGTGTTTAAAATTATTCCTAGATATTTTTAATCTCCAAAGTCACCTTTATTGCTGAAAAATGTTATGTAAGCAATATAATTTATATTCCAAACACATTGCTTTCTAGAACTACTCAGTTTATGAAATTTTAAATTCAGTACCCAGGCACATATTCCAAATGAATTTTATTGTACTCCTAAAGGGAAGACAAAATCTAGAGATTGACTCCAAATGTTATTAATCTTTACAGTTACCTGTAGTATTTACATTTATGGAAGATTATTTGATATGGATGTATATCGATATACCTTAGAAAAATAGCTTTGTACTCATGCTTGCTGTCAGACTATCCGTTTTAATGACTCTTTTTTCCTGAATATAATCACCAGTGGTCTTTGTATCTACAGACTAAGCAAATTTACATGGTTGCTTTTGATCAATTCTAGTTATAATGACAGGACAAGCTCTCAGTGTTTATTGTTTAATTACTTGTTTATGGACCACAGAGTCTCCTTTGCTCAAATCTGCTATTTTCATTTGAAAATGTGTGATAAAGACAGCATTTCAAAACAAAATGTAACTGTTTGATCAATCTGCTTATGCTCAGTTGTACAAGAAAGATAATTGAGAATTGACTTCATGTGGGTGCTCAGTAATCTTTCCTTTTTTTCCCTTTTTCTTCCTGTGGCTTTTTTTTTTTTTTTTTTTTTTAAAGCAAATGATGGGATTGATTTAACATAGTGACATCTCTCTGTACCAGCTCCATCAACTAGCATGTGGGCATTACTGCACGGGGTTCATTTTGGCCAAGCCCCGTGGTTTTATTTGGACTTTTTCACGATAACAGTGACAGTGTCACCATTCTTTATCTGTACCATCAGTGACACGAACTGCACCACCATGCTGCTTTATGAGGCAATAACTCGGTTTCCTCATTTATCCACTCAGGAACTGGATTATTACCTCATAAAGCAGTGTGATTGTACAATTATCAATTAAATCCTAGCTTGTTGAGGCCCTTCAAAAATATCCCTTTTCCTAATCATGGCGGGCAGTAATTCCCTCTGTCAGAATTCCTGGAACTTTGCTTGTCAAGCTAATATTTTTCCCACTGATTATCTATTATCTGACTTTTTTATTTTTTTTTTTTTTTGCTTCACAGGTGTTGTACACTGCTAAATCCCAAGAACTGTCTTATATTGTGAAAGGACTCCAACCTTATAGGATATATAACTTTACTCTTTCTCTCTGCAATTCAGTTGGTTGTATAACCAGTGCTTCGGGAGCAGGACGGACTTTAGCCGCAGGTAAGCATGAAAAATATATTGTGTGTTTATAAACAAAACACCTACAAAGCTCAATACCTTCTCTAGTCTGGACTTACTATTGGTCTTTTCTGCTTTCTCCTTCTCCCTCACTAACCCTGATTGCTACTGACCTTGTCATAGTTGAACAGAAAAAGAAACTTAAGAGCCCTGAACATTCCTGGGTTGCAACTGTGTCATCATAAGAAACATAACTAGATGCAGAGTGAGTACACAGCTCCCACCACCCTGAGTCCTAAAGGTGCCCCAACAATTGTTTGCAGTGTTTAGCGGGCTTCTTCTGAGGACTCAGAATACTCCTCCTCTCAGCCTTAATTTTTGTGTGTGTGCGATTTGGTCTATCCCCTCCTGCCCCATGGAGCTAACAGCAGACATCCAGAAATTACTGGGTTGCCCTGGCGTCATATTTTGCCTTTATTGGATAGGCAGTAGTGTGCTTATTAATCTGTTTATTATGAATATGAAGCTCTTAAGTACATAAAATTGAAATAACAACTTGTTATCATGTATAATCTTACCAGGAAATAGTTTGTATAATGTTTTGCTTGCTTCACTTAGGACAAATTAGGTTCACACAAACTTGATTACATGTATTATTAACACCTATGTAACCCAATCACTTACCATTTAGGATATTTTCAAATCAGTTTTTCTGTCAGCATCCAACAAGGCTTAGATTCCTGGTGCTTTTTAAGGAAATGTCCAGAGGTGAGGAGGTTAAGAGACTCCTAGGTGAATGGCAAAAAGCATACAAACATGTTTAGCTATGAAAATACTCCTTAGAGGGTTTCCCTGGTGGCGCAGTGGTTGCGAGTCCGCCTGCCGATGCAGGGGACACGGGTTCGTGCCCCGGTCCGGGAAGATCCCACATGCAGCGGAGCGGCTGGACCCGTGAGCCGTGGCCGCTGAGCCTGCGCGTCCGGAGCCTGTGCTCCACAATGGGAGAGGCCACAACAGTGAGAGGCCTGCGTACCACACAAAAAAAAAAAAATACTCCTTAGACTTTCTTCCTTACTGGCCTCATATACAATTCCATAGTTTTTGTCTTGTTTTATTTTGTTTTCATTCTGGAAGAACTTGTTTGGCTCAAACTATCTTGTATCAATATACAACAAACTTCAACTATAACAAGTAATTTTGTTTCTTCAAATTGTCCACCAATGATGGGGACTTCCCTGGCGGTCCAGTGGTTAAGGCTCTGTGCTCCCAATGCAAGGGGCACGGGTTCAATCCCTGGTTGGGAAACTAAGATCCCCACGTGCTGCATGGTACGGCCAAAAAAAAAAAAAAAAAAATTTTTTTTTTTTTCAATAATGAGAATGAAGCCAAAGTTCCAAGTAATTATGTTTTATTATCTCTGACTGAACTCTTTGTGTTTTTACATATTTAACCTATATGTACAAGTATTTATGGAGTATCTAGCTTGAACAAAAAACACCATTCTCCTATAAGAATATTTATTATTTTTATATACTATGTTATTAGAAAGTTACAGAGTGTGGATAGCAGGGGAAGACTCCCTGTCTCTTTTAGAAAAAAATGACATAATTTGGGACTAGAGGCTAAAAATTAAAAGAGGGATCTGTCCTGGGGGCTGGAGAAAGTGAAAACAGAAACCACACAAACCAAAGATTGGCGTGAGATCTAGGGGAGGATAAAGGGACTCCGATTATGTGACCGAGCAGAACTGAAATCACAGCTTCTCAGGGTTGTAAAACATTTGAAAGTCATCTAGGGTGACTATCTAGCCAATATTAATATATCCTATGCAACATTCCTTCCAAGTGTTTGTCTGACCTGTGTTTGATCCTTTCGTGATAGGGGAAGTACACCTCTCTGGCAAATCATACCATGTTTAGAGACCTCTTTGAAAACGCAATTTCAAAGGTGATACGAATCCAAAATACCTCCCTCTGGCTGCTATTGGACATTCTCCTTCCACTCCCTTGGGGGCTGTCCTCACTCTAATTCACCTTCCTCATGACATCACTTCCAATAACATCTTCAGTAACAATACCCCCAGCCAAGTCTTCTCTCCTCCAGGCTGTGTACCTGAGGGACCTCCCATCTGCACCTCACATGCCCTAGTTTCCAGCACGGTTAGGACAGGCTCTCTCCTTTAGATAGGATCTACTCTGTTTTTTTCATAGACACAAACTAAAAGAACTGAATGGAGACGTGCTGGTCCCCAGAGACCAGACAGACCCTGGGCATGGAAAGAGAAAAGCAGGGAAAATGTCTATAGAATGGCATCTTCCCTGCTTAATGGACCAATGATCACGTCTGTGTGAATATCATCCTCATTGGTTGCAGTAAGAGTTCCTGTGACGTGGAACTCACTGCGCCCCAGTGCTATGTGCTCTTCTTCTAGTCACTGGTGAGGAGGCTTAAGGCCACTCGATCCACTGGAAGCTGAGTGGAGCAGAACTCATCTAGGCCCTCTGAGTCCTCTCCCTGCCTCTTTATCCCTGAATAACAGAACTTGGAAACCTCTCATAGTCTCCGAAAGCCATGAGATGTGCAAGTTAATGGACTTTTTCATATAAGAGTTTGTTTGTGTGTTTTAGGGGAAAATGATAAGCCAGAATGCCACAACTTGAATTTGAGCTCTGCCATCTACTAGCTTTGTGACCTTGAGTAAACTATATGACCTCTGTGCCTTAGTTTTCCAATTTATAAATAAGGATAACCTATTACGTAGGGCTCTCCCGAGGAGTAAATACATGTTAAGTGTTTAAAGCAGTGCCCGGCACAGAGTAAATCCTAAAAAAAAAAGTGATATTTTAATCAAGATTTCTATCATAACTATTTTGTAATACTTTTATCAGTCACAATGTAAATGTTATAGAATGTCTAATCAAATGTTATCGAAGTCGTGCAATTTATTTTACAACTTTGTTTCCATAACAATATTATAACGTAAATAGAACAATGCAGAGTCCTAAAACTAAGGGTTGGATGGCAAAAGTAAACTGTAGGGGGGCTGACATCGAAAAGCATCATTTTTCAGTTCTGTAAGGAGCATGTTGTTCAGAATTATGGCACGCATTTCAGGATTTTGATCAAAAACTACACATTTCAAATTTGTTGTTTACAATATAGAGTTAATAATGTGTCATAACCATATTGTTGCTATGTTTTGCTGTGAATGCTCAATTCAGTAAGCGTCTATTAAGGTTACTATTTAAAGCACTGGATGGAGGGGATTCTAGTAGAATCCATTCAAAGATACCTTAATGGTGTCCGCATTAAGGTACTGACATATAACAGGTAGGGTTAACACCTTGGGGGAAAGGATAAAAGAAAGCTATGGGAAAGGAGAATATAGGATAGGTAGCTTTGGTTTAGGAGACTGGGAAATTAGCTCAGGTTAAATGGCATTTGAAATGGACTATAAAGAATTGGTAAAGATTTTTGCAGCTATTATACCATGTGTCTCTGTTTGAGGGGCTCTTCCATACTGACATGATGAAAGCTGAGGTTTATAAAGATGCCTCTGTCAGTATAGTGTAGAATAGATTAAAGTGTGGAAATAGAGACTGGTAGACATTCCAAGGGGACCATGAGAAAGTAAGTCAGATAAATAGAAGGAAAGATTAAAAGAAATGAATAGAGTAGATCAAGGAAAGGAAATCCACGGGGTAAGAAGAGGGAGAAATTGAAGATGACGGTAAATATCCTAGACAATGGTGATGCCGCTAAATATAATGCAAAAGACGAAGAAAGGACATATGGGAGAAATAAAACCATGAGTTTCAGTTTGATTATCTGATGGAAACACATCCATGACAATTATAACCAGCCAACAGCAGAAAATGCAAATCTGGAGCTTAAGAAGGATGCGAGTTTTATAATCACCTGCATATAAAAGGAGCCGAAACTATGGACGATAATGGATTAGTGAAGGCAGAGAAAATACAAAATAAAAGTGTGCATCTCAGTGAATGCTCACATTTTGGGAGGAAGAGGAA
The DNA here is from genome assembly GCF_026419965.1 of Kogia breviceps. Lineage (NCBI taxonomy): Eukaryota > Metazoa > Chordata > Mammalia > Artiodactyla > Physeteridae > Kogia > Kogia breviceps. The sequence goes on along the minus strand of NC_081310.1, from coordinate 14,382,839 downwards.
AGGAGGAATAAACAGAACAGAGATGTGGTCAGAGTTAGAAAACGAACCTAGAAAAAGCAGTATCCAAAAAATCAAGGGGAGAGAGAATTCTAGAAGGAGAATGTTGTCAGTAGGGAAAGTAGGAGAAAGGTAAACCACAAGGAACGTGGGGTCACTGATGACTCTCTGGGCAGCACTCTGATTAACATGGTTAGAGCAGAAGCTGGAAGGTAAAAAATTAAACAGTTGCAGGAGAAGATGGGACAGTAAATTTTAAATGTGTAGTTTTTTGTCCTTTGCCAAAATGTTCCTTCTACACAATTTCCATTAAAAAAAATACATTAACTTTGTTCACATGTGAAATCCTTTCTTTTCTGAAGGAAAAATTATTTTAGCGTTCTTCTGGGAAAATTTTTATTTCTTTATCCCTTAACTTATTTTGTCAGAACTCTCTGACTCTTCATCTGCCAAGCAGGGAATAAAGTCACTTACATGACAAAAGTATAAAAAAATAATTTTTGCTTGCCACCTGATTTATTATAAAATATACCATTTTCAGGGGTGTTTGGATCAGGGAGAATGGACTTGTTTTTATTAGAATACAAAGAAAACCCCAGCAATTACAGATCCGATATCCTTTTTGCCTCCTTTGTTTTTAATAGGTGAATAAGGATTTTTTTCTAAAATTTTCCTAGGATTAAACCTCTGCGTGTAACTGATAGATATTAAGTCATAGAAATAAACAGTGAGAAGGTCAATCCTTCTGAATGGTCAACAGGTTTGCTGACCATTGTACGAAAGGAATAAAAGTTAAGTTGCAGCTATGAATCTTCCTGCTCTGTTTCTTCTAGTAATAAGGTTATAATTTGGCGGGCATATATTACTCCAGTGAATTCTAATGGATTTGTGAGAAATTTAATTCAAGTTCATGTGAGTGAAGTGTCAGGAATCAAGAAGAAGCCAGCGACCATTTAAAAATTGTGAAGAAGAGCACCCCAAATTAGAAGTAGTAGTCAGCCTTTTTGAAGCAGTGAATCACTTAAACATGTTTTTTTCCCTTAAATCTCAGTCACAGAAACCAAAAAGATACTTGTAAAGATGTATGTTTCATTAAAAAGCTGGAGAATTATAATTTGCTCTCTTTGAAGTATGTTTTCATTTAGATGTTATTAGAATTACACATTTCGTCCAGAATATTTATTGCTTTACTCCTTTGGTTTTGGTGCCCATAACAAAGTCTGCGAGCTGATGTGAGAGAGGTATTCTCCCAGGAGCAGCTGCATCTCCATTGCAAAATCTTCAGGAAACTGTCATGGGTGGCTTTGGAGTTGCTTCTGGGTGTACAAGGGTCATAAGCTGATGGACTGGGCACCCTTCTTATACTTTTCTTGAAGATTACCCTTTTAATCTAATAACTTTGTACATGTCCACCCTTTGTGAATTAAGCACAAATTAAACCTGCCTTCAGAGAAATTCCTTTTGGAGATACATTCCTGGAGGAACAATGTCCTGTTTCCTTTACCTGTCATAAATTGACCTCTACACTACAAGCTTAGAAGTGCCCATCCCCCATTAAGCAAGTAATTAGTGGTGCATTCAGATTTTTGTCTGAATCCGAAGTAGAATGTATGTTTGCGGCTGGGTTGCAAATACACATTGTTTTGTATGCAGGTACATACGTCTTTTCATTGTGAATAGGACCCAGAGTGATTAAACAAGCACTCCTAATATGTTAATTTATAATTTTAATTACAACAATCTTGTATATATAGTCATTAGTGAATACTAATATAAATATTTTTCTATCTTTTTATTCATAATGCATAAACCAATCATCCAGTTACTTCTCTGAGGTTGCCTGTTTTTGTTTCATAATACAATCTTTGTTCTTAGTTATGAATGCATTTTGTTTGTTCCTGTCTTGAATAATCCCTCATTAAGCTAGTCACTTTCTGCTCCATGCTAAAAAGGAAAAATTATCATGCAAATGTGGCATGCCATATTAAAAAGCACATTACCAGACACTTTTGTTGCTGTCCTTCAATTAGTTTCCCTTCTTTGAATTTAATTCCATTTGTTGTTAAACTACCGACTTGATGTATGGACTCATGAATCTCAGGCTGCTGCCAGGAAAGTGGGGGAAAAAAAAAAAAATCAAAGCCTCTTCGAAGAGCTGCAGAGGCGAGCTGAAATGAATTTGCTTCACCTTTGACAGGAACACTTGAACAGCAGTGAAATCCTCTGCGGATTCAACTTGGCTAATTATCCAATTATTTATTTCAAGAATAAAGGCACTGTTTTACCGTTAGAGCAGTGTAAGTCAATCTGAGAAATTTGGTAATGATAGATGACTTAAGTCACTTCTAAGATAAACAGTATCTGTGGACGCTTGTCTCACCCAGTCTTTTCAGGCAGCAAGTTCTCACGTCTTAGCATCAGGGAAATCCTGAGTACGCGCGGAAGGGTTGGTTTTGTTTGTTTTGCTCTTTCGACAACAGAGATTATTTTGCCCTTCTAACCACCGTGTCAAATTTCCGTAGCTCTCAGGCAGTGTTGAAGTTGTATCTCTCTTGATTAAAAGCTTTTGGTTCAAAGCAATACTTTTTAATTGCCTAATGATATAAGTCAGTTCTTAGGAAAGAACCGCACATTTAGGAGTTCATTTGCAATATAACTGAAAAATTCATTGCATGGCAGTAAAACAATTTACTGTTAATTACAAGGAGAAGAATTTGCTGTAGCATGCTCACAGATTGCCATGAATCATGCAGCACTCCTAGAGATTTATAACAGATGTGTAAGTGGGATGAATTAGCAGGGTTTAATAACAGAGACACAAATCATGCAGACTTCAAGGAGCTTTAATTGATATACTAGAATGTGACGGGCATGAATCACTCAGCCATTCAACAGCACAGTAACATATGGTCAGCTCAATATGCTGCATCTGAAATCGGTTGGTGAGTCGTTGGTTGGCCCATATGGTGGAAGCAATATATTTTTCATGATTCAAAAAAATACATCCTTGTTTTTAAAGAAATATGACGGCAAAGCATGTTTGTTATTGAACTGGAATGCCGAACGGGGTTTTTTTAGAATGATTTTGACATGGCAGCTTCCCCAAATATAGAGCGGCTACTACTTGTAATACCAGATCGTTGGAGACATGATGAGAACCAGATTGGTGCTTGTTGGCAGGCTTGATCCACAGCAAAGCCTACAGAAGAGCTCAGCTGACAAGAGCTGCAATTGTTAGGGAAATCCTTCAGACTCCGATAAAGCAAACCAAATGAGAAGGATGATGTCAGTTTCAGAGAAGTTCAGGAATGCCCACATTCCCAAAGAGAATAGAGTGAACTGAATGAGAGACCCTGACTTAGCAGGGTAGAAAAGTGGCTGTGATAGCACCATGACCCCAGTTGTAACAATTGGACACGACATTTAAAAAAAAAAATCAACCTCTTAATGAAAGGTTCAGTCGTTCAGGAGCATTCTAAAAGAAATCATGGCGGACCAGAGCGCCAGTGGTAGGACCAATCCCATGTCATTCCTGAAGGATTCTTTCAGTGTAGGAAAACAGGTAATCCTGGTGCAGACCGACAGCACGCAACATCTTTGTATGGAAACTGGGATCTGGCAGCTTTCGACAAAGCTTCTGTAGCTTTAGTAAACCTGACAGACTTGAAAAAGGAATATTTCAGCCTTAGAACTGCGGCTGCCAGAATTTAATGTCGACAATTAAAATTTATTTTGATCCTTACCTACTGTTTATTACTGTTTGTATACACAACAGACCTTACTAATACAGAGATGCACTATTAGATGGAATTACCATCTGTTCAGAGTGAAATGCTGGCATCTGTCTTAGATGCTAAAACTAAAATGATATTATTTCTAACAAAACAAAATTAACTGCTTTTTACTCACCCACTTTAATGTTGAATGCGTGATGCACGCAAGGTAGAGGCTTGTTGATACACCGTGTAATGACCCCTGTTGCCAGGTCTGTATTCAGATATGTGACTTTCATGGGGCCTCTGTTGACCTCTTTGGCGTGGCAGAAGGCACGCTTTTTAAAGCACCATTTTAGTTTTCCGATGTATTCACTAGAGTAAGGCATTAAAACAACACAATTAAAATGTGTAAGAATTGAACTAGAAAGACTATTGTGTGCGAAATATTTTGATAGATGTGCCCTAAATAAATGCAAGGGGAAAAAAATTAAATAGACAAAAATTCATCTGAACAGAGTTGCCATACACCCACAGCTTTAGGAAAAAATAAACTCTTCTCTGCTGGACTATTTCTAAGTTTCTCCTACACTGACATATAGGAAAGATTTATATTCAGCATCCCCTCCTTTATTTTAAGCCTAAGTATCCTCTGAAAAAAGATCTCTAACTTGTAGAAGTTAGAGAATTTGGAGTATCAGGGACAATGGTAGTTTCCATACTGATGTTGGATCTGTGACGCTACTTTCTGAGAAGCCCGACTTCAGTTCTGTATATCACACAATAATAAATTTTGTCACACCAACGTTTAATGCGTGTACACAGTGCATTAACTGTAACTGTAGTACTTTTATTTGTGCTAGAGGAGACTTGAAAATGATTAAAAAATCAATACTTTTCTGTCAGAGAAGCAAGTGTTACCATGCATTTAAGTAGTTAATTGCAGAAGCCCCGTAAAAGCTTCAAGTTTGGGTAGCAAGGATGCCGTAATTACAGTCCAAGCGACTACCTTTTATGGACAGGGGACTTTAGGGAACGGCACGTGTTGTCATCGCTGCTGCCGTATGTACAGCTCAGCAACCATGGATCCTCACACTGTGTATGTGTTGGATGTGAGGTGCGTGCAAATTATTGATCATCACCTGCATGACGGCTGGTTCAGGTAGTGTTTGTTCATCAAGGAGGTGATTCCCCTTAAACTCTCTAAAAGCACTGCTCTCTGGCCTTGTTTCTATCATAGGACACACAGGAAAATCATAGTATGTATCTGCCGTGCTGAGGTAAAGAACAAGATGGCTCAGAGCTGTGGGAGATAAGCTGGCTGGCTTCCTGGAGGGCTAAGGGGATCCATGTATCCAGCACCCCTTCTTGCTTTACTATGGAGAGGAGCTGCTTGAAAATGTTCAAGCAGAATTTTGAAACTGGAAGAGACCCTAGGCATAATCGAGTCTGTCATGCTCTTCAATAAATGAGGTATTACCCAGCAATTCTACCCCTGGGTACATATCTGGAAAAAATGAAAACACTAATTTGAAAAAATCCATTCACCCCAACGTTCATAGCATCATCGTTACAATTGCCAAGATATGGAAGCAACCTAAGTGTCTATCAGCAGATGAATGGGTAAAGAAGATGTGGTGTGTGTATATCTATATATCTATATATCTCTCTCTATATAGAGATATATAGATATATAGATACATACAATGGAATATTACTCAGCCATAAAAAAGAATGAAATTTGGCCATTTGCAACAACATGGGTAGACTTGGAAGGTATTTCCTAAGTGAAATAAGACAGTACGATATCACTTGTATGTGGAATCTAAAAAATGCAACAAACTAGTGAATGTAACAACAGCAACAAAAAGAAGCAGCCTCACAGGTATAGAGAACAAACTAGGGGTTACCAGTGGGGAGAGGGAAGGGGGGAGGGGCAATATAGGGGTAAGTGATTAAGAGGTACAAACTATTATGTATAAGATAAGCCACAAGGATATATTGCACAACACAGGGAATATAGCCAATATTTATAGTAACCGTAACTGGAGCATAACGTCTAAAAATGGTGAATCACTCTATGGTACACCTGTAATTTATATAATATTGTACACCAACTATACTTCATTAAAAACGTTTTTTCCAAAAAATAAATGAATGAGTGAGATACTGACGAACAGAGAGGCCAAATAATGGATTAGCCAATGTTCTATAAGTAGGGTCCTGAAGAAGCAGTCTAGAACCTAAGTGTTCTCCTTTCCAGATCAGTTCCATTATATATATCTTCTCTCTTGATGGGGACTAGTAGACAAAGAAGAAAATGGGAAAATTGATGTTGTTCTTTCCTCAGTCAGAGAATAATAGATAGTCAGCAAGAAAGCACTGAGAAGTCTCTGAGAGTCTGAGGGGGAGAATCCTCTCCTCTTCTGGACCCTGAATGGAGAGCGCTTGCCAACTGGGAAGTCATGGCTACGTGACCAACCCAGATTTTATGTTTGAGTCCTAGTGCCAGGGCCCTTTCACAGGTGTTCGGGCCTAGCAGCGTTTGGCAAATCGCATTTCCTGTGACAGTTTGCATCTCTGGGAGAAAGTCAGGATCATTTTCCACTGACAAGATGCCCGAGGATGTCTCATATTAGTCTTGCACCCTCACACCCCTGAAATGAGGAAACGCTGTTTGTTCCTAGGTTGCCGTCTTCCTAATAGTTGATGATGCTTTACAATATTGACACAGCCATGCAGTCTTCATAGACAACAGACTCTTCCTTGAAAACAGATTTGATTTTAAAGACCTGTCAGCAAGCACTTCTGCTCATTTAGTCTTCAGTTCTTATCCTAAGATGGTCAAACTCCACACTACCATACATTTTGCAAGTGTAAATTTATGCATTATGATATGCTATTAATCAGATTATAAAATAAATGCTGCACAAAGAGTGTATATTACAGAGTGTTTTATAAAAGAATGCTTGTAAATAGAAGAGAGAGACTAGAAATTGGATTACAGAGCTAATGCAAAAAAATACAAGAGCACCGTAATTTTATGCCAAGTAGAAACAGACTTTGTATGTTGTTAGTCTTTGAAATGATGGGTATTGAAGATCCATTTTATACTTTATGCTTATAAGAGGATTTTCTAAGTAAACACAGATTCTGAATGTGGATGAATTGAATCATTTTATAATATGTAATTCGAAAGATGCTTTATTGGCTAGTAATAATAGTGCCTTGTATTTGAATAGGAATTTGCTTCATAAAACCTAACGCAGTTATATTGTTTTTAAAAGCAGTTATTTTCAAAGTGTTCCACTGAAAATTTATCCTCATGTTGGATGGGAAAACTGAGGCATGTAGGTTTGAAGTGATTTTTGTAAAATCATACAGAATTGGATAAAAAGTGAAAATTATATCTCTAGAAGTCTGCAGAGACTTTCACATTACTCCATATTGTCTCTTAATTTACTGTTTTGTGATGAACAAATTTATACCTATAATCCCTTCACTTTGATGATCTGAGCCATAATCTTTAATTCACCTGTCTTTTAGTGAGTCTGTGTTTGTCTGTATGTGTTTCATAGTTCAGTAGTATCTGTTTTTCTTATCATTATTCTACTTGTGGATGTATGTGAGACCAGTCTCATCTAATCGATTGAAAGTTCCCCTCTGGTCTTAGGGGAACTCTGAAGATAATGACTGAGATAGGTACTCTACTCACCCTTTCAAGTGGGCTGGGTTGACTCGCAAGTGAAAGTAACAGACCAGCTGAGAGTTGTTTGTTGTTTTTTTAAGCAAGTGAATAAAATACACACACACACACACACACACACACACACACACACACACACATATGCATATTCTAGTTCCCCTCATTCTCTGTGGTTGACTTCCTAAGAATGGTGTAATTGCTCAGCAGAGTAATTCCCCTGTGAATCTAGAAGTGCTCCACTACTTGTTAGCGTTTAAATAGTCAACATTAATTTTAGTGGCTTCTCAATGCATAAGTGTCCTTATTGATTATAATCATTTTGTCATGTTTTAAAAATTGCATGCTCTCACTTTCAGTAGACATGAAATCAAACAAAACAAACAAACAAACCTACTGAGTTGCTAGAATTCCTTTTGTTTTGTTTTGTTTGACTCTGAGATTATATTCCTGACTGAGAAGTGATTTTCAGTGATGTATCAATGGGGAAAGGATTCTGAATACAATAGTGGTACAAACCTTCATTATCCCCATCCAGCTGGGTGATTGGAGTAAAGTAAAAGAGTATCAGCTGTCAAACAAATGCGACCTTGAGAAAGTAGCTGCTTTTAAATAAGAATAGATTTGTTTTCTACATCTGTGACTTTATTTCTGTTTTGTAAACAAGTTCATTGGTGTCATTGTTTAAGATTCCACATACAAGCGATATCATATGATATTTGGATATCACTGGAATAGATGGTATTCTTCAAACTAAAAAGTTCAAGTCTGTGGGTGCCAGATCAGTAGGGAATCTTAAGTGGAATACGGGAAAGTAACAGAAAAGCTTAAAATTCCTATTGTCTGCTCCTAAGTAGAAAATTTTAAACAAATGAAAAAGATATAATTGGTTCTCCATTACTTGCTTCTCTGACCCCAAGACTCAGAAATCTTTGACAGTCCTCCTTCCCCAGTTAAGCTAATAGCCAATGATGGCTTCCTGAAATTTTACAAAGACGGAACTCCAAACTCTGGAGATGAGCTTAGTGGGAGAAGAAATTTCTGCATGACTTAGCTTCTTATTTTGTTTTGGATTATTTTGAAGAGGAATCATAGCTTGTAGAATGAAATCTTTGAGAACCCAGCATTTAGCTAATTTTTGGCAAAGAATACTAAAGGACGTCATGCATAAAACTTGCAGATGTGTTTATATAAGAATAAAAATATCACATGGCTCACAGTGGCCGAAGATGAACAGTGTTGTTAGTTATCTTTCTAAGTTGACGAACTTTTTACTCACTGCCCTCTCTTCTCTACTAAAAATGAAAATGGAATCACAATGAATTGTTTCTCTTTGGAAAGCTGGCCAGGCTTTCTAGAAATGGTCATTCTAGAACAATGGTCATTGTTCAAAGCTGATTTAAGGTGAATTGCCTCTCTTGGTTTAAGAATATTAGTTTCTGTATTCACACCATTTTATCTTACGTTTACTGAAACAGGCAAAAGCTCTGTGTCTGCGCAAGGCTGTGTTAACACAGGCGTAAGTTAAGATCCACAGCCTTAGTCTGGGTCCTCAATACATAGACTTGGCGATTATGACACGTGTTCCTTTCTTCACTTTCACCCCTCAAACCCAGCTGACACACTTCGAGTGGATGGGAATCTCATCCTACAAACCCAACTGCTTAAGAAAATGAAAATCGATACGGGTCTTCATTTTCAACAACTCAGTTGTTAATCTGATCTGTTTCCAGTAGGTTTCAGGGGAAGTCTCAGAGCCGTCACTCCTGGGGTTTCCCAGGAGGCTCCAAAGAAATGCCAGTGTCCCTGGACCTCCAGGCGCGCCGTGGCCTCAGTGTGCGTGTGAGCCCTGGGCCCTCACTGCCCAAGGCTCAGGCCACTGCTGGGAGTGCTGTGGCCACCCCAGGGCCCCCAAGGCTGTCTGAGTCTGTTGTCCTCGACAGGAGTTTGCAAACCGCTGAGATCACAGGCTCGTTCTTTCCTGTGGGTGCTTTGTTTGGCTTTCAGAGTGGTGTTTGTTTTTTTTTTTAATTTAGACCAGTAGCTAAGCTCTAAAAATCAGAAAATTACACATAAAATGACTTTTTTTTTTTTTTTTAACAAAAGATTTGACAGCATTGGGTTGTCATTCCTCAATCATGCCTGGGCTGGCGCGAATTAGTGACTGTTCACCCCCGCCCTGCTCACCGGTTTTTCTCAAACCCCACTTTCTCTTGTCTCCCTAACTAGCCCATTTCAACCATTTCCTTTTCCTGCTTGGCCTCTGTGAATTGCAGCCCTGACTCGATACCATGTTAAGACAAGGGACTCTGCCCTTTGTCAGTAGCTACTAGCTTGGTAGTCACGGGCTGCAGGATTCACAAGGGATCTTGTAGCTCCTGGGTAGGGCAGGAGTATTCTCTAGAAAATGGAGAAGCCATGAGCCATTAGAGACCAACAGGCACAGAAGCTAGAGCAATGGAGCATCCGCCTGGTAAAGGGAATCTGGGTGGTGCTCCAACAGACCGTGATATATAGTATCTGTCAGGTGGCAAGAAAGAATAGAGAAATTATTTGTAAGAAAAACCTTTGTTTAATGATAAAAGCATATTCATTAGCCATTTAAATTTTGTTTAGTCACATTTAATATTAACTCTGTGTTTTCAGTTCCTAGACCATAGAAATACTGGAGGCCATAATTGATTTGATTTTGAGTGTAATGTACATAGGTGCATGTGAACGTATGTGTGCATATCTGTGTCTAGAGATAGGAGCCAAATTCTTGAACGTAACAAGGGTTTTCTAATATTTAGCACCAGCCCAACTGAGGCCACCTCTGGTTGAAGAAATCAACAGTACAACCATCCATATTAGGTGGCAGGCACCTGAAGAGCAGAATGGACCCTCTCCTACGTATCAGCTGGAAAGGAGACAGGCAGCTCTACCAGCTCCGTGGGCCACAATGATGAAAGGAACGCGTTTCATAGGAAATGGATATTATAAATTTCCCAGTTCCACTCACCCAGTCGATACAGACTTTACCGGTAAGTGTGCTAGACATCACTTTCTTTACGAGGCATTAAGCCCTGGGGTGTTTTTAATGCTTTTGATATGTCTTTACAATGAATTTTTACTACACCTGTTTATAGCGATACTAATGTAGCCCTTTTATAACTTTAGCTTGATTGTGTCGACATATTTATATCTTCAGTATTCTGAAAAAAAAAGTGGGGTAAGTGGAGGAAAGAAAAGAAACAAATATATATATAATAGATGTGAAAAGGCAGTGGTATTTTTTTTTTTTCCCTTTTGCCCACACTGCGTGGCATGTGGGATCTTAGTTCCCGACTAGGGATCGAACTCGTGCCCCCTGCAGTGGAAGCACCGAGTCTGAACCACTGGACCACAGGGAAGTCCCTGAAAATGCAGTCTTATTGGGTCAAAGTATGTGCTGGAAATGACTCTTGGACACTATTTACCAGAATGTATTCCTCACTTCCTTTGTGGAAAAGATTTCTGTGGGCAAATGAGTTTGAGAAATGCGCCCATGAGGTTCTCAGTACACATCAGCTTATTCCAGTCCCTGAAAAGAATTATAAGAAAGCTATTTAACTTTGTTTAACTATTCCTAACACTTATTTGACGTAACTTTTTTCTTTCTTTCTTTTTTTTTTTTTTTTTTGCGGTACGCGGGCCTCTCACCGTCGCGGCCCCTCCCGTTGCGGAGCACAGGCTCCGGACGCGCAGGCTCAGCCGCCACGGCTCACGGGCCCAGCCGCTCCGCGGCACGTGGGATCTTCCCGGACCGGGGCACGAACCCGCGTCCCCTGCATCGGCAGGCGGACTCTCAACCACTGTGCCACCAGGGAAGCCCACTTTTTTCTTTTTAAAGTGTAAAAACTGTTAATACTGCATGTTCTATGGAGAGCATTATGGGAAAAAGTAATTTCGAGGAAAGCATACCTTCTATGGGTCAGGAGTAGAGTAAGGCAAGTAAGGCACAAAATTTAAAGGCACCCAAACCTCAGTAATCCATGTAAATAATATTTTAATACAATATTTTTAAAACAAAAATCAATGCAAAAAAATCCCCAGTAAAATATAAAAATTTTAAATAAAGACAGGATCCAGTCCTCACTGTGTGAGCCAACCTCACATGTCTCACTCAATTTCTGGTCTGACTGGTATTACAATATTCTGGAAGTCCAGTTATCTCTGTGAATTGCAGTTTTTAAAAGCACTATTTCACTACAGACATAGAAAACTCTAATTATTCATGATACACACTTTATTTCCCATTAAAAATTTTTTTAAGTCTATAATATGTGTTACTCTGTAAGCTCATAATGATATTAATTTAATCAATGAGAAAGTCATTTGGGAGCAAATAGCTAGTGTTTCCAGTGCTGCATATGTTGAGGACAATGAAATGGAATGCGAGCTATAAACGTAGCTGACATTTTATTTTTACTGAAAAGGGTAAATACTTTGCTTTTAAGTGAGGCTGGCTGCTGGTGTATGTTTGTAATGAATCATGATTATGTTCTAGCTGTGATATATTAAGATTAATGCACGCTTAACCACTGGACTAGTATATCCAACTCCTCACTAAGTATTAGAAATTCAACCATTGAGCTCCCCTAAAACGCTCAACTTCTGCTTAATATTCGTAAAAGTCAAAGAAAGGAAAGAAAAGAAAACATAGGTATCTGGGAAAGAACCTGTGGACACAAAGTCAAAGACTTTTTCTCAAATGGAACTAGAACTGACTTCCTGGTCCAACATTTGGCTTGTGATGTGTTTCTTCGAGGAAACAGCCTTCGTTTCCATTCCTCTGGGTCTCGCTGCGGCAGGCATGTCACCTCGGATTTGCTGGCTAGCCAGCAGACAGGTTTTTGATGGGATCACCTACTGTTGTTGCCATGAAAGATAGAGTGGCCCGTCGGCTGTTAATAAATTTAGTCGTCTGCGCTGTCTCCCTAGCCGGCCTCAGACCCGGAGGTGCAAGGGCTAGGGGCAGATGCAGGGTCTGGGAAGTTTTCCAAATTCCTCTTTAAGAAAGTTAGGCCGTAAACACTGGCCTCACTAAGCAGGATCCTTCTGTCTATAACAAAGCCTCCAGCTGCACAGAAAATGTGTTTGGAGTCCACAGCATTTGAAGGACAAGACAGGGAGATCCCAGTTTTGGCTTGAACGACTCCCTAGAGCTTTGGCAATTCCTGGAGAATAAGCAGTTCTTCTGCATTCAGGCATGTTCTGGGGCCTCGCTAGCGCCTTTTTATGAGAAGCTTGGCTTACTTTCAAGTCTCTCTTAACTGTTAAAGTAACCAGGTCTCCATCAAGTTATTGGTTTGACCCTTTGGCTCACCTGGCAGATTCGGCTGGATACTTTTCTTGAGCCAGGTTATGGTTTAACTAAATTTCCCCAATTAACGAACCAGGACGAATTTACAAAACCAACTCAATCAATAGCTTTCCTTCAACTTGGATCTTCTTATGTAGAGAGGTAAATGTATTATTAGCATCATGCATTTGTTTTACTTGTATATTCTTTCATCCAATCCCTCTACAGCATTGGAAGGTAGATATCGTTCCCTTCATGGAACATGAGGAAGTGAGGTTCCAATAACTGGCTCCCACATGGTGCCACAGCTACTGAATTTTAGAGGTGAAATGTGAATTTGGAAGCTTCTGGTTCAAAAGCTGGTGCTTTGCCACAGAGCGGGAGGGATAATTCCGTGGACAGTTGTTTGGAAGTTGTGGAATAATAAGTATCAAAATAATACATGAGGATGGAAGATGAAATAATGATCACCCAAATAAACCTTACTCAGCACTGCTAAACTTTTTGGATTTGTCTTTCGGTTTTTGGCTTTTCAGATAACAAACAGAAATAGTATTGGCATTATTTATTACTTGCATCTCCAGAGACATCTGGGGATAAGATTTTTTTTTCCGTAGCAATTAATTCTAGAGTGTGCCTAAAGCTAGATTTTTAACATCAAACAAAATTATTTTAAATGGGCTGAAGTGCTGTGTGTCAAACAGTGCTTTCAACTCACGTTCCTATAAATTTCATGCAGTTTTTATAATCTAAGGCAAATTTAATGAGCAAATCTTGATCATCTCTAAGATGATGAATTATATTTAAAAAGTGAATAATTATAAGAAGAACTAAGATATATTTTATTTTGATTCATTTCAGAATCTCAAACTCTAAAAGTGATTTTTGAAATATGAATGGAGATATCAAATGATTCAAAAACAAATATACAGTGATGTGTATTATTATACCTATTTTATGTAAGGAAAAAATGTGAGAGTTCACCCATCAATGACAGGATTTGTAAATACATTCATTCCATGGTCATAGCAATATGTTGAAAGTCTAGGTATAAACTATCTCATTATTACAGTTCAAGAAAGGAATCTCTCATCTAACTCCCCCCTCTTCCATATTTGCTTTAAATATTTTACCTCATATGATAGAATGAAAATAATTCAAACATATGAATATATATCTATGTTGCTTACTGTATAAATCAGTGAGCTTAGTATTATAAATGAACTCTGTCAAAATCTACTTTGGGGCCGAAAAATGAACCAGATAAATCTTTTGTAGGATCTACGTTTGATCCCTTTTCCTTTCTGATACAAGTGTTCTTTCAAAAATCTAATTTCCAGGAAGGGTGTATTATCAGTCATTTACATCATAGTATAAATAACTCCCCCATTTCTTTATGATTAAGGGTGAGGGCTTTGGGAACAGACAGGAGTTTCAGATCTATGCCCCATTATTTATTAGTTAAATGTAATTAGACAAACCACTTAATGACTTGAGTGCCTCCGTTTCCTTTTCTTTCAAATTGGCATAATAATACTACTTACAATATCGATATCTATCAGGTGGATAAGGATTAAAGGAGATAGCTCACCTAATGAACGTTGCACAGTATATGCCACACAGATTACTTTATAGTCTTTAAACATTAGCTATCAGCTATCACTCATTGAACAAATATTTATTAAGTGCCTACTATGAGACAGGAGATTTTCTAAAAGTCTTCTGCAATTCATAAAATCAACATTCTATTAATTCATCTGCTGCTGCACATACAAGATACGCTTGCCTAAATGTTGTATCTGGGGTACGAGTAATATGCAATTTCTATATTAAAATGTGATATTTAATTTTGTTATTGAAAACAGTTAAATTAATCTACCTAGTGTTGAGACACTAGATAAACTACTTTCCTCTGGGTCTAATCATGCTCATCTATTAAACTGCGGCTTGTACTGAATGGCCAATTCCTTTAACTTCTAAAATTCCAAATCAGTTAGCATAGGTTATTTAGCCTCAAAAATTCAAAATAGAAGTTATCACTAAGGCATCTGTGGGTTTTAAAACACTTAGATTTTTAATTGTTTTATGACTCTTTCATATAATATATTCACAGTTTAAGATTTACAGAAATGTAAGCTTTCTCTCTACTAATCTGAAGAATTTATGGGGATAAGTTAACTTCTAGGCATAACTTAAGTGATATGGGGAAAATTACTCAATATAAAATGGATATTCAGTTCTTGAGTTATATCAGAGGGTATAAAGAAGACACAAGTTCAACATAATTTCATGATCTTGGAACTAGAAAATCGTGTAAACACTCAAAATGAAATAGTCCCCTGATTACATGGGGTTAACAGTACTTTGTCCTTCCAAAACAGGAATAGCAAATAGAGCATCCCTCCCGCCTACAACAGGAAGGGGCTATCACCGTGTCTCTGGAGAGAAAAAAAAAAAAAAAAAATTTGCTTATTATTTTCAGGAATGCAGAGTAAATCCACTTACACAAAGAATTTCACTAGTAATCAAAGGGAACCTGGTAAAAACAGCAAACTAAAATACTGCTCAGGTTGGCATTCCAAAGGTGACCCTCTCTCTCCTTGTCACTTGTTTTTCCTATTAGCGGAAAACAGGTCCATGATCATTTGGGGGAAGGTTTGACTATTGTAGTATCCAGACGCCAATCACACCAGCCTTTTAAACTGCCTTTACTGGTGACCCTGCCCAGAAATCAGGAACTGCCTTTGCGGAGATCTTTGTAGCAACCCACTGGGGAGATGAGCACACATGTGCACCTGGATGTAATTCCCTTTTATTTGTCTTCATGCAAAATGTGATTACTGATGTTGAATATCTTGCAGATGAGAACTCTGTACACTTTCTTCATAATAATGCCGTTCAAGGACACCAAATGATTGTCTTACATTTTTGTCTCTTAGTATTTGCCTCCCCCAAAATGGCTGAACTAAAATGCCTCATGATCCAGAAATACAATTAATTACCGACCCATGAAAAGAGAAATGCAACTCCCCAAATCAATATCTTTTAAAAGCATATATTTTACATTTTACTGGATGATATTTATGCTTTATTATTTTTGTATTATTTTTAGTGAACTGAGGCACTAAAACACTGCATTAAAGGAAAGCTGATTCTAAGCAGTTACAGTACAGGTATAAGTAGGGCAAACTCCTTCAGATACACTAATTAGTAAAAGCATATTAATTCTGACCTTCAACACCCTTGGTGTCCCACTATTTGTTTTCCTCTGACTGGGAGCAAGTAGTTTTGCCAGAAAGTACTTAAAAAAAACCCCACAAAACACTAAATAAGACGCCAAGTCTTTTCAAAGCATATTTAAACCACAAAGTTATTTAAGCTTTGATGTTAGATTTTGGCCACAGTTATTGAAAAGCAGCTCTATGAATCAACTGTATGGCCTAGCAGTTTAACAAACAGGCAATAATGTATAGAAAAACAAAGGCAAGAGTAAGAACACGCAACTTGAGAGCAAAGTAGAGAAGTGGGTCTTGGGCAATGCCGAGGATCCATGGGTATTTCTGATGCAACTGAATCAGAAGAGATGTGACTGTCTGGTTGAGCTCATCTTTATGGACTGAGAGGGACAAGGATCCAAATGCGTATCTTCTTAGAATGACAGAAGTCAGACTAACCTATGATAACTAGAGATTTTCAGAAATGAATATTAAGATTGTTTAGTTTTTATTACCTTTAGTAGAGAGGTCCAAGTAAGTTCTTAGGAAATGCTTTCAGATGACACTGAAGGGTGGCAGAGGACCGTGCTTTTTCCCCATTCATCAACTTCTTCAGAAAGGCCAATTTACAAGGGCTGCATTTGTTTTAACCTTGCATCTTTAAGGTGACTAATTTTGAAGCACATTTCTGTAATGTTGCCTTGTGTTTGGAAAGTTCATGGTCGGGTTGGTTTGGAAGTAAATTGTTTTTCACTTTGGAATTTTATCTCAGATTGCACAAAATAGTCATTTCAACACAGGGCTTTTTCTCTCACCAAAATGTTTAGACCCTTTGGGGGGTTTGATATTGCTCAGGTGGTCAAAATGAATGCACTTGCAAATTTGCCTTTTCATGAAGATCCCTTTCCTTTTTGTAAACTTCTCACAAAGTCAATCTAGAGCAGGGGTTACAAAATTCTCCTTTAATGGTCCAAACAGTGTTTCTGACTTTATGGGCCAAGAGATCTCTGTCACAACTACTCAGCTCTGTCATGGTAGCGTGAAAGCATCCATAGACAATATGTAAACAAATAAGGGTTGCCAGGTTCCAATAAAACTTTATTTGCAAAAATGGGCAACAGACTGGTAGTTTGCCTATCCCTGGTCTAAAGTCTAGTTCTAAAAAAAATGTTAACATAATTTCATCATTAATGGTACATTTTTCTTCTGCCCTGATGCCAGGAAGCCTAAAGATAAGTAGAAAGGAGCTCAGATAAAATAAACGAGAGAAACCAACGCAACAGAGCAGGTGGTAATGCTTGATAAGTGAAAGTATCTGGAAATAGCATCTTCTCTGCTCAACAGAGCCTTAGGTGGCCAGAAAGTCAACCCAACATTGACCATGCCAATACAATAGAATAATCTTTTCCTTGAAGCAAACTGTTGTTAGCTGCTAACACTCTTTTAACCAGCTTAAAGTATCTGCTTTCCCCATCTCTTTTATTACCAAATAAAGATGTATTGTTGCCTGATATACAACTGTACATGTGTTCTCACACACTCGTGCCATACTCTCAAACAAAGGCTTTCCCCCCTGTCCTTGGGTTTCCTAGTAGTCTCAAAGTTACCTATGGTACTTAAATTACCCAGTGTCTTTTTCTTACGATACATTGGCCATTTTGGAATCTTATTTAAGACTTCGTTGTGAAAGAAAAATGCTTCTGTCTCTTAATGACATTCTGCATCAACAAAAGACTAATTTTAGTTCTCCTTTCATCCAATTTAAATGAGTAGAAAGAGGAACTTCGAGCAGAAAAAGAATCATAATGGTTAGCAGTGATACTGAAACTAACACCTATGAAGCTGATTGCTTTTTGATTTAATAAAGTGAAAAATTTTGTATATATTCTCTTGGGAAAAAATAATTAAAATATTTAAAGATCTATAGTTACCATTATTTTATATCAGTTAGGTTAAATATAACACCCATAAAAAGGTATTATGATTAACTTCATAAGTCAGAAAGGAGAAAGACAAATACGATATGATATCACTTACTTGAGGAATCGAAAGTATAACACAAATGAACTTATCTACGAAACAGAAACAGACTTGCAGACATAGAGAACAGACTTGTGGTTGCCAAGGGAGAGGGGAGTGGGGGAGGGAAGGATTGGGAGTTTGGAATCAGCAGACACAAACTATTATAGGTAGGATGGATAAACAACAAGGTCATACTGTACAGCACAGGGAACTATATTCAATATCCTGTGATAAACCATAATGGAAAAGAATATAAAAAAGAATGTGTGTATATGTATAACTGAATCACTTTGTTATACAACAGAAATTAACACAACATTGTAAATCAACTATACATCAATTTAAGAAATTTGAAAAAAAATACACATACGTAATTTTAGGTTAAAATGTTTGGGGGGATAAAAAGATTAACTTCATTTCCAGTCAGATAGACAGGAGTCCAATAATATCATTGTCAAAATTCTGGATCTTTCAAAACTGAATTCTAGAGGCCTGAAGAAATGTTTTATGAGATCATGCACTCAGAGTTCCTTTGGAGTGGAGAAATTTCAAGAAATATTATGAAGACCTTATTTAAGGTGTGTACATTGTAGGAAGCTCACAAACGTCGCCCTCAGGCTGGTTTGGAGTTTCAGGAAAGGAAACTCAGTTACATACATTCCCTTGACTGACGCGCAGTCTCAGTTTGGAGGTTCTTTGATCTTAAGTGCAACCTCTACAGAGGTGCAGGAGGAGGCCGAAGGGGGAAGAAACACCTGCTTAATCATTGGGCTCATTTACGTCATCTCTGGCAGTGGTGGCCATGTCATCCCCACAAATAAAATGGGCCCTCGGAGAATTTCATAAAGGAGAGATAAGGACTTATGGGAAGTTCACGAGAATGAATAATTTAATGGTCCTTCCATCCAACGAGGCAGAAAATGGAAAAAACTGTAGATGCCTCTTTCTTGGCTTCTGCATCTCTTCACATCCACCCCTTCCCCTGATGCATTCCTTCTTCTGTGTTTACCACTGTGTTCACCAAAATGAATATAACTGGGTGCCTGAGACAGAGACCTGGGAAATGTCCTTGAATAC
The DNA here is from genome assembly GCF_026419965.1 of Kogia breviceps. Lineage (NCBI taxonomy): Eukaryota > Metazoa > Chordata > Mammalia > Artiodactyla > Physeteridae > Kogia > Kogia breviceps. The sequence goes on along the minus strand of NC_081310.1, from coordinate 14,363,789 downwards.
CACTTCTCACACCCTTCTTCACATTCCATCAGTTGGTCCTCCGCTGGCCATTGCGCCTCTGATACATGTCTTGGAAATATCCACTAATCCTATAGCTACTTCCTCGTCCAGGTCTATGTGGTGGGTTTCGAAATCAGAAGTTTCACTCTTTTACAGGCTATTTTTTTAAACTAATAATCTTTCTTATCATGTTGCTAAAACCCTTTCAAAAGTTTCTCATAAAGAAACTGCATGAAGTCTCTTCTGCTTCCCTGCTTACCGTTCAGCCTCACCTCTTCATCTACCTCCTGGGTTACTCTCCAGCTCTACAGCTATCTTTCGGTCCCAGCTGCTTGAATGTACCACACTCTCTTGAATGTCCAGGCCTTTGAAGATATTGATGCCTTTCCCTGAAATGCCTCCCTTTACCTGTAAGTGCTTCTTTTTCCTGTTACCTGGCTAATTCCTACTCATCAATGAAGTGTCAACTGAGCTATTCCTTTAAATAACCTGCCAACAACCTCTCCCAACTCCATGCCAAATCTAGATTAGGGGCCTCTCTAATTTACTACCACAGAGACCAAGAATCTCTGTTTTAACCTTTATCACATGCCGTTACAATTGCTTGTTCACTTATCTATATCCCCAAAAGGCTGAAGTTATGACTGTTTTCTTCAGTTATAACATTTGTGCCTTGCACATCATAGGATCCGTACCAGATGTTCAATAAATGTTGAATAAAGAATTCACTAAAGGAGTTAGTTAGATAGAAAATGAAAAATCCATAAGAAAGATTGCTTAGCTCTGAGAATTACTTAATGATGAGATTTGCAGTGCATTAGAATACATCACAAAACGTTGAGAGCTACCTTTTTGGAAGTTTTGACAGTTTAGAGTGATAACTCAATTTTTTTTAGTCTCTATTGGCCTCAGATGTATAAGAAAGTATGTTTTAAGCTATATAGTATTAGAGACAAAAAAATTCTTATTAATGACCCTTAGCTGCTGGTGAAGTTACTTCTCTGTCAATTATTATAGCTAGAGTCGTTTTCTGTCCCACTGCAGCTGTCACATGGGATTGCTGGAAACAAGATGTTGCACGTGTTTTAGACACAGGATCTCCTTAGGCTTATTAAATTTTGAGGTTAATGAATATTTTGACACTTTTACCCATACATATCATTAGGGCTTATTGCGATAGGTTTAGGATGACAGTCATAATAAACATATATAGTACAATAAAAAACATTTTTAATCTTGAAAGTGTTTTATAAACAGCAGTGATCAATGCTATGGATGGATTAACAGCATCAAATTGATTGAATTCTATTTCAAGGGCAGTGGAGGTATTGACGGCGATGTTCTAGTTCAGAAGGAAGGCAGCAATGGCAGTGGTAGAGTGCAGGTTTTGGAGTCAGACCCCCCAGGTTTAAAATCTGGCTCCTCTACATACTCGTGTTTAACTTTGCATGAGTCACTTCCCCGCTCTCCAGCTCAGTTTCTTCATCTCTAAAATGGATTATTGTAAAGTTTCATTGCAGGAATTAGCACACAATATCATAATGGTCATTATTATATATGCATTTATGGCTGACATTTTAAAATTCAGGATTTTGAATTATGTGCTGTTCCATTCATTCATATATTTTATATGCCTAAACCACATAAATCTTGATGATATTCTTTTATAACCTCTCTCTACCTCATATCCCTCTGATCATTCACTTTATTTTATTAAGTCTATGAAGTTCTGACCTTTGTTTTTGTTTTTTTTTTCTTAGTTGCCTTTCTTCTCTGTCTAGAGGCTTAGATGTTCTACCTCTCATTTCTGCATTTCTAGTGGCTACCTTTACATTTTAACATGTGCTTATAAATCTAACTCTTTTTTTAATCTTTTCCCCATCATCAGTCCTCTTAAAAAAGAAGACTCTCCCAATGGTTACAGGTTTTCTCACCTACCAATCACTCCTCAATCTACATTTTTTTCTGCCCACTTCTTTCCGGTAAATGCTTCCTTCAAGATTATCAATAATTTTCAAAACAAGAGCCCTTTCTTAACCCTCAACCTTTGTGTCCCTAAACAATAGTGCTATTATATCTTTTTAAACATACAAGGAAACTAAATATTTCTCAACAGGCTTCCCCTTCTGTTTTCTGCAATTTTTTTTCAAACCTTTTGGCTCTGCTTTCTACTTCTGCCTTTAAATGGAGGGACTCAATCATTTGGTGGGTGTATTGTGAATCTTTCTCAATTTCACCCCATTTGCCAGATGCTATGATTGGTGTTTTAGAAAGGGTATTGAGTAAAGCAGACACAGTCCCTAACATTAGGGAGCTTGAAAGCTTGCAATTAAATCAGGCATCAAACATGTAATTAAATAATTACAAGTGATTTCTGACTCCAACTGTGAAGTATTTCAAAAAATCCTCCTGCCGAGAAAAAATTAAAAGTTGGATAAAAATTTCTTAAAAATATGGTAGTTTAAAGACATTTCTGTATAACTAGGAGTGCCAGGACTGGTGGGATCAAGATCACAGAAATAAGAAAAACCATTTGGGTGAGCTTTTTATTTATCTTTGCATTTTCCTTCTGTTTGATTTCCTAATTTCTATATTGCAGTCTTAGGGGCAGAGGGGAAACATGGCTTGAAAGGCAAAAAAATTAGAGTTCAGGGCCTCCCAAGGAGGAGGGGCCCTGGTAAATATGCCAGGCATTCAGCTGAAACTCTAGCAGTGAGAGCAAATGAGAAATGGAGCAGTCATCCCAAAGCAGGAAGTAAATCCTCAACCCATCTCAACTGCTGGTGGAGTAAAAGTTGTCTGTCTGCCAGAATAATTTAAATATTTGCTGCAAGAAGATAACATCAACAAGAGTCTACATTTTTTTTAGTACACGATGTTTGCTATTCAATCCAAAATTACCAGAAATACCAAAAAATAGGATCTAATAAATATAAAAATATAGATCTTCAAGTAATCTAGACATATTGGAAATATAATATCCAGACACAGACTTTAAAATAACTGTGATTAATATTGTGAATAAAATAAGTGAAAAGATGCAGAATTTAAACAGAGAATTGGACTGTATTAGAACAGGAGTTCTAGAATTAAAATAATAGCTAAATTAGGATCTAAGTAGATAGAATTTCAATTCCATCCCTGTAGGAGTAAATGGTAGTAGACTAATCTTAAGCGATGAACGTTTGAATGCATATATTAAAAAAAAAAAAAAGGAAGAGTTAGAAATCAAGTATCCAAGCTTCTAACTCAAGGAGAGACCAGAAAAAAAATAGCAAATAAAACCCTCCAAACTTGAAAGAAGGAAGTAATACTAATAAAAGCAAAAATTAATGAAATAGAAAATGAAAAAATTAATGAAGAAAGTAAATAAGGCCAAAATATCTCTATAATTTACCACATTAACCTAATAAAGATGAACTCTTCTAAATTATCCCTATGGATTCAATAAATATATTTGATAAAATTCTCAGCAAACTAAGAATGAAATATCCTGGTAAATATATTTTTTATAAAAGACTACTGATAGCAAAGTATTGAATGTTTTCTCCCAGATGTCAGGAATAGGACAAAGAAGTCCACTATCACCACTTTTATTCAACATTGTATTGGAAGTACTAGCAGAGCAATGTAGCAAAAAAAATAAATATATTAAGAATGTCAAAGAAGAAGTAAACTGTCTTTATTTGCAGATGTGATGATTATATATATAGAAGAATCAAAATAATATATAAGCTATCCAATTTAATAAGTGAATTTAGCAAAGGTGTTGGGTAAAGATCAATATGCCTAAATCAAATGTTTCTATTGAATAGCAAAAAGCAAGTGGAAAAGGAAAAAAAATTTAAGTAGCACTTATAATATCACCAAAATGCATAGAAGATTTAGAAACAAATCTAGTAAAATAAAATAAAATAAAATACAAGAACTCTACACTGAAAACTACAAAGTATAACTGTGAGAAATTAGAAAAGACCTAAATAAATGAAGAGATACCATGTTCATAGCTTTGAAGACTTAATGTCATTAAATAACAAGTCTTTCTAATTTTATCTGTGTAATCCACGTAGTTCCAGTCATAATCTCAGGATTTTGGTGGAAATTGACAAGCTAACTCTAAAATTTATATGGAAAAGGACAGGACTTAGAGTAGCCAAGGCTATACTGAAGAAGGACAAAGCTGGAGGATTTACACTATGACATATCAAAACTATCTGTAAAGCTACAGTAGGTAAGGCAGTATAACATTGGCACAAACATAAACAAAAATAGACTAATGATATACTGCCACATAGATATCCAAAATAAATGCATATATATGTGTACCAAAAAGCATGTGCAAGGTTGTTCTTAGGAACTTTATATTCTTGATAATTAAAAACTGTTAACAACCCAAATTTCCATCAAAAATAGAATAGACAGCAAATTGTAATGTATTAATTCAATGAACTATGTATAGCTATAAAAATGAACCATCTATTCTCACAATAGTAATATGGATAAATTTCATGACCTATTACTGAGCAAAGGAAGCTAGAAACAAAAAAAGTCTAATAATCCACTTATATAAATTTCAAGAACAGGAAAATGAATCAATGATGATAGAAGGCAGAAGATGGGATAATAAATGAAAGAAAGCAAAACAGAGCCTTCTGAGAGTCTGGAATTAGTCTATGCATTAGTCTGAGAGGTGTTAATGCATGTGCATTTACTTGTATATGTCCATCAAAATATACCCTGATAATTTGTGTACTTTATTGTTATGTTATACCTCAATTTGAAAAGTTACAAAAAAAAAAAGATTTCAGTAGGTCTGAAAATAAGATGTAGAAAATTGTTGTAATGGATAGTAGGAGCATTCAACCCAGTCTAGAGGATTCATGAAGACCTCTCAGAGGAAGAGTTTTATAATCTGAAAAATGTAATTTGAGTTAGCTAGGCAAAAAAATAGGAAGTATAGCAGTTCAGGTAGAGAAAGTAGCATGTATAAGTGCCTTGACGTGAGAGATAACATGGTATATAAATAAGCAAACATGAACCAACAAGCAAAACTGTAAGAATTCAATAAAGCCAGAGCACAGAAATCAAGAATGGTGCTTGATGAAGTTGAAATATAAGAAGAGGCCAAATCTTGAACTTTAAGACCACCACATTAAGGTTTTTGATCTTAATTTTGTCATCTTTATAAGACCACTGGGTTTCCTAAATTAAATAGATATTTTTACTAAGATTATATGTATGTATTTTTATTTTTATAGATTGACTCTTTAAAAGTGACCATTTTATTCAGTCATCTATTGGTTTTGCCTACACAATGTCTCACAAAATGTTAGAAGACCTGTTTTTGTAAGAATTAGCCTAGATAAGTGGTTGAAAAAAAGCAGCAAACTCTGATTCCCACCACATATCTGGAGAAATAGCTGGAAAGTTGCATTTTGACAAGATCTCCATATGTACTCTGTTAAACATATACTTACTATATGAATCAGCTATGCATCTCAGGGGTATTTGTCTAAGAGAAATGAAATAATTTGTCCACACAGAAAGTATGCACATAAATATTCATAGCACCTATATTCAATATGGTCAAAAACTGTAAACAACACAAGTATCCATCCATAGATGAATGGATAAACAAACAGTGGTATATCCATACAGTGGGATACTACTCAACAATGGAAAGGGATAAACTACTGATATGAACAATATGGATCAAATCTCAGTTGATATGCTGAGTAAAGAAAGCAGAAGAGTACTTAATTGTAATTCTATTAACATAAAAATTTTTTTAAATTATTAATCTATAGTGACTAAAGAGGTCAGTGATGGCCTGGGGCTGAGGAAGAGGGGATGATGGAAATGCTCTGTAGTACTCATAATGGGGGTTTCAGAGCTATACATTTCTTATAACCTTGTTTTCCTGTATTTCCCCTCCCCCTTCCCTCTCCCCACGGGTAACCACTAGTTTGTTCTCTATAGCTGTGAGTCTGCTTCTTTTTTGTTATATTCACTAGTTTGTTGTATTTTTTAGATTCCACATGTAAGTGATAGCATACAGTATTTATCTTTGTCTGACTTAGTTCATTTAGCATAATGCCCTTCAAGTCCATCCATGTTGCTGCAAATGGCAAAATTTCATGCTTTTTTATGGCTGAGTAGTTTTCCAGTGTGTGTGTGTGTGTGTGTGTGTGTGTGTGTGTGTGTGTGTGTGTGTGTGTGTGTGTATCACATCTTCTTTAACCATTCACCTGTTGATGGGCACTTAGGTTGCTTCCATATCTTGGCAATTATAAATAATGCTGCTCTCAACATTGGGGTGTGTGTATCTTTCTTTTTTTTTGGATGTGTACTGAGGAGTGGAATTGCTGGGTCATGTGGAAACTCTATTTTTGTTTTTTTTTTCGCCAATCCTCCATACTGTTTTCTGCAGTGGCTGCATTTTTTATTTGTGGGTTTTTTTTGTTTTTTTTCTTGATGAAAGTCATTCTGACAGGTATGAAATGATATCTCATTGTAGTTTTGATTTTCTCATAACTTATTGAACTGTGCCCTTTCATTGGATGCAGTTTATTGCATGTAAATTATACCTCAATAAAATGGATAAAAGAAAAAGTTCTCCAGGTGATTCTTGCAACATTCTAGCATGAAAACCATTGATCTACATTGTGATGGAAAAATGGCTTTATGTAGAGAAAAATCAATCAATTTGTCTATTATTTAATTTACTGGTTCTGAACTCCTTTAGATAGAGACTTAAGCAATGTATATACTTTAGATTTAAGCTCAATTTTACCTGAAATTTTACCTGAAATAAATTGGTATCCACTACATATTATAAAGCATAGGAAAAAGGAGACTTACTAAACTATGTTAACTATGTTAAACTCTGTTAACAGCAAGAATCTATAATGTCAACAAAATAACATTTTATTTTCTCTACAGAATAGAGTTTCTTTGGAACTCATTCACATTAGGACAGAAATTTTTATAACACAGAGAGCTGTAGTTTGTCTATTGTTCAGGTATATTTTTCACAGGAAAGCATTTAATCAGTTAATATATGAAATACACATTTGCATACTCACTTGACCAATTCTTGCTGTGATGCTGTTGCACCTCTATAATATATTTTTCATAGCTCATATAATTGGAGTTAATATGCTCTGTTATTAAGTTTAACTGAGAAAAATAGTTTGCTGAAAACTTGATTGTTTCTGCATACTGATAAATTCAGTAGTCCAAAAAAAATCAGAGAAATATAATTAAGGATTGCAAAATCAATTTGACACTCCCTTAGGATGTGTTGAGAGGAGGCAGCAACAGCAGCCTACATCTAATGCTGTTCTCTCCTTGTTTACTCCATAAAACTGCAAATTAGAACTTTAATTTACAGAGCTGTTAATGCCACATTAAAAACTTTCAGCCAGTAGCCTATTTTGAAGTTTCTTTTCTTCCTTGTTTCTAATATGCAACATTATCTCCATTTTGTGGGACTGTGTAAGACAGTACAGTTAGGAATACTCTTCTAAACCACATGTGGGAAATGGAAGCTTTTTAAACATCACACCCCAGGCAAGGATACTAGCAGTGTGTTAGTTGTTTTCCAAAGCGATTAATTTCTCCACTTGCTTTGTTCTTGCTGCCGCTGTTGTTAATGTCTGTCACGCATGAGACACTCTACTGGACTATGAGGACGTAGCTGGAATCCAGTACACTTGTTTCCTGCTCTCACAAGCCTTATGGGAATAGAACCCATAGCCGTTTGACTATCCTTAACCATTATTATATACTGCTATTGTTTTCTGCCCAATAGCGTGTGATAGCCAAAACCAAACAATCAACAACAAAAATTAAAAATCTTCAAATACTGGAATAGGAATTAACTAGCACTGTTTACAGTAGCCAAGACATGGAAACAACCTAAATGTCTATGGACAGATGAATGGGTAAAGAACATGTGGTGTATATATATATATATATATATATATATATATATATATATATATATATACACAATGGAATATTACTCAGCCATTAAAAAGAATGAAATGCCATTTGCAGCAACACAGATGGACCTAGAGATCATTATACTAAGTGAAGTAAGTCAGACAGAGAAAGAGAACTACCATATTTATCACTTACAGGCAGGAGCTTAAAAACTGATACAAATGAACTTATTTATGAAACAGAGACTCACAAGACTTAGAGAATGAACTTATGGTTACCAGGGGTGAAGGGTGGGAGGAGGGTTAGGTAGGGAGTTTGGGATTGACATGTACACACTACTATATTTAGAATGGATAACCAGCAGGGACCTACTGTGTAGCACATGGATCTCTGCTCAGAATTATGTAACAGTCTAAATGGGAAAAGAATTTGAAAAAGAATGGATATGTGTATATGTATAACTGAATCACTTTGCTGTACACCTGAAACTAACACAACACTGTTAATCAACTATATTCCACATAAAACAAAAAGCTAAAATAAATAAATAAATGCTAACGTCAGTTAAAGTAAAATAAAAAAAAAAAAAGGAATTAACCTTAAAAAGAAGTCTGAGGTCACATTCTTTATTCTTTGAAGTCACATTCTTTGGATCATGGACCTTGCTCCACTGATTACAGTTAGGACAAGAATGAATGTCTGACCAGAGCAGGACTGATCCAGGTCTCATAGGAATTTGGAATTGAAATCCAGAGATAACCAATTAACCTCTCTTATCTCTTGAATAAAATGTGCAAATTAGTTGAAACATATAAATTAATTGAGAAGCAGATAGAGGTGTACTGCTGCAGGGGTAGGGGAAATGAGAGAGAGAATTAAAGCATATGAACAGAAAGCAGCAGAGAGAGAAGAGGAAGAAATTCCTGAAGGCCTTCCCACTCTCTCTGTATCCAAGGACTTTCCCTAGTCTGGGCTGTGTTCCTAGACTTGAATTTAGAACATACCATTATCTCTGGATAATAACTTCCTTCCTTTGTTCAAGGGAGCTTGAGTCTGAATATGCAACCAGAGATTCTTTTTTTTTTTTTGCGGTATGCGGGCCTCTCACTGTTGTGGCCTCTCCCGTTGCGGAGCACAGGCTCCGGACGCGCAGGCCTAGCGGCCATGGCTCACGGGCTTAGTTGCTCCGCGGCATGTGGGATCTTCCCGGACCAGGGCACGAACCCGTGTTTCCTGCATTGGCAGGCGGATTCTCAACCACTGCGCCACCAGGGAAGCCCGCAACCAGAGATTCTTAACTTAAAAAGAAGAAACTAACACAACATTGTAAAGCAATTATACTCCAATAAAGATGTTAAAAAAATTAATATTTTAAAATTATTTTAAAAAGAAAGATAGAAGTCACCTGCATGTGGATGGAAGTTGGAGCCATGAGAATGGGTTAAAAGACTCAGGGTCAAGGATACACCTCGGGGGAATGAAAGGCATTCATGGATGCATAATACAAGATAACCAAGAAGGATTAGCCAGATATGTAGGTGAAGAAACTGCCTGAGAATCTAGGAAATTTTCATGAATTACATAACAGTCACCAGTATAAAATGTTGCCCAGTGGTCAAGTCATGTAGGCTAAAGGCTGAAATTGGTGGTTGGACTTTAACATTTTTGTATTTCTATGTCGTGCTACCTGACTAAACTATTTTTTAAATGTATTTTATAATGTTTAGGCCCTTCCTGAAATTTCTAGTATAATGTAAATTTCCAATACATACTTGATAACTGAACAGTCATAATCTCTTGGGACTTATTTTCAAAAGATATGTATTTATTTTAGCCAGTGATAGTCTTTAAGCTTTATGAAAGGTATTCGGGTTAGTTTGGCTCTGTATATTTTCAATGAAAATCCACACCAAAGATACGTTTGCCAAGTATTAAAAAAAATCTGCAGTCCAAGAGGCATCATTTATTCTGCAATGGTTAGTATTCTAGAAGAATCCCTTGCTCGTTCCTTGCTCTTTCTTCCCTTATCCTCTGAAAGTGCTGTATTTAAACTATGGGTCATTTCTCATCTGAATAGCCAAGGAAGATTAGCTACATTGTTACTGATGCACTTGATATTTTCTCACTGTATAGCATTGTGGCAACAGATTCTTAGCCAGTCTGATAAGATAAAATGTTCATAATACTTAGAGGATAAAAAGGTATCATCACTACCTCAGATCCCTTTAAATCCAGTCTCCTGATCTGCATGAGATTACATTTATTTGTTCTCATTTACCAGTTCCCCCAAAAGGAAGTCTTGATAGAGCTACTGGGTTAGAAGATCAAGGCTTCCTGCATTCTAGTCACTGACCTTGCCAAATCCTCTGATATTTTCTCTAGATTTGGTCCTGTGAAATCAAATATTAAGCAAGTTTGACGGTCCAGTTAAATTCTATAAGGTCTTCTATTATATCACATACAGTAATTGATTTTAAGTTAATTGGTCATTAGTTTCATGGTTTGTGCTTCTGGTTTTCTGGTGGAGTTTCCAGAAACTTTCATGTAAATGAAGAGATGTTTTATGTAAATAAAATGCAGTAAAATCTTTTTCTACCCATTTCAATCTAATTAAGTAATCCCATAGGAGTCAGATGTGGATTTTTTACTCTTCAATATGTTTCAGTCATAAATGAAAGGATCATGTGTTTCATCAAATCAAAATATGTTTAATCATTACAATTTGTAGGTACAAATATTATTTATTGGCTCACTCCATATTTATTAAGCACCTAATATTTATGAAATGCTGCTGTAGGTAATGTGACTAAAAAAAGAAAGATTAGTAAGTTAATTTTACCAGTTCTTGTCTTTAGGAGCTCTAATTTACACTAGTAACATCTTAGAAAAAGTCAGTAGTGTGATGCTGTTATGAAAAAAAAAAAGAAAGAAAGAAGGGAAAAAGGCAATTGCTACCCTGTGTTGTATTAGCAGAATTGTCAAGGGCAAAATAAATAACGTGATTATTGGACTCTGCTTGGTAATCCTTAGCCCTTGATAGGAGTACCATGTTCCATTTGGGATGGCACACTTTTTAAAACATAGACACATTTGCCAGAGGTTTCAAAAGAGAGCGACAATAAATGATGAAGGGCTCTGAAAACAGGGCCTCTAAGAAAAGGCTAAGAGACCTGAGGATGTTCAATCTTAAGGAGGAAGACAGAGGGGACACATGGTAACTGTTTACAGATGCATAAAGAGGCGTTATGGAGAGGAGAGGGACCAATTTTTCTCATTAGTCAACAAAGACACTTCAAGAAGTAACGGGTTTAAAACATAAGGGGGAAAATGCAGGTTAAATATTAGATTAAATTAGGTGAAATTTAAATATTTAAAATTTTTGGATTCCAAGCACAATTAAACTGTGGGAACTAAATCAAGTTAGAGTTGGCATAGGAATGTGGGTGTGAAAACAAATTCGATCTGAATGAAAGGGGTTAATAATTAAAAGAGCTCATATTTGCATAAAATGATAACATATTTTAAAAGACTTTCATGCATATCATTTTACTGATCTCTCAACAATCTTAGGAAGTCATCGGGGGAGTATCAGCTAGTTTTACAGTTGAGAAAATGAAATTTCAGAGAGGTAAATATCATTGCTTTCCCACCTCCTTCCCCCAACTCCCACTCCCACCCCCCAGATTACACCAAACTGGTAAGTGGTCTGCGACCAGACAAGCAGAACTAGAAGGCAGTGCTTCAGATTCCGTCAGTATGTTTCCCATCAAATCTTGCTACCTTTCCATTTGTAATATGATTTTCATTGTGGTGAATCATTGTTGAGTCAGTTGAGCTTTTGGATTTTGGGGGTTTTTTTGGCTTTTAAGGTGTCAAATATGTCCCATAAGTTTCCTATTTTTTTTTATATTTATTAGCTAAGGTGAGAATTGAGCAATATATAAATTATAGACCAACTAGCAATTTTGTTTACATAAAGGGAGAAGAAATATAATTGAACTTATATCTATTTTATTTATATCTATTATATCTTGTATTTACAATTGTGGAATGAATTCAACATTTTGGTTTCAAGTTTTGAAAAATCCTTGCCAAACCAAATATAGTCTCTGGAGGTACTGTGATATGGTGAGACTCCATTTCTCCCATTACCTGCTAGTGGAGACTTTTCCATTTTATCTTTTATGAATGTCACACTCCTCATCTATAGAATGAAAACCATAATATCTTCTGGTTTCTTCCAGACTTACGATGAGGATCAAATGAGTAAATAGATGTCAAAGTACCTTTACCTGTTCAATGAAATAAACTATAGTCTGTAACTTAGCATTAACTTGGAGTAGGAGAAAATATATATTGGTTTTGGCATGTTGTGGTTATTTTAATTTGGTAATTTTTTTCTATTTTCATTTCAACCAAACCTTTCTTTTTTATTTATTTATCTTTTAGTTTTTCTAATTTCAGATCCCTGAGGTCAAAGCCAGTGTCTGTTCTAGCATTTAAAATTTACTAGCCTAATGTAGGTATTAATTGTGTGGTGAGTGAGTGAACGAAGGAATGGATGAGTAAATATTTTTAGGATGCTATGAGATGTGAACAAGAGGTTAATAGTACTATATGTAATAATCTTGATGTATTCCTTAATGATGTAATGACTATATATACATACTATATATGTATATAATATATATAAGATAAATACCATTGTATGTCAGAGTCTCAGATCCTGTGAATACAAGGAACTCAAAATCCAGTAGGGGAAACAGACTTGCAGACCATTTACACTACTTTGTATGAGAAGAATTGTTTTCCCAGCAAGGGGAGGTAGCTAACACCAAAACTTTACCAAAGGAGGACCATTTGATTGGCTGCCAAGAACTTCACTGAGTCCGAAAAGACTTTTGGGACTCCCTGAACCTTGCATACAAATTGCACAGAGAAGTAATCCAGGAGGCAGGCTGTATTGAAAGACTCTTAGTATGTATTCTGAGCTTTGGAGGGAACGAAGGAGTTTTCGGGATAATTCCAGCCTCTGTAGAGATTCCCACGATGCTCACTAGGGTGCCATCTTCCCCCACGTAGCCCAGAGTAGACCCGGCAGCTTTCTTGCAGGAAGGCTGCAGCAGGGACACTTACTAGGAGGATAAGAGAAAGCTGAATGGCCCCCTGTGCATAATGTTGAAAGAGGCTCTAATTTTTGTTTCCTCCTGAGATTAACGTGTGTATATTTCCAGTTCAGAATGGTAAAAATCTTAATGAGTTGCAGGAAGTTGCATCATATGCCCCACGACTGACTTTTCCAGCACACCAAATAATGGAATCTACTTGCCAAATTCTGAAGGCTGATGGAGAATGAAAACTGTAATTTGAGAAAATGGGATCTCTGCCCCTGCCCCCATTGTTTTTTTTTTTTAAGTCAGTTGCAAAGTTTAAAATGCAAAGAAGTAAATTTCCTAAGGGGGCCATTCTATTTCATCTGTGGAGGAAAGACAGAAGTTGTTACTGCTGAAACCTCTGCTGTAGAAGCAGAGCGACACCAGGAAAAACTTGAAGTAGGCCCTCTGCCTTTGGCATCCCTACCACGCAGCTCAGTGCCCTCGCTCTCGGGGGCCTGTAGACATAGTGTCCACCCAAGGCTGCTGGTGCATCTTCTTGAGGATTTTTCCCAAGGCCCACTCTTCAGTCTGATCACCTTGGGGCAGTTGCCTGCCTCTCTTCAGCTGAAATGCACCTGTCTTGTGCCCCATCCCTTCAGGCCCCTGCTCTGGACAGTAGGCTAATCTGACAGATGTCACTTTGCTAGGATGTCAATGGAAGCAGCAAGTTTGTGGGCTCCTCTTGC